>NW_027476169.1:0-631319 GCF_051020955.1 Megalopta genalis
ACGCGGACGAGGACGACGACTGCCGGCCGCCTAAGACGATGGCATCGCCGGAAACGGAGCGCGCGGTTGCTGGAAAGCGACGCGCGGCGGCCGGTTTTCGTACGGAAAGCGGAAATAAAACTTGTGACAACTAAATGTTATATATTATATATTTATTATGTATGTACTATGATATTATATATAATATTAATATTATATTATATGTAATATATTGTATAATAATTATATTTTATTATATATATACTTTATTATATTATATTATATTATTATTATTATATATATTTTATTTTATTTTGTATTATACATAATATGTATAATAATTATATTTAATATATTACATATATGACATATTTATTATATATTTATTATATACATATACTATATATTATATGTTTATTATATATACTATATGTTATGTATTTATTATATTAATATTATTATGTTATTATAATATGTATTATAATGTTATATTATTAGTAGTAGTAGTATTATATATTATATATTATATATAGTTATTATATATATATATATATATATATATATATATATATATATATATATATACTATATATTATATATTTAAGCCTTACTTCTTCATTTTATATTACTGGTATATTTATTTAGGGTTTTTGTCGAGATAGAATAACGAAAACAATACGCAGCGTTTTAATTGCCTATAAACAAATTTTTAAAAAATACAATTTTCGTTTTCAGTTCTATTCAATTAAATTGAACACCCTATACATTTTCGTGTTGCGAACATTGTTTCGAAACCAGTAGTTGGACCGTTTCTTTGAGATATGGTTAAATTCATATATATATATATACATTATATTATATTATATGTAATATATATATAACATATAATATGTATTATATATATATATATATATGAATATAATATTGTATAACATGTATTATATATACTATATATCAATGTATAATATATAATATATATTTATTATATTTATATTATATTAAATGCCATCGATCCCCGTACCACCATATATTGAACTATTACGAAGCACAAGCCTACTTCTCGACTCTTCGGCATCGCAAGAACCCGAAGAAGCGCGTAGCAGACTAGAGTGGAGGTTCAAAGTCTCGAAAGCAGAACAAGAACAAGAAGAAGAGGAAGACGAAGACGAAGACGAAGAAGAAGGGGGCGAAGAAGTAGAGGGCGAAGGAACAAGAAGAGGCGGAGGCGTGCAAGAGGAAGAGAGGCGGAGGGGGTGGAGGAGGAAGAGGAGGGTCGGCTGGAAGTACTCGACCTCCACCTTAGTCGCCACGCATCGTGGAATTCGTTCGGGGAACAGGGACTCCTTGGCTCGCCCTCGCCCTCGCCGCGCTCTCGCTCTCGGCGCGCTGCTTTGCATTTTACACCGGTGCCGAGATTTGGTCGTTAGATTCGCCGATCCGCCTTCCAACGGGGCACCGGCCGCGGCGCGGCGCGCCGGGCTTCCCCTTTCGATTCAGCCGCCGCACGGTGGTCGATTTAAAAACGAAAAGACGGACGGACGCGACTGTAGCGAAAAGCAGCTTTATATCCGAACTCGCGTAACTTCGTTAATATTCGTACGAATTTAGTGAACCGGAACAACATTTCGAAGTGTTTGTACCACCTTTTTTCGAGACTCTGAACTGTGTCTTTGTCGCAATCGGGGTTTGAAATTTTTATAAAAATTGTATAAAAAGAGAGTATGTTAATTTGAAAGAATTTATTGTTATTCATTGAACACTGCAAGCTGCAAATATCTTTTTCTCACATTCTAATTGGACATTTATGGAAATAAATAGGCACATGAACATGGTCGTTTGAAGAAAATAAGTATTTCATAAATAAAATAGAAATGTATTTAGTATATAAGGATTAAAGTGAATAACAAATCTATATAGATTGATAAATAAATAAATAAATAGATAAAGAAATTGATAAAGAAATTGATAAATAAATAAATTGATAAACAAATTGATAAATAAATAAATGAAGAGCTCACTCTAACTAAATACCATATTTTTATTCTTCTATATTATATTTAAATAAATAATACTCAGCGAATAACATATTCTTAACTATACATACCGACGTATAGACCATAAAATTTTAAACTTCGTTTTAGGGGCCACGATATTTTTCGCTTTTCGTGGCGAATTCCCGTAAATTTCGTCGCGAGGATTCCAACCATTCGAGTCTCAAATCTAGGAACTGATTAACGCTGAAGTTACAAGTGTCCAAAGTCGCGGAATTCCGAGCGCGCTCTTCGACAGGAAATCGCGCCACCGCCGTTCAATCAACCCGGCCAGTTCCGCGATTTAGCATCGCGCAGAAATTGTTTGCCCGTCCAAGTCTGGCCGGTGGATCGATTGGAATTGGAAAACGAGCGTGGCGAGCCACGAAAATATAGAATCGTGCGCGCGCGGTGTCGTAACGAACGGTGGACGAGGCAAGTCCGCGCGCTTGTACCTATACAAGAATCGATTTAGCAAAGGCCATGCGAGCAGCGATCCCGCGAACTTTTTCCTGCGGTCAATATTACTCAAGTTTCGTCCGCATTATCCTTTTTGCCCGAGCGACGCGAAAGAAGAAGACGACGACGACGGTCTCAGGTGACAGCAGTCGTTTTCCCGTGCCTCCCGAGCAATAGCCGGCCTTGTCCGTTGCCGTTTCCAGGCTTCCTCGCGCGCCGACGGGCCCCGACTGGCCCCGGCGACCGTTCGACTTTCCGCGTTCAATCCGCTCGCGAACTTTCCTGCTTCGAGCTTTCGAGGCAACTCGAAATTCGGACGAGTCTTAAATAGCTTCCACTTTTTTATCAGATATTTATTTGGTTTTTTCTTACTTTATTTTTATATATTTTTATATGTTCTTATTTATTTTTGTTTTTATTTATTTCTATATATTTTTATATATTTTTATTTTTTTTCTGTATTTTTATATATTTTTATTTATTCTTCTTGTTTTCTTTTTTATTTTATTTATTTTGAGTCCTTATTTATAGATTCTGCATCGGAAGTTATTTATAACTCGACCTAATAACGGTAAAATAATCGCTCCCCCTCTCCCCAAATTGTCCATTTTTTGTTTCCAAGATGGCGGTCGATTAGGGAGAGTTTACTGTACAGTGGCCCGCAAAAGTGTTCGCGCGCCACTCGAAACGCGACAACAATTTTTAAAACCGGACTAAGTCGCTTGAATTATTTATATATATATATATATATATATAATAATATATAATAATTATAATATAATATATATATATATATATATATAATATAATTATATTATAATAATTATTATAACGATCATAATATATAATATATATTATTATTAATATAACCAACGAAGCCGGACGGAAAAGCAAAGAAAGCGAAAGAGGCAGAAGAAACGTGGATCGAAGTCGCGCGGCGAAACCGAACGGAACCTGCCGTACAAAGAACCGAAGGGATCGTAATTTCAATGAATTTCGCGCAACGGGCCAACAACCGCAAAACAAAGTCGACTTCGTTTTTCCGGCGACGCCTCGGGTGGCACTGCGGGGCAAAAATTCAGCCGGCTGTAAACACGCTCGTAGCCGTAGTACGACGAGGGCGGCGCGGCGGTCACGGGTTTTCGCGAGCAAGAACGAAGCGCAACACAGAGGAGTTTCGTTCGCACGCTTTCGCCACGCTTCGGGGAACTTCGGGAGTCTCGACTCCCGGGACACCGGGGACGCGGAGCGAGCGCGCGGCCGGCCAGTGCCGAAAAATCCACCGTACCGAGCGCCTCGCCCCCTCCCCTTTTTCCTATTTCCTCTGTCCCCCTGGTTTTTTTCCACTCCTTCCCATTTTCGCGTCGCCGCCTTTCACCCGTAGCTTTAAATAACGAACGCGCGCACGCCGGGCGGCCATTGTTCGCGGCCGATCAAATTATGGGGTACGACCCGGAGAAGTCTTTATGTAACAACATTGGCGCAGTGCGCTCGAAACGCGAAAGTTTGAGGCGATAGACGCGCGCGCTCGTAAAATCCCGGGGGCCCCGCGAGGAATTACGTTATCGTCGGAGACCGATCGTTCTCGCCTCGTCCGTCGCGAAAAAATCGCCCGGCTAGGTTTCCACGCCCGATACGTCTTTGTTCCAGCGGCTTACGTTTCTTACGTGGATCGAGCTTCTTTCCTCGCTACACGCCGAGGCCGTGACTTCTCTCCTCCCCGATTTCCGCTTACGCCGGGAATTTATCGAACCGACTCGTTCACCCGCGGGACACGACCACGGAAGACTCGACGTTACGTCTAACGTTGACATACATAATTGATAATTGTAATACATATTTTTTGTAATAAATTTTCTTGTCTTTTATATAATATTTGAAACCGGATTAATTATCATTTTTCTTTTTAGCTGTTAAATATTGTTGTATACATGTTGTGTATATATACAGATAAATTGTGAAGTTACTATAAATTCATTTAACAGTGAATTGTCTTAACGATAAATTTGGCCAGTAAACAATACATGCTGATTAGCTGATTCTATGCCAGTCTAAGAAAAGCTATGTTTTTGTTCTGTTATTGCAAAAATGGGTATTCATCCGTACATGTAAATCAATTTGAATAAAAAATTAAATTACTTACTTAATTCTACTTATTACTACTTTATACTTATTCAAAATAAGTATAGATAAAATAAGAATAAAATAAGAATAGAATAATAAAATAAATATAAATAAGAATAAAATAATAAAATAAATATAAATAAGAACAAAATAAGAATAGAATAATAAAATAATAAAATAAATATAAGTGAGAATAAAATAAGAATAGAATAATAAAATAATAAAATAAAGATAAATAAGAATAAAATAAGAATAGAATAATAACATAATAAAATAAATATAAATGAGAATGAAATAAGAATAGAATAATAAAATAATAAAATAAATATAAATGAGAATAAAATAAGAATAGAATAATAAAATAAATATAAATAATAATAAAGTAAGTATAAAATAATAAGAAGAACTACAACAATAAAAAATAAAATAATGATGAAATAAAATCACGTCCTACGTTCGTCTTGCATCGTCAAACGCAAGAAACTGATTCGTAGAGCCGAGCTATCGATTTCTCTGTTATACCTAATATTAACGTAACGCAATTTTCCGCTCTGAAAGGATAAAAGATCGACGGCAGCATGCCGGGATCGCGAACGAGCGGAAAAGGGAACACGGTTAAAATAGAGATCGCCGATTTTTGAGTCGGATAATTCCCCGGCTGTTTTTTGCCCGGGTCGCCACCGCCGTGGCATTTCCTGGTTGCGATTGATCAATTCGTAGCGAGATATCGATAAACCCTTCGCGGTAGGAACGATCCTTGTAAAGAGTAATCAGACGAGATCTGGGATCGAGATCCACGCTTACATAACGTCCAGTCCATCCAGAGGAGAGGAGAGATCTTTGTCGTTTGGTTAAACATCCCGCTCTAACGATCGACCGGCGCGCCGGTCCGCCGCGACGCGGCGTCCCGTCGTCCCCCGTTCCACCGTTTTATCCCGCACGGATCGCGCGGCTCGGTTCGACGAATCGACGTCGGTTTCAGAAACGATTATCTATGATCGCGCGCGCGGGCCCGCGCGTCACCGCCCGCGACTCGAAATTCCACGATCTTCTCGACGGATCGGTGCCGTCCGTCGCAACGCGTCTAATCGTCGAGACGACGCATTTAGTCGTCGAGATGTGATAAAATGATAAAATGATAAAATGACGAAATGACAAAATAACGAAATAATAGAATAACAAAATAACGAAATAATAAAATAATAAAATGAAGAAATGACAAAATGACAAAATAACAAAATAACGAAATAATAAAATAACAAAATAATAAAATGATAAAATGACAAAACAACAAAATAACAAAATAGGAATCAAGAAGAAGATATCGTTGCTCGATGCTGCCCGTTTATGGGATCGTGTGGCGTGTCTGATTATGGTCGACCTTTTCTACTTCGTGTACAAACTACCGGGCTTGACGCGTTTTCCTGGAAACGAATGCTGACACGTGCAGCGAACTAGGAACTGTTTCACGATAAACGGATCGTTGTAAATAGCAAGATTTCGTGTTACGACGAGTATACTCGTCACGAAGAAATGACAACGTTTTCTAGTATGACGAGTATACTCGTCACGAAGAAGTGGAAAGGTTTTCTGTTACGACGAATATACTCGTCAGGAGAAAACATCGACATTTTCCGTTATGACGAGTATACTCGTCACGAAAAAACAACATTTTCTGTTATGACGAGTATACTCGTCGCGAGAAAACATCAATATTTTCTATTATGACAAGTATACTCGTCACGAGAAGACATTAATATTTTCTATTACGACGAGTATACTCGTCATAAAAAACATCACTATTTTCTATTACGACGAATATATTCGTCATAAAAAAGATCACCATTTTCTATTATGACGAGTATACTCGTCGTAAAACGCCATTTTCTATCATGACGAGTATACTCGTCAAGAGGAAACAACAACATTGTTATGACGAGTATACTCGTCGAAAACATCAAACTAGTTAAACGAAACAGTACAAACACTGCAAATAACGCGTTCCAAACGAACGGCTCACAAAACATTACTTTTGCAACATACAATATCACGTTACCTCAATTATTGCGTAATCGGAAAAACCGCGTCGCAAGAGAACCAACCATAGAACATAGTTGGTCCGCGTCGGAGCGCGGAAAAGAAACGCGCGCGGGCGTGAACGATCGCGGTGAACGATCGGAGAGCCGTAGGAGAGTTAGAAGGAGCCGTGGAAACGGTTGAAGGTCGCGGAAACAGGGGTCGCGATCGTTCTCAGGGTTAACAGAATGAGTTTACATACCGTGAAGGAAAATGACGGAAGCTGCGAGACGCCCGCGTTTCCACGGCCTTCGATCCTGCCCGCGCGAAACAATGGAAACGAGGCATTCCTCGGCTTTCGACAACGAGAACAGCCTGCCTGCCTGCCGTGCCGTGTGCCGTGCCGCCCGCCTTTCCAGCGGCTGTGACGCGAGCATTACCTAACTGGCTCGGCCGCGACGGGAGAAAATCTCTCTCTCTGTTTCTCTTTCTCTCTCTCTTTCTCTCGGAGCGCCTAAGTAACCCACTAAACTACAAGAGCGTCGTGGAACGAGGACAATGGATCCTCGGAGAGCCGGAGAGTCGCGAACACCGCGCCGCGCCGCGCCGCCGCGTGCAGCCAATTGCATTACGGAGAAAGCTGCTAGCCTCTCTCGTGGCGGCTCTCCGCCGCGCCGTATCTATCTCGTCGTAGCTCGCTCCCCACTCCTCGTCTAGCCTAGGCCTAGCCTAGCTTAGCCTCTCCTGCCCTATCCCCCCACCCCTCCGCGCCGCCCGCGCCGTCCTCTCGGTCCATTCTTCCTTCCTCGTTCGGCTACCTGGGAGCCGTGCGGCTCGGGGCTCTCCATAGTGATCGAATCAACCTTCCAGCGAACGCACGTCAATTTTACCGACGGTATTTCCACACGTCGGACAGTTTGTTACCGAGGCACAGGGCAATTTCTCTCTCGCATTGTCCCGCTGCTCGGGAACGAATAATGGGCAATTCGTTCGTTGACGATCGCCGGCCAGGAGAACGAGCCGCGTGCCTCTCAGCAATCGCGCCGTCTGTTCCCGAATTGTCCAGTTTGGTGTCCGAGCCGACGGACAATTCGGGAGAAATTCCTGCAACGGGGTGCACTTGCAGCGACGAGACCGTTGTTGGAACAAATCGATGAATGTGTTTCGGACGATACATTTTTATTGTTTTTTACTATTGTTATTGCTGTTATTATTATTCTTTTTTCATTATTATTATCAATTATCGTTTTTCTCTTTTGTTGCCATTTAATTTATATTCGTTATCATTATCCCTATTGCTTTCACTTCTTCATTTCTTTTCTGTTTCTTTCTATTGTTTGTGTGTGTGTGTGTGTGTGTGTGTGTGTGTGTGGAAATATTCTTAAACTTCTTACCACAAATAGGTTTTACATTATTATTATTATTATATATAGTAATATTTATATTATTACTAAATATTGTTATTAACATATTATTACTACAATTTATTTCTCTATAATTTATTCCTCTCGCGCTGAATTTGTTAAGCAAGCGCCAAATAAATTTGTGCAATCGAACTCGATGTTCCTCCAATAAAATACAATATTATTTATTATTGTACAGTATTATTATTATTATTATTATTGTACAATATTATTGTTATTATTATTATTGTACAATATTATTGTTATTATTATTATTGTACAATATTATTATTATTATTATTATTATTATTATTGTACGTATAGGAAGCGACGTACGATTCGTTGAGAAACACGAATCTCGGAACGAAGCTCGCTGGAAAGAGAGGATACGCGGAGGACGGAGGACGGCGATCCATTCGAGAGACATCGGTTCACCTTTCTCCTTTCGCGGCGCGACGCGACGCGCTGCGGCTCGGCGCGGCTCGCGGACAGAAATATGTCGTGTAAATGGCAACCGGGGCCCGTGTAAAACGGTCCCATGCGGAAGGTGATATAGGAGTTCGGTCACTCGCCACTTAACCCCGCGCGGATCAGGAAGTCGTTTTCTATCTGCACGGCGAACGTTACTCCGCGTGGAACGGAATATCGAGAGCGAACGCGGATCCTCGCCGAGGGCAGAGCAAACGATGCTGGACAGGTAAAAACATTAATTGCGAGCTTCGGGTGCTGTTTCAACCCGCGATCGACGGCACAGCTGCCAGCGTACAACACGCGGATCCTACGTTTCGTTCGAAATAGTTCAATTTTATTATTATCGGTTATATTTTATTGTTTAATTATTACCAGTTACATTTTGTTGTTTATTTGTTACCATAATAACATTTTATTGTTTATTTGTTACCATAGTAACATTTTATTATTTAATTATTACCAAATTACATTTTATTGTTTGATTATTACCAGATTACATTTTATTGTTTAATTATTACCAGATCACATTTTATTGTTCAATTATTACCAGATTACATTTTATTGTTTAATTATTATCAGATTACATTTTTATTATATTTATTATTATCGGTTAAATTTTGTTTACATTTTATTATTCCTAGTTAAATTTTATTTACATTTTGTTAACAAAACGGGTAAATTTTATTATTTAATTATTGCCAGTAATTTTATTTCAAATTTTATCGGTTAAATCTTATTATTTATTTATTACCGATAGTTTTATTTATATTTTATTATTACACTATCGTTCATAAGCGGGGTAAGTGTACCAGTTACTGTGCCCATTAAACTCTCTAATTAGACGTTGGTGTCTTTCATAGAAGTACGAATTTTGTCGTCGATCGACGCGTAAAAATCTATTATATTTCTTACGGATGTGAAACTCGAAGAACCCGATTCAGTCTGCGACAAAAATGGTGTTTCCAGTCCACTGTGCACCGGCCAACAATTTTTCCGTGAACCAGTGCGATTAGAGCTCGCGGTAAACGGCACGCAGTCGCGACGAAACAGCGAGACGAATGGTCGCGAGTCCGTGGACGTGGAGAGACGCGATGGCAAGCAGCCTATAATTCCTTTGTCGCTGACGTAACGAAGTTTTCCTCGGTCCGTTGTCTCCCCTAGCACTCTATCTTTTCCGTCGGCCCGCCGCGAACAGTGCCGTCGGTTATTACCGGGCCGCGAAGAGGAGGCCCCTGTCTCGCTCGTTGCTTCGCTGAAGCCCCCGCTGCAATTTGAATGTCTACCCCAGCGTGAAAATCACGTACGATAAAGAGCCACGCCGGCCGATAATTATCCTCGACTGTGGGGGAGGAGAGGACTACTTTATTCTCGGCTGAAAATATATACAACATATACTGGATGTCCCGTAATTATGTTAACAACCGGAACAGGGTGATTCCTGAGGTCGTTCGAAGTAACTTTTTCCTTTGCGAAAATGCAATCCGCGGCTTCGTTGGCGAGTTATTAGCGAAAAACGGTGACCAATCAGAGGCGAGCTCCGCTGGCGCGTGGCGGCCGAGCCAATCAGCGGAACTGGGCTGCGCGCGCTCGTTGGTCCGGCGGCTCGCCTAGCGCGAGGCGGCTGAGCCAATCGGCGCAACTGGGCTCCGCGCGCTCGTTGACTCGGTTGACGCGAGACGGCCGAGCTCCCCTCTCATTGGTCACCGTTTTTCGCTAGTAACTCGTAAACGAAGCCGTGGATTGCATTCTCTCTAGATTAAAAAATAACAGACAAAAAGTAACAATTGTAACGGTTAATCACATCATTATTTGGAAATTTATATCAGTTAAACGATTCGATTTATACGTATACATGTATTATACGTACACTACCGTGCATAAATTTCCTAGCTAATTAATATGTTAATTAATTATTAATACGTTCGTTCGCAAAGAATGAACACATATTTATAAATCCGATGAAAGTGTTAATAGCGTGCGATGTATCGCTAGTCGATCTATCAAGTCATTTGGGCCAATTTGAAAAAAATGATTACGTTCGAAAAGCTGTTAAACGAACTTCCTGCGGCGTGCGTAAGTTCCCATGCGAAACGAGAAGAATTCAAATATCGTGGATACGAAGCAAATGTTTCGAGACGATCGCCGTTGTGTTCCGCCGTTGATTGGCTGATTTATTTGCGGAGCACCCGTTGGACAGGGGACTGCGGGAATTGTCCCACGTGTCTATATCTTTCGAAGCCGTCATGGAAGAGCTCGCCGAACGCTGCCGGGCCGGTCTGCGGCTGACAAGCGTCGCGACGGATGCAGTGCGATCCCTCTATCGAGCCACTCCACTCAAATAATGCAGACGTTTGCATTGAATCGAGGCGGTGTACTCGCCGAGTGACTGATCTCGTGTAATGCTATTTACATGAAACATAATCCCCCGGTGCTCGCGACGCTGGTACCTGGAAGCGTGGCGAATGCCGCCGCTGCCACGGAGCGGGGTGCGCGCGCCGCCTCGCGCCGCCGCCGCCGCCGCCGCCGCACAGCGCCGCGGCACCGCGCCGCTTCCATGGAATTCCTCGCCGACTAATGGGGTGTTCTTGTCGCGGCCCTGCCTTCGGACAGAATTCTTCCGACCTGTCTCTCGATATTAGGTCAAAGCCCATAGGTTCTGTCGCACGGTGCGCAAAAGAACAATAAAATACGAAATCGTTGGACGATCTTCAGGACAATTATAGATAATTATAGATTCTTTAAATCTGGTATGAAAAATTCACAAAATATTTCGTTTACACAGTATTATAAGCGCAAGTTTTGCCTCACTTGTTGTCCTCGAGATATTATCTTACAAAGAAGAAAATATTGACATTTTCTTCGAGGGCTGTTTCGATCCCAGTGAGCGGTACATCGGGCGTCAAAAATGTTTCGGGCATTGTCACGCGGGTTGAAACCAGAAACTGGAGAGTCACCGGTGTCCCATTGAACCCGACGCGCGCGTCGGGTTCCAGGGAGTGAGGCTCCTCCGTGAATCACGCCCCCCTACCCTCGTTAATGGCCCAGGCGGGAAGGTCCCGCGGAAGTTTGCTGGTCGGGAATCGGCGAATCGCGAGTCGCGACGGAGATGGTCGACAGCGGGGCGGGGCGGGGCGGGGGGGGGGGGCACTGGTGACGAAGGTGTCGTTGGCTGCTTCCGCGAAACGAGATATCCTAGACGACCATTCCGCGAGTCCCGCGGCAACCCGACGACACACGCTCAATTTACGCACGCGCGCAGGCAATTCTCACTTTGCCCGAGAGACACCTTTTACTCTCGCCCTCTCACGATCAGAGCTGGACAACATTTTATTCGGATGACGGATAAAAGGTGAGGACTTTAACGAATACAATTTTATTCGAGTAACATTTCATTCGAATGAGAATTTATTCGTACAGGAATTCGTGTGGAAAATAATTGACTGGAATGAAAACGATGGAATGTAAAGGAGTTTCTCGTGGCTTGTCGATTTATTTTTTTCCGTACTGCTTTTCTCGAATTATTCGAATAAAGTATTTTCTCTAATTATTCGACTAAAGAATTTTTTGCATTGTTTGAATAAAATGTTACTCAAATAATTATTCGAGTAAAGAATTATTTAAAGAAGCAGAGAAATAGTGAAAAATAGAGAGAGAGGGAAAAATAAATAGAGAAATAAATAGAAAAATAAATAGAGAAATAAATAGAGAAATAAATAGAAAAATAAATAGAGAAATAAATAGAGAAATAGAGAAATAAATAGACAAATAAATAGAGAAATAAATAGAGAAATAAATAGAAAAATAAATAGAGAAATAAATAGAAAAATAAATAGAGAAATAAATAGAAAAATAAATAGAGAAATAAATAGAGAAATAAATAAGGAAATAATCAGAAAAATAAATAGAGAAATAAATGGGGAAACAATTAGAAAAATAGATAGAGAAATAGCGAGAAATAACGAGAGAAAGCCCTCCCATGGACCGAGATCGCTCTAAGCCAGCCAACGGTACGTAAAGTTCATTACTTGGTGCCGGCGCACAGCGCACCGTTTCCCGCCCTGAATTTATGAACCCTTAGACCGGCCTATCCTAAAATGGCCATTGCCGGTTTTTCTTGGTCATCGTTCGCTCTCCGGCGAACGGTCATCGAGCCCCGTCGCCTTTACGGTCTACGGGTCGAGGGTGACTCGGCTATTGGCTCCGGCGCGGTTTATGCGAGTTATTAACTTTTGCCTCGGCTTGATTTAGCTCCGCGTTAGCAATCCGCGGGATTAGGTTTTGACTGGACGGTGTAATCGAGTTAGGGCTTGACGAGGCACGAGTTATGGCCGCGGACGGGGACCTTTGCCGCCGGCCGGGCCGCTCTCTGCGCGCCTGCCCGATCGATTAAGTGGACCGCAGTTTATGCGGTTTATTAAGCCCCGGCTTGATTTAGCTCTCTGTTAGGGATCCACCGGATTGGCTTTTCAATGTCGTAATAATCGAGCGATTTACGAGCTATGAGTTATAGTTTAAGCGACGACTTTCGTCGTGGTCGGGCGTTTGGATTGATCGATCAACGTGCTCCCGATCTTTTTTTGCCAGTCAAAAACTGAGCCAATTCTTCGCTAGGTTAGGTCTTTAGGTTCTAATCAATATAACCGGACCTTGCGATTACAAGTCAGAACCAGAGACAAGCTTTATTAACCCTTTGCACTCGAAGCCATTTTAACTGTAAATCTAAATTAATTTTTCTGACTTATGGTATTTCCATTTTATATGATATTTATGGTATTATATGGTATATTATATATATATGTATATACTATTATATACTATTATACTATTACATTATATTATTATATTATACTATTATACTATTATATATATATGTATATATTATATGGTATTATATGGTATTTTATATGATATTTTATATGATATTTATATGGTACTTTCATTTTATGCAAATGAAATTTAGTCTTGTGACTCATACAACAATTAGACTTTTAACAATTTTTCACATCTAAACTTTTATAATACAAAAATTATCTTGAAACGTGATGTGTAACAATTTTAATGGCGCCTCAGAGTCACCACTCGAGTGCAAAGGGTTAACAATGACAAACACCACACATCGATTTGAACTTCCCACGATTTCTATTGTATTTATTTCCTTATTTTTTATATTTATTTTATTCTAATAATATGTGCTCGAACGAGGAGGTTCGAATGAAAATATTGCTAACAAAAACCAATTTTTACGGTGTGTCAGGAGTTGTAACGGAAACAGTTTTAAAAAGTTCGAGCTCGAACCACGAGCTCTCGAGAGCGATAAATATACGAGTTAATAGCGCGAATTACATACATATATCGGGATTAAGTTAAATTCGAGCGGGAGAGACTAATTACAATACATAGATTCGCCGGCGGATAATGAATCTTTTGACGAAGAGTCGTTATCAATCACCGTCCCGGCCCGTAACAAGACACATCATTTCACCGTACGGGCAACAGAGCCAGCAGCCGCCCGCCTTGCGTTCAAGCTTATTTATTTGCAGATCGACGAGCTCACGCGACGAAACACTTGAATACGAAGGAAATTAAGATACGATCTCGTAATTGCCGCGCGTTCAGACAAAGGAACCGGCGATTGTAGATACGCGTAACAGACTTTATCCTCGACGGTGAATGGAATAGATAACTTCCTGGACTTACGCTGGAATTCGCTGCCTAATATAGCACGCCCTTAACGACAACCGAGCGCTGCGATACAGGGTGTCCCGAAAATGTCTCGCAATCCGAAAGTGACGGGTTCCTCGGGCCATTCGAAGCAACTTTTTCCTTTACAAAAATTTTCTCCGAGGCACCGTTAACGAGTTATCAACGAAAAAACAGCGACCAATGAGAGGCGAGCTCGGCTGGCGCGAGGCGACCGAGCCAATGAGCGGAACTGGGCTTCGCGCGATGTCACAGAGGTCTGCTGTTGGTTGTCTTTCGTTGAATTTACTGTAGAAGGTTATTTTTTATTTACTTATTTTTATTATGTTTATGTTATTTTATTATTTTATATTTATATTATTTTATTATTTTATGTTTATATTATTTTATTATTTTATATTTATATTATTTTATTATTTTATATTTATATTATTTTATTATTTTATGTTTATATTATTTTATTATTTTATATTTATATTATTTTATTTTTATTATATTTATATTATTTTATTTTCATTATATTTATATTATTTTATTATTTCATACATTATTTTTTTATTTTATTATATGATTATGTTCTGCCTTCTGGTCCATTTTCTGCGTTTTGACCCAGTTAACCAGGCGCGGCATGGCAGTCGCTATTAGCTCGGAGACAGAAACGCGTGCACTATGCGGCTGATGCGACGGAACGAGGCTGCCGTAACAGTATACGTTGCGTCGTCTTGCCTTATGTGGAGCACTCTTACTATACGCGACTTCAGTTTCTAAGCGACACGAAAGTGTTCCGCCGGACGTAACGTATGACGCGTGCTGATCGGCCCCGGCGTATTGCCGATCGCTCGTCATCGCTCTACTGTTACGCCACCGTCGGTGATCTCGAGATAGATCTATAGATCTTAGATCGGCAACGAGCAACACTGACGATTCGATGTTGTCAGAAAATTCGACGCAAAATTTGGAATCTTCAAATTTATAATCATAATAATTATTATAAGTAATAATTATAAATAAATAAATAATAATTATTATTATAAGAACGCGATCATTTCGTAATTGGTGTTATTAATCCTTTGCGAACGAGGATTTTTCAAGGTGCTAATTAAATTTAGCCTGCAACGATTTTTAAAAATTTTTCAATCAAATTGTACATATTTCTACTATTATTAATATGTAAATATTATTAATATATAAATATTGTGAAAATAATTGAAAGCAATTGGTGAAGACATTTGTAGATCTTATTCAATCCTTTCGCGAAATTTTCAAAATATTTTACTTGCGAATTTCACAAGTTATATATTAATTATTATTATAAATTTTCCCTTTCCTTTCAACCCTTTCAGAACAAGTGCCAGCAAATCGATGAAATTATGGCAGTAGAGCTCCTTCGAGAATTATGCTCTCGCCAATTATGCGCACAATTTTTAATATAAAAATTAACAACGGTAGAAACGTTTACGTTTCGATGGAAAAGTATTTTTTGAATGATCGTCGCAGTTTAAATATGATTTTCAGCAGCACCGAGGAACGCGACCCGACGCGACGCGACGGCAGGAAAAAAAATGGCGCGTGCGCCGCACGGAATCGCGGCGGTCGTAAGAAACGGATGTTAATTCGACGACTTACCATTTAACCATCGTCGGCGTCCGCATCGCGCCGGTGTAACGGCGCCCGCTGGCTCCCTGATTTCACGGCGAGTAATTTAATTAATCAGAAAGATAGCGCTTCACCTCGTTCCGGGAATCTAGCTCCGGGAGGGCAGCAATTAGTTCAATTTTCTTTTTTCCCTCCTCATCCGTCCTCCTCCTCTCCCTTTCTTCTTCCTAGGCGTCGGCGTCGCGTCGTCCTCGTCGTCCGCCGCTCTTCCTTCTGCCGTTCCTTCTCCCCGCCACCGCCGCCACCGCCGCCGCCGCCGTTGCTCCCCTTCTTTTTCCTTTACGAGCGAGCTCGTGGCGCCGACGGCGTGAAGATCGCCGCAGATAAACCGGCACGGCTCGCCGCGGCGGACGATTCTTCGGGGCCAAGGGCAACGAGGAGAGGATCGGCCGCCGGATAAACGGATAATGTTCATCGAATTAATTCGCGGATCGAATCGGTCGGGGGATCGGTGACTTCCGGTCGACGCGTCTGCCCCCCGTCCGCGTTCCGCGCTCCACTCCCCACTCCAGCAGGATCGGTCGAATCTTCGGCACGGTTCGGCGGGGCGTTCGGCGATCGTCGGGCGATTTCGGCGGCCGCGGTCCGCGTTGCAAGTTTTCGGAATTTTCCAGCTGCTGTTTCGACGACGCGCTAGTAATTCGGATGTTCGGGCTGAGCTGCGCAACGTTGTCGTTTCGACGACGACAATTATTTAGTTAGTAGACTGCGGATTTTTTACGCGTTTATGGGAAGAAGGAGAAATACGAAGCTGCGAAGGACATCAGAGGAATTTATGGATATCGTCGCGTTATTTCCTACTTGGTTAGGATTATTGAAAGTGGAAAGACACTTTCATCGAATTTACAAGGTTCTTATAATTATTAGCGTCGACAATTAGTTTCACGCTTGGACAGCGAGACTCGGGTTCATTTCGACGCAGAATATAAACAGTGTTATTCGACTGTCTAAATTTCTCCGATATATTATGTAATATTATATATTGTATGTAATCGGTGTTCCGATTTTCCTTCGTTATTTTCACCTTTTAATCGAGGACGAGTCGAACCGTCGACCATGTTCGCTCGCGCCTTTCACAATCCTTTCATTTCCTTCTTAGCGAACAATTATTCCACTGTATTGTATCGTGGTATCCGCGTTAGCAGAGATTGTACTGCATCGCCGTTGATCATGTTTACAAATTGATAATCCTGAACTTCTAGGAGATATAATAACATATATAATATATAATAATATAATAATATATATAACATATAATAAATAATATATATAATATACAATATATAATAATTTAATAATATATAATATAATCATTAAATCTAACGATATTTTGATTCTTACTATCTCGACTTGCGATTCCTTCGATCGTAAATATTATTAATACTTAACAGACGAGTTGATTTTTCTCTGTCCTTCCTCCGGGCAATTTTTAAGAGAAATAAATAAATATGTATGTATGGTTTTAAAGCATCGTAGTTTCATTAAATCAACACTATTTTTCATAACATTTTACAAAGTCATTTATTTGGATTATTAATAAAATATTAATAAAGTATTCAAGCAAGTCCTCAGGTGCGTCAACAAAATAAGATAACAAATTATATTTACACGTATCTTACGCACGACATGCATCGCCGAAAGCATCGCCCAGTGGTTCCTAGAAGACAAAATGCGTGTTGGACAGCGTGATCGGAAGGAAAATGTGTGTGTCTTGAATTTCGGCGACGCGAGAACGCGCGCGCACCGAAGCGGTCGGTTAGCAAGCGGTTAATGAGTCCGCCGGCTAACAATAATTAACAGAGCCAATCAAACGCTCATTAGGTAAAGTAAATAGGGGATGTAATTACGAGCGCGATACCGCCGCGATGCGATGCGATGCGGCGCGGCGTGGCGCACGCGCGTCCGTCGCGCATCGTCGCGACTCGGCCCGGCTCGGCTCGGCTCGGCTCGACGCGGCGCGGAGCGGCGCGGCGCGGCGTAATCGTGCGTGCAGGTAATAAGCCGCGTTTACATAGTGGCGGTGGACGTATCGGCGAAGCCATTACTGTGCCCCTAAAGGTCCGGCGATATGAAAAGTAAAAGGGGGATCCTGCATTAGCATAAGTTCCATCGTAAACACCAAAATCACCTTACTCAAACGGTGCCGGCTATTAAAGACCTCTAAATTAGAGGCTCTAATACGTAGAAAATGCGCTGTAGGCATATTCGAAGCAAAAATTTCTCAAGATATTTACTATTTATTACGAGCCGTACGAAGAAACTCTGTCGGTGATGTGAGAATTAAGAAACACGCGACATGCTTGTGCGTCGGGGTACAATGTTTATTTGTTTGCGAAGAGAATGTGGCGGACTATCAACGCTAAACCTACCATAGCCGGTCGAAACATCGGTCTCGCAATTTTTGATTTATCAATTGTTCGAATTATGGTGATATTTCTTCTTAAGAAACGATCGAATCAATTCCTTTATTCGCGTGTAATTACGCACGTTAGTTCGTGATCTTCAATTACACCCCGATTCGTGATCTTAATTCAATTACACCGTGATTCGCGATTTTAATTCAATTACACCGTAATTCATAATCATAATTCAATTGCACCGTGATTCATAATCTTAATTAAATTACACCGTGATTCGCGATCTTAATTAAATTATACCGTGATTCGTAATCATAATTCAATTACACCGTGATTCGTAATCATAATTCAATTACACCGTGATTCGTAATCATAATTCAATTACACCGTGATTCGTAATCATAATTCAATTACACCGTGACTGACGATCTTAATTCAATTACACAGTGATTCGTATTTAATGCAATTCAATTAAATCGTAATTCGCGTAATTAATCTCATTTGAATTAGATTGTAATTCGTAATTAATCTGATTTGATTCTTTACATTTATTCCGAAAATAACGTTGATGCGCAACTTCGTTCACGAGTATATTACGTGTTATATTACACCGACCAATGAGAGGCGAGCTCCGGTTGGCGCGCGACGGCCGAGCAAATGCGCGGAACTGGCGCTTCGATCGCACGTTGGCCCGGCGAGCTCGCCGAGCGCTACGCGGTCAAGCCGATCAGCGGAACTGTGCTCCGCGCGCTCATTGGCTCGGCTGCCTCGCGGCAGCCGGTGCGCTCGCCTCTCATTGGTCAGTGTTTTTCGTTAATAACTCGTAAACGAAGCCGCGGATCGCATTTCCGCTAAGGAGAAAGTTACTCGAAATTACCTCGGGAACCTGTATACCGCGATCGAATGTAAAACGGGTGTGACGAATTTTTGTCGCCGGTCCCGATAGTGCCTGTTCGAAAACATAGACTCGAGGTAGCTCGGCGAGACGGTTGCAGCTCCCGCGTCGTGTATAGTAACGGTAGCTAAAGGATGAAGTTTTTAGTATGCGCGATCCGTAGTCCCGGCAGGAAACAGAATCCCTTCCATTAGAGGCCGCCGGTTCTTGCCGGCTGGCCAGCATTGTTACGGCATAGGGCCAGCCAGCGAGAGTTATCCCTCTTATCGTTCAGAGAATACCTTCCGCCGCGGCCCGGTGTGCGGCGGTAGAGGGAGAGGGGGGGGAGGGAGGTGGAACCCTTCGGCACCTTAAAAGGTCCTCGACGAACCTCCGAGAGTCCTGTCGATATTCTACGCGCACACGTGGGCCGATCGTTGCTTTTTCCTCCTCTTCTTCCTCTTCCTTTTTCTTCTCTCATCCGTGCGGGTCGAACGAGCGGCCGACTCCTTTCTTTCGAGGCTTTTTGTGCGCGTTCCACGGGGTGGAACCCTCGGGGGTTGGCTCCTGCGACGGTTTCGCGACCGGTCTGCGTTATCGTTGTTCAAGTTCGAGGGCGAGTCGCGACGACAATTGACCGAACGTTAATGCCATCTCATAACCTAACCTATTTCGACGATGTTTAACCTCAAATATCTCGTGAACTAATCACATTTTGACAAACGGGGTTTAATACTTTTTTGCTCGGGACGACGAACCGAACCGATAAGTGTGATTGAAATTATACGATTCCGTTCGAGGAAACAAAGTTGATCTTCATTTGCTGCGCATGCGTTAATTTACAGAAAGATGAATCGTATCGTCTCGTAGCCAACGCGAAAACAATTAAATTTCCGTGGGAGACAGTTTTCATGCGGTGTGTAATTAATGAGTTATTTTTATTTATAGATTCAAATTGGACACCCTGTGCAACGTTGATATGTAAATATTAAAATACATATTAAAAAGTGTATATTAATATATGCTAAGTAAATTAATATTTAGTAACTATTAAAATATAATAATAGTAAACATTAAAATATAATATTAGTAAATATTAAAATATAATATTAATAAATATTAAAATATAGTGTTCAATAAATATTAAGATATAATGTTCAATAAATATTAAAATATAGTCTTCAATAAATATTAAAATATAGTGTTCAATAAGTATTAAAATATAGTCTTCAATAAATATTAAAATACAATATTTAACAAATATAAAAATATAGTGTTCAATAAATATTAAAATATAATATTAATAAGTATTAAAATATGGTGTTCAATAAATATTAAAATATAGTGTATAATAAACAGAGAAATATAATGTTTAATAAATATTAAAATTATAACTCACGAGATAAACGGCTCGAATATCGTTTATATCCGAAGGGAAGTATAAGAACCCGATCGAGGCGTTAACGAGCGCGTCGGAGATCCACGGAAGCTGTAGGATCGCGAAATGCGTTCCCAAATACAGCAGAATCGACGCGACCCGACGCACGAAACCTCCTCCTCCCCGCCTCGCCTCCTCTCGCTGTTTTTCATTCTCCCGTTTCTCGGCCTTGTTGTTCGCTTCCTGCTTCGCCGCGAAGCAGTTACGGGCACAGGTTTCCGCCTGCGAGGTTTCCGAGGGACCCCGAGCATTTAACCCCGCTA
Source organism: Megalopta genalis (assembly GCF_051020955.1). Taxonomy (NCBI): domain Eukaryota; kingdom Metazoa; phylum Arthropoda; class Insecta; order Hymenoptera; family Halictidae; genus Megalopta; species Megalopta genalis. The sequence continues at coordinate 20,771 of NW_027476169.1, forward strand.
ATTGCGCACCGAAACGCGGCGCAAGTCTCGACGAATCCGGCAAACCGAGCCGCTATCGGCGGGCGATATCGCGCGCGGATTACCGGCTCTGCGCACGGCGCGGCGCATGTACCGCGCGATTTTTCGCGGCTGCGTCGTCGGTCGCGCACGAAAAAAAGAGGGAGGGGGGGAAACGGATCGCGTGGCCTAATGCGCGCGGAATCGCGAACCCGGAGGTTCTCGAGGCTGACCGTTTAGTGCCGCCGCTTTCAGCGAGACCGACGCGACGCCACGTGGTGTGGCAATCAGCTGGTTACTTTTTCAGCCCTCTCTTGGCTCACGGAAACCGTCAGCATCACCGGCCACCAGTTTTTGCATTCACCGTTATCAAGATTGCAAAGATACGTTTGTAAATTATTTATTCGATATGTGTTCATTTGTTTCACGTTCACGGAAATCGTCGAAATAATTAGTTTTTTCATTCATTGTTATTCGAATAGTACGGATACGTTTATGAATTGTTATGTAAATATATTAAATATATTATAATATATTATATAAATATGTTGTATAATAAATGTATTATATATAAATTATATATATATATATATATATATATATATATATATATATATATATATATATATATTAATATATATACATATAAATAATAATATTAATATATATATATATGTATATATATATATATATATACACATATTTATATTATATATATTAACATAATATTTATATATATTTATTTATACACACATAAATAATATAAATTATAATAATAACGTGTATATATTATTTATTCAACGTTTACTTCAGAATAAATGTATTATTGTTACTTTTACAAACTAACGTACAATAATAAATGGTCAATAAATATTATAGCATAGAGAAATTTTAGATAAAAATAGGCCAACTTTGATCGACGATAACTTCGCGAAAAATCATCGTAGAATGACGACGATATTTTTAAATTAAAGCTTGAAACCTCTACTTTAGCATCGTGTTTCTCGATTTTAAGTTCGATGCACTCTCATCGCTGTAACCCTTTAAATGCGAAGCCATGTTAGACACATTGAAAATTGCCGAGCTCCACGAAACGCGCGGACCAATGAGAGGCGAGCTCGGCTGGCGCAGAGGCGACCGAGCCAATGAGCGGAACTGGGCTTCGAGCGCCGGTTGGCCGGACCGCCTCGCGTCGGCCGTACTCGATTCTTATTGGCGCACTGTTTTTCGTTGATAACTCGTTAACGGTGCCTCGGAGAACATTTTCGCAAAGGAAAAAGTTGCTTCAAATGATCCGAGGAACCCGCCATTTCCGGATTGCGAGACATTTTTTGAGACACCCTGTAGAACGGTGTTTGCGCGGCCGAAAAGAAGAGCATAACTCCTGGGATTACGACGCGGCAAACGGGTTCGTTCTCATCGAAACAGCGAAGAGGAACAACAAGCGTGTCGCGGAGCCCTTTCAGGTGCATCTCGGCGCAGCCATGCGTCTTGCGGGGCAGCAATGGCATTTAAATGTTAGCTCTATCTGCCCGGTGGTATTTTGCCGCGGTCTGAGAGGCCGCGTCCCGCCGCTCTCTGTTCAATTTCGAAAGTTAAATGTCAATGAGCACCGGCAGCACCATCGGCAGCAGCAGCAACGCCGCGCGCGCACCGGTGCAACAGCGTCGTCCTGCACCCACGACCGCGCGCCGCGTACGCAGATGCACTTTTCGCGGCCGGGCCATGCTAGTTTCGCGAAACACCGTGGAATCCCGCCGTTCGCGTGTTACGTTACGCGACGCCTTTCGTTTTCCCTTGTACGGGAACCGATCGGCCGCCTCCGACGTCTTCGCTTTGGTCCTTTGCACTTTGCTCGCGCTGTTTGCGCGCGCGCGGTTCGCGAAGCATCTTACTTTTGCACGTTTCCCGCAGCTTGTCAAACATTTTATTCAGCGATTCCGAAGCATCCGGCAATTTCCGAAGCATTTTATTTCGCGCGATTTGCGCGCGACTCGCGGAGCATTTCATTCGACGATTTCGCGCGGTTCTCGGAGCAGTTTATTCAGCGATTTCGAACAGATGGCGGAGCGTTTTATTTCGCGATTTTGCGCGATCTGTGGAGCACTTTATCTCGCAATTCTGCACATATTTGCGAGGCAGTTTGTTCAACCGTTTCGCACGATCCGTGGAACATTTTATTGGACGATTTTTTGCACGATTTGTGGTACATTTTATTTGGCGATTTTGCACTATTTGTGAAATAGTTTATCTAGCGATTTTGCACTATTTGCAAAATAGTTTATTCAGCGATTTTCCGCTATTTGTAAAATAGTTTATTTAGCGACTTTGCACTATTTGTAAAATAGTTTATTCAGCGACTTTGCACTGTTTGTAAAATATTTTATTCAGCGATTTTGCACTATTTGTAAAATAGTTTATTTAGAGATTTTGCACTATATGTAAAATAGCTTATTTAGCGATTTTGCACAATTTGTAAAATAGTTTATCTAGCGATTTTGCACTATTTGTAAAATAGTTTATTTAGCGATTTTACACTATTAGTAAAATAGTTTATTTAGCGATTTCGCACAGTTCGTAAAATATTTTATCTAGCGATTTCGCACAATTCGTAAAATACTATATAAACTATATAAATGCTATAGAAATAATAATAAAAACTTAACAAACATCATTTTATTATCCACACGTTATCGCAATCTTACGATTTTATTTCCGGTGCATAGACAAAAAAATGTTTCGAACAAAAATTAATTAGTACTCGATGCCCTACAAACGTCGATGTACAAACTTAAAAAAAAATAATTTTTTAAATAAAAAAATTAAGGCCGACTTGATTTTTTAACCGTAACTATACTCTTTTCACTTAACGGTGTTATAGCTGACGTCAAGACGAGTTCAACGACCTATATAAAACTGTCCTCGCGTCTTAAAGCATTGCCGAAATCTTTGTGAACAGCTGTTTCATCGATTGGGACCACTGCGACGCGACGCGACGCACACGGTCGCGCGATTCGAGAGGAATCCCTGGAGCCGGAGCGGCGGTGCGGAGCGGCCGCGGGCGCGCGCCGGAGGGTCGATCCGCGGCGCGGCAGAAAATTGATAAATTATGTTTTGCCAAGTTTTTGCCGAGCCGACAGGGTGCATTTACGGGTGGAACGCGGAGGATAGAGTTTCCGGGAGGATCGCGAACCCGCGCTCGGCGCGCGGGCAAAATTGAGCAGCGGCGTTCCGGGGGAAAGGGCAGATTCGCAGGCCAGAAGAAAGAGGAAGATTGATGCGCCTGTAATATTGTTTTCGCGCGGGGAAGAACGGTCTCCCGAAGCATCGCGTGACCGTGCAAATCCTCGCTGCCCCGACCAGGAAGAACCAGCCGAACCCCGCGAGTGGCCGGAATGGGATCCCCGACCCGCGAACATGTTGCAAATCGTTTTCAGATTACTGGAATCGCTGATTTCCATTTCGGAGGATGCAAATCCCGCATTCCCGGCGTTATTATCATCGCGCCGAGAGCCTATATTTCTTTCTATTTCTCTCTTCCTTTCCTTCTCTCTCTCTCTCTCTCTCTCTCTCTCTCTCTTGATATTCCTCTCTCTCTCTCTTGATATTCCTCTCTCTCTCTCTCTTGATATTCCTCTCTCTCTCTCTCTCTCTCTCTCTCTCTCTCTCTCTCTCGATAACTCTCTCGATTTCTCTCTTCCTCTCTCTCGATTTCTCTCTTCCTCTCTCTCGATTTCTCTCTTCCTCTCTCTCGATTTCTCTCTCTCTCTCTCTCTCTCTCTCTTGATATCCCTCTCTCTCGATTTCTCTCTCCCTCTCTTGATATCCCTCCCTCCCTCTCTCTCTCTTGATATCCCTCTCTCTCGATCAATTTCTCTCTCTCACTCTCGATTTCTCTCTCTCTCTCTTGATATCCCCCTCTCTCTCTCTTGATATCCCTCTCTCTCTTGATATCCCTCTCTCTCTCTCGATTTCACTCTCTCTCTCTCTCGATTTCTTCCTCTCTCTCTCTCTCCCTTTCTTTCCCGATTTCTCTCTTTCTCTCTCTCTCTCTTGATTTCTTTCTTCCTTTCTCTCTCTCTCGCTTGATATCGCTCTCTCTCGATTTCTCTCTCTCTCTCTTTCTTTCCCGATTTCTCTCTTTCTCTCTCTCTCTCTCTTGATTTCTTTCTTCCTTTCTCTCTCTCTCGCTTGATATCGCTCTCTCTCTCGATTTCTCTCTCTCTCTCGATAGCTCTCTCGATTTCTTCCTCTCTCTCTCTCTCTCTCTCTCTCTCTCTTGATATCTTTCTGTCTCTCTCTCTCTCTCTCTCTTGATAGCTCTCTCGATTTCTTTCTCTCTCTCTTTCTCTCTCGATTTCATTCTCTCTCTCTCTCTCTCTCTCTCTCTCTCTCGCGATCGCTCCCTCCATTCGACTCGCAGTAAGATATACATAACCTACAATACATAACCTAAGTAATAGCTACATATATCACACATATGATTTCTTTACATTACGCTTTTTAATGAAATTCGCGCTTCCGCAGATCCAATATTTTAGAAGAAGTAAATATTCGAGTTAAAGACTAATATTTATATCACGAGTTGTCACTTTATCGACGTAAAAGATCTTCTTTTCTCCGTCAAAGTTCGCCTTCATTAAGGAACCGCTGTAACACTTATACCCTATACGGAGAACGGCGCGCCAACGTCGTCCGTTTGTTTTTTAATTTCTAACCTCTCGAAGCCGCGTGTTCCACGATGACGTTGAAAGTGTTTTTCACCTTCGCGTAAAGAAGCAACGGTCCCGCTAACGCTAAACCCACCGCCAACACGTCGGTCAAACGACCGGTTTCACATTTTTGATTTCATAACTATCGAAGCCATAAAGCCGCTTCCGTTAAAAATTGTCGAACGGCGTATCTCTTTCATCCATCACACTCTGTTACAAAAATAGTGAAAAATCGAAATAAATTTAATCTTGTAATTCTTCCAAAGCGAAACGCTCGTTGATAGCGGGCTCAGCGTTGACAGGGTGTCCGATAATCGAGGTGTTCCACTGCACAGAGCAAGCTCCGCGAAATGATTCCGTTACCAGAAAGAACTGGCTCTCCGGATTTGGTAAAGCAGCGGCGAGAGTTGAAAGAGGCTCGCGGAGCGTCTATCGGCTGCTCCGTGGATCGGCCCGGGGTCGTTGTTGCCGGCGGGGCGAGGGGCGCGCGGGACGAGCGAGCGCCGACTCTCGACGATCCCAAGCCCTTAATCCGTCGACACGTAATGGGACATAATGCGAAATTAGCCGGTCACTATGTACAGTTACGCATTACGCTAACAAGACTTACTTCCGATTATAGCCAAGAACCCCCATTGTTCGAGGGAGCCAGGCACCGTGCTCTTTAGTGGTCCCAGCTTGACTCTCTCTCGCGCTCTCTCTCTCTCTCTCTTTCTATTCTCTTTCTTTCTCGCTGGCTGCGTACGTTGCCCATTTATCTATCTATTCGGTCGGCCTGTATAATGCGCGATAGATTCCGTGTAATCCGGCAAGCACAATGCCTTCAAAAGCCGCTTCCTATCGCCGGGGATCTGACGTCGCGATCTTTTCTGATTTACACACCCGACCGAGTCCCTTCTCCGATTTTCTCTCCGTCCACGCCGCGAACGATCCAGAAACTTTCAGAGAGAACCGCGCCGACATAACCTCGAACGTCGCAGATCGAATGTCTTCTCTCTTTGAACAGTTGTGATAAATTGAAAACAATGTAACAGTATCCTTAAATTCTAATTTCTTTACAACGATGAAATTCACTTATTTATTTATTTCTTAAATGCATAGAATCCGCGGTCTAATTGTTACAAGATGCAACAAAATTAGGTTACAAATAATTTCGCAAGAAATTGAAACGATAATAGTCACAGTTCGTTCACTTGAATCGCGACAGTGTAGAAGCGGTACTGTTTAATATAACGGGTAAATAGAAAATACGTTTAACACAGAAATTATAGCAACTTTTCTTCTCTCTTTGAATAGTTGTAATAAATTGAAAACAATATAACAGTATCCTTAAATTCTGATTCCTTTTCACTGATGAAATTCACTTATTTATTTCTGTCACAAATGCATAGAATCCGCGGTCTAATTGTTACACGATGCAACAAAATTAGGTTACAAATAATTTCGCAAGAAATTGAAACGATAATGGTCACAGTTCGTTCACTCGAATCGCGACAGTGTAGAAGCGGTACTGTTTAATATAACGGATAAATAGAAAATACGTTTAACACAGAAATATATAACAACTTTTTCCTTAGCAAGTTACCAACGAAGTAACAATGACCAATGAGAGACGAGCTTGGCCGTCGCGCGGCGGCCGAGCCAATCAGCGGGACTGGGCTTCGTGCACCCGTTAGCTCGGCGAGCTCGGCTGGCGCGTGGCGACCGAGCCAATCGGCGGGACTGTGCTTCGTGCGCTCATTGGCTCGGCCGCCTCGCGCCGGCCGAACTCGCCTCCCATTGGTCACCGTTCTTTCGTTAATAACTCGTGAACGAAGCCGCGGATCGAGTTTGCGCAAAGGAAAAAGTTGCTCCAAATGATTTCAGGAACCCCTCGTTTCCCGATTTAGAGCAATTTTTCCGACTTCTGTATATAAAACTCGTTCGAAATACACTCGATAAATTCTCATTATCTTCTCATGTTTCGCGCACGATTTCAATCGAAACACATCGCGTCTCTCCCACGGCATCCAACTAATCTTCTGTCCGGGAAATACGATCTCATTCGCCGGCGTTCTCACTTCCGTTCAGAAATGTTTGCGGAGCCCACCGCGCGGATCGACGAAGTCGACGCCTCGTTACCGGCGGCTCAGACTCGCCTAGTTATTCTAGCCGCGTGATTGGCGTATAATAAGCTAATATTTACATTGTTTCACGCCCGGAGGTTCGCCGTATACCAGCTCCTATCGATTTCTTTCGGCTCGGCTCGACTCGCCGGGGCGCGGCGAGGAGGAAGCGAGACGCGATTGAATTAAACGTTTGTATTTTCAGCCGGAACCCGATGTCTTGTTGACGTCAATCTTGTCGGCCGGATTGAAACTTACGGGAGAACCACGAACGGGCCCAATATAATGGAAGCCGGGGCCGGGGCGCGAGCGCACGCGACCATAATATAATCGTGATTGAACGTATACAGTTGTCAATCAATGTTCCCGATACTACCCGCGGCGAGCCGTGCGCGAATTTAAAATGGCCGCCGACGCGGCGCCGTTCGGATGCCGGAGAGGCCCACGTGCTCGATGAAGATCTATCACCGTGATCCGCCGATTCAAATGGCAACTCCGACGCCTGTTTCGCGCCTGTATCTTCTTCTTCCTCGATATTCCTCTTCGCCTTCGCGATCGCCTACGCCATTTAATACAACGGATATCTAGGAAACACGTTTACTACGAAAAGATAAATAGCGTCGAATAATTATATTAAAAGATTCCCGAGGTAATTCGAAGCATCTTTTTCCTTGGCGCGAATGCGACCGCGGCTTCGTTTACGAGTTATTAGCGAAAGAACGCTGACCAATGAGAGGCGAGCTCGGCTGGCGCGGGGCGGCCGAGCCAATCAGCGGGACTGGGCTTCGTCCGCCCGTCGGCTCGGCCGCCTCCCGAAGCGACGATGCCGCCTGAACTCGCGCGGCCGCGCGTTCTGACACGACCCGTAGCCACGACTGGAAAAAACCCTCGTATCGTAGAATGTTAATTGGTTGTCCGCGTTCGAGATCGAATCGCCGTGAAAACCGTGGGTACACAAGGTTATTTATTCCGGGTTTCGGAATTGCACACCGTTGTACAGGCTGCTTCAAAAGCTGCGGCTTTTCGAATTTCATTCGGGACGAGTAAAAACGACTTTCAGTGTTTCGAATCTGAACATTAGTTCAGATTATTGTTATTATATATACTATTATATATTATTTATTTCGATGTTCAAGATTTCCGACGATCGAGTCGATTTCGGTCCATGAATGACGCGGATGCGAAGTCTATGGCAGACGCGTAGTTCCACAAGCGGCCGCTCGCGGCGTTAGCGTTCTGCGCGAGTTACGCTCTGCACTGTGCGCGGTCCGCGAAAACTCGTAGTTGACCGCAGTTGAATCGTATTCGTGTGTTAAATCTGGCCGGTTACATTAGTCTAATGTATTAGTTTAATTCATTATTCCTTGCCAAGCAAGCGCCGTACATTTATACATTGTTTCCTTTTTTAATAAAGTCGCGTTTAATTGTTATATTCCATGCGAGGTAATATAACCTCGACGGTAGTGACTGTCACCACGTGCTCGTCCAGTTACAAACGTTAGGAAAATCGCGATAGGGAGATTCACGCATCGAACTCGCAGCTAATGGTCGCAACTCTAAATACAGGGTGTCTCAAAAATATCTCGCAATCCGGAAACGGAGGGTTCTCGAGATCGTTCGAAGCGACTTTCTCCTTGGCGAAAATGCAAACCGCGGCCTTGTTAACGAGTTATCAATGAAAGTCAGTGACCAACGAGAGGCGAACGCTCGGCTGGCGAGAGACGGCCGAGCCAATGAGCGGAGCTGAGCTGCGCGCGCTCGTTGGCCGGCCGCCTCGCGTCGGCAGAACGCTCGCTTCTTATTGGTCAGCGTTTCTCCATTAATAATTCGTGAACGAAGCCGCGATTTGCATTTTCGCTAAGGAAAAAGTTGCTTCAAATCACCTAAGGAATCCACCACCATTTCCGGATTGCGAGACATTTTTGGGACACCCTGTGTAATACGTGTTTGAATCTGTTTCGATCGACGATTCGAACGAACGACCGCGGCGATCAAGTTGTTTCTGGTAGTTGGATCTCTATACAAGGTGACACATACGACCGGTGTACAGCTCATTTCAGATCTCAAGTACCGTTGGGTCGTAAATCGGGGCGCTGTAACTTGTCTCAATCTTATTACACCGTGCTACGAACCATAACATTTTACGTTCGCTTTATACATATAGAGTAATCAGAATGGTCGTCGGCCGAATTATACAGGTCGTTTCAAATCGCGAGTGCCGCGTGCGAACGGAACACGTACGAACGACACGTTTCGCTCGTGTCTCTCTCTCTCTCTCTCTCTCTCTCTCTCTCTCTCTCGATCGATCGTTGGCGCGAATCACGACGTTCGAACGATTCCTTAGCGATCGAATGGATGCATACAGAGCGCGTAAAACGTTTAGTGACTTAACTGTACAGCTGGTTTCAGGTTTCAAGCACCGTTCGCCTCATAAATCAACCACCGTGAGTCGCGTACACGAATCTTATTACGTCGTCGGCCGATCGTCGTGTGCTAATCGGTTCTGGTGCAGCAGCGTTTCTACAGGGTGTCCCGAACGATCGATATCGTGTCAAGGTTAAAGAAAATACGTGGAACATTTTTTTGGTGGACCTGGGTAAAGTGTGGGTGTCGCTGCGATTTCTCGATGAAGGCGAATTTCGACAGATAATAATAAGTAATAGATAATAGATAATAATAATAATAATAATAATAATATTTATTATTATTACTATTATTATTATTATATTATTATATATTATATATTATTATTATTATATATAATTTATTATATATATAATATAATAATATAATATAATATTAATTATATTAATTATAATTAGGCAGCACTAAACCGCCATCTATAGACAAACTATTGACTCGCGTCGATTTTATACATTCGATTGCACGCAACGCTTCACACTTCAGACCGTGTGGTCGCGACCGTGTTGAGAACCGTGTGTGTTAGACAGACGGTTCGTAAACCACGCGCGCACGTTTTCTTGTTCTGTATTAAATAAACTACAAGCAGTAAAGCCGTAATACACTGCGTAATTAAAACCGTGACAATATTATTACTGAGGTATCCATTAGTCTCGGTTAAACGTTCCGGAACAAGAACAAACAGAAGATATACGTAACATCGATTTTCCGGCTGGACTTTTTCTCCGCTGAGGATCGCCCGTTTGTCGTAGGCGCGCGGAGGCGAGGTAGTAGCCGATCGTTAACCGTTCGGTAGGCTTGCCGGTGGTAGCCGGTCGATTAGCCGGGACGCGGATTGTCAAAAGCCCGAGCAGGCACGTGATGTACCGTTAAGCAGGCGTTCGCCTATCGAATATTCGACCTACGACCCGGCGACGCTCGGCAGCGTGAACGCGGAAATGCAGGTACGCGAGAGTCCGCCTCGCTTCTTCCTCCTCCTCCTCCTCCTCCTCCTCCGCGCCACCTTCTCCCCCCCTCCCCCGGCGCGCTCAGCGAACGCAAGCGTGCTCGAGCGCGTACAGTCCCGCGGCTCGCGGCGGCCCTCGAATGACCTTACGCGGAGTCCGTTTGTCTCTTTGCCGGTGGACTTCGCCGCGCGGAGAGCCTCGCTTTCGATGGGATAATCGCGGATTCCTCGGATACAGTGATTTACGATCCTGCCGGCTCGTCGATGCAAGACGAATTTCGAGGCGACGCCGACGACGACGACGGCGACGAGAAGCTGCCGGCCTCCGCGCAGCGCCGCCTAGCCAGATTCTAATCGCTCGGCTACCCGACGTTCCTCTCGCCCCTCGCGCCCCCCACCATCCCTCCCTCCGCCGTGACGAAGATTTCTTCCTTATTTAGAATTTCGAAGATCCGCCGGGATTGCGCGCGCGACACGCTGCGCATTCGGTCCGATATTCTCGGAGCATCGCGACTGCGGCGTCGATTGGACCAATTCTTCAATTCACGTTATTATTCAGTTATTTATTTATTGAATGTACAGGGTGTCCCATAATTCATGGTAGAAATTGAGTCGGGTAACGATTGGAAACAAGACGAAAATTAAAAGAAATTAAAAGAAATTGCGAAGAAATTCATAACACAGATTTATGGAATCCGTCAAAATGACGGGTCACTGATTTTTTAATTTACGATTATTCATATCGTAAAGATACATTTATTATGAGTTATTTATTCGATTTATATGTTACTTACGGCAAATGTTACAATAACACTTGTTAAAAATCAGAATAAACGTTTTATTGTTACATCTATAAAATAATATGAAACAGCTGTTTTTTGTGCTCCGCAAATCTAGTGTAAATGTTTATTATTGATTGGTTATTTAACCGATGTTTTCATGATATCACTAGAGACCGCTGTCGCGACCGGTTTTCTGCAGAGTTCAATGTCAGTGCTTGCTTTCTATCGGAACAGAAAATTATAGGACACTGTTTATAACAAGATAGAAAACGTACAAAATCGAATAAAATTATTACTTTTTGTTTTAATGGACTATTTTCGTTCAAGCATTTGTTGTTACTTTTTTTCTTGCAAAACTTGTGAAAGCGAACTATTTTACACTTGACACGAAGTGGATTTGAATGTAAATATTATATTAATGAATATATAATTATATGAATAAAATTAGACCGCGAATATTTATGCAAAATAAAACTGTTTCTCATTGACCGTATAAAAACAAAAGCTAGATAAAAATTATAATAATATAAATAATAGCTGAGAAACTACTGTTGGACATTTTACGCGTTTATACTTAATAATATATATTAATATATATAATATATATATTAATATATAATAAATTAATAATATATATTAATATATTATATTTAATAATGTACAGTAGTATATTATTTGTATATTATTATTTATATATTATAATTTCATCGAGCACAATCCGCGCAGTTCCGAGAGCACTGGTATCGAACGGGAAGAGGGCGGGGAGGGGGCAGCTTCCGGCGCCAAGAACCACGCGATTAGAAGAGTCCCGAGAACCCTCCAGGAAGAGGAAAGCTCGGAAAGAGGAGCAGCAGCGTCGCCGCTTCACCAGCGCAACAGAGGGAATTCAAATAAATCGCTAATCGCGAGCATTTATCTTTTCGCGCCGGTGACGTACGGAGTGGCGAGTATGCGGTAAGCCGTGTCGCCTCTCTCTCTCCGCTCTCCTCCCTCATCGCTCCTCTACGCGCCGTCACGTCGATGCACCGGCGCGATCCTCTCTTCCCGCTTCGGCGAGAAAGTGCGTCTTCATCGGTTTTATACGCGAGCACCTTTGACCACTGGTGGCGCCGCCGGCCGCGCGCGGCCACCGCAACGCCAGAAAAACCGCTCGGCGAGACAGAGCGCCTGGCCTGCCGACGACGCGTTACCGTTATTTTTCGGGTCGATGTCACCGGCCACGCAGGCACCGTCGCGATTAGAGGGGCCTGCGTTGACATTTAAAGGGCAGAAACGGCTCGATCGAACCGAGGCTCCGCGAGCGGAGACTTCGAGAGTCTTCCCCCTCTCCTCTCCGTCGCCGGCCGGCGTCCCTTCGAAGCGCTGACATAGTTCTTTCGATCGCACAGTCGGGCAATCGGCAAATCCAGTCTTCTACTTATTCTTGTTCCAGAATGCTTACTCGGACTGATGATTATGTTAAGGTTTGAATTACGCAGTGTATCATGGTTTTAATACTCTTGTAGTTTGTTCGATACAGAGCAAGAAAACGTGTGCGCGTGTTTACGAAATCTAACATGGTTCGATACGGTCGAGTACGGACTGGAAGTGTAAAGCGTTTGCGTGCGACCGAATGCATAAAATCGACGCGAGTCAATAGTTTGTCTATAGATGGCGGTTTGGAGCTTCCTGCTTTATCGATCACGGAAGTTTAAGGTTATGCTTTTGTTCGTTGCTTCTGACACCTGGACCTCGTGACGTTGTGTCTTATTACCAGAGTGCGAATCTTTTATATATATTATAATATATTATAATCTTATATATATTATATTATATATATATAATATTATATTCTTATTTATATATATATATTAAGATATATTAAAATATAATATAATATAATAATATATGTTAGAATATATATTATATTCTTATATTATAATCTTTTATATATTATGATATTTCATCATTAATATCCGATATCTGAACAGACTCCTGGCGCGCGAGAAGCGCAGAAAATCGAACGACCCGTCGGGAATCTGTCGAGCCTGTCAGTCGAGCGAAAATACCGAAGAAAAGGTACCGTTTTCAGGAGCCGCGCGCAAGTAGAATCGTCCTGGCCGTGGTCGGACAGTCGGCACGAAAATAATTCAGCAGCGGCGAGTTCTAAATGCCGCCGCGTCTCTCGGGCCAACCGGTCACCTTCGAACCCGCGGCGAGTCAGGGTCAAAAGAATCCTCGGCAAAGGCTGCGCCTATGCGTTCAAACCACTCCTTTAAACGAGGCAGCAACGAGCACGGCGCACACAGCTACAGGCCCCTTGGCTATATCCAGGAGGAACGAGGGAGAGGGCGGGGAGGGTCGGCGGGGGAGTCTCTCGGGAGAGGAAGGAGGGAGGCGGCGGAGAAAAATGAAAAAGTCACCGATGCCATGCGAGCGACGTGACCCCTCGTCGGTGACCCCGGACGAACCGGCCGACGACGACGAGGAAAGGGGAATGCCAGACCTCAGGCTACGTTCACAGTTCGCCGAAAAAGGCATGGTACACAACCGGCGCGCCGATTGTGTTGACCGGTCAACGCGCCCCCTTTGACAGTCGTCGCGTCGTCTCTCTCTCTCTCTCTCTCTCACAAGATTCTCTCTCTCTCGCGCGAAATTCTCTCTCTCTCTCTCTCTCTTGATACCCCTCTCTCTCTCTCGATTTTTCTCTTCCTCTCTCTCTCTCGATTTTTTCTTCCTCTCTCTCTCTCTCTCTCTCTCTTGATATCTCTCTCTTTATTTCATTCTCTCGCGAGATTCTCTCTCTCTCTTTCGATTTCTCTCTCTCTCTCTCTCTCTCTCTCTCTTTCGATTTCTCTCTCTCTCTCTCTCTCTCTCTTGATATCCCTCTCTCTCTCTTTCTGTCTTGATATCTCTCTCTCTCTCTCTCTCTCTCGATTTCGTCTCTTCCTCTCTCTTTCTGTCTTGATATCCCTCTCTCTCTCTCTCTCTCTCGCGAGATTCTCTCTCTCTCACTCTTTTTTCTCTCCTTTGCTCCTTCTCTCCCAGGATTCTCTCTTTTCCCGGTCGCGTTAATTTATAGTCGATACAAATGGAAATATCCACCCGTATGACTTCTTCGACGGAACCCGCGGCGGTTCCCATCGCGTAATCACGCCGTACCTTATAACTGTTCGACAATTAACCCTCCGGCGATCTCTAGTTTTCTGTTCGGACGTCGTGCGGGCACAGCGTTTGCGATTTCTTCGAAGTTTCGTTTGATATTCTTGCTCGACGAAATTATCGCGCTTACAAACGCCATTTTTGTTTTTAGTTGTATCTCTATAATAATATAATTATAATATATAACGTTATTAATAATTTATAATAACATATATATATATATATATATATATATATAATAATGAAATTATAATATATATATATAATGATATAATTATTATAATAAATATAATATAATTAATAATAATATAACAATATCCTTAAAATCTTTCAACGTACTAATACATAACCTATTCATTGTTTTCGCTTGTGCACAAAATTCACAGTCCGGTGATAACATAATTTAATAATAATTTCTACCAACTATAAAAGTATTAATTACTTAAATGGTCCTCGATCGATCGTTCCATTTCGCAAATACATATTTAAATAAGCGATCTCTATTTATTCGTAATTTATTTTTCAACCGAGATCTGTGTTCTATTTCGAAGAAAGAAAAAAGATCGTTCAAAAGTCGGCGCGCTTGAGCGATGTTACGAATTGTATGACAGCGCCGGTATCTCGGGTATCTTATGGCGAAAGCGTTTCACCAGACACAGATCTATCACGGGAGTGAGCCGACCAGTCCGTCCGGTGGCGGACCGGCCGCAGCGCCGGAAAGGAAAAAGTCCCCGGAGACGAGTGCCTATTTATCCATTCCTAATACGACTCGTTAGTCTCCTTCGACTTTCCTCGCTTCCTGATTACCTACCTAGCCCGGCGTATCGTGTACCTGCCTGGCCAGACAAATTCCGGTCGTTAAAGGCACAAGTGTCCCAGCGTTTCCGCGCGCGTGTGAACCGCGTGAACCGCGTGAACCCTGCCGACCTGTCCCGGGAACCCGCTCGCCACTGAATTACCGACGCTCCGAAGCGAAAGCTTCCCTCCTCCCCTAAACCTTCGGGCCAAACGATTAGAATTGTCGGACGCGCGCGCCGCGCGATTCGTATTTCGCCGCAACAATCTGCCTTTGATTTGCTTCTGCTCGAATTGATACAAATTCGACGCGCTGCTCTATTAATTAATTTACTATTATTTTCTGTTAATTTTCTATTATTATATATATTATATTTCTATAATTATATTATATATTATATATTATATATTATATATTATATATTATATATTATATATTATATATTATATATTATATATTATATATTATATATTATATATTATATATTATATATTATATATTATATATTATATATTATATATTATATATTATATATTATATATTATATATTATATATTATATATTATATTATATATTATATATTATATATTATATTTATAAACAATTTTCTATTATTTATTATATTTGTGTGTGAGAAACGTTTGTAGAAGAGATTAATTGAAAGGAGAAATATATACTGAGAAAAATATGATGTTCGACTTTTTTGCTCGCGAGTCCTGATTTGGAAAGAATTGGCAGACCGAAATTGTATTTTTCCTGGAAATATATATATCGTCACTTTCGCGCGTGACGAGTATACTCGTCGTAATAGGAAATATTGCAATTCCTTCGTTGCAAGATAAACTATTGGCATTTCTTCGTGACGAGTATACTCGTCGTAACGAAGAATATTACGATTTCGTTATGACGAGTATACCCGTCATGGTATGAAACGTTGTTATTTCTTCGTGACGAGTATACTCGTCGCGTCACAAAACCTTATTTTCCGTGACGAGTATATTCGTCATATTGTAAAGCGTCATATCTTCTTGACGAGTACACTCGTCACAACATAAACTGTCGCTGTTCCTTCATGACGAGTATATTCGTCATATTGCAAAACGTCATTTCTTCTTGACGAGTATACTCGTCACAGCATAAACTGTCGCTATTCCTTCATGACGAGTATACTCGTCACAACACAAACTATTACCGTTCCTTCATGACGAATATACTCGTCGTAACAAAGAATATTACATTTCTTTATGACGAGTATACTCGTCATGTCACAAAACGTTATTTCTTCGTGACGACGAGTATACTCGTCAAAATCAGCTAACCGGTCACTGCGACAGATCGCTTGCAAGTCCGTACACGGAACACTGTCTTCAAGGTAGATTTCGAACAGAGAAATTTTCGCCGCGTAGAAAATCGACGGAGTCGAAAAGATGGTCGGCTCGCGATAGCGCGGAAAAATGCGTCGGGGCGCGAAGGGTTAATCGGTGACCAGGTCTGGTCACGGATCACGAGGAATCCCGAGGATGGCCGGCCGGTTCCCTCTATAGCCTCCTCTCGAAACACTTGTCAGTGTTCCGCCGCGGTTCAGACAAATATCACCCATTAATGCGTGACTGCAGTTATGCGGGACCGGTCGAAAGGCCGCGCGTTCCTAAGCGGTGCCGAGTGTAATGTTCGAGGGACCGTGGATTGACCCTTTACGGTACCTCGGACGTCAATGGTTTAATTACGGCGGAGTTGTTTCTTCTATCCGCGGCGATTTTTGCCGGTCTTGGGACGCGCTGCCAGATGCACATGGAGAGACAGAGAGAGAGAGAGAGAGAGAGAGAGAGAGAGAAATGTTCATGGGTACCCACCCTCGAAGGTCAGAGATCCGCCTGAGCATCTCAGCAATCGGTTGAGTGGCGTGTAAAATGGCCGACTTCTTGTCAGACACGGTTAAAATATCGAGAAAAGATGTT
This sequence comes from Megalopta genalis, assembly GCF_051020955.1. Taxonomy (NCBI): domain Eukaryota; kingdom Metazoa; phylum Arthropoda; class Insecta; order Hymenoptera; family Halictidae; genus Megalopta; species Megalopta genalis. The sequence goes on from NW_027476169.1 coordinate 37,629, forward strand.
TCTAATTGCAGATCCACCGTTCCGGTAGAACGACCATCTGGGCCGTGCATGAATCAGTCTTTATGACGATTGGATCGCGGATTTTCTGCGGCACTGAACGAATAGTGGATGCGTCAGAAGTGGATACTGTTATACACACGGTAGAACCTCGATCACCGCGATGAATCTGAATTTCTCAACTTTGTAAGAATTTATTCGCGCCGATGTGCATAGTCGTAGTTGGTCTAGAAGCGAAAGACACGAAACACGGAAATGTTACAAATTTTCCACTTGAAAATTCTTCGCGCTGCAACGTGGAACATTTTTAACCAAACACTCCGCGAAGGTCTTAATACACTTAACATGTTAATATATATTTGATAATATATAACAATATTAATTATTATTATTAATTGTATATATTTATATACTACAGTTAATAGTATAGTTATGTTAGTTAGTTAGTTATAGTTATATAGTTATAGTTAATAGTATATATATATATATATAGCTATAGTTATAGTTATAGTTAATAGTATATATATAGCTATAGTTATAGTTATAGTTATAGTTAATAGTATAGTATAGTTAATAGTATACTATTATTATTAATAGTATAACAATTTAATTTCTACGCTAATCCATAAAAGTTTTTTAATTTTATTACGATTCGCAAGAGAAGAGAATGTGGTCGTTTAATTCAATCGACTAAAATACTTTAAAATACTTTAAAATACTTTTCGACGCGGCCGTCAATGTGTCAAGCATTTAGGTTACATAACCTCCCACACGTCATTCGACCGCATCGAAAGCCACTCCCAAAAACTGGACGCAAATTGGACCGAAATTCCGAATCGATCCAAGCCGAGGCTGATGTTCGTACTGCCGGGTCGGATTCACCGTATAAATTGCGGCCGCGATAGAACGATGGTACGGTTTCCCGCGAAACTGTCCCACATCCGATGGCGTTCGTATGCTGCTCCGTGATCGGGCATCGTCTCGGCGTCGTCGTCTTCGGCTAGAACAGGCACGGCCACTGGCCTCTACCGACTGGCTGTCAGTGTACCTGCCGGCCAGACAAATTCCGGCCATTAAGCGTTCGAACCGTCGTCGTCGTCTTCCTTCGTCGTCCTCGTCGTCGTCGTCGTCGTCCACGTCGTCGTGTGTTGGCTGTGAACCCGGCCTCCTAAGGCTCCACAGTGCACCGCGCCGTTCCGCGCCGCGCCACACCGCCCCGCCGCTTCGAATATATGTAATGCCGGACCGTGGATTGACCCTTGCGGTACTCCCACCATCACCGTCACCTATACACGGCGCTCGAGGCTCCGCACGGACGCGCCAACACAGCCGATCGAGAGCATGGAGACGTCCGTGGCTCTGTAGGCTTCGCGACCGTGGCCGAACGTGCGCGCCGGGGTCATATTCTCATCGCCGATGCACGCTGCCGTTCCGTTCCATTCCGTCCCGTTCCTACTCTTGACCGAGAGACAGTTCGTCCCGGTAGCAGTCGGGAAAAACAACTCTGTCCCCCCCCTCTCTTTCTCTCTCTCGATTTTTCTACCTTTCTCTCTCTTTCGATTTCTCTTCCTCTTTCTCGATTTCTCTCTCTCTCTCTCTCTCTCTCTCTCTTGATATCTCTCTCTCTATCGATTTCTCTGTCTCACAATTTCTCTCTCTATCGATTTCTCTGTCTCACAATTTCTCTCTCTCTCTCTCTCTCCATTTCTTTCTCTTTCGATTTCTCTCTCTCTCTCTCTCTCTCTCCATTTCTTTCTCTTTCGATTTCTCTCTCTCTCTCTCTCTCTCTCTCGATTTCTCTCTCCCTCTCTCTCTCTCGATTTCTCTCTCTTTCGATTTTTCTCTCTCTCGATTTCTCTCTCTTTCGATTTTTCTCTCTCTCTCGATTTCTCTCTCTTTCGATTTTTCTCTCTCTCTCGATTTCTCTCTGTCTCTCACGATTCCTCTCTCTCTCTCTCTCTTCTCATTCCTTCTGTCTCTCTCTCTCTCTCTCTCTCTCTCTCTCACAAGCTGACTGCCCCCCGTCCGATAGAAATCTGATCGCTCGTTACCTGCTCGCTCCCACCGCGCTCCCTCTCTCATCAGAGATATCGTGATCGTTTTTGCGCTGGGTCATCGAGGTTCACCGATGCATTCGAGCTTCTTGTCTGGCCGCGGATGCGATCGGTATGCCGGTTTCGGGAATGAAAATATCGATCCTCCGAGACCTAGAGTGTCTATCCGATGCGTGCTGGAAGCTCGAGCAGCATCGTCGGATTGGTAGCCGCTAATGACACCGCTTCTTCTAACATCGACTTTCACGCGTTTGCTGTTTTATTGTTCCCTTCGTTTTTATCGATGACGAAGTAATCGCTACTGAAGAGTGGCGATTAGCGTACACAAGATATCCCATGATTAACACGAGGAATGGAAGTGATTCCTGAAGTCATTTGAAGCAACTTTTTCCTTAGCGAAAATACAATCCGCGGCTTCGTTTACGAGTTATTAACGAAAAAGCGCTGACCAATGAGAGGCGAGCTCGCCTAGCGCCAGGCGGCCAATCAGCAGAACAGAGCTCCGAGCGCTCGTTGACTCGGCCGCCTTGCGCCAGCCGAGCGCTCGCCTCTCATTGGTCAGTGTCTGCCGGCGCGCACGGCGGCCGAGCCAACGAGCGGTCGACGTCCTGTTCGGCTGATTGGCCGCCTAGCGCCGGCAGAGCTCGCCTCTTATTGGTCAGTGTTTTTCGAGCTTTTGCTTTCGCTGCATAGATACGGGTTCGAAATAAATAAAATAAAGAAACGAAAGAAAATAAATAATAAATAATAATAATATAATAAATAATAATAATTAAATAAAGAAAAGGTAGATATTTACGACTCGATCCAATAATGTTAATAATTAATAAGCGAAGACCGAGCTGCTGAAAAGTGGATCACGATAGGTCCGAAAGATCGTCGAGTGACGCGAAAGCAGTTGCTGCTGCTGGCGAACGGAGAGGGAACCGAGTTTTACCGCAACGTTTAAAAGACGGACCGCACGTATTGTTCCCGATTGACAATTGTTCCCGTTACCGGTTACGGAATTTCGAACTTCGGGAAGCCGGCGCGGCGCGGCGCGGCGGAGGCGACAGCCGACAAACAACCAGGTGGCTCCGGCGCGTAACACAATCACGACGAAGCCGGCTCGGGACGAGCGGACTTCCCTGTTCGCCGGTTGGGAAAAAAAGCGGAAACGTCAATCGATCGAGTGCTTTTCACGATCCATTAACCATGAAAGTACCAGACCGTTCTTCTTAACGCGATAATACGTTCCGCGGTGTCGCGTTCTGAAATGGCCGGATGTTAGCGAAACGCGAGCCCCGGGTTTGGAAAGACGATACATAAAATGGCGAGAGGAGGGGGGTTTATACAGACACCGCGAGTTGTTGCCGAGTTTTACCACGAGCTTTATCCGTCCTTCGTCGGCCGGCCATTCGGGGGAAAAGAAACGGCTGTTCCTCCATATCGTGGTTCAAGATCGCCGACAACGGGGAGCGGGGAGGAGAAAGAGAACACTGTCACGGGACAGAGAGAAAACGGTTTCGCCTCGTCAATCGACAGAATGGACTTTCGATACGGCACGCAGCGGTCCGGCGATGTGGCGATCCGTGGCCGAAATTATTTCAGCGTCGTTTCAAAGTTCAAGGTTATGGTATAGTAGGTCGTTGAATTCGTCTCGACGCCGGCTACAATATTGTCGAGTCGAAAATACGTGTTGACACGTTAAAAATCGTGGTGACCAGCGTTTCCTATGAAAGAAAACTCGTTTCCGCAAGTTTTTATATTCTAGTTCGTAGAAAAGTGAATACCGAGCAACTTTTGTTCGAAACATTTTTTAACGAGATCGTCGGGAGTGTCCGGAAAAAAGTGCTTTGTTTTGGAATCGGATACGTGCGTCGAGGGACAAGCGTGCTTGCCGCTTCGCTGCTTACCCCGGCGTCGAAACACACCTCCAGCTTTGTTTTTCGAATACCGCGGAGCCGACGGGTGCGGGGGGACGCGCTTGAAATTGATACGCCCTTGGTAACAATTGAATCGGCTTTCGTGCAAAGCGAGTCTCGTTTGAATGACTTTCGACAGTTTTTCTGTAAGCCGTCACAAAGTTTAAATTGTTCTATGCGTTGCACTGTTTATACGTACGATAAACAATGGATGCAAGGTACACGAATAAATAAAATATACCAGCTTGCCGACGTAATAATATAATACAAAATTTATATATCGATAACGTGTAATAATTAATTTAAAAGACGAGTCCCTTTAAATTGTCATTACCAGGTCTTCGCGACGTTACACTTTATTACTAGACCGCGGATCTTTGTGCAAAATAGAAATTTTCGCAGACGATCGTAAGAAACGGAAATGAAATAAAAATAAATCGTCTCTCTCAATAATTTTGATAAGACGAGAGTGGCGTAATGAAATAATTAAATTCTCCTCACGTCCTCGCAATTTTATACTTCAACCTCCTATTTTTTACCATAAATGCTTGAAAATCCGTGGTCTGCTTATCGCCATACCGCGTTGATCTTTACGCAAAATAAAAATTGTCTATCACGATTGCAACAAACCAAAGCAAAATAACGCTTCGTTTTCTCTCTTAATATATTCGATAGGTTGAAGATAATGCGGCAGCATTCTTAGAATCTGATATAGTCTCTCCAATGTTTTGTTGTCCCAGCTGCGAATTTTTCTCCAGAAACGCGTGAAACGATTTCTAAAACTACGAAGAGTTGTGAACCCGTTCGAAAGGAAAAAGAAAACAATCGTTGAAAATACGAAAGTTGGAAAATCGACTTTTCGCCATGGATCGTTGCTCCGCCGAGACCATTGTGCGGCGGTTCTTGCGTCATAGCGCAAAGTCATCGAACCTGGGATGCGAAGGGTGCCGAAGAAGTCGGATCAAGAGCGCGTTAATTGACCGTCGATGACTCGATGAATAATTCGTTACAGATGTCTCGACTCACCGACAATGTTGCCGCACTCTCCTCCTGCGCGATCGGGCACCTCGGTTTCCTGTCGCCGCTGAAACCAACGGAAACGCTGTTATGAGACCTTGTTTGTGCATATTATAAATAATATTTTTTTGTCAAACGTTCTAAATAAATAGAATCCTACTATACTCTTGGTATAATAAATCTTTAATTCAGGCTGCAGATTTTTTTACGGGATTTGAATCTGGGGATCGTAGAGGAGGAAGGCAATAATAATTAATTATTATTAATTAATTATATTTAATAGACATTTCTATACTATTCTGGCCTTGCATTTGGAATCGTTGACTTGCTAATATTTAAAAGTATGTGCTTTGGATTCCCATATTATTATCACATATTTTCACATATTTTCTTATTCTCTTATTTGATTTATTTTTTAGTTAATAAGATATGATATGTGTTATTCGATAAATATAATATGCTCTAAATAAATATTGCTCTAATAAATAGTGCTCTAAATAATATTGCTCTAATAATATGCTCTAATAAATATACATATGCTCGAACACTAACAAACAAGTGGTATTTGATCTGAGTTTAATTTATTGTATTTTATTCTATCGTATTTTATTTTATTTTCTTGCTTTATTCTATATTCTATTTTATCTTATTTTATTGCTTTATTCCATTCTATTCTATTTTATTTTCTAGTTTTATTCTGTTTCATTTTATTTTCTTCTTTTATTCTGTTTTATTTTATTTTTATTTACCAGTTTTATTCTATTCTATTTTATTTTCTTGTCTTATTCTATTCTATTCTATTTCCTTTCACTTTCTCGTTTCATTTTATTTTATCGTACGAGAAAAGATTCGCCGAAAATTCGCCGTCGGCTTGACTCGATCAGGCATTTTCTAGTGGCAGGCTGTTGTTAAAGAGGGGGCCGTCAATTAGTTCGGCCCGTAAACGATCGGCAGAACAATCAAACGAATCCTTCGTCGAGGTTCTGTTTCCACGTGGACACACCGGCGGAGAGACAAGGATGGCCGGCGACGGGACGGCGTTAACGAGCCATTTACCCGTTACGCCTTAATTTGTCCAACCGTGCATGCTCTCCTAACGACGATCAATCGTCAGAAATAACTTTCTGGTTCATTTGCGGCCTCGGCGGATCGTTAAACCGGCGACAGACGCGAACCCGTCTCCGGCCACGATCGATTCGAAAAAAGAGTTAAAACGTGTCCCGTCCCTGTCCTGTCCCGCGTTGACGAGTACGGCTATCGACGATCGGATATACCGACGATCCTGCTAAAATGTTAACGATTCCACTACTCGGAGCGCTGCGATTCGAGAGGAATCGTTAACGTCGTCGATGCGATACACTCCACGCTGTTCCGCTGTCGCAATGGAAGAACCTTTGACACTCGAGTTATTTTGCTGTGCAGGATTTCACGGACAATTTCGGTCGGAAACATGATCGGAAACCTTCTGGGAAAAATAACTGTTTCGGAGGCGTATATTCGAGAGTTTCTGTTGCGAGATTCTGCCAGAAGATGGCGACTTTGTTCGAGGTTAGAAAAATTGCTCGCTGTGTTCAATTTCATCTGTCGATCCTTAATTACTATTGGCGGACTATGAGACGGTTACCAAGTAGTTATTCAGAGTTATTCAGAATTTTTATTCGGAATTCTTGTTCAGAATTGTTATTCGGAATTTTGATTCGGAATTATTATTCAGAATTTTTGTTCGGCATTTCTATTCGGAATTTTGATTTAGAATTCTTATTTAGAATTCTTATTCGGAATTCTTATTTAGAATTCTTATTCGGAATTCTTATTTAGAATTCTTATTCGGAATTCTTATTTAGAATTCATGTTCAGAATTCTTATCCAGAGTTCTCATTCGGAATTTTGATTTAGAATTCTTCAAAAACTGAACAGAAAAAAATAAATAAAAGAGAATCATATTTATCTTACAAAAAATATTACTTCGCCTATATGCGAACAAAAACATATTATATATATATATATATATATATATATATATATATATTATTATTATTATATATTTAGTACATCTTATTCGACAAATAAGAAGTAATAAATTATTCCCGAAAGCAAGCGAAATTCACATCAACTGCTCACCCCACAGTACGTAAATAGCAGCTCCAGGAGGTTAGGTAAATGCTGAGACAAATTTCGGATTTCCAGCAAGCAAAGCAAAGCAAAGCAAAGCAAAGCAAAGCAAAGCAAAGCACCGTGGCACCCATTCTCAAGTCCAGTCGAGGAACGTGACACCGCTCGCCGGATTATCCGAGTAGAAAATCTAATGGAACGAGTAAAGTTTGCGTACACGCGTCGCTGATCCTGGCCCGCTGGGTCTGGTCGGCAGGAATAGAGAAAGAGGCAGGCAGAGAGAAAGAGAAAGAGAGAGCTCGAGAGGGAGAAAAAGAGAGAGAAAAGAAACAGAGACAATGAACACAGTCGACGATAGAGCACCGCCGCGATTAGATAACCGAGAGCCGTATCGACGTGCTCGGAATCGGCCGCGCGTGGGCGGCACGACACACGTGGAACGTGGAACGTGAAACGTGGAACGTGGAACGTGGGACAGGAACGGTTGAGCGCGCACGAGTCCGCCGTGGACAACGCGCGTGGCGCGCTCGCTCCAGATTCCGCGAACCCAACCTAGATTTAGCGAGGAAATCCCGTGAACCCCCTTCGATTTAGCCGAAGGTAACAGCGGTTGGTTTCACGGTGGCGCGAGCAGTGGCTACAACGTTACCGCGCGGCCGTTTCGTACAGCAGTTAAATTCCCTCGAATTACACGTCTATATATCCAATTTTCCGATTTTTCTTGTTCCACGCCGGAACATTGCTCTCGCGCGTTCTCTTAGCCTAGCCCCGTTTCAGACATTACGTGTCTTTTCTCGTACGTGAAATCGCTGCAGAAAATTTGATCCGCGGCAACGTCGCTGGTTCCAAGGAATTTGAAATTTCAACGATCCTTGAACGCTGCGAACTTTAAGAGACTTTTATCTTCGTGGGTTCGTGGGAAATGACTGAGGATAAATTAGGTTATATATATATTACATATATATTAAATTATTATATATATTATGTTATTATTATATATTAATATATTATAAACACATATATATTAAATATAATATATATTATAATAGGAAAAGAAAAGGTATTTAACAAGATAATTTATAATATATATACTATTATTTAATATATATATATATTATAAATGTATTTGATTGGACGATTGTGTCCACAGTTAAATAGTTCAATTTATTTTCGACTCTTGCATAGACAACTAAAATATAGAAATAATTTGACAGATATCGCTGAGTCTTTTAGTTACATTCTTCGGTTTAAGACATTCTTAGCGGCGCCACTTAAATTCGTACACCTAGGAATTCAGCCGATTTTCACTTACAACAAAACTACTAACACGCATACATAGACATATTAGTTCAATACTTATTTAATTCAATAGTTATTAATTCTTACAAGTTATATATAGTTACACATACTTAGTTATATAATTATAAATTTACCTAGTTTTACTTGCCAATTTTTTACTCAATTATATAGTCACAAGTTAGTCACGTTCTACCGTTGTTACCTACTAAATCGGCTGAATTCCTAGGTCTACGATTTTAAGCGACGGTCACCGCTTGCACGACGCTGCAACCGCGCGGAGAGATCTCCAATGGTCCGCGATTCGATGAAATGGTAGATTCCGTGGCCGGCGCGGCGCTGCGGGGCGGGGGGAGTCGCGGCGCGGCGCGGCGAGTCGAAGAAACAGAATACGTTGAACGGAAAAAGTGCTCGTCGTCGCATCGGCGGAGCGCTGCCTTCTCAAGGTCAGTAGAATCCTTGTTGCCACTGGCGTCCCGTCGGACGCGCGACGCACCAGAAACCGGAGAGGGTGGCGAGGATCGGCGAAAAGAACGGGAAAGGACTCGGTCGCCGTGACCGGGCCGCGGGTCATTAAATTCCTTCGTACTGTTCGTTCGCGATTATCGTCCCCCCCCCCCCCGCCGGTCCACGGCTGGCCCGCTCGGCGCACACACCCCCTCCACACTGGTGCGTCTCGTTTCCCATTTTATCTACTCGAGGGATCCCGTGTTCGTTCCCCCTCCCCCGCCGGCCACTAACCCCCCGCGTTCGCGTTTCGCGTTCGCGAGATCGTCGCCGATAGATACGGTCACCCGCTCGGAAACTCTCCGGTCCGTGGCTCGCGAGAGATAGAAACGCGCGAAACGCGCGCTTAAACACTCGGACAAATTGAGGCCGGCGCGGCGCGCCGTGCCGAGAGTGTCCGCCTTCGGAAACCGTAGGGTAGCCGGTAGAGCCAGTTTACCGTGGAATAGTCAATTACTGTGCCCTTTGTTCGGTCTCGTAGCATAGTTCGCTTTATATTTATCGCGAGAGGCGTGTCGAATTTCTTTTTTTTACTTGTTGAATTAAAATAATAATATTTTTTCAGTGAGAACGACGATATTCGGTAAAATAAATTGTTCTAGGTTAGGTATCGCGATATTAATTGTACCGATAAAATGAATTATGGAAAAACAAAACAGTGATTGTTTATTCGAATTTTTTTGTTTTCAGTTGCAATCTCAGTAGTTCGTTTATCGTGCACAGTAATTGAACCTAGTGTGTTTAGGCGTTAGTTACTGTGCTAGTTACCACTAGGATAGGCATAGACATAACCTTAAATCTCAAATCGTCTCTATTATATTTTTAAAGAGAAAAGATTATTATTACATTATATCTTTTTTACAGAATATAAAGTTTATGGGAGTGCATTAAGTATTCAATTGTTATTGCACACAATTGTTAAATATTGATTTCTCCATTTCAATTTAATTCAACTTACTGCTCAACAAAATTATAACATAGGCAAATTTTCGATAAAAATCGGCCAACTTTGAGTGGCAACAACTCCGCGAAAAATCGTCGTAGGATGATGACTATCTTTTTAAATTAAAGAAAATAGATAGATAGCAATAGATTTAATATTCTCATTGTTTCGAATTTCACGTATCACTTTTATATTCGACGCACTGATTTTTTACACAGACGTCAAGTAAAGTCGTACTACAGTCCTCGCGCGACAGGAATACACCTTTGCGTTTACATTCCCCTTCTTACTAGCTGCGGCAGTCAGGCGGCTAGTAAGAGGGGGAACGCTAGCGGCAGTGGGGCAGCTAGTAAGTGGGGGGAACGGTGGCGGCAGTGGGGCAGCTATGAAGTGGGGGAACAGTAGCGGCAGTGGAGCAGCTATGAAGTGGGGGAACGCTAGCGGCAGTGGGGCAGCTAGTTGGTGGGGGAGCGGTAGCGGCAGTGGGGCAGCTAGTAAGTGGGGGAACGCTAGCGCAGCGGAGCAGCTAGTAAGAAGGGGAACGTGCCTTCTAGTCGCGCGAGGACTATACGTTCAACATAGAACGTCCACGAGTATTGTCCGTGCAGACAAAACGAACAAGACCATTACGAAACCACGAATTTATGTTTATTCGATTAATTATATTTATTATATTTATACGAGTTTCCACACGAAGTTCAGTTATCCTCAGAAGTATCTCTGTACAGTAGAACCTCGATTATCCGAATTCAAAGTTGACAGTTAATTTCCCTTTATTTTCGATAAATTATTAATACAATATAAGACGATAGATTGTCGTTATTGCTTGGAACAATGAAAGATCCAAATAATTAAAAAAATCGAGGAAAATTCGGCTCCGTTAATCAAGATTCTACCTGGCTACGACGGTGACGGATTCCTGGCCGGTTCCGTCGACTCGGTGTGTTCGAAGAGGACTGCGAGCGGAAATTATATTTGACCGGCGGAATAGAAAGTAAGTGAAGTAAAGCGATAGGATTCCAGATCGATGGCAAACAAGACCGGATTAACCAGTATCAAGGTACCGGCCCTTAAGCGATTCTAATCTTCGAAGAAATGGAAATCCTGGAAGCCAACGATTTATAGACCGACGACGACGATACCCGTGCGCCGGGTCTCCGGGCAACCGTGGAGGATTAAGAGATTGGGGATCCGGGAGAGTTAGTTGCAAGGAGAGGTCTTGACCCCCGAAGAAGGCACAAGGTGGCTGCCGCGACTGATGAGAACTAGTAAGACAAGCTTTCACGATCCAGGAATTTCGCGGTGGGGAATATAGCAGTTGCGCGGGACTGGTTTCCAACTGGTCACCGGGTAGGCACTTCGTCTTCGAACGTTGACACCGCGCAACCGAATCGTCGATCGCCTTCCTTCGGGTCTCGCCTGAAATTATCGATCGGCGTTCCGCGAAGGATAAACCTCTGTCCTCTTTTCCTCGCTCCGACGGTCCGCTAATTATTATTGTTGTGTCTATCGTCATTCGGAATACAAATTTATTGCTTCTTCCGTTAACCCTTTTTTTGACGATATTGGACAGTTTTCTTTTTTCACGTAAATTCACATTAAAGGGTGGGAATTAACCCCCCCCCCCCCCAAATATTCCGTTGTTTTTTATTCTTTTGTCTCCGAGATAACGTGGACATTATCTTTGTTTATGTTTCGAAGACTGTTGAAAATTGTGTCAAGGCTAAATAAAATAAATGTAACAATATAATATCGGAATATTGATAATAATCAATATTATATGATATTATGTAATAATAATTATATTTGTTATTATAAATAATAATAATATTTATTATTTATGATAATAATTATATTAATTATTATTATTGTATATATAATAATTTATTTTAAAATAAATGTATCAATATAATATCATAATATTGATAATAATCAATATTATATGATATTACATAATAATAATTATATTAATTATTACTATTATATATATATATAATAAACTATATATATATAACTATATGTATAATTTTTATATATATTTAAAAAAATATATTATTATATATATGATAACAATTTTATATTTGTATTATTTTATGCATATGAAATTGATATAAACAAATTTGACAATGCTCGAGCTATTTAAGATCGTGATACAACAATTTTTTTATTACAATATATATATATTATTATAATATTCCATAAGTCGACAAACATGAAAAATTGAAATCAGACTAAATCATCAAAATATTTTTTAAAAAGTCTTTATTAAAATATTAATCGCTCGGCGCTGATTGCAACCCCGCGAACGAACGCAATTGCACCGCGAGCGATGCGCCTACCGGCAATTAGTGGAACAGAATCGAATGCGCCGCGCGAGCAAGCACGACGCCACGCGGGGACGACGGTGCAACGGACTCGGTGACACGTGTTAGCCGCGATTTCAGTCCGATCGGTTCTGCGAAGGCTCGAGAGTGGAATTGCGGACGGAGGGAGGGCGTCGAAGCTTGATCTATTCAATTGTGAAACGATGAAAAGTATCACGATCTCGATTCCCCCGCGGTAAAGTGAAACGATGCAGCTAAATAGGCCGGAGTCTCACGCTCGCCAGTGCATCTAGGCTTCGACGCTTCAAGGTTGCCGTCACGAGGATTGGTGTCGCGCCGAGCCGAGCCGAGCCGAGCCGCGCCGCGCCGCTCCGCGATGCAGACCTTTTAGCGATTTTGCAACGAAATCTGCGACTCGTTGCAACGATCGTTGGGCAACAATCGCATCTCGCTGCGCCGCAGCGCACAATGGGACGATATTGTATCAGATATTGGACATTAAGGATGAAATATAAACGTTTAAATTTGACAATTATATATGCTGTTCTGTCGAAAAATGTGTTGGCATTTCGGAATCATATTCCGCAATATTTCTTCATTTTGCGTCGGCGATTACCTCGGCATGTTTAATATTAAATGTAATAATAATAATAATAGTAGTAATAAATAATTAATAATAATAATAATAGTAATAGTAATAAATAATTAATAATAATAATAATAGTAGTGTAGTAGTAATAGTAATATATAATTAATAATAATAATAATAATAGTAGTGTAGTAGTAATAGTAATAAATAATTAATAATAATTAATAATAACAATAATAATAGCAATAAATAATTAATAATAATAATAAATAATAGATTGTCTGCACGTCAGCCTTGCCAGCTTTTCCCTGTTTCTAATTCCACGAATTCATCCGAAATACTTTATCGAATAAAAGGAGAATATGCTCGAAATATTTGTCCAATAAAACATTCTACATCGCAATGCATTACGAAAAGAATTTCATTCCAACAACGTCCGACTCTGCGGCACAGTAACCGGCTCCACCGCACCATTTCCAACTGTTACAAAATACAAAAACATCGGCCCATACAAAGATCAGAATCCAGTCCACAGCGCACCGTAAAAATTCTATGTCTTCCTTTCGCGCACGCGTGTTGTCACGTTCACGTCCACCATCGGCCTTAACCTTGCGCGCAACACATTTCGTAGGACACGAGATCCAGAATTCGACGGCGAAGTTCGCACCGAAACGTCCCGATCGACGACCGACGATCCGAAACATTTAATTTTCCGCGACCGCGGGCGCGAGGAACGAACGACTCGATGCCGCGCATGCGCGCGGCCGGTTTCACGCGCGGCATCCCGACGGCGCTAAAGTATTGCGTGCTCGATCAAAGTCACGCCTGTGGGACGCTGCTCGGCGACGGGACGCGCGCGACGCCGAACGCGGCCGATTTTCCCGAGATTCCCGGTTACGTTCGCTGCCGTTAATAGGGAGAGTGGGGGGCGGAGGGACGGCGAAGGGACTCGTTGATGTGTGGCGTCATTGATTATACGTTGCAATAATGCTTCACGACCAATTAAAATACACTGTTGGATACTGATATACTGCAAATTAACCGGCGGTCCGTTCCCGCTTAATCAGCATATTTATTGCTGCTAGCCAGTCGGCCAACCGACGGAACGCGCGCTGCGGAACGACAGAGAAACCGGCGCGAGATGGAAAGGGAGGGAGATAGGGACACGGTGAGGCTTAGAGTGAGAGGGGAGGGGAGAGCAGAGGAGGATACGTTGGAGGAAGGCAGACGGGACGGCGCGCGCGGCTCAATGTTGCAACGAGTACCAATTTCATTCGAGATACGTTTAATCCCGGCATCGAAATGACTCGGTTGCTCCGGCTCGTATAATAGGAACCCTCCGGGCAGAGCCACGCTCCGAGTCATCTCGCCCTACTAGTTTTCGTCTCGGGCCCCGCGAGCCTCGCGAGGAGGGTTCCAGGCGTGTAACGTATCGCGGCGCGGGACCTAACCTTTTCCCCGCACTATATCACGGCGCGCCTCGTATTTCGTTTCACGGCGCCCGAGCCGCTACGAAACTCCCTCCGGAAATTTATTTTCGATCGTTCTTTCTGTTTTTCCTGTCGACGACGACGACGATCGCCGTGTTATTTTCTTCGTTTCCGCCGCGCCAGTGAAAGCCAGAGCTCCCGTGGAACGCTTGCGACGAGCGCGAACGATGATCCCCTATTACATGCTGCGCGCTTGCGTTCGCCGAGGAACTGGCGGAAAATGTAAACAGAACGGTCACGTGACCCGTGTTGCGGTCGACGCCGAGCGACGGTTAGGCTGAGGTCACGGCGGAGCCTTTTTCGGTCGGATGTCGGACATGCGCGTGTACGATGCGCACACGCACACGTGTGCAAGAGACGTCTGTATGCGTGATAAAAGTGCAGTAAATTTTAACGTAAATAGGGCATGATAATTTTCTATTTTAGAATATATTATAACCTTATTTATATGGAATTGAACAGTATTCATGTAAGGTAATTTTGCAATCTATTTAGAACAGTTGAGAAACTTTTACAATTGTTCTTGGATACCGTGGGGCATTTGTTCGTGTAATTGTGGGTTACACAATTTGGTATGTTAAAATAATATTTTATATTTAATCTCTGCACTCACCGTACACTTTATGGTTACCATAACTGCCTTAATCGACTTTTCTTAATTTCTAGTATCGCTACATAACCTAGACCTCTCTTGCCGCTAAAATCTCTTTTAAAATCTTTATTATCATCGCAATTCGATTTTCACCTACCTGAAAAACACTCTTTATCATTTACTTATATTCTTTTAATTTCATACTATTGTAACGCAGGAAATGCTCCCGTTGATCACAAATATTATTATTATTATTATACAGATTAGTAAAATAAGTAAATTAACTAAATAACGTAGGAAAATGCTCTTTGCAGGAAATAAAAGCTTGTTGCATCAGTTATGCATATAATACAGATTAGTAAAATAAGTAAACTAATTAAATAACCTAAAAGAAATGCTTCTCTCAGTAAACAGAAGCTTGTTGCGTTATCTAAGCATATATATATATATATAATATAAATCAGCAAAATAAGTAAACTAACTCAATAACCTAGAAAACAGCTTTTCTTGTCGCATTATCTACACATATAAATCAGTAAAATAAGTACGCTAACTTGACATAACCTAGAAAAATGCATTTCACAATAAATGAAAGCTTCGAAAACGTGTAAACGTTAACGAAAAAATTTCTTTTGCATTTGAAAGAAAAGTCTGATCAGAATGTTCTTAAACTTACACATCGTGAATTTTCGATCGATCGATCGATCGTTCGTACCGGACAAAGGTCCCGCGGATTTTCTCGCGGACAAAGGCGGGCCGATAAGAGGCGCGCCGGGTTTTCAATGGGCCCGAGACACGAGTCGGCCGATTGACAGCGAATAAGATTATTATTGCTCGTTGTACGGCGTATCTCCGCATCTATCCGGTAACTATCTACGGTAGCGGGCGCATCGGCCGGTCCCGGCTACCGACGGACGCATTGTGCCCCGTTCCCGATCTATCCGAGCCGCAGACAACGCGGCGGCAGTGCCGGGCTGCTGCCCTCGCTGACAACAATGACGCCCGATAGATATTTATGCAGTTATTATCTTATTCCGCCGCGGTCAATTAGATTTATCTCGGCTAATCTTCGACCGTTTTCACTGACGTTTATTGCCGGCCGCCTCGAGACGTCGAGCCGCGTCGAGTCGAGTCGAGCCGAGCCGAGCCGAGCCGAGACGTCGAGACCGGTACCCCGACGCGCCGCGCCGCCGTTTTCTCGGCCGCCTCGAGACGTCGAGCCGCGCCGAGTCGAGTCGAACCGAGCCGAACCGAGCCGAACCGAGCCGAGACGTCGAGAGACCGGTATCCCGACGCGCCGCGCCGAGCCGCCGTTTTCTCGGCCGCTCTCGGAAACCCGCGCGCTCCGTGCTCTATTATTCCGCCATTAGAGCGCCTTCACCGCGCTGAAAATGATACTGTTTCCTGCGCACTCGGACCAGGGGCACGGCGATATTACGGAAATAGTTGCAACGTGACGGCGAACACGCTCGGTGAGTAATAGACCGCCGCGCCGCACAGTGGTTCAACGATTTCAGCGTCGTTTTAACAACAAATTAATTTTCTCGAGTCGACGTCCTGTCGACTTTTATCACCGGTTAAGGTTAGGTCTACCGAACCGGTCAAAAATAGACTGGTTTCTTTCACAGCTGCTGATGTTATAAAAATATTTAAATACTAATAACTCGACCAGGTGAACGAGTTAGGTTAGGACGACGAGGTTTTCTTACTGCGATCAGCATAATTTTCCAACAAATTATTCTTGTTATTCGTTAATAAAAGACGTGATTTCTTATCGCAAAAGATTGCTCTTCGCGTTAAAAAAAAACAGATACACGCATTAAATAGTATCTTAAAAATAATTTAAAGAAGGAAAACAGTTCTTACACGTACAAGTGCATACTGTCTTTAAACATTTCTAGCTTCGAACGAGTACATTATTTAAAATTTGTAGCAGGATTTTTTGGACGAAATGTCACTCTGAATTTCTCGATCCGGTCGAAGAAGCGAGCGTCCTTGTCGCGAGCGAACGACGCCGGTCGATCGAGCCAGTCTCGACTCACGCCTGCCAATTTGATTATAATACTTTCAACCATAAAATCCGAAACGGAGTTAAACATTCGGCTTAATCCGTTCCCAAAAGTTTTACAGACTTTTACGGGGCCATAAACGCGCTTGGGAACCCCGGGACCTCTAATCACAAGTCATCGTTTACGTGCTCGTGAAAGTAAGAACGCTGTTATTCCCATCAAACAGAATTGATGTCCCGGGAATGGCCCTCAATCTTGATAAAGCGGGGACATCGGAGCCGCAGATAACCAGAAGAATGGCCACGGCGAGACGAGAATCCGCCGCGGAGCGTCGCGAACAGCGCCGCGGCCGGAACGTTTTCGCGAAACGCGTTTGACCTTCCGCGGTATCGGCGCAGATCGTTATAAAGACCGTTCCGGAATCGGCTCCATTAGTCCTAAGTGCCGTCAATTATCGTTCATCGCGGAATTAATCTCGCGCCGCGCAGAAACATCGCCGCGATAATGCCTAAATTTAACCCCGCGGTTAAATCGGCCTCTCTCTCTCTCTCTCTCTCTCTCTCTCTCTCTTTGCCCGCCATCTTTCTTCAACTTTTTTTAACAGCTTTTTTTCACATACCGCCGAGTTAAAGTTATTTTACATACGAGGAGAACTTCCGTATATACGAGCCAGATTTTTATGTCGAATATAAGAAAGAAATATTTATTATTTAACGAAGATGTACAGGGTGTCCCAAAATTATGGTACTTCCGGGAGATGAAGGTCTCCTGAGGACTTTTTCCTTGGCGAAAATAAAATTCGCGGCTCCGTTTACTAGTTATTATTAAAAAACAGTGACCAATGAGAGGTCAGCTTGACGATAATTAGCTAATAAACGGTAACGATGCAAACGGTAACAGCATAACAGCAATTGTTAGCACTAAAAATTGTTAACAGTGACTTTCCAGTTTCTCCAATTACAACAATGAAATACGATTGTATGTAAATCGAATTTTTGCGGTGAATCGAACGTCCCTGGTGTACGGGCAATAATCCGACAATTGTCATGGACGGCAGTGTCGATAATGCGGCCAAGTGCAGCCGGTTACTTGGTAATTTAGCGGCGGCATTGCGATCGGTGGCAGGGACACAACGTTCCTGGAGTTACGACGCTTTCTGCGTTTGGAATAATCACGGTGATAACGCGCGCTCGCTCCGTGAACTATAACCTATCGCCGAGTAAAATCACGTTTCTCCTTTCGCCCCCCCCCCCTCCCGCCCAACGGTGTCCGTGACTAGCATCTAGCACCGCCGACAGAGCCGATGCGAGCGAGTGAAGATCAGAGAGCTGAGAGTAGAGAGTAGAGGATCATGAGTAGAAAGTGGGGAGTACGGAATAGGGAGCTGTGAGTAGACAAGCTGAGAGTAGAGAGTAGGGGACGTGAGTAGAGCCGAGAGTAGCGAGTAGAGGGCTGTGAGTAGAGAGTAGAAGATCGTGAGTAGACAGCCGAAAGTATAGAGTAGAGAGTCGTGAGTAGAGAATAGAGAGTAGAAAGCCGTGAGTTGAGAATAGAGAGTAGAAAGCCGCGAGTAGAGAATAGAGGGCCGTGATTAGACAAGCTGAGAGTAGAGAGTAGAGAGCCGTGAGTAGACAGTGGAGAGTAGAGGGCCGTGAGTAGAGAATAGAGAGTAGGAAACCGTGCGTACAGAGTAGAGAGCCGAATGTAGCGAGTAGAGAGTAGTGGGCCGTGAGTAGAGAGCCGACAGTATAGAGTAGAGAGCCGAGAGTATAGAGTAGAGGACCGTGAGTAGACAGTAGAGAGTAGCAAGCCGTGAGTATAGAGTAGAGAGTAGAAAGCCGTGAGCAGACAGTAAAGAGACGAGAGTAGAGCTGAGAGTAGAGAGCCGTGAGTAGAGAGTAGAGGGCCGTGATTAGAGAGTAGAAAGCAGTGAGTAGAGAGTAGAGAGCCGTGAGTAGAGAATAGAGAGTAGAAAGTCGTGAGTAGAGAATAGATGGCCGTGAGTCGACAAGCTGAGAGTAAAGAGTAGGGGTCGTAAGTAGAGCCGAGAATAGCGAGTAGAGTGCAGCGAATAGAGAGTAGGAGATCGTGAGTAGACAGCCGAAAGTAGAGAGTAGAAGAGAGTCGTGAGTAGAGAACAGAGAGTAGAAAGCCGTGATTAGACAGTAAAGAGACGAGAGTAGAGAGTAGAGAGCCGTGATTAGAGAGTAGAAAGCAGTGAGTAGAGAGCCGTGAGCAGAGAGTAGAAAGCCGTGAGTAGAGAGTAGAAAGCCGTGAGTAGAATGTAGATGGCCGTGAATAGAGAGTAGAAAGCAGTGAGTAGAGAGTAGAAGATCATGAGTAGACAGCTGAAAGTAGAGAGTAGAAAGCCATGAGTAGACAGTAAAAAGACGAGAGTAGACAGTATAGAACCGAGAGTAGAAATCCAAGAATAGAAAGCAGAGAGTAGAAAATAGTGAACCGAGAGTAGAGAGAAATAACGCCGTGAATGAAGAAGCCAAAAAATAGAGAGAGAGAGAGAGAGAGAGAGAGAGAGAGAGAGTAATAGTATAGAACAGTATAGAACCGATAGTCGAAAGCCGAAAGCCAAGAGCCAGAGAGACGAGAGCCGACCAATGTAATCCGCCTCGGCAATCCGGTTACCGAGTTGCGTGACCGCGAAAATCTATTCCTTCGTAATGCTATCTGTTATTACGGGCGTATTTACTTAACTGTATTAACGAGGCCGCCGCTGTCGTATCTAACGATCCGGCAGTTGAATTAGATTGGTAATCGTGCCGCGTTTCGCCTGCTCCCGCTCGTCAGGGACCCTGGACGCGGCCTCGATGGATGTCCTAACTGGACCTGTCTCTTTGCGAGCTATCATTTCGCGAGCGATTTTCTCGTTGTTACACTCCTCCGCGGATGTTGCTCGAACGTCGAGCGTTCAGGGAGCAAGTAAACAGTGAGAATTCAATCTATAAGCACCGACTCTGTGCTGCTAGTGGGAAATTTAATTTGTTATTGTTAAATACATCTATACATCTGCTTATATAGTTTTTTATTTTTTATAGTAGTAGATGTATCATGTATCGTTTAATTTTGTTATTTGTTGTCATATTTCATTTTTTATATTATATTTTATTGTTGGAGCTTGAATATGTTATTTCATTGAATTTGTTAGTGTTAAATACATCTACGCTATAATAAAATTAAGAAACAAATTAAATGATACATGATTATATATATAAATATATACACGTTTATATATATAAATATATACATTTTATGTATTATAAAATATAGTAAAATATACTATATACTATATAAATATACTATAAAATATATAAAATATAAAAAATATATAAAATACGTGAAATATATGAAATATATAAAATATATAAAAAATATATATCTATATATACATAAAAGTGTATCTGTATCATATATAATTTAATTTGTTATTTTATCACATTTTATTTTTCATATTATATTTTATTACTTGACTAGTTCCACCGAATAAATCCTAACGTTCTGATAATAAATCCTGTCCAGCTGTCAAATGGTGTCAAACACCCGTCGCGACCGTTCAAGGGTCAAAGGGGTTCCATCCCCGGCGAACACTGGAAATAACCCCGAGCGAAAGATCCTCCCGAACACCATCTAGGAGGAGACAAAGCGAGCCCGGAGCACCGCTATCAAGATCCACATTTCATTAGGCAGCATAAAACCGTCCTCGGGCCGGAGAGCACCTCGAAGAGCCGCCTCTCCAGCCATCCTCTAAACGTCTAAACCTAACCCCGCGGCCTGCCGTTGTCGCGTATCGCGTTAACGGCGCCATAACGCCGGGCCGCTGCACACCGTAGAGGCCCGAGATACGGGCCCGATCGGTCTCTCCAGTCTCGAGCGAACGCGCGCAGAGTAGATATACACACCGCGGCTCGAACTTCCGTTTCTAAAAGCAGCGCAGTGTGGTCCGCGGAGCAACGATCCGTGGCCAAAAGTCCGTTTTCCAACTTTTGTATTTTCCACGATTGTTTTCTTTTTCCTTTCGAACGGGTTCACAACTCTTCGTAGTTTTAGAAATCGTTTCACGCGTTTCTGGAGAAAAATTCGCAGCCGGGACAACAAAACATCGGGGAGACTATATCAGATTCTAAGAATGCTGCCGCATTATCTTCAACCTATCGAATATATTAAGAGAGAAAACGAAGCGTTATTTTGCTTTGGTTTGTTGCAATCGTGGTAGACAATTTTTATTTTGCGTAAAGATCAACGCGGTATGGCGATAAGCAGACCACGGATTTTCAAGCATTTATGGTAAAAAATAGGAGGTTGAAGCATAAAATTGTGAGGACGTGAGGAGAATGTAATTATTTCATTACGCCACTCTCGACTTATCAAAATTATTGAGAGAGACGATTTATTTTTATTTCATTTCCGTTTCTTACGATCGTCTGCGAAAATTTCTATTTTGCACAAAAATCCGCGGTCTAGTAATAAAGTGTAACGTCGCGAAGACCTGGTAATGACAATTTAAAGGGACTCGTCTTTTAAATTAATTATTACAGGTTATCGATATATAAATTTTGTATTATGTTATTACGTCGGCAAGCTGGTATATTTTATTTATTCGTGTACCTTGCATCCATTGTTTATCGTACGTATAAACAGTGCAATGCATAGAATAATTTAAACTTTGTGACGGCTTACAGAAAAACTGTCGAAAGTCGTTCAAACGAGACTCGCTTTGCACGAAAGCCGATTCAATTGTTACCGAGGGCGTATCAATGTCAAGCGCATCCCCCCGCACCCGTCGGCTCCGCGGTATTCGAAAAACAAAGCCGGAGGTGTGTTTCGCCGCCGGGGTAAACAGCGAAGCGGCAAGCGCGCCGTCCCTCGATGCACGTATCCGATTCCAAAACAAAGCACGTTTTCTCGGACACTCCCGACCATCTCGTTAAAAAATGTTTCGAACAAAAGTTGCTCGGTATTCACTTTTCTACGAACTGGAATATAAAAACTTCCGGAGACGAGTTTTCTTTCATAGGAAACGCTGGTCACCCTCGATTTTTAACGTGTCAACACGTATTTTCGACTCGACAATATTGTAGCCGGCGTCGAGACGAATTCAACGACCTACTATACCATAACCTTGATCTTCGAAACGACGCTGAAATAATTTTGGCCACGGATCGCTGGCTCACCGGCAGAGACCGCTGTGCGACGGGTCCGGCGACGATCGGAGAGATCCGGCCGGGCAGATAAACGGGGGGTGGGGGGAGAGCAGAGTTTCACCGTTCATTCAATTAGCGCGTTATTCGCGCGGGGAACGCTCGTAACTCGGCGAACGGTGGCCACGGCCATGGCCACGAGTTATGACGTTTCCTCTAGCTCCGTCGTAAAGATTACGCGGCCCCTGCAGCTACCGCGGCCCGCGGCCCGCGCGGCCCACGGACCGCGGGGTTATCTGGCCACGAAATCGGCCGACTGTCCTATCCCCCGTACCCTATCCCGGTCTCTCCTATCCGCGGAACCATCCTCCGTGTGTTTACGAGTCAGCCGCATGGCGCGCGACTTAACCGCCTGATAGCGGCACAGTAATTGCGTCGGGATTGCCACCACCTCCGTACACCGTCCCCGGGGACCTATCTCGGGCCCGGTCGCCTCTCGGCTAGCCATTAACCTTTCCCGAGCCGAATACCGACCCGATCATGCCATTTCAATTTCGTCCACTTTGGCGGATTTGTCTTCCATTATAAAATAATAATAATAAGTAAAATAAATAAACAAAAATAATTATTATTATTTTTATCATTATTATAGAGAATGAAATTATAGAGAATGTCGCGCGAACAATTTTCGACGTCGAGAAGATTTATATTAAATTATATTAAATATATATTATTATAACATTATATTAAATAACATGTCAAACAAAAATTTCGAACGAAAGTTGAAACTGTACAGTCGCGGACAAAAATGTTAATCTGACCCGGATCTAACTCTGACAGTTATGAAAAAAATGTTTTAAAAAATACGTCCACTTGAAAGAACGAATATGACTTTTGACGGAAAATTCTGATCGTTTTAACGATCAGCAAAATTGTTGTATAATGTACGCAATAATTTATGCGCATCGAACGACAGAATGAATCGTCCCAAAATGATCTTCGGATCATTCGAAGCAACTTTTTCCTTAGCGAAAATGCAATCCGCGGCTTCGTGTACGAGTTATTAACGAAAAACACTGACCAATGAGAGGCGAGCGCTCGGCTGGCGCGAGGCGGCCGCGCCAATGAGCGGTACTGGGCTTCGCGCGCTGGTTGGCTGGGCCGCCGCGCGTCAGCCGAGCGCTCGCCTCTCATTGGCCACCGTTTTTCGTTAATAACTCGTTAACGGTGCCTCGGAGAGAATTTTCGTAAAGGAAAAAGTTACTTCAAATGACCTCAGGAATCTCTCGTTTCCCAGAAGTACCATAATTTTGGGATAACCTTTATATTCGGAGAATCGAAATTACTTTCCTCGACGACCAAGTTGTTACTTCAATAGATGATAGCTTCGTCGGTCGAGGTGACGAAAGAATCGCGTCGATCGCGACGTTTCGAACGAAAATACCGAAAATGGGAGTAAGAGTGAGCGGCGCGATAAAGCCGAACGGCGAGCGTAATTCGCGGGGATCGAAGGGGAGGCGAGCGGTATTGCACGGTTGAACGCGCGATACACTCGCTCGCGATCGTCGCCGATAGTCCTCCGGAGGAATATTGGCCGACTATCGCGTTGCATTAGCATATCTCCGCGACAATAAAGGCCCTGGGCCCGTATTCAGCCGCAACCGTAAACCGGCCGATAAATTAAACGAGCTAATCGAACGCCGCGCCGCGCGCCGTTCCAATAAACGCGTGTAATCGGGCCCCGAGTGCCGCGCCGCGCCGCATCGCGTCGCGCCGCGTTGCGTCCCGTCGGTCCGACGCGACCGGACGCGTCGTCGCTTCGCTTTGGAAATTCGTCGACCGGTTCTCGTATCCTAATAAAGGTTTCTCCGGTTTTTCCTCGGGCATAATTAACTTTATATTCATCGAATAAGACATAATAAATCTCTTTCATTTGAAGATAAACGAAATCAAAGGATTAAGAGCTTTATTTAGATTAATTAACTTTATGTGAGATATATTATACCTCTTTCATTTAAAAATAAACAAAATAAAAAGGATTAAGAAAGTAATTAACTTGATATTTATCGAATAAATCGTCATAAATTATCTTGTTAACGAATCAACGAAATAAAAGGATTGAGAGAACAATTAACTTCGTACTTATGGAATAAGATATGTTAAATCTTCATTTTTTGGACAAAAATAAGATAAAACGATTAAGATAAAAGATAAGATTATAAAACGATTATATATCTTTTTCATTTAAAAATAAACAAAACAAAAATGATTAAGTGCATAATTAACTTCATACTTATCGAATAAGTCATTATAAATATTCTCGTTAACGAATCAACAAAATAAAAGGATTAACAGATTAATTAACTTTATATTTATCGAATAGAACGTATTGAATCTTGTTTATTTAAAAATAAACAAAATTAAAAGTATTCAGAGAACAATTAGCTTCATATTTACCGAATAAGAAATATTACATTTTTTTTATTAACAAACAAAGCAAAACAAAAGAATTAGGGAATAATTATCATTACATTGATCGAATAAGAAATAACAAATTTTCTCCTAAAAAAATTAACGGAATGAAAGAGTAAAAAAATGTAATACGTCTTATTCGATAAATATAATAAGGCACAGTAATTGACTAACCCACAGTAACCGGACCCACCGTCCTATAACAAGGATCGCCCGGTGCTTAAATAATTTCGATGCTGTCATTGTTACAAAACAATATACATTAGTCGTCAAGTTATAACATTGAATCAATGAAATATTAACCTCAAATGTAGGCTTAGGTTACTAACCCACAGTAACCGGTCCCACCGTCCTATAACAAGAATCGCCCGGAGTTTAAATAATTTCGATGCTGTCATTGTTACAAAACGATATACATTAGTTGTCAAGTTATAACATTAAATCAGTTAAATATTAACCTCAAATTTAGGCTCGAATCTTATCAAAACAACAGATTAATTGTAGCCCCAGATTCTCGTTGCTTCTCGATTTCACCGAATCGCGAACAAAACAATCGAAAGTCTACGAACCGTATTTTATAAATCCTCGCGAATAAAAAAAGAAAGAATGATGCAACGTCGTTCCTTGGGTCGTTCGATCAATCCAGCCGACTCACACTGATTCTGAAACAGTTGCACCGTTTCCGAAAAGGTTACGCCACGTTCCGTCGGCGACCGCAGCCTCGGCGGCAGGTAGATCGCAGAGCTCGCTTCGGCCGAATTCGGCTGGCGAAAATACGCGAGCGCGACCGACGATCGTCGAGGCGGTGGGGGGAGAGCGCGGTCGAGGGGTTAACGCGATAGTAAAAGGGGGGGAGTTCGGGTCGGACGTTTAGACCGAACCGTCCGGTTCGTCGGATGATTAAGTGCGACGTCGGGAAGTTAATGGTTCCCTTTCGTTTCTCGAACTGTTATATCGTCGAGACGCGGACGTGCGGCGCGGCGGTCGCGGTCGCGAGGCACGTAACCGAGATCCACGATAGAAGAGGAAAAAGAAGAGAGGTTAAGTCCTTATTCCGGCCGACGCGACGCGACGCGAAGACGATCCCCGACTCGGAAAGGACGCGCATTCCGAGGAACGCGAACCGCTTTTTCGGGCCGCTTCGCGTCCGCGGAAAGTTAATTTCGTTTATTAGGAGAGAGAGAAAGAGGGCGGCCCCGTAGACGGGCGGGGAGGGGGGGGGGCGCGATCCACGAACGCACGAACCAGTTTCTTCGTACGTGCTTCGGCGAAATTTTATTTCGGGCGCGTTCCACTGAACGATTATCCTTACTGAGAAAATATGGAGGTAAGGGGAGCAGTCAGAAAAACGGGCCGCCGGCTCGACGATTTCTGCAGGTTGGAGTCTCGGATACGCGGACGCGGCCGTGCCGGCGCACGTTCCGCCGACCATGAACCACGGCCGCGCAGAATTACAATTGAATTACTCGAGGAATTATAATTAGAAAGTAATTCAATTGCATCGTGATTCGACTGTAGTGTAATTCGTAATTTAATTGCGGTGTAATTCGTAATTCGATTGCGCGGTGTAATTCGTAATTAAAATGCAGTGTAATTCGTAATTTAATTACATTGTGATACGTAATTCAATTACATTGTGATACGTAATTCAATTACATTGTGATACGTAATTCAATTACATCGTGATACGTAATTCAATTACATTGTGATTCATATTTCAATTACATTGTGATTCGCAATCCTGATCGCCATTGAATTAAATTACATTGTAATTCAGTTACATCATGTTCCAATTCAATTGTAATGCGATTACATTGTAATTCAATTACATCATGTTTCAATTCAATTATAATTCAATTACATC
This sequence comes from Megalopta genalis, assembly GCF_051020955.1. NCBI lineage: Eukaryota > Metazoa > Arthropoda > Insecta > Hymenoptera > Halictidae > Megalopta > Megalopta genalis. The sequence goes on from NW_027476169.1 coordinate 63,952, forward strand.
ATGCTTCAATTCAATTGTAATTCGATTACATTATAATTCAATTACATCATGTTTCAATGCAATTGTAATTCAATTACATTATGTTTTAATGCAATTGTAATTCAATTACATCATGTTTCAATTCAATTGTAATTCAATTACATCATGTTTCAATTCAATTGTAATTCGATTGCATTGCAATTCAATTACATCATGCTTCAATTCAATTGTAATTCGATTGCATTGCAATCCAATTACATCATGCTTCAATTCAATTGTAATGCGATTACATTGTAATTAAATCACATCATGCTTCAATTCAATTGTAATTCGATTATCATTGTACTTCAATTACATCGTAATTCAATTAAATTTACTAAGCAATTCAGTTGGATTGTAATTAAATTACATTGTAATTCATAATTCTGATCGTCATCGTATTTCAATTACATTGCATTTCAATTACATTGCATTTCAATTACATTGTATTTCAATTACATCGTGTCTCACAATTACGATCACGATCGAGATAATTAGTAAAATCGAATTAACGCAAAGGTTCCGAGTTGCTCGATCGAATTACGTTGTAATTCAAACACAATGTCGCGCCCGCGCGGTGAATAAAACGGAGTCGCCTTCACCTGGATAGAGAACGGGTTTGGATTCCTCGCAGGTTTCTCCACAGCCCGCTTTCATCGATTTTCCTGCGACTTCCTACGCGCGCTGCGACGCGGTTCCGTAATTGGACTCGCCGAAAGTATCGCGTACCCTCTGCCGGCCTTATTAACGAACTGCGAGGCGTTTCGTCAACTGCGATCGGGGCGGAAGCTTTGCGGGGCACGTACCGAGCACCGAGCGCATGCCCGTTGCAAATTAACTCGGCCGCTTGCGCGGACAAGTTTCTCAATTGGTTTCCCTTCCCGGCAATTTTTGCACAGGTAAAAAGTAGATTTTCATTACAGTTCGAGGTACTTGTGGCGTGTTACGGGTTTCCGTACAAATAAATAAGCGAATATTTAATGTAGATAGTTGTAATTCGAAACATTTTAAATATAATATTAGATTTAAAAATATATTATTAAATATAATAATTGTAAGATTAATACCGAAGTTTTTTCCATCCCGTTTTTTGCATGATAAATAAATGAAATTAAATAAATTGAACAAAGTTTTCGGACGATTCTTTCGGGCGACATGCAAAGTGTATCCTGTGGTTCGAGATCCTTTTTCTTGGAACAATCGAATCGATTCGGCTCGATCGAGGCCTACCGTCGAGGTTGCTGGATTCCGCGAGTGCATTCCGCCGGTGGGGGTCGAGCTTTAGAAAAATCGCTGTCGATTAAGAGATCCTTGTAACCAATCGGCTGGCAATCATCGGTTGCTTAATGGAACTCGTTGAAATTACGCTTGAAATGTAGTTGGAACGGCTGCACCGACGGGGCTCTCTCTCTCTCTCTCTCTCTCTCTCTCTCACGTTCTCTCTCGCTCTCTTTCTCGCTCTCTCCCATTCTCTCTCGCTCTCTTTCTCGCTCTCTCCCATTCTCTCTCGCTCTCTTTCACTCTCTCTCGCTCTCCTGCTCTCTCTCGAGATTCTCTCTCCCTCTCTCTCTCTCGAGATTTCCTCTCTCTTGAGATTCTCTCTCTCTCGCTCTCTTTCACTCTCTCTCGAGATTCTCTCTCTCTCTCTCGAGATTTCCTCTCTCTTGAGATTCTCTCTCTCTCGCTCTCTTTCACTCTCTCTCGAGATTCTCTCTCTCTCTCTCTCTCAAGATTTCCTCTCTCTTGAGATTCTCTCTCTCTCGCTCTCTTTCACTCTCTCTCGAGATTCTCTCTCTCTCTCTCTCGAGATTTCCTCTCTCTTGAGATTCTCTCTCTCTCGCTCTCTTTCACTCTCTCTCGAGATTCTCTCTCTCTCTCGAGATTTCCTCTCTCTTGAGATTCTCTCTCTCTCGCTCTCTTTCACTCTCTCTCGCTCTCCTGCTCTCTCTCGAGATTCTCTCTCTCTCTCTGTCTCTCGAGATTTCCTCTCTCTTGAGATTCTCTCTCCCTCGCTCTCTTTCACTCTCTCTCGCTCTCCTGCTCTCTCTCTCTCTCTCTCTCTCTGGAGATTTTCTCTCCCTGTCTCTCTCTCTCTCTCTCTCTCTTGAGATTCTCTCTCTCTCTCGCTCTCTCTCGCTCTTTCTCTCGCTCTCTCTCCTTCCCTATCTCTCTCCCTCCCCCTCTCCCTCGCAGTCCCCGTGCGTCATCGAGCGCGAACGCGCGATTTACGCAAGCGGATCCCCGATCGACGCGCGCGTGTCCCTCTTTAATCGCTTAATTGTCGTGCACGCGACCCTCGCGCGCGGATACCGGCGAACTCTGGTTACCCACTTTCGCGGCAGCTTTTGCAACCTTTCACCGCCTGGTACGCGACTGTTGCCAGCCCAATCTGCTAGTCAATGATCCCTACGACGACTACGACGACTACGACCGCCGACATCCAGCGCGCTAATGCGCTTATCTTGCGCGGGGGGCAACAACAATTTTCTGGATACAATTACGTTACCGTGGAACGTCTCTCTAGCTGCGCCGTTGTCCCGGCAGAACGAATCGGCGGAGATAAACGAAAACGGTGTAACCCGAGCCAGGTGTACGCGACGGATTGCTTCTTGCATAATTGCTGCGCACTTAACCAGTTAGCTTGGTTTGACGAGCGTACTCGTCGTGGAGAAGAAGTGTGTCACGACGAGCATACTCGTCGCGCGTGTAAAAAGGTCTATGAGACCGCCATCGGCTATTTAAATTGTAATTTCAGCGAAAACCAAAAAAACATGTTCTCGAGTTTCAAGATGTTTAGGATGTTGTTGTAAAAATAAGATTAGAAAAACATAAATAGGAGAATAGGAAAATAATTATAAAATAGGATATAATTAAAAAAAATGGAAGTATAATCCTTCGAATAAAGAATCATTTGAATGAAAAATTATTCTAATAAATAGGAATATAATACGAAATATAATAAATAAAAAATATGAAAAAAATATACAGAATATCATAGAGTAAAAAAATATAATATATAATTAATTAATAATATATAATTATATTTATATTTATATTATATTAATTAATTAATATTATATATTTATTTTATATTAATAATATATAATAATAAATATATAATTCGAATAATAATAATAATAGAGAAATAATAAAAAGTATAATAAAAAGATAAAATAAAATATATCCAATATTATAGAATAAAAAAAATAAAGAAATATTGAAATGAAGAATCATATATATATGAATAAAAAATTATTCGGACAAATAGGCAGGAATAATTCACGACGAACAATGAATTAAAAAATGAATTATAGAATAGAAAGTTCCGGTAGCCGTTAAGGTACTCGAAAACATCGAAACATCCGGTATGCCCGTAGCACCCTGGTAATCAAATTAATCGAGAGATTCCGCGTGGAGCCGCGCAGTTCGAAAATATAGGATCTCTCTCTCCCTCTCTCTCTCTGTAACGGGAGGGCCGAAACGTAGCGGAGGATCGAACATCGAGCTTGATCCAACAATACGCATTCCGCGGGAGCACTTCACCTCCTTTAGCCGTAATTATCGTGATTCGATTACTCCTCTTGTACAAGGATGTTAATCGCCCGGTGATCCCGTGGAGCCATAAGCGCCTCCATTGACCACGGTTGCGCCGGGATTCCCGGGAATGCCGGTCGTTCGGCGCATTTTCATTTTTTTCCCCCTCCGGCTCGCCGCTCGGCCCGCCCGCCCTCCCCCCACTCGCCGCGCGCCGCTCTCGGCCGCCGTCGAACGCGACGCGCCGGTCGCCGGAGATGCCTCGGGCAATTTCGTTTCAGCCGGGCCGGGAGACGGAGGCGCGTCGGAATTTCACGGGTGAATTCCTGGCGCGACGCAGCCTGGCCCGGTTCCACGTAAAATTTCGAGCTCCGAGGCCCCGCGAACCTGCCGAACCGGTGACCCAGTGACGTACTAAACAAAGCCCGGCCACTCTCAAAGGCCGGCCACCCGGTTTTTCGTCGAGCGCCGCGAAAGGCACGCCGGGAATTAAAAGGGGACGACGCGAACCGAACGCGAACGAGTTGTCGAAAACGGTGTATCGAAGATCCCCGGTCGCACGAACGAGCGCGCGGCGAAAACGATTGCTCCCGGTTTTTCGTCGCGATGCGCGCCGCGCCGCGTAACGACCATGGCGAGGGGGGACTGCCGTGAATGGGGCCACCATTTGTTTAGGACAAGAAAATATATTGAACGATCGATCTGATTCTAGTTTGAAACGTTCGAGAGATCGGTTCGGTTGCTGGAAGCTTTTTGACGGAATTTTGGTATTTTTTACTTTTGTTGTTATTTGCTGTCGTAGAATTTAGTTGATATAATTTGTGTCGTGAATTATGGAGCACCCGGTGTGCATCAAAATTTCGCTTTGGGAATATTGAGGATATGTATGAGATATGTCGACTCGGGTGACTTTTCTTGATGATTGATATAATTTCAGGCTTGACGAGTATACTCGTCGTAATGCGAAATTATTGCCATTTCTTCAGGACGAGTATACTCGTCGTGTCACAAAACGTTATTTCTTCGTAACGAGTACACTCGTCACAATACGAAATATTGGCATTTCTTCGTAACGAGTATACTCGGCATATTGCAAAACGTCATCGTTCCTTCATGACGAATATACTCGTCACAACATAAACTATTGCCATTCCTTTATGACGAGTATACTCGTCGTATCACAAAATGTTGCCATTCCTCCACGACGAGTATACTCGTCACGTCGCAAAATGTTATTTCTTTTTGACAAGTATGCTCGTCATATCACAAAACGTTGCTATTTCTTCGTGACGAGTATACTCGTTACGTCACAAAACGTTATTTCTGCGTGACGAGTATACTCGTCACGACATAAATTATTGCCATTACTTCCATGACGAGTATACTCGTCATAATATGAAATATTGCGCACGACGAGTATACTCGTCATAATATAAAATATCGCCCACGACGAGTATATTCGTCCTAATACAAAATATTTCCCACGACGAGTATACTCGTCATAATATGAAATGTGTTGCCCTCGACGAGTATACTCGTCATAATACGAAATATTGCCCACGACGAGTATACTCGTCATAATATGAAATATTGCCCTCGACGAGTATACTCGTCATAATATAAACTTTTCTTGATGATTGATATAATTTCAGGCTTGACGAGTATACTCGTCGTAATGCGAAATTATTGCCATTTCTTCAGGACGAGTATACTCGTCATAGTACGAAATATTGCCATTTCTTTGCGACGAGTATACTCGTCGTGTCACAAAACGTTATTTCTTCGTAACGAGTACACTCGTCACAATACGAAATATTGGCATTTCTTCGTAACGAGTATACTCGGCATATTGCAAAACGTCATCGTTCCTTCATGACGAATATACTCGTCACAACATAAACTATTGCCATTCCTTTATGACGAGTATACTCGTCGTATCACAAAATGTTGCCATTCCTCCACGACGAGTATACTCGTCACGTCGCAAAATGTTATTTCTTTTTGACAAGTATGCTCGTCATATCACAAAACGTTGCTATTTCTTCGTGACGAGTATACTCGTTACGTCACAAAACGTTATTTCTGCGTGACGAGTATACTCGTCACGACATAAATTATTGCCATTACTTCCATGACGAGTATACTCGTCATAATATGAAATATTGCGCACGACGAGTATACTCGTCATAATATAAAATATCGCCCACGACGAGTATATTCGTCCTAATACAAAATATTTCCCACGACGAGTATACTCGTCATAATATGAAATGTGTTGCCCTCGACGAGTATACTCGTCATAATACGAAATATTGCCCACGACGAGTATACTCGTCATAATATGAAATATTGCCCTCGACGAGTATACTCGTCATAATATAAACTTTTCTTGATGATTGATATAATTTCAGGCTTGACGAGTATACTCGTCGTAATGCGAAATTATTGCCATTTCTTCAGGACGAGTATACTCGTCATAGTACGAAATATTGCCATTTCTTTGCGACGAGTATACTCGTCGTGTCACAAAACGTTATTTCTTCGTGACGAGTATACACGCGACAACAGAAACTATCGTAATTCCTTCGTGACGAGTATCCTCACGAGAAACAAGGTAACCGGTTAAACCGGAGTAAATCGCGGTAAATCAACTTTATTTTCGGCATCGCAGCGCAACGCCGATGGATGAAAGATAAAATCCTGATCTCTCATTAAAGTCACGGTCGCCCGAAAAATAAGTGCAGGAATCAGGAACTGCTTTCGTGCCGCGGAGAAGTCGAGTGTTGTGTCTCCCGTTTAAAACATCAAAAGACTTAACCGTAACCTTGAGGCACAGGCCATTGCCGTCCTTTGTGGAAAGCAAAAAAAAAAAGATACTCGGTTAATAGGTCAAGAGGAGCAGCAGGTAATCCGAGCTTATCGCGACCAGTTAGGGGTTGGCCGTATTGTAAATAACTTTCTCGACGAGCAACTCGCGTTACCGGCGAACGATCGTCTTTGAACCGCAAGGCGAGCCGGTGATGACCGAGACCCGAGCTGTTTTCAACAGAATTATTATTCGCTTCTGTCGCGTTAACACATTAATTCTTGAATTTTTATTTTTCCTTATCTAATAATATATAATAATAATCTTTAAATAATCCTTTATTTAATAATATATTAATTATTATTTAATAATAATTATATTAATAATATATTATATAATAATAATATAATAAATAATAATACTATAATAATAATTAATAATAATAATATATTATATAATAATAATAATATAATAAATAATAGTAATACTATAATAATAATTAATAATAATATATAATTTTTATTTTTTCTCTAAGCGTAAATTTTTTTTTAAACAACGATTCGCTGGCTATACATTAATTCTTGAATTTTTATTTTTCCTTATTTAATAATATATAATAATAATCTTTAAATAATAATTATATTAATAATATATAATATAATAATAATAATAATAATATAATAATAATAATAATAATAATAATATAATAATTAATAATAATAATATATAATTTTTATTTTTCCTCAAAGCGTAAATTTTTTTCTAGACAAAATTCAAGCGATGTCATTGTCGAGAAAAATCAGCTCTTCTATTATCTGGAAACGGTTCAAGCCGTTTCGTTCAATTTGAAAAGAAGTGGTCGCGTCGTAAAAGTTGTCCGAATCTGTCGCCGGTCATCCTTTTCACGGACCCGTGTTTCCTCGCTCTCGGTCTCCTTCGAAAAACAGTGTCAGGGAATAATTACGAAAGCCCGTTGAAAAGGATCGTTACCATTGCTGCTGGTAGCCGGCAGTTAATCGGGCTTAACGACACGTAAACTTGCGTCAGAGTATCGGCATTTCGAATTGCGATCCGCGGCATCGCGCGCGCCGCCGCGGACGCCGCTGACCTTATCGCCGGCTTCTTATTCGTACGTCGGAAAATTGTTATTGCCATTGGTTTATTGCGCAGATTTAGATAGCGTTTGACGCCGGCGAAAACAGAAGTCGAACGCAACAAAACGTCGCCGCTACTATCCACGGGTACATTAGTTCGTAACTTACCACTCTTGGCTCGTTAATGTTAAAAGCCACTTCTCACGTTCGTGGCACGGTGTACAGGGTGTCCGCGAGTTTATGCATCGTTGTTTCGACGGCCATTGATAAAACGAAAAAATACAATTGAAAAGTGACAGTTCGAGGATACTTTAAAGTCGTATTGTACCGAAACGAATGCAACGAATTTCGGTTTTATTTAATGATGCTGTCCTCGCGTACGGGTACAGGGTGACCGCGAGTTTACACAGGGTGTCCAAAAAGTTACTGAAAAGGGATTCTTGATATTACTTAATATTATATAGTATTTAATAATACATTTATTTATTATTATAATTATATTATTATTATATTATTTATTTATTATTTAATAATAATATTTAATATTATTATTATTTAATAATATTATTTAATGGAAATGCAATCTGCGTAAAATTAGTGTAAACTAATTTTTTCGTTTACGATTGTTAATAACGTAAAGAGTTATTTATTCGATTTATATGTTACAATAACACTTGTTAAAAAGTCAGAATAAATGTCTGATTGTTACTTTTATAAACTAATATAAAACAGCTGTTTTTTGTGCTCTACAAGTTACTGTTAACGGAACTGGGCTTCGACCGCGCGAGGCGGCCGAGCCAGTCAGCGGTTCCGGGCTTCGGCCGCGCGAGGCGGCCGAGCCAATGAGGCTTCGCGCGCTCGTTGGCTGGGCCGCCGCGCGCCAGTCGAGCTCGCCTCTCATTGGCCACTGTTTTTTCGTTAATAACTCGTAAACGATGCCTCGAAGAGAATTTTCGCAAAGGAACAAGTTACTTCAAATGATCTCAGGAACCCCTTTCGAGTAATTTTTGGGACATCCTGTGTATTATTGTTTCGAGGCCCAATGATAAAACGGGAAAAATAAAATTGAAAGATGACAGTTCGAGGATATTTCAAGGTTGTATTATACTGGAACAAATGCGCCAAAATTCTCGTTCATTTAATTCTTCAAATTCTCGCTACATATACAGGGTGTCCGCGAGATTATATATCATTGTTTTGAGGACCGTTGATAAAACGATGACAATAAATCGAAAGGTGAGAGTTCAAGGACACTTTAAGGTCGTATTATACTAGTCGTGTTATAACAAATGCACCAATTTCTCTCTTTCATTATTATTATTATTATTATTATTGCTATTACTGTTATTACTATTATTATTATTATTGCTATTACTGTTATTACTATTATTATTATTATTGCTCTTACTGTTATTACTATTATTATTATTATTGCTCTTACTGTTATTACTATTATTATTATTATCATTACTATTATTACTATTATTATTACTATTATTACTATTATTATAATTACTATTATTATATTATATAGGCGGTTCATCGCGAAATCCGGCGAAAAAAGCTAGCGACAGCCTAGGCAAACAACGAGAAAAATCGTCGCCGGAGGTTAGGGGAGGGGAGGAGGAGAAGAAAATCTCGGCAATCCGAGGCTCGGGACGCGGCCAATTAACTCGGAGCTATCCGCGGCGAGATGGATCGGCCGGGGGCCACACCCCTAATTAATCCGAAACACGCGTGGAAGCCGCGACTCGATTAAAATTCCCGCGGTTAATTACGCGGACCGCGATTAATCGGTCCCCCCCCGGGGGGGGGGGGAGCGACGACAATAGGGCGCGGCCTCGGGGCGCGCCCGTGCACCCTGACGTGTCCGTCCGATCCGCTTGCGATCCGCTCGCGATCAGCCGCGCGAAAAATCCGGGGAATGACGACACGGTCGGAGCAGAGCCGGGAATGGGGAGGGGGGGGGGGGAGACGAAACGGCGACGACGACGGCGACGGAAGAGGCAAAAGAATCGAGGGTTGGGCTGCCGCGTCGCGCATTGGGAAATCGAATCGCGGAGGACAGATGGCTACGAGATGGATAGAACAAAGGAGAAAATGTGGCTGGAATGACAACGACTGTCGCAACCACCGGGTACGGGGCCATTGTGTTTGCTTAATGCCCGCGCCGCGCGCCGCCGTTGCTCGTATATGGATGGCCGTTCGACGGAAAAATCATCGCCTCTAAACCAATCGATTTTCGACTTAAACGCGTTTTCGTTCGTTTCTTTTCTCTTTCGAAGAAAATGTCCGAAGATTCGTTCGTTTGCGTAAAAACTTCATGCGATTTCATAGTGAACACCGACGCGTATATCTTTAAATGTACAAGGCGAAAGCGTTAATCACCATATCCCACTGTTCCATTTCTTCGTTCTTTTTATGTAGCTGGAGAAATATCGAGATATTAAAATATCTATGTCTACGTAGATTCCTTTTTAATTGTATTTATTTATTTTATTTTATTCCCTTATTTTTTTCTATTTTCTTCTATTTTATTTTATTTCCTTATTTTATTCTATTTTCTTCTATTTTATTTTATTTACATTTATTTTATTTTATTTTACTTTATTTTACTTTATTTTACTTTACTACACTTTATTTTACTTTATTTTACTTTATTTTACTTTACTACACTTTATTTTACTTTATTTTACTTTATTTTACTTTATTTTACTTTATTTTACTTTATTTCCTTATTTTATTCTATTTTCTTCTATTTTATTTTATTTACATTTATTTTACTTTATTTTACTTTATTTTATTTTAATTTACTTTATTTTACATTATTTTTTTCAATACATTAGGTCGAGTCATAAATAACCTCTAATGCAGCTAGGCAGAATCTATTGTTCGTATCCGTCCACTATGAGTCATCGGGACTCGTCGCAAAATGGGTAAGGGTTCGAGATAAACAACATAAAAAAACAACCAAAAAATAAATAAAAAGGAAAGAACAAAATAAAAGTCCAACAAGAAAACTGAAGTTATTTATGACTCGACCTTACACACACTGGTGCCAGAAAAAACGTGAAAAGTAATACTTCGTTATCTTCGAAAATCAAATTATTATTAGGAATAATGCTTTCAAACTTTCAACTTCATTACATATTTAGTCTCGCTATTGAATCGGGTGCAGCGACACGTGTGACTCGCGTCGAGTATCACAACGACCGAGGCTCCATGAAAAATCCGAACGAATGTCTCATTGTTACTTTTCTAAACGAACATGAAAAACAGCTGCTTTCATTGCTCCGTAAATCCGGCGTTAAACCGTCTCCAGCAACGTTTTCCTGCTTTCACTCGGCCGATAACAATCAACAAGGACTTCCGTTACACAGTTGACCATTTAGGAGGGGCAGGCTTCTTTTCTAATCGCCACAATATATACGTCGGTTCAGCGTTACCAATTACCGTACGTACAACGACCACCACCTGTCCGTTAATTTATAGGCATCCGCGCGCGCGCACGGAGAAGCAATTTTTCTGTCCCGCTGGATATAATGCGACACGAACACGTTACGCGGACACGTAGCGAACACGCGCCACATGAAATCGGCCGGGGGAAAAAAGCTTCGGTGCCGGGCCGAGGCCGACAACTGAAACACATGTTAGCCGTGGAAATACGAAAACCAAGAGGTAGAACCGTTTCCGCGTTACTTTCGATCTCGGGACGAGACGCGGCGCTGACCGCCGCGGATCACGGCGGAGTAAGAGCGGCGCGCGGAGCGGCGTCGGCACGTGCGCGCGCGCGATCCAACAGCGCGCGTCGAAACTTTTTATCGGCCCGTTAACCAGCCGCCGCGAACACGCGCAATTAGCTGAAATATCGTGTGGCCGTTAACCCCTTTAACCGCGATGCATGCTAGAAAGTCCACGACGGCCGTTCGGTGAAATTGTGACGAGCACGAACGGCTCTGCGCGTCGGTCCGCGCGGACGCTGACCGAGAAATGAAACGCTCGCGGCGCGGTGCGTCGCGACGCCGCGGCAACGTCGCAATTCAGGCGTTTCGCGACGATTTCAACGATGTTTCGAGACTCGGATACCGCTTCAGACGGTTCGTTGAATTCGTCTCGATGTCGGCTACAACATTGTCGACTAAAAAATATATAGTGACGATTAAAAAATCAAGGTGACTTTGATTTTTTATTGAAAAAAACAAAATTATTTGATTCTTTTATATCGTAGTTTATGGAGGGCCGAGAACTGATTAATTTTTGTTCGGAACATTTTGTTGCCGAAGCACCGGTAACGATCGAAAATAATGAATATATAGTGGAAGGAAATAAATATTCGTTGCGAACGGACCGATGCTTCGATTGGGATCTCACTGTGCGCCGCGGCGCTGCGCAGCGCGGAATCGGCGCGCGGGATTACCGTTCGCGCTAAAACACTATCGTCGCTTCGGGAAACAGATTAAACGGTCCTCGAGCGGCGGATACTTTCTACGGTCGATGTAACGCGTCGAACTGGGTTACCGGTTAGAAACGTTCCCCTTTGAGCGCGTAGTCGTACGCGATACGTCGCTGTCGATGTTCGTCGGCTTTCATTGTTCTAATCGCCTCGGAATATATTCGGCGATTAGGTTATAATCGTCTCGATAATTCTTGGAGTTAATTGCAACAATTGTTCGTACATTTCCTATTTTATCGACAATTTTTAAAATTGATTAGGTCAATGAATTATTGAAACCACCTCGTAAATATTGATTCAACTATTATTGTTACTTGCCCAATTATAGTATACAATATAATTAATTGAAATACAATAAAATTATTTGAAATGCATAATAGAATTAATTAAAATATATGTAATAATAAATATATATAAATAAATAAAATAAATAATATATAAATATTAATAATAAATATATAATAATAAATAAATATATAAATAATATATAATAAAAATAATTATAATACATAATATAATTAATTAGAATATAATAAAATTGATTACAATATAATGTAATTAATTGTGGAATAATTATATATATATAATCTCCTAAGAGAATAGTCAAATTAAATTAATTTAAATTAATGGGTGCAAAAATTCGCTTTCAAATCTGAACGAATGAATTCCGTCGCCCACGCATGGATGACGCAACGATGAAGTTGTTACACTGTTCAGTCGGCTGTCGAACGGTTTTCTTTGTTACGATTTTACCGAATCGCTCGACGTTCTTCTTTCCAAAGCTACGTGTTCTACGTTCGCTGAAACGTTTTCGTAATTTCAATGAGCGGATAGTGGTTTCAGTGGAAACTGGGTCGACGATAGAAAACTCCTGCGGTCCCCGAGCAGAGTACGTAAGTACCCTAATCGGTAGCAAACAAAATGGGTCGGACATTTCTAAAACGATAATTTAAATGATCTGCCTGGTGGACAACTGGGTCGCCCGATGAAAAACCGAGACACGGATTTCATTTTGATAACCGGGGAATTAGCGGCCGGATAAATGACGTCGATACTTCGCGGAATACATACCGTGTCCTGTCTGGGAAACTAATCATTTCGAGTGTCTCCGGACATTTCGTGGATTGTGAAAATCGAAGTGAGAGGACTGCATAATCTAAAAGTTAGTGTCAAAATAACGACGGTGTAACGATTGTTAAATTTTTTTGGAAAGTTAGAACATATATATATATATATATATATATATATATATATATAATTAAAAAATATAATGTAACGTAATGTAATACAATGTAATGTAATGTAATGTGTAATGTAATGCAATGTAATATGTAATGCAATGTAATGTAATGTGTAATGCAATGTAATGTAATGTGTAATGCAATGTAATGTAATGTGTAATGCAATGTAATGTAATGTGTAATGCAATGTAATGTAATGTGTAATGCAATGTAATGTAATGTGTAATGCAATGTAATGTGTAATATAATGTAATATAATGTGTCATGTAATATGTCATGTAACGTGTAATATAATGTAATTGAATAAAAATTTATTTGTGTTAAAATATCGCACATATATATGTTTTCGCTTTTGTTCTCAACTGTACGTCTAAATTATATATCGAATAATTTTAATCTTTTCTGTCTCGTCAAATCATCCGTTTTTGTCAAAAGATGCATAAAATCCGCATAATCGACGACGTCGTCGATGTCAGCAATTCCAATCCTGCCGAATCCGGAGAGAAGCGACAGAACTGTCCGCGATGTAAACGAAAACCGATTCACCTTCGGGCAAGTTCGGCTTTCCCGTTCGAGGACGTTCTCGCGAGAGAGAGAGAGAGAGAGAGAGAGAGAGAGAGAGACGAGCGAGAATAACTCCGTTATCGTCCGGCATTTAGCCGGCACGAAGTTTTAACCAGTTTGCCGCGGCTCGTTTTCATTTAATCGTCCTCAGCGGCGTGTTCCTTTGTGTTGGTTCCTTTGAGCCGATAACGAAACTACTTAAAAACCGGCAATCGCATTTTTAACGGCGTCCCGAGCTCTGTCGTTACAAGTGTCGCGGGCTTTTAGGCTCGCCTGACGGTGTCCCCGTTAATCTGACGCACGGGATCGCTTCGAAATTAATCGAGAATTAGCCGCCACTGTCGCATAATGACCAATTTTTCAAATAGGTGGGACAACAATCACTTAATCTTGTAATCGTGAAGAATGGAAAACCGTTCCAAAGTTGGGGACACTCGGTGTCGAGAACGGTGTTCCATAATAGGCGCTTGCTCGCACTTTACTATTTCATAATAATAATAATAATAATAATATTTATAATAATATTATTATAATTATAATTGTAATATTAAAATAATTATATAATATAATAATATAGTAACATAATTATAATAAAATAATATAATAACATAATAATCCTGAGGTCATTTGAAGCAACTTTTTCCTCAGCGGAAATGCGATCCGTGGCTTGGTTTACGAGTTATTAACGAGAAACGCTGACCAATGAGAGGCGAGAGCTCGGCTGGCGCGAGGCGACCGATCGGCGGAACAGGGCTTCGGCCGCTCGTTGGCTCGGCCGCCTTGCGCCAGCCGAACGCTCGCCCCTCATTGGTCAGCGTCTGTCGGCGCGAGGCGGCCGAGCCAACGGTCGGACGAAACCCAGTCGCGCTGATTGGCCCAGCCGTCACGCGAAGCGAGAAGGTAACTCGAGGATTCGATGAAGAAATTCTCGAAAGGACAATTTCCTTGTCCGGGTAAAAATCGCGATGATAAGTTAGAGCGTAAAGGTTGTATTTAACGATCGTGTAATTTCGCTCGGTTCGCCCCGTCCGCCGAAGCGGATCGGTTTCTTTTCCGTGGTTGGCCGACGCGGCGCGGCGGCTCGGCGGTGCTCTCTCGGGGCGCAATTACGAACGCGGGACGCGCAGACGCACGGCGCGCAACGCATTCAGAGCAAATCATTTCCGCGCGAATGCCGGTCCGCGCGGGACGCGAACTCCAGTTTCCGCCGTCGGCCGCTCGGGAGCAATTAAAAGCCCGGTTTACGATACATTATAACCAATATCGGGAGAAAACGCGTCCGGCCTCGCTCTAAATCTCGCATTCGTATTACAGCAATAATCATCTCGCGTGTACAACGACGTTTCCGCGAACGGAATGGAATTCCGAAACTCTTCGCCGTTTTGCCGGGGCATACGCCGCGCGCCGGGAGAGAGCAATTGCGCAACGGTGATCTCGGACTCACGGACGAAATCCGTGCGCGCGGTATCTCTCGCGAACGATTGCCCAACGGAGAGCGAATGAAAATTTATCGCGGCGAACTTCGCTACGGACCGATACGTTGTGCTCGTGGAAATACTACGGCCCCGTTCGCGTCCACACGTAGATCTGGATCAGCGTGATTCCCCGACGATACGAATGGGAGGTTAGGTTATCCGTTTGGCACAATTTCAATAAATATTATTCATCAGTTTTCATACATCCTTGTATATGTCATGCATATATTTCACGCATTAAGTTTGCACATTAATTGTGCACATTAATTTTGCATAAAGAACCGCAGCCTGATTTATCTCACGGATAAATCAGAATTGAAAAACAGAATCGATTTTGTCCTAAAAGATTTACAGGAAAGAAAAAGCTACGAACGGATTTGCGCAGCCGTCGAATTGCATTTTCCAAGAGCGGAGCTGCGAAACGCGGAAAAAGCTACGAACGAATTCAGCGCGGCCGATAAATTACTTTCTCCGGGAGTCTCGCGGGACGCACGCACACACACGCCGGTGAAAATTCGTGCGAGTCTCCTCGGCTGATATTCCGCGGAGTGGGGAGGGGAGGAGTCACCGCCCGAGTTCGGCGGCGTCGTTCGTGACCGCGGCTCGTAACTATCCACGAGGCGAAACGTCTGGGGGCACTTGATCCCGGACGATTTGAGGGATTAGCTTGAATTGCCCCGGCTCTCTGGAAATAACCGCCGCGGCGGTTCGAAAGCGTGCTGCACAGTGCGCCCCATCATGGTGGATCGGGCGGCACGCGACCGACCTAACTTTCGGCGACCGCGAAACGATTTTTATCGCGTATGCGCGGGAACACGTCCGAAGTTCGCCCGTTCCGGCGCGACGGAACCGTGACTCCCGTTCGATGGATACGACTGATACGTTACCGCGTTGGCTCCGAGAAACTTCGAATTCGATACGAACTTTTGTACCTTGCAGATATTAAATTGTTCATGCGACTGCGAAATTCTCGGCTCCTTTGGACGATTAAATATGTTAGAAAATATTGTTAATATTATTATTATATAATTTATATTATTACTATTACTAATATTATATTACTATATTATTAATATTACTAATATTATATATTATATTACTAATATTATATTATTATATTATTAATACTATTAATATTATTAATATTATATTAATATATTATTACTATTACTAATATTATATTACTATATTATTAATATTACTAATATTATATTATTATATTATTATATTATTATATTATTAATATTATTATAAATATGTTAATAAATATTAATTATCGTGTCTTTAATGTTTTTGAGAGATACATTACAATTAATGTAAAACAATATATGAAAATCTTGAACTTTCACCTTTAACAATATTGTTGCAAATTTAGTATTATTAGTATAATTCATTATAATATTATAATTTATTATAGTAACATTTGTTATAATGTTATCGTTATGATTTATTGTAATATTATTATAATATTATCATATTATTATTATTATTATTTATTACAGTAATATTTATTGTAGTATTATTATGTTATCACATTATGATTTAGTATAATATTTTTTATAATTTTACCATATCATTATCATAATTTATTATAGCAATATTTATTGTAATATTACTATAATATTATCATTTCGATTTATTGTAATATTATTACAATATTATCATTACGATTTATTATAATATTATTACAATATTATCATTATAACTTATTATAACATTATTACAATATTATCGCTATAACATATTACATTATTATTATAATAGAACAAGAAATTCATAACGTTGATAAAAAAAAAATTGGAACAACCGTGCATCGCTGTATCATTAACAAATTCGTAAACTGACGTTTCGAAGCGATCGAACGCCGCGGGAAAATTTCGGTTAATTCGAGCGGTCGCAAATTCTGCGCGCGCACGTTCGCGGAACGCCCGCCCCACCTTTTCCAAAGAGCACAATTTCAACGTCAATTCGCGGCCGTTCGCCGACTGAAATTCCACGAAAGCGGACGCGACCGTACCGTCGAAGTTACGGAGCCAGCAGCGACACGATCGCGTTCAGAATTTCCATGGAATTACCCTCTTAACAATTCCACGTTCCCTTTGATAGAAAGTTCGGGCCTGATTCGCCTGCACAAGCGCCCGGCGGCTCCACCTCTTCTCGCCGCAGACGCGACGCGGCCGCGCTGCTGCTGCCTCCATCGAGGGTACGTGCTCGCGGCGGACTGTCCCCGCGTGGCGCGGCGAATCGAGATCGATGCTGGCCGCCCGCAAAACAAATTAATAATCGAAGCGGACTCGGGACGCGTCCGCGTTCCCGGCCGATGCGAACGACGCGCTCGGTGTGCTCGGGTCTCCGCGCTAAAAGCGGAGGAAAACGCGCAACGAACTGAGATTATACAGGGTGTCCCAGGTTTTAATGTCCAAACTTTGTTTGTGTATTCTATGGCACAAAGTAAGGAAAAAATGTTAACATAACATATATATATATATATATATTGACAAAGTTTGAACATCAGAACCTGGGACACCCTGTATATTTAAGCCTTAGTTACATATTTTGTATTATTAGCACGTGTATTTGGGTAATTTTTATTATAATATTATATATATGAAATACTATAATACATATTATATTATGTTAAATTATATATACTGATTATAATACATATTATATTATATTAAATTGTATATACTAATTACATATTAATGTGTATATTAAATTTATTATATTACATTATATATATATAATATTTATAATAATATAATATATTTATTAAAATTTAATGTAATATAATAAATTTAATATACACATTAATATGTAATTTGTATATACAATATAATATGTATTATTTATTGTTATATATATATTTTATAATAATAATATATAATATAATATATGTATTATAATTAGTAATTAATATATATATAATAGTTTCCATTATTATTAGTTCAATCATTAGTTCCATTACTACATTCACAATTATATCAAATAATTATTTCGAATCATTATAAAATAAAATAACACGTTATTCGAAATAATATCTCAAACAATTACAAAATAAAATAACACATTAAAACCTTAAGAAACGTCATTTATAATCGTTAAAGTTGCGTCTAGCAGCGAAAACTTCCCGAAGTCCTCCAACAGGGCACAGTAATAGGCTCCACTACGCCATCAACGTCCGATTATCGTTCCAGTATCGTTCCGCGTTTCGTCCAAGTCTTTCGCACGTTCCGTTCGTCCCGCGGCGCTCCGTCGGTCGAATTCGCGGCGATTCGCGCGCGATTTCGTGCACGTTCGCTTTTTAAAGCCGCCCCTCGTTCAAGCATTCCGGCTGGTTCGGTGCAATACCACGAAAATCGAGCGGTCGTCGTTCGTGCGGCGAATGGCAAATCCCACGCGCGTTGCAACGCAACAAAGGCTCGAGACTTTCTCGTCACGTATCGATAATACTTTGTCAAATCGTGTGTCGGCGCTGCTGTGCGCCTACTTCCTGTTCCTTCCACCGCGTGCCGCGGGGCGGCGCGGTGCGGCGCGCATGCGCGCTGAAGTAATTTATGCGCCGCGACCGCCGCAGAAATATTAAGCTGTGCGCCACGGTGGCCCACGGTCGTTCACCTTCCCATCTTGGCCCTCCCCGTTCCGTGCCCGTCTTTTCGTATCTTCGGCGCTCGCGGTTCCCCGAACGAACCTCTTTCGACCGTGCTTCGCAAATATTGAAAGCGAGTGGGGCCGGCCGAACGGTTCCCAACGGTAAGTGTAGCTCCGGCGAATATAATTTCGGCGGCTTTAACGGCGCCGGTTATTAGCGGCTGCTAATTTTTATTACGATATTGTAATTTTTCAGGGATACATCGTGCACGAAGGTTACCGTATAACCTCAAAAGTACGCATGTACGTCGTTTATTATATATTATTATTTATTATATATTATATATTAGAAATACGGTCGATCTATTCCGTAATTAATGCTTAATTAATGTTTCAATTGTTCTAGATATTTGAAAATCGAATTTATCGAGAGCCTCGAGGAAAATTTTGCTTCATTGCAAAATATTTGTCAGCAGAAAGTTGTGTCGAGGTTATTTTAAGTTACTCGTTAATATTTAATTTAAAATGAATATTATAATATTAATATTATATAGTTAATCTTTAATTTTAATTTAATCATTATTTTAAGTTAATTTTTCAGGTTATTCTATTAAGTTATTTATTAAGTTATTTTTAACACTGTAGAAACATTGTAACGCAACCTCCACTTTCCAACAAAAATATCTAAAAATCGAATGTACTAGAAGCCTCGACGAATCGTAAAAAACAACGTCAAATAAATTCAGAAAGCCCAGCGCATCTCCAACTTGCAAAATGGCACCAGCGTCGCATTATTCTTGCCAGCAACCCTCCCACCAAGACGCCGCATCATCGGATTATACAGAGTGTCCCAAAAATGTCTCGCAATCCGAAAATAGAGGATTCCTGAGGTGATTCGAAGCAACTTTTTTCTTAGCGAAAATGCGATCCGCGGCTTCGTTTACGAGTTATTAACGAAAAACCGTGACCAATCAGAGGCGAGATCATTCGGCGCGAGACGGCCGAACCAATGAGCGGGACTGTGCTCCGCGCGCTCGTTGGCTGGGCCGCCGCGTGCCAGCCGAGCGCTCGCCTCTCATTGGCCACCGCTTTTCGTTAATAACTCGTGAACAAAGCCTCGGAGAACATTTTCGCAAAGGAAAAAGTTGCTTCAAATCACCTCAGGAACCTCCCATTTCCGGATTGCGAGACATTTTCGGGACACCCTGTATTTTTCCACGCTCGGCGGCGACTTCATCGACAATGGCGGACACGAGATCGAATCGACGTCGACCGCGCTCCGAAAACCACGTGACACGTCTCCTCGCCCCCTCCCTCCGACGAAAGCCGTTGATACTCACGACCGAGGAATGCCGGGAATCTCGTCGGTCGCAGCGCGAACAGAGAAATTCCAGTCTGGCCGAAATCCAGATATGCAAATTTCTGGCGGCGACCTACCGAACACGAAAAATTCCTACGCTCGGCGGGGTCAACGGATGGGATAGCGGCCGATTTTTTTTTTAGCGGCCGATTTGTCGGGTGACTCGGCGAATCCGGTCGACGTTGCACAATTTTCCACGGCTTCGGAGAACGGCGACGTAATCGTGACACATTCACGGACCCGTTAGACCGCGGCGTCTCGCGCGGATAAAAATGGCGGACGACAGAAAAACCGACTCGTTTCGTGGTCACGGGAACGAGTAGGCGAGATAAGCGTAACACTCGGCAGTGGATCGTCCACGCGTCTGATCGGACCGCGACGATGCTATTTCGGTCGCTGTTATTGTTCTTTTTTTTACAGTAGAAAGCTGCAACTTATCGGTTAATTTTCCTGCAGAAATTTCAATAGTTTACTGGTCAAGGTCTGGCGAATTAATTTGATGTTATTTTTTAATAATTTCACGAATGAATTTGCTAATGTAAAAATAGGTTACAATTTTTTATTTAAATTCGACGCATTGATTTATTTCTTCCATGTTACTTTTTCGAATTATTCGAATTATTCGAACGAAGAAGTTTCTCCGAAACTTTTTTTTCCGAATTGTTCGAATAAAGAATTACTCGATTACGATTTTTTCCGAATTATTCGAATAAAGAATTACTCGATTACAATTTTTTCCGTATTATTCGAATAAAGAATTACTCGATTACAAATTTTCCCGAATTATTCGAATAAAGAATTACTCGATTACAAATTTTTCCGAATTATTCGAATAAAGAATGATTCGATTACAATTTTTTCCGAATTATTCGAATAGAGAATTATTCAATTACAATTTTTTCCGAATACAATTCTTCCGAATTATTCGATTAAAAAATTATTCGACTAAATAGATAGAATAACGTACGCCGAATAAATATAATATTCGACTAAAAGGAACTCGTTCGGATAATAACCTCGTATAAATATTTCTTCGAAACGATCGAAATATCGTGCAACTCTGTCATACAAAAATAATAAGTGAAACGGCGTCGGTCGTGCTTCCGTGACCCAAAGACACATATCAGGCGGCGCGCTCGTTCCGTCGCCGCAGCCGCGAGCCGACTAATTGCCGGCCGACACCGGAAGCGGTTAGTCGAAACGCTATCGAAACTCGTGCGCGGCGGTGTTCCCCGGTTCTGGCAGATTGATCGTTTCGCGCGGCGAAGGCGTCTCTCGCGTGCGCCGCGCGAATATTTCGTCACATCGGCGAGACGGCCGAGGAAAAAGGGTCGTTAATCGTGCTCGTTAATCGACCGGAGACGAGAAAAGGAAAAGGAAAAAAAGAAGAAAGGAAACGAGGAAAGTGTTGTAAAGGGGATCCGGCGTGGAACACGGTGGAAGAGGAGGTAACGCGGGCGGCGCGCACGCGTGCGCCGCGTAGCCCCCCCCCCCCCCTCCTTTCGCCGTTCTGCGCCGGTCTCGATCTGTGTGCGCCTGTTCGCCGATCCGGCCGAGATCTCGCCGAGATCTCCCGGTTTCCCTGGCCAGTGTCAAGTTCATCGTTGAACGCTCGTCCTACGTGTGCTAACGCACTCGGCTCTCGGGCCGCTTCCTCTTCGGCCATAATTATGCCTCTTGCGCAAATGCTTGTACGGCGACGTTCGTGTCTTCGTGCGACTGCGTGCCGGCCAGCCGAGACCTTCTTAGCGGCCTCGATCGACAGCTCGAGGCCGTTTGCCCCGTGCACTTCCTCCGCTGCAACGGAGATTCACGATCCTTCGGCGCAGTGACACGGCGCACAGTAACCCGCGCACAGTGATCCGGCGCGCCACGGATCCATGACTAAAAATCTATTTTTTTGAAACTTTTATATTTTCAACCATTATTATTATTTTTTTAATAGCTTTATAATCTCCTGTGCTTTTTAACAGGTCGAGCGCCGCGTCGGTCGGGTACGATAGTGTGCATTTATTTAATTTACTCAGTAATTATTGAAAGTTTTATCTTTCCGTTGTTACATTATTAAACGAAGAATTCATTGAACTACGTTTCTATATAAATATATGTCTGAAATCGGTTGAATACCTATATATAATAATATTATAATATTATTATTATATAATAAAATATATTTATTTATGAATATATTTATGAATAATATAAATATATAGGAATATATATTATATTATTATTATATAATAAAATATATTTATTTATGAATATATTTATGAAGAAGAGAGTCGTGGAAACGAGATCGAATCATCTATCTCTGGAATAGCGAGAGCATGATCGCACTCGTCGTTTTTCTGACCCACATTCTTATCGACGAACGACGCAGTGATACAAATTTCACGTCTCTCTACGACTGGAGAAATAAACTGGAGCTTTCAATTGACTCTCCCGGTACCTTTCGCCGCGGCAACTTCCGATGAAAATCTTCCGGCTATTTTTACCGAATCCGTAGGAATAGCAATTATTGGTTTATTGCGGCGATGATTGAGATCGGGAACACTCTCGCCGAGCCGGTCGACCGGAAAAACTGTCTGATATACTGTAACGTCGGCCGTTCGGTGTAAAATTACACGGGCGAGCGACCAAGCGAACGGACGATGCAGATAGACCGAATATGCGTCGATTATAATGTTTGTTAGTTTTCTCCGCGAAAAAATGTTGATTTAATCGCAGGTATCGACGGACGTTTCACTGCAAACACGAGAAAAATTCCTCGAAACGAGCGTAATCGTTTTTTCCAACTGGTGTAAAAAAAGCAGGATAACGAGATGATTTATCGATGCGGAAGGAGCAAAAATGTTCCTAATTTAAAAATGCGCGATCGTCTATATATAATCAAGTTTTCCTTGAAATGAAAATAAAAAGCTATTTCAGACCATTCAATTCGAATCATTACTTTCAATGTTATTATTTATAATAATATATATATAATGTAATATAATGTAATGTAATGTAATTGTAATGTAATGCAATTGTAATGTAATTGTAATGTAATGTAATTAATTGTAATTGTAATGTAATGTAATTAATTGTAATTTAATTGTAATGTAATTAATTGTAATTTAATTGTAATATAATGTGACGTAATGCGATGTAATGCAATGTAATGCAATGTAATACAATGTAATGTAATGTAATGCAATGCAATGCAATGCAATGTAACGCAATGTAATATAATTGTAATCTAATGTAATACAATGTAATGTAATGTAATTGTAATATAATTGTAATGTAATGTGATGCAATGCAATGCAATGCAATGCAATATAATGTAATTGTAATCTAATGTAACACAATGTAATTGTAATGTAATTGTAATGTAATTGTAATGTAACTGTAACGTAATTGTAACGTAGTTGTAACGTATAACTGTAACGTAATTGTAATGTAATTGTAATATAATGGTAATGTAATTGTAATGTAATGTAATGTAATTGTAGTGTAATATAATGTAACAATATATATATAGAGATTATTTATCAAATAACTCCGATAACTCTGAAAGTTTCGAATAATATATTTCGAACAATTCTGAAAATAACATTAAATAACATAAAATTAATAATAAATGAACAAGTAAATAAAATCAATAATATACAGGGTGTCCCGCGCGTCTATCGCCACGGTTCTTCCAGCACTGACGCGAGGCGGCCGAGCCGATGTGCGGAACTGGGCTTCGACCGCTGATTGGCTCGGCCGCCTCGCGCCAGCCGAGTTCTCGCCTCTCATTGGTCGCTGTTTTTCGTGAATAACTCGTAAACGAAGCCGCAGATTGCATTCTCGCTAAGGAAAAAGTTACTTCAAATTGCCTGAGGAATTCCTCACTCTTCATACCATAATTTTCCATACCATAATTTTTGGACACCCTGTATATCGTTTTCCCGGCAGAATTTTTGTCCCACCTAAATCGCCGATTTGTCGATCACCGAGTGTCGCGCGGCGAAAACTCGAAGACGAAGTAGAGGCTGAAGGAACGGATAGAAGAGAGAGAGAGAGAGAGAGAGAGAGAGAGAGAGAGAGAAAACACACTGTCTCGAGCAGAGACGCGTGACGCCGACGCGTCCGAGGATCGCGCGATGCCATGACGTATTAAGATCGCGAATTAAGATAGACCAGTCGTCTCAAGGCGAGCCATAAAGGATATCATACGCGGCTCGTTTGCGTCGGATTTGAAGAGCGTGCAAGAGAAATCGGTCTCTCCACTTTTCCCGGACGCTAAACGGCCGGCTGACAACGGGGCTCTTGATGAATTACAACCATTCGAATTATATTCGTATCGAGATAAGCTAATGAACAGATCGCTACAACTTGATTCGACCGATCCTCTCGCGGCTCGAACGCCGAGGTTATGTTGTTGCCGGTGTAGATTTCGCTAATAAACGCGCGATGCCACGCCGGGCTCGTACTTCGACGTGCAAACGCGTCGATAATTATTACTATTATTATTATTAGTATTATTATTATTATTAGTATTATTTTATTATTATTAGACTGGTAACTTGCTAGATTCGTAAGAAAACTGATAGAATTTGTTGATCTGACGTACACTCAATGTATTATTATATTATAGTATATTATTATTATTACTATTATATTTGTACCAAAAATTTTTTTTAAATATCCGCTTTATTTTTATAAACTATCCGACCACGTTTGGTACAAATTATAACATTGTATAGAATAATTTATATTTAATTTAATTCAATGCAATTTAATTTATCTTAATTTAATTTAGTTTAATTTAGTTTAATTTAATATAATATTAATCTAATCTAATCTAATTTAATGTAATTCTATCTAATTTAATTTAATCTAATTTAAGAATAATTGCATTCCTTCTGTCATTATCGGTAACATAATTCTCGAAAGCAATAAATTTATTAATTAAATATCTTTATAAATCTCAGCATCATTACATCTATAATAATTGTAAATTAACAGATTTGGAACGCGTCATTTTGACGGATCCCGTGAACCTGAGCGTCGTTGTACGGCAAAATAATGACGACCGTAAGGATCGATTAGAAATGGCATCGAATCGCGATGCTAATTAATGGATCTAATTAGCAGAAAGGGAAGACGCGTTAAAAAGAGGATAGATACGAAAAGGGAAAAACCAGTCGCCACGCGAGCCTGCGTTCGTGCCGAGCCTAAATCCAATTTCAGTAGATTGTCATCGTCCCTGGTCAGACACACCCGAAAACTATTCTGCGAAGATTACAACCCGTAATATTGCTAAAGTCCAACAACGCATTCGAGCTAATCAATCAGACAATCTGACCTATTTTTATTCGTAGAATTTATTCGATATATTATTCGAATAAAATTGTATTCGATATATTATTCGAATAAAATTGTATTCGATATATTACTCGAATAAAACTGTATTCGAAATATTATTCGAATAAAATTGTATTCTATATATTATTCGAATAGAATTGTATTCGATGTATTATTCGAATAAAATTGTACTCGATATATTATTCGAATAAAATTGTATTCGATATATTATTCGAATAAAATTGTATTCGATATATTATTCGAATAAAATTGTATTCGAAATATTATTCGAATAGAATTGTACTCGATATATTATTCGATTAAAATTGTATTCGAAATATTATTCGAATAAAATTGTATTCGATATATTACTCGAATAAAATTGTACTCGATATATTTATTCGATTAAAATTGTATTCGATATATCATTCGAATAAAATTGTATTCGAAATATTATTCGAATAGAATTGTACTCGATATATTATTCGAATAGAATTGTACTCGATATATTATTCGAATAAAATTGTATTCGAAATATTATTCGAATAGAATTGTACTCGATATATTATTCGATTAAAATTGTATTCGAAATATTATTCGAATAATATTGTATTCGACATATTATTCGAATAAAATTGTACTCGATATATTTATTCGATTAAAATTGTATTCGATATATTATTCGAATAAAATTGTATTCGAAATATTATTTGAATAAAATTGTATTCGATATATTATTCGAATAAAATTGTACTCGATATATTATTCGAATAGAATTGTATTCGACATATTATTCGAATAAAATTGTACTCGATATATTACTCGAATAAAATTGTATTCGATATATTATTCGAATAAAATTATATTCGATATATTCGAATAAAATTCTATTCGACATATTATTCGAATCAAATTGTGTTCGCGATAAATTTACTCGATACATTGTTGGAATAAAATATTACTCGAAACACCAGCGGATAAAAAGACCGGTTTGATTTATTACAGTTTCTACAGTTGCGATAATAGTTACCCGTTGATCGAAAGATTAGTGTTGCTACCTAAACTCGCGCGGAGAGCAGCCGTTCGCCGCGTCGGACGCTAAAAAATAATTAACCCGGTATCGAAGATTCGCAGGTCGATAGGCGGAGGGGGTGCAGCCGATTATAAACAACAGACTTCCAGGTTTCGCAAAGGTCAGGCCGGCCGGGCAAAGATCAAGCGGCTCGATAGCCGAGTCATAAGAGGGATAATAACGCTCCGTTCCAGATTCCTTCCCTCCTCTTTCCTCCTTTCTCCCGTTTGTGCAACAAAGCAAGCCTAATTGCACTAATCACCACTGCACTCTACACCGTCTGCCGCCGAATTGTGCAATCGTACAATCATCAGTTTCAAGTTTTTATGCTTTATTCGTCCTTGTACGACTGCTATATTATTATTACGTTCTTTCAATTTAAGTAAGTTACTATTATTGTTATTAAAAAAAGTTACTATTACTTGTAAGTTATCATTAGTGTTATTTTAAAAAATTACTGTCAATTGTAAGTTATTCTTATTATTCAAAATTACTATTATAAATTATTATTATTATTATTACTATTATAAATTATTATTATTATTATTACTATTATTATTATTGTTATTATTACTATTATTATTATTGTTATTATTATTATCACTATTAAAAATTACTATTAATTATAAGTTATTATCATTAAAAATTGCTATAAATTATATTATTATTATTATTAGAAATTGCTATCAATTATGTTATTATTATTATTAAAAATTGCTATCAACTATGTTATTATTATTATTATCAATAAATTATTATTAATTCCAAGTCATTAATATTATTACTAAAAATTACTAATAATTATAAGTTAGTATTATTATTATTAAAAATTACTATTAACTATGTGTTATTATAATTATTATTATTTATTAAAAGTTATTATTATTATAATTATTATTACTATTAAAAATTACTATTATTTACAAGTTGTTATTATTATTATTAATTATAAGTTATTATTATTAATTACACGTTCTTATTATTATCGTAAAGTGACGCTATACGTCAGTCGTTTACGGCTCGTGAAAGGGTTTATTAAGCAAGAAGGATATCATTCGGCCGAATCATTCTGGAAACGACGGCATAAAGGAGCTCGTCAAAACAATCGATCAAAGCCCTCGACAACCGTGGCGATATTAATAATGCAACGAACGTCGACGTATATTCTTTCGCCGGCCACGCGCGATCGTGAGCGCCGAAAGCCTTGGTCCGTCAATCGGTCGCGAAACGCTTCCTGTTCCTGGAAAAGATCTTCTCCTCGAATAATCTTCTCCGCGAACGATCTCCCCCCACCACGGGACCCGGGGGACAGCAGCGCCGATCACACGGCGGAAAGCCCCGACAGGTCTCCCGGATCGACTCCCGGGCCACGTCGTCGTCGTCGTCGTCGTCCGCCGAGCCTGTAATCCGAGCCCTGGGTGTTCGCGAAGGTAACACGCTCGATCGGATCGACGGGACCCCGGCGGACACACACACATACACACACAGCGTTCGCCGCGTCTCACGAGTCACGAAAATTACTGCTAATAATTGCTAATGATCGTGCAAGGAACAAAGAGGCGACCCGTTAGAAGCCGGGCGTTTATATGCAAATTCCTGTGGGCCTCGAACCTTCTCACGTCGACCGGTCGACCGGTCGGCCGGTCGATCCTCCCGCGGTGAAAAAGCCGAAATTACTATTCAGACGGCGGCGAGAGCGGAGGCGATCTATCGGCCCTCGATCGGGACCTGGTCGTTAGTTATGCGAGCCGCGCGATTTGCCTGCTCGGCGATTTTCTTCCATTCGTCTCTCTCTCTCTCTCTCTCTCTCTCTCTCTCTCTCTCTCTTTCTCTCGATTTTTTCCTCTCTGGATTTCTCTCTTTCTCAATTTTCCCCCTCTCTCTCTCTCTTTCTCTCTCTCTCAATTTTTCTCTCTCTCCCCCGATTTCACTCTCTCTCTCTTTCTCTCTCTCACTCTCAATTTCTCTCTCTCTCAATTTTTCCCTCTCTCAATTTCTCTCTCTCTCTCTCTCTCTCTCGATTTTTCTCTCTTTCGATTTCACTCTCTCTCTCTCTCTCTCTTTCTCTCTCTCTCTCTCTCTGCATCGTTGCATAAAACCGACGATTTTAATTAGCTGGAACTAAGGGATCCTCCGTGCACATCGAACAATCGATTCGGAAATCGAATTGCTAGAACGGTTTCTTCGAATGTATTATAACCACTCATAATCGAAGAATAGACTTTTAAAATGAAATAAATCAAATTCTGAAATCACCAAATTTTATTAGAAATTTATTATGAATTTAAATTTCTATTAAGAATTTTTTTTTTTATTATGAATTTAAATTTCTGTTGAGAGAGAGAGAGAGAGAGAGAGAGAGAGAGACAGACAGAGAGAGAGAGAGAGAGAGAGAGAGAGAAATGCGATTATAATTAAAAATTAAAAATCTACTATAACTTAAATTTCTATAAAAATAATATTTCTGATTTAAATTTCCATTTAAAGTCTGTTATAATATTAATTTCTACCAAAAATCTGTTACAATTTAAATTTCTATCAAAAATCTATTCCAATTTATATTTCAATTAAAGATCTATCTTCATTTAAATTTCTATTAAAGATCTATCTGAATCCAAATTTCTCTCAAATATTCTAAATAAAAATCTACCCAGTTAATTTAACCTATTTTAATTTTAATTTCTATTAAAAGTCATTCTAATTTCAGACCTCGAATTCATTGTCTCTATCGAAAAATTACTAAAACTTAATTTTCTATTAAAATCGACGAACCTGATATATTCCAATGAATTTTCGTCTCTCACAACGGTTATATTCCGTGCAACCTCGGTTCCTATTTCCCTAAAAATCCTGTGCCTCGAAAAAGAAAGAGTTCAGCAACTATTCCATCCTCCGAACATTCACATCGCTCCGCACAGACCGAATAACAATGTTCTCCCGCATCGGTCACGTTGCTCGTCCAACAATTCGTTCGTAATCGCGCTCTTCGTGGATAACCTAGAAAAATTCGAATTACAGTTCCGGAATTCGTTCGCAAACGCGTTCTTCCGGAATAACCTAGAAAAATTCGATCGGCCGAACAGCCGAGAGCTCCTCGTCACCGAAGTCCACGCGGGGTTCTTCTCTCGTTTTTCGTGCAGGAATTCGCCGGCTGTCCTTGCTTTCGTACGCCGTAGCCTAGGCTCCCCTTCGCGGTAACAGCCGAGGAAACGCATCCGGTGCATCGTGCATCACGCAGTCACGCATGCGTTGCGCCTCCTGCGTCGCGGCCGATCCGCGCGCCGAGCCGCGGCGAAGCGTTTCCCTTCTTCCCTTCTTTCCCTTCCCTTCCGCCCCGCGTTCCCTCCCCCACGTTTCGAGCCTGATCTTCTTGGCTCGGTTCGGTTCGGTTCGTCCGCCATCGACGGGGGTCGGGTTTTTGTTTCTACGGGAGTTCTAGCCGAGCGAAATTAACCTGTACGCGGCGCGCGGGCTGTTTCGTGCTGCTTACACACCTCGGACACGTGTTCATTATCACCTGTGTCAGCCCCCATCGACGAGACGGGACACCGGACCGGCTCGAACCAGCTCGTTCTTAGATCGCGATCATCGCATTCTTTTCCATTTCGTAATTATTACTTCTTATGGGCTCTACTTACAAGGTTTCTTCGGCGCTCGTCGTTCTTGCCGGAAATCGATCGACTCCGCGTTCCAGGAAAACTCGAACGGATAATTGTTATTTGCTAAAAGCGAGTTATAATTTTAGACTGCGGATTTTTGTTGAGAAATTTGTAACGATACAGCAAACGAAAAGTTGTCACAATGGTCGAACGGATAATTGTTATTGCTATAAGCGAGTTATAATTAGACTGCGGATTTTTATTAAGAAATTTTCGCTTTTCGCTATATATATATATATATATATATATATATATATATATATATATATATACATATTAAATTATATAATATAATATATAGTTATAATATAGTATTATAACTATTATATAATTATAATTACTGATCCTCGCGTTCTCTTGTCATAATTGCCAATCTCCGTGATCTCTTATTGTAAGCATATTTCCGAGTTCTCCACCCGTCAAGAAAGCTACGAATAAATTCTTCTTTTAATAATATAATTCTTTTAATAATAAACTCTTATTCTCGAATCGATCGTATATAATTCTTTTAATAATAAACTCTTATTTTCGATGGATCGACGAGAACGGAGATCGCTTGTTGAAAGATAAAAGATCAACAAAAAAAAGGTTGAAAGATAAAAATCAAAGTTTCGCGGATACGGCGAGAGAGGGCGCTGCGCGAGAACTGGAGCGTGGACATCGGATCGCCCTACTTCCTCGATTCGTTGTTTTTATTAACGTCAACCCGACGTTTCTCCGCGCGGATTACGTCCCCTCGCGACCGCGCCGATCGTTATTAATTCACCGTCCAGGATCCGTCGCTTCTCGGGATCGATTAACAAGCTCGAGTCGTGATTAATCGAATGGAACTTTAATATCACCGTGGAATCTCTTCGAGGCAGAAGAAAACGAAGAGAAAAAAAAAAGAAAAAGAAAAACGAAAATGGAGATCGATCGCGTGTCCTTTTGTATTCAACGAATGCGTTTCTGTTCCAACGTGGATCGAAGATTCTGCTGCTTTTTTTCCATCGTGAGATCATCTTCCTTTCACCCTTTACCTTGGCGATCGATGATCCAACCGATCACCGCGTTCCTCGCCGTCCTGGAATTCGTTGTTCGCCTCTCGTCCACGTGATCCGCGCATAATTAACGGCCGCTCTTGTTTTCGTGTTCTTCCCGGATCTCTGTTCTTACGGCGGCGCTAGGTTAAGTATAGGTATCGATACGGTTTCTGAATTGAGGAAGAACTTTGACAGAGAAAAGAAGACATTTCGCGCTAATAAATTGTGAACTCGAGCTGCACTTATTATTCTTTAACTTTGAATATTTATTTTTCTGAAAATATCGGATCTACGAAAGCACGAATCTCATTAAAAATCTATTGCTTAAATTATGTATTATAGGTTATGTGTGACTCGCTTACCGCGAGTCGAATATCATTGTACTTCGGACGTTCATCGTTACCGCGCGTTAAGGTTGGCACCGCCCATTTTCTTTTAAATGCACACACACACACGCACATAACCACAATTCCTAGGATCAAAAATATTCTCACTGTAGCACTTTACAAATTAGGTGTAGGTGCTCTGCGATTAAGCGTGTTCGCGCCGGCTCGTCGAGAACTGCACTGTATAGGTTAAGGTATGTAGTTCGGTAAAGCGCCGCTGCATTATTGTGTACACGCACAGTAAAAAACTGCATAGTGCCTTAGTAAATAATATTTGAGGACAGATGATAGTGTACGTCGACTTTTTTTATCAAAGCAACGATTACTTTAGCGCGTTACTTTCTTCAGCACATAACAAATAGAGCTCCGATAGTTTTTTGGTCTTCCAAAAAAATTACACAAGCTTAATATAACAACCGTACGATTTGTTAATTCGTTTCCCGGCGCGTAAAACGTCGCGGCGCGCCGCCGCGGCGCCGCCGTCGCGTCGCGCCGGATCACCGATCATCGGCAATGGGAAGATCGCGAAGACTCCAACGGCGAAGATTATTTATACTGCGTTGCATTATCATTACGATATTATTCACTTATTCGACGCTGATGGCCTTTATGGGGGCCAATTATGCGACTACCGGAAGAGGGCGCCGAGTAATAATGCACCGTGCAATTTGCGACGCGTATTGACGCCAGGCAAAATGGCCTCCGGTATGTCATAATGGTTTACAGTTACTTCTTCCCGATCGGCAAAGAGATCCACGCGGTAACGTATTACCGTACGTAGAAGCTTCTTTTAATGGAAGAAATTAAGCTGCGATACCGTGGCATTAAGCTTGACCTGAACATTTTTGCCGACGTTTCGCAATACGCCGCCACATTGTCGTATACTTTCGTAATTGTTCCTATTCATTTCAATTTCGAGTCATTTATTTGCGAGAGAAAACTGGTTAGCACGAGAGATAATAATACGTGGTGGGGGAAACGAAATAAAACGTGTGTTGGAACACGATAGTTTTTGTTGGAGGTTAACGGTGTTGTATAGTCGCGTTAGTGTGAGTCGCGTGGAGCGTTTGTTTTGATTTCGGGCCTTCGGCGGCGCCACTGTTTCGCTGATTGGCTCGGTCGCCTCGCGCCAGCCGAGCTCGCCTCTCATTCGTCACTGTTTTTCGTTAATAACTCGTTAACGGTGCCTCGGAGAAAATTTGTGTAAAGGAAAAAGTTGCTTCAAATGAGACGAGGAACCCGCCGTTTCCGGACTGTGAGACATTTTTGGGACACCCTGTATATATAAAAATATATATTAATAAAAATCGTTAAATATCCCAATTAACTTATAACCGTCACATTCACCAAGAAAAATAAAATATCTGCTCACTAATAACTATACAACCACCTACATGGTTGAATTCGTCTCAACGAACGCTTTCACGCGATACAAAAAAACACGTAACATTGCATTTAAAAAATCGAAGATCACCCTTGTTTCCCGGAAAAGTATAAAAAATATAAAAAATCGCGATACACTGTCGCATTGCCAGTAAAATACAGCGCAACATCCTCCTCTTCCGTTTTCTTCTAACGTTCACCGTTCGCGCGAAAAACGCTGGCACAAATCACCGCGAACACCGTGTACACACCGGGTGAGCCATTTAAATCGATCCAGTCGAATAACTTCGAAACCGTCTACAATACTAAAAAACGTGTCGAACGAAATTTGAACGGTTTCAGGTGCCACGTAGTTCGATATTACTAAAAATTTTCTAGTCGACCGCGTCGAGGACCTACGAAGGTCGACTCTAACTTTTCAAATAGAATCGTATGTTTTTTATAATGCCAGTCGATTCAGCTTGTCGTTCTCCTTCTAGATATACCAAGACATTTATCGCGAAATAAAATCGCACGGAAATAAAAGTATTTACAAACCAGAACGAGTCTGGTCGCTGAATTCTCCGATCGGGTCAAGAGCCCGCGCGTATTCTTTTTCGCGGAGTGGGGGAACTCTTCCGTTGCGCGCGTCGCGACGGACGCGACAGCGTCGAAGTGGGGGGGGGGGGGGGGGGTTATCGGATCCCGGAAAATTGCGGGACGCTGAACGGGGCACGGCGGACCGCGACGGAACGAGTCCTGCGCGTAAATCATCCTGTTCCGCCCGGCGATGTAATGGGCCGCGGCGATGATACCGAGTTACACGGAGGCGCGAATTAGTAATGCGCAATTTACATGCGCGACAAAGTAATTTTCCGGGGGGGGGGGGGCGCTGCCGATATCCGCCGGCCGGACGGTTATTAGACGACAACGGTCCGGCCGGGGCCTATAAAAAAAACGCCTACCATCGATGACATACATCTTGGAATTATAATATTTAAATCCGCGGTTCGTTCCCTCCGTCCCACGAGGGACGGAGAACCGAGTCCGGTTCGAACGAAAAAAAAGAAAAAAATAATAAAAGGAAAAAGGAGAAAAAAGCGGGGAGAAAATGTCGCGTAATGACCGTCGAACGCTGCGCGCTCGCGCTTCCACTTGATTTATGGTGGCGTCCGAGCAGCAGGAAGAAGAAAACAGGGGAAAAAAAACGCGCGCGCCGAGCATAATTTCACCCCTTTGCACTCCCGGTGATATTTACGGACGGGGAGGATCGAGATTAAACGCTTCCTGTATTCGCCGCCGTTCAGATCTCTACGCGCTGCGGATCTGGTTTGTTTTCTTTTTTTTGCAACAAACTTTTATGTCCTTCGACCGTTCTTTTTTCTTTTGCTTTTTGCTTTCTTGTTTTTTTTTTCGATACACGCTGTGTGTACTTACCACGGGCGTTCATTTGCTCGTGTGTTTACATTCATTACGGATTGTTAACGGTGTTTACATGCCCGGCGGCGGGGCATTTGACCTGAAAAGTTCGCCGTCGATTATTTTCCTCGTTTACGCGGGAACGGAATTGCTTGGAAACGCGAAATGTCATTGTTTGTTGCTGTCTTCGCATCGAAATGATTGTAATGTTTGAATTATGGCGATAGATTATTTTCTTATTTTTTAAATATTTTTTATAATATTTATTTTATTAATATTGATATGTATAATAATATAATATAATATTTTTAATATAATAATATAATATAACATAATATTTTTAATATAATATTTTTAATATAAAAATATTTTTGAATATACCTTTATATTTTTTTAATATATATTAATAATATAATATATTTTTTTACTTTTTATTATGCGAAATGAAAGTTAAATGAATATTTATTCTACCCGGGCAGCTGTGACGTAATTGATGAATTATATGTTTACGACTTGATATTAACGACAGAGCGGGCATAAAACATTATTTTTTGAAATAATAATTTATGCAAATAGCACAATCATTTCGATACGGTTGATGCAATTTTACAATTAAATATACAGGATACAATGTTTAGAAATGAATTTATAAATGTTTATAAATACTCTATGTTTATGCTATTTCACTTTAATACAAATTTCTTTTTTGTAACTAATTAATTTTTTCGACGCGTCTGACACGTGATTTCTATTAATAACCCGTTAAGTATAAATACTGTTCCATTCATTATAGTTTAAACAAAATTCCGACTTCCTGTAATCGATATTTAAACATTCAAGTAAATGCAGCATTAAATTTAAAAATAAATATAAATTGATATTTTTCTTCTTAGAAATTATTACCATTGAAAATACTTTCAATAAATTGTTTAATTACGAGGAAAAAGGTTTTTTAAAGAATGAAAAATAAATATCCCGAAGCCTCGAGTCGAGGCTCCAAATTAAATAAACAATAAAATCCCGATAAAGTTATTTCAGCTGGCAGATAAAAAAAAAGGTTCGACGGATCGTATCAACAATTAAGTAACAATGTTTCGTTAGAGTTAACGAAACGAAAGAAGGTTACGGACGGAAGAAGTCTCTCTAAGACTTCTTTCTCACCGAAGCCGGGGCATTACGGGACCCGGGCGATCGGACCGCCGATAAGAGAACAGGAATAATATATCGATTTTTCTGACTAGCTATTATGCCGTGTGCGAACGAATTCATAAAGTCGGCGCGCGAAGAAGTTTCCGACAGGAAGATGTCAGGGAATTAATCTGAGCGCGGCATCTGCCGGGGTTATTATTCTCCTTCGGGCGGTTCGAAGTTTGCGAAACTTCGCGCGCGCCATCTCGAGTGCGAACCCCCGCGCCCCCTCCCCGCCCCACTCGCCACTCCTCTGCCGCGGAGTATTTGAACTGTGAAATCTGATAAACGAGCAGCCCGCGCGTTCCGCGTCGCGAAGTCGAAAATCGGCCGCTGAAAAAATTCTCCTCGCCCCGCGAAGTTCGCCTCGTTTAATAATCTCTTTCGAACTTCCCGCTCTCTTTAGAAATCCTCCTCCCTTCGTCGACATAGCAGAGCGAGAAATTTATTGCGGAGCTTCGCTGCGAAGCATTACGATCGCGATTATTGGACTTGGAAATTACACGGTTAATGACTGGACCGCGGCAAAATGAAAATTGTCTTCGTTAATTGCAAGTATATTTTCATATTATTTTACAATAACGTCCGCATGTTTTTTCATTATTTATAGAAAAATATGCTGAAAATAATCCACCGCGTTACAAAGTGCAATTTTGTAGAATAAGAAAATAAGAAATATATACATATATATATATATATATATATATATATATATATATATATATATATATATATATATTATATTATATATATTATATTATATATATTATATTATATATACTATATTATATTATTTATATTATATCATATATTATATATATATTAATATTATTAATATTATTAATATAATATAATATAAGAAAAATTTGTTATATTACAAAGAATTTAACAATTTCTCTTACCGCATTCGGCATAATTTTCCAACAAACTATTCTTACTGTTTGTTAATAAAAGACGTAATCTCTTATCACAAAAAAGATTGCCCTTTGCGTTAAAAAAAAGACTAGATACACACACACACACACACACATTGACTAGTATCTTTAAAATAATTTAAAGAAGAAAGACAGTTTTCACACGCAGAAATATTGTCTTTAAAATTTCTAGCTTCGAATTATATTATTTAAAATTTTTTACCGTACTTTATGAATTCCTTAATTTTTGAGGTTAACACGGCGTCGCGAAAGCTCGTCGGCGCCGCGCCGGAAAATCCGTAGAGAACGGACAAATCGGCGCGCGGTGCCCAGAACAAAGTAACCGAGCGGATAAAGAAGAAAACGCAGCGAGGGTGGAGGGGGGGGGGGGACGTAGGGTGCGTATCCTTGAAGGACGCGCTGGATCGCTGGCGTCATCCAGGAATACCATGCCGACGGGAATGAAATTACAAGACGGCGGCGAACGAACGGCATTGAACGTGACGACGTGCGACGCCTCGGTTTCCCGCGCGCGCGAGCGCTCTCTCGCTCGCCAATTATTTCTAAATACGTGACGTCACGCGGTGCGAGACGCGCTCGCGCGACTCCACTTTGTACGCCGACGCTAATTAGACGGTTACGTCGTGAAAAAGTTCGACGAACTGCTGCGCACACCTCTTACGCAGTCATCTCGCTTCCCCCACTCCTTCTCTCTCTCTCTCACTCACTCTGTCCCTTTTCCGCGGAACCCGTCGTCGTTCCGCGATGACACGAGAAAACAGGTACCCGTTACGGGCGTTCTATGTAAATGTACCTCCGCCCCGGCCGCGAATTTGTTCCTTTTGCGGGGCCGTTTCGACGAGCACCTCTCTCTTCCTATTCGCGTCCACGGCTCGCCGACGGAAAATCCGCGTTTTCTCGCTTTTTTTCGCCGCGCGATCGTCGTTCGTTCTTCGCTCGCGAATTTTCAGCCGCCCCAAAGATTCCTGTTTCTCGTCGCGTTTGCACGCCCGAGAGGGCGCGCGCGACGTTGCGTTTACGCTTTCGAAAAGAGGAGAAACGGAACCGTTTCTTCGGATGAAAGAGTGCTACTCTTCGATGTACAGGGTGGTCCACGAAAATCTGCCACCTAAATTACTGGAGAACAGTTTCTTCGGTTATACAAGTATTATATAATTAATATTATATTAATATTATATTATATTAAAAATATTATAAAGATCGTCCATACTGCCCTAAATTGTCCTAACCAATATTTCTGATCGTTCGAAAGATCAAGCTTTAAATTACTAAAATCATTTTTCGGCAAATGTAAATTAACAAATGGTATTACATTTGAAACTCTATGAAGTATATATACAGGGTGTCCCGAAAATGTCTCGCAAATCCGGAAGTGGGAGGTTCCTGAGGTGATTTGAAGCAACTTTTTCCTTTGCGAAAATCTTCTCCGAGGCTTCGTTTACGAGTTATCAACGAGAAACACTGACCAATAAGAGGCGAGAGCTCGGCTGGCGCGCGGCGGCCCAGCCAACGTGTACGGAGCCCGATTCCGCTCGTTGGCTCGGCCGTCTCGCGCCTGATTGGTCACTGTTTTTCGTTGATAACTCGTAAACGAAGCCGCGGATCGCATTTTCGCTAAGGAAAAAGTTGCTTCGAATCACCTCAGGAATCCGAGACACTTTTGGGACACTCTGTATATGTAGAATATTCTAGCTCTAGTTAAATGATAAAAGGCGATAAATATCGTTATTTGACTATCTAGTATTTGACAATCAATTAAAATTGTCACAGTTATTTACTACATCAGATAATACGTTGAGAAAATGACTAAATAAATTAATAAATAAACGATCCCAAGCATATTGAGTAATATTTTCGTTAAAACTTCAGAATGTGTAAAATATTATATATAATATTTTATATAAATTAAAATTAAATTTATATAATTATGTTATATAATATAAATATAATATAAATTATAATTAAATTAATATAAATTAAATTAATTAAATTAATATAAATTAAATTATAATTAAATTTATATAATATTATAAAATATTATATAAAGAAACCGCGCGCGAGGCCAATGCGATGCGGCGTAAAAAATCGCGTTTTCGCGACGCGACGGCCGCGACCCAACGGACGAACGTGGAACGTTTCTCTACTCGGTCTCGGA
Source organism: Megalopta genalis (assembly GCF_051020955.1). Taxonomy (NCBI): domain Eukaryota; kingdom Metazoa; phylum Arthropoda; class Insecta; order Hymenoptera; family Halictidae; genus Megalopta; species Megalopta genalis. Next base: position 102,620 of record NW_027476169.1, read on the forward strand.
ACGAATCGAAAGTTAATAAACTCGAGTATGGTCGACGTAAATAGCCCGGCCGTCCGATGTTTTCGTTCGGCCGGTCTCTGTTTTCAATGGTTCCGAGGGATTCCGAGAACCGGAGCCGATGCAGCAGCGCGGGCAACGAAAAAAGCGACCGGGGCGGTGAAGGGGGGGAGGGGACGGTAGGCGATCGCGAACCGGTAGAAAAACGCATTCTATTTGTTGCAGACGTGTCTTGTGAAGTAAGTGGGCTGCTCGCTCGTGGCCTCATTGAATTACCCGGCCGCTGTTGTGTCCTGGTAGCATTGAAACGGTGAAATCGTTTTCCCATGCGGAGAGCGGAGGGAGACACGCGCGCGTTCCGAGATTACGATAATTCCTGCCGCGGCCTCGCGTCGGTATACGTCAAAGTGACGTTATCCCTGGAGATCCTCGGATGATTCACCGTCGGCGTAGCCCGGCGCGCAACTCTTAATTTATCAAATTTAATTATTTCCATCGAAGCCGGGCGAAAGCCATCCGCGCGCGGATGATTGATTGCGAGTCGCAGCAGGACGCGTTTCGATGTTGACACCGGGTAACGAGCGCTTTTGATTGGCCGTTACAAGCGTCGCGTCCCGTCGTATCGCGTCGTCTCGCGTCGCGTCCCGTCGTATCGCGTCGTCTCGCGTCGCGTCCCATCGTATCGCGTCGTCTCGCGTCGCATCCCGTCGTATCGCGTCGTCTCGCGTCGTCTCGTGTCCCGTCGTATCGCATCGTCTCGCGTCGCGTCCCGTCCCGTCCCGTCGTATCGCGTCGTCTCGCGTCGCGTCGCGTCGCGACCCGTCGTATCGCGTCGCGCCGGCGAAACGAGACGCACGAGAAAAAATGGCGGGCTGCCATGCTGCTGTTTACCGGTGGCTGGAACGAACCTTCGAGGATTATTGCTTCTGTTGTACGGTTCGAAGCGCGGATGGAGACTCGCCTCCTAGGAAATTGCCTGTGCAAATCGTAAATCGATCCACTGACAGCGGAAAAATGGATATAAGGCTCACTCGTCGGTTGTTGGCGCATCGATTGCCCTGTCAAATATTGATTCTCCCGAGCAGCCGTCGAATAGGATTGTCCGGCGAAATGTTTTCCTGATAAATCTATCCGTAATGCTTTCCGTTTCGATTAGCACTCCGCACGGTCGTCTCGCTGTAACTGCGACTCATTCCCAATCGCGAATCGGCCGGTATTCATAGACCGCGCGGATTTTTCACACGCGGACAAGCATTGTGAACACGGAAAGATGAATGATCGTTCAATTTAGCGCTAGATGATTCTGTCGCGGAGCGTCGAATGACGTCAAAAATATATGAAGTTCGAAAATCATGTTTGCAATAGAATTCTTCGGTTAACGCTTTTACGTTTTATTTGATTCTACATTGATCGGACTTCTTCGTCTTTAATCATTTCACTGGAAGCCTGGAGGGAAGAGACAATTTTTATTTCTTGTACACCGTGTATGTTTATTTTTCTATTCTAGATTTTTATAACAGAAGAATCGAAGCTTGTTTCGACGTGACGATGTTAAGGTTATGTCAAGGTTATGTCTGGGTTAAGCCTGGAGGGAAGAGACAATTTTTATTTCTTGTACACCGTGTATGTTTATTTTTTTATTCGAGATTTTTATAACAGAAGAATCGAAGCTTGTTTCGACGTAAAACCCTTAACTGGTACGACGGTGTTAAGGTTATGTAAAAACAACTGCTATATTAATGTCAGGATTAGACCGCAGATTTTATACATTCATAAAAAAGAAATAGAATAGGTGAAATTCGAAATGAAAAGAATGTTGCTACATTATTTTTAACGTATCGCAAATGTTTCTGTTCAAACAAGAAAACAAATTTATATTTTACTCTAGTTTGTTGCAATCGAGGTAGGCAATTTTCATCTCGCATAATTGTCCTTGCAGTCCAATGACGATACAGGTCGAGCAAAAAGTTCCGAAAAATTTTGTCGATCTGATTCTGCAAAAAAACTAAACAACGAAACCACGAAGAACGAACTTTTAGTACGACCCTAAAATGGAAATGCTTTAAAATAAACGAACAACATTCGTATTTATGGTACGTGCAAAATCTTTGTCGACTCGTTAAACGTTAAAACGAATTTTCGTAATTGTTTCCAGAGTCTCGACGAAGCGTCGAGCGAAGCACAGTGAACAAAAAAAAAAGAAAAAGAAAATGGCAAACAATCCGCACGACGCGAAGCTCCCAATGAAATCCTTGAACTCCCGCCGGCCTGATGAAAATTCCTCGCAGGGAGAATCGTCTCGGCGAAGAAGAAGACAGAGGAGGAAAACGTGGTGGCCTGTGGAAGGTCGTCGTCGGGTTTCGCGGCCAGTTCTATCCTCGTGGCAGCGACGACGAGGACGACTCTTCCGAGTCCGGTGCTCCTCGAATTTACGGTAAAAACTAGTTTCGCAGGACGCCTATTTTCAGTCGTCCGTAGTCGGTTCGGCTCCGCTCGGCTCTACCTCGGCGCCGCTCGGCCTCTGCGCGGCGCCCCGCTCGGCTCTACTCGGCGCCGCTCGGCCCCGGTCGCCGGAGCACGCGGACGCTAGAGCTCGCTTCTCTCTCTCGATTTCTGCCGGCTTGTCGCGTAATTGACGGTCTCCGGCGACGAGGATTTCGACAGCCACGCAACGTCACGGATCCGCCGGAAGCACGTGCGTTGTCCCGATGGTTGTACGGCCGGCCCTTACCCCCACCCCTCGCCGCTCCGTTTGGCCGGCGGCGCTCGTATTATCGATGGTATAATTAGCCGCAATCAGCGCGACGGTGTCGTCCATCCCGCGCGAACCGCAATCGCCGGCCGTTTACGACGGACACGCCATTTTCTCGGTTTATTTGATAAACGCCGGAGGATCGAGCGTTAATTAATGTGTTCCCGTTGCGTAATAGCCGACGTTTATCCTATCCGGGAGGCTTGTACAAGGCTGCGGCCGGATCATTTCGACGGGTTCATGGCTGTCGTAACTAGATCCGTACAAATTCTGCGCGCCGACTTTTTCTTTCGCCGATGCGTTCTACGGGCTTCCCCCCTCCTCCCCCCCACTTCCCACCGTTCCTTCGGGGTCAATGTTTATTCTCTTATTAAGTTTAATTGGCCGCAGTTAATAATTTCAACCGGCCGTAATTAAGGTTTATACGGAGCGTTTGCGATCTCGGGGATAACGAAACGGGAGGGGGGGAGGGGGTCCCGTATTTCCTAATCACGCATCGAAAGCACTAAAATCCGCGTTCTATTTGTCTTGGCCCGAGAGATGTATATACGTAAACAAAATAAAAGAACGGCGCGCGCGCGCGCGCGGGGAGAAACGCCGCGCAGCTCTCACGCGCACAGCTCTCTCGCGCGCGCGCGCGCTCGTCAGAAGGAACGTAGGAACGAGGGACTGACTCGTTTCGCAGCATTTTGTAAAACAAGAAGTCTATCTACGTGCGTACGTGCGTGTGCTAGCCCGTCCGCGGGACGGATATACGCGCCGTGAGCGAGTCGCCCTTTTAACGGCCGCATTAAAATAGAAATTAATCGCGAGCCGTTCGTTTGTCTACGCGCCCCACGCTTTCGTTCGTTCGTTCGTTCACGTTCGGCCACGTTGCTAAACGGGTGACAGCGGCACCAACAGCCTCTCGGCTAACCGAAGTCCCTGACCCGGATAAAACACGATCGCGGAGAGATTACTCATAGATTATCTTCCGAGCATTTTTAGTTATTCGTTCGATCAACGCAATCGGCTAACCTCCCCCCCCCGGGCGACGCCGATGGGTTTATGCCGCGTACGCGGAATCGAGGCGGCGCGACGGTAAAACCGTTTTTTCGCAATCGTGTCCGGGGAGTTCCTGCGAGCTGGATCATCGCCGCGATGATAAATTGTTACGATCGTCCCAGGGAGTTGCCGAATTTTATTGTCGAGGTTATGTCAAGGTTATTATATTATTTATATACTGTTATTATATATTTTATTATTATTATTATTATGTATTATATTATATTGTTATACATATACATATATCGCGAGGGGTTGTTAAAGATTTCTTTATTTCAAAGGAAGCTGATTGTTTACTATTCAACTAATATTATTTACCATTTACATAATATTTTATATCATTTACTATTATTTTCCAAATCTATTTTTCTCGAATCGAAAAAAAAACGATATTATTCTACATACGTTTTCCTTTTATTTTTGCACCACCAATTACTGGCCACCCTGTATAAATTTGCCGTCGTCTAGACACGTGCGACTACATAGCAATTGAAATCGGTTACGAGAAGTCACTATAGTAAGTCGACCACGATGCAATCGAAACGAAAAAAACATTTGCGTCTCAGAAACGGTTACGTCAATGTTACCTACGTTTAGGTTATGTTGCTCTGCCCAGCGTGTCCTACGTACCACATAAATATTGAACGCTCTATCTTTTCTTTGTTATCAAAACGCCCTCTATGCTTCTCACGAGCTCCAATTAGCCAAGGTCCAAGGAAGCAAGCAAAGAAACAACGAACGGTAGATATCGAATAGCGCGTTTGCCAAAAATCGTGTCGGTTCGGCGGCCGATCGATTCCACGCTCGCGATACGGCGCTCGGTGCGCGCCGGCCGCAGGAGGCTCGTTGGTCGCTCGTCGACGGCGTTTCTGCGCTGTCTCCCGGCCTCAAGGTCACGTGGCTGGAGCGCGGAGGCTGGATGCACGCCGCGGTGCGCCGCTGCGCCGCGTTGTCAGTGAAAACTAACCTTCAGGCTGTTTCAGACATTCGCGCGGTTTAAGGGAACGGTGTTTTTGCCGGGGCGAGTGCGATTCCGCTCGCGCGTACCCGCAGCGTTTCAATAATTAATTCGACGTAGTCGACGGCGAGAACGAACGAACGAACGAATAAACGAACGAGAGAGCGAGCGAGTCGGCAGCAATCCTCGTAGCCCGAGAGCGTAGCAGCGCACCGGCGTGGATCGAGAGCGTGGACGCGACGCGGATCGAAGCGGAGCAGCGAACGTGAAATCGATCCGGTTCGTTGAACCAGTCGAAGGATGAAGAAAAGGATGGTATCGCCGATATAAATAATTCCGGACGAAATATTGGTGGTCGGTTCGGACAGGCGAATCGACAACGGCCACGGCTGAGACGAGGACAAAGGGAAGACGGTTTCGTCTTAAAAATTAACCGTGCCCCCTCTCTCGCTCCCGCCCGCTGTTTATCTCGCTCTCTCGCTCCCTCCCGCTCCCTCCCTCCCTCCCTCCCGCCCGTTCTCCTCCCCGTTTTTCTCTCGTTCCCCGTTTCGCTCTCCGTGTGTCGAGCAGATACAACGGGTAGGGATCTCGGTAGAGCCGCTTTTCAAGTTATCGGAATCGAAAAAGAGTAACGAGAAAAGAGAAGCGGACTGTTGCTGCGTTTGTCCCGCGAGCCATTGATCTCTCCTCTCTCCTCTGCTTCTCTCTCCTCTCTCTCTCGTTCTATCTTTCTCGCTCTATCTTTTTGTTTTACTCGCTCGCTCTTCGACTCTCTCTCTCTCTCTCTCTCTCTCTCTCTCTCTCATTCTATCTTTCTCTTTCTTGCTCTATCTTTCTGTTTTACTCGCTCGCTCTCCGTCTCTCTCTCTCTCTCTCTCTTTCTTACTCTATCTTTCCTGCTCTATCTTTCTGTTTTACTCGCTCGCTCTTCGACTCTCTCCCTCTCTCTCTCTCTCTCTCTCTCTCTCTCTCTCATTCTATCTTTCTCTTTCTTGCTCTATCTTTCTGTTTTACTCGCTCGCTCTCCGTCTCTCTCTCTCTCTCTCTCTTTCTTACTCTATCTTTCCTGCTCTATCTTTCTGTTTTACTCGCTCGCTCTCCGTCTCTCTCTCCCATTCTATCTTTCTCTTTCTCACTCTATCTTTCTCGCTCTATCTTTCTGTTTTGCTCGCTCGCTCTGCGTGTGTCTCTCTCGCTCGCTCTCCTCGCTCACGGCGAAGAAGGATCAAGCAGTCCTCCTCGCGTCCTAACCTCTCTTTCTTTCTCTCTCGCTCTCTTTCTCTCGGCGGTTTTTCAACGGCGTTTCCACTTCTCCGATACGTCTCTCCCGGCGTCGACTGGGAAGAACCCGAAGTCGATTAACCGAACATAAATACGTCTGTTAGGGATCACCGGGAGATCGGGTAAAAGTGGTCGCCATTGAACGCGACGGTATATCCTACCCGCGACACCGAAGATGGGATCGAGCGGAGCGGATCGCGGTGGATCCGAGCAGGGAAACTATTCGCGCGACCGATCGAAGTAACCGACGAGATCGGCTGAAACTTCGGCGGAGGTTTCGGTCGACTTCGAACCGCTGTAACGTTCCCGGAAGAGGTCCGCCGGAGATCCACCTTGGCTTATTCGAAAGCGCACGGTCTACGCTTTCGGGCTGCCCGACTGATTTTTCGGAGATCTTCGAGCGCTGGGGAGAATTCTTCGGAATACTTCGAGGTGTTCGGGAATTTGAGATTTGAGGCAATGAGACGAGCTGTGGTTGTAACTTAGGTTGTCAGTTCGGGGAGAAACGTAGAAAGGCGTTTTCATTAGACTCATTTTGTAGGGTAAAGTCTGTAGTTTTATTACTCTGTAATGACTTTTGGGAAATCTTCTTGCGGGAAGAATAATTTTTTGAAGTTCGTGGAGGTGTTCGGATTTTTGCAGTTTTTAGAAGGGAGGAGATTTCTATTCGTAACTTCGTTAGAGGTCGCAGAAATATGTTGTAATCAGACTCATTTTGAAGGGCAAAGTCTCTACTTTTAACCTCCGTAATTGACTTTCCGGAAATCTTCTTGCAGTAAGAACAATTTGTTGAAGTTTGTAGACATGTTCGGATTTTCGCAATTTCCAGAAATGGGGTGATCTCTAGTTTTAACTTCTGCTGTAACTTTGGTCAAAATCACAGAAAGACACTCTAATTAGACTTATTTTAAAGCTCAAAGTCTCTACTTTCACCCCCCTCAACTGACTTTTAGGAAATCTTCTTGCAGTAAGAATAGTTTGTTGAAGTTTGTAGAGATGATCGAATTTTCGCAATTTCCAGGAATGGGGTGATCTCTAGTTCTAACTTCTGCTGTAACTTTGTTAAAAATCACAGAAAGACGTTCCAATTAGACTCATTTTAAAGCTCAAAGTCTCTACTTTCATCCCCCTTGAACTAAATTTTCGAAAACATTCTTGCACCGCGAACAATTCCTTGAAGTTCACAGAGATGCTCGAATTTATGGAATCTTCAGAAATGAGGCGATCTCTATTTGTAACTTCTACCATAACTTCGTTATAAATCACAGAAAGACGTTCCAATTAGACTCATTTTAAAGCTCAAAGTCTCTACTTTCATCCCCCTTGAACTAAATTTTCGAAAACATTCTTGCACCGCGAACAATTCCTCGAAGTTCACAGAGATGAAACTCGTTGGAAGAACGCGTCGATATTCTCTCGATCGCGGCCGCTTTTTCTCGCGCGATTCTTCGTGCGTTACCATCGGCTTTCGAACGGCTTTTAAACGGCGATCGTCGTCGTTTCGAATCGATAATAGCCGAGCACCGTAACCGAGCCACTGAAACGTTCGCATTGTGCCACCGCGGAATTTCACGGTATAAAGTTATTAGAAAAGGAAACGCTTCGAGGCAGGCGCTTTTCTGAATTTCACCGTGTATTTAGAAGCGATCCGAGCGATTCTATGTCGATAATGACCCGGCCATAACTGTAATCACTTAGCGCGGACGCTGAAAACGAGGAAGAACCGTGGAGGCAATAGGATATTGCAACGGCAGCCGGCCAGCTTCCGCGGCGGCTCCGAGCGGATTACGAGACACCGGAGCCGCTCGATAAAAATCGATAATAATAATAATAATTCTTGCAACATCTAACGACCGTCCCAACAGAACCGGATCGCTTTCCGCAGTATTCTATGCGTACAGTAATTTCTTCCAGAAATGTTCCGAGCTCGGAATTGAAACCGGCAAATCCGAGAGTACCGATTCTTCTCGTTTGTAGGAGAATTCGGAGCCCACGTGACACGACTCGAAGGCACGAATATTTAGATATACATCGCAATGTGCACATCGCGATTCCTTCTTTCTCTTAAATCGCATTTTTTTAGGTTAGAAAATTGCTCGTTTCGACGAGTGGTAACTTTGTTCCTTAACAGCATAAACGTTGACGAACATTTTCATTTTTTTGACGATGGCGCAATTCTATGAAATTGAGCGCACCGCTTGTGATAGCACCTCATTAGGGAATTAATATAAGAATAGTACAATTTTTTGTTTTCGAGAAATCTGTTTTTGAATTTCTGTTTTTTGGTTTTTCATTTTTTACAACCACAGATTGCAGCCGAAAAATCTGAAATAATTCTGTAACGTGCGGCTCGATGTTCGAAATAAGCCACATTTTTTTCAAAATTTTAGAAAGCCGCCGACGGGGGAAATGGGCGGACAAGCGCGCGATCTAATTTACCCTGTAACTACCCTCACAGACAAGTTACAGGCTTGTAATTTTGCACAGATGAGTTTTTCTTGGTCAGCTATCGAACGGTGTAATAATCGTTGAAAAATCTGTAAGGGCAATTTTGACCATCTTAATTAGTAAATTCTCCCTAATTGACTCTCAGCTTGGAAACAAAGATGGACAATTTGAGGAGAGGGGATACGATTGTTCGAGCCATGCGGCTCGTTTTTATAGTATTATATTATTATTATATATATTATATTATATTATATTATATTATATTATATTATATTATATTATATTATTATTTATATTATTTTATTATATATTTATATTATTATTATTATATTATATATAACTATTATAGTTACAACTATTAATTGTAGTAATTATAACTATTATAATTATTATATTGCAATGATAACTATAAAAACGAGCCGCGAGACTCAAATAATCGTGTCTCCTCTTCCCAAATTGTCCATCTTTATGCTCAATCTGAGCGCGAATTAAGGGAGACTTCACTGTATAATCGCCGATCAAGGATACTGAGTTTTTAAATCTCGACTGTTTCACGTTTACAGTGAAACAGTCGCGAAAAAAAAAATTTAGCGAAACCATCATTAACGCACTGTGACTCACGTGTTTCGCTAGGAAACTGCGCTGCTCGTTTCCCCGAATTTCACATTAAGACGCGAAGCTTACCTGAAAACAAAAAGAAAAGAACGTGTCACAAAATGTTATTTGTTCATCTGTAGCAGTAAATAATAAGCCATATATTTAATCGATTACTAGACAATAAATTATGCATCATTATTCGAATATTTTCTAAAGCCGACTTTCCTCCGCTTTTCGTATAAAAACCGAGAGCACTGTGCGACGTGTTCGCTGGTCCGCTTCGAGTCTAGGCGGATCGAAGCGGCAAGTGGAGGGGGGAAATGGCGATTCTCAGTGGCAAGAATTTCCGAAACGGTGAAAGAAAGCGAGAGTGGCGAACTACGGCGGACGGTCGCCGCCGCCGCCGCCGAGGATTTCGTTCGTCCCCCCACTCTCGCTTTCTCGCGGCGTGGCGCGGTGAGGCGCGGGGAGCGGTGCGGTGCGGTACGGTACGGTGCGGTGCGACGCGACGCGGCGCGGCGTGGAGAAAAAGATAATAAGGGCGCCCGTGAAAAGAGTGACGCGCGGCCGCGTGCACGTATACAGGGACAGGAAGCTGGCGTGCAAAAAGGCAGAAAGCAATCACGATCAGGCCCGAATATGGGCGAGTAAGGTCAGGGTGCGAACGCAGCTGAGAACGAGGAATGCCATTACGCGCGTTTCGAACTCGCCGCTCGCGCTCTCGTGCACAGTGCACGCCACCCTCTTCTTCTCTCTCTCTCTCCCTCTTTCTTCCTCCCTCTCTCTCTCTCTCTCTCTCTCTCTCTCTCTCTCTATCGCTCCTCGGGCGAGCATTTTCTACAGCGAGCGACTCGCAGAGCTGCAACCTGGTTGCAACTTTCCTTTCCTCGGGGACTCTGAATCGGGAATACGTTTGATCGACGTTAGATCGGATCGCTTAAGTGGTCGTTCTAACGAGATACGACTTTGCCGAAGGAATTTCGGCTCCGTGAAAGTGTAATTCATTGCCGATTCTCTGAATCGATGCGGTTTCCTGGCAATCTATCGCGAACACACCGCCTTCGGTTCCAGCTGTTTTCCGAGCCTTTCTCAGGCTGGGATTATTACGCTTTTGCAAATGCGTTGCTGGTGCGCCGAACACGGTCGCGCGGAAAACGCTCGCTTTTCAGCCGTTGAAGCCGGAGCTGACTGTTGTACGAGGTTTTGTAATGAACGATATAAGTTGATTGGAACAATTATTTCCTTTGGTTATTGCACGCTTGTTTAGTAAATTTGGTTTTAGTACAACTTTCTTTTGATGTGATTATCGAGCCTTTGGTGTTATTGCAGGATTGACTGTACTTCCTGAGCTCCTTCGAATAACGAATAACAATGGATCTGAATAAATATTCAAATCAAAATGCTCTTCTCAGTAATGAATAATTTTCCTTTGAAGATTACAATTTCTCTTAAAAATTACAATCTTTCATTACAATTAACAACTTTTCTTTAAAATTACACTTTTTGTTACAATTAACAATTTTTCTTCAAAATTACAATTTTTTATCACAATTAACAATTTTTCATTAGAATTACAATTTTTCTTTAAAATTACAATTTTTTTATTACAATTAACAATTTTTTTATTACAATTAACAATTTTTCATTAGATTTACAATTTCTTATTGCAATTTTAATAATAATTGCAATTTTTTATCACAATCAACAATTTGTCTTTATAATTACTATTTTTTAACTACAATTAACAATTTTTCTTTCAAATCACAATTTTTTATCGCAGTCAACAATTTTTCATTAGATTTACAATTTTTTTTTATTACAATCAACAATTTGTCTTTATAATTACAATTTTTTAATTACAATTAACAATTTTTCTTTAAAATTACAATATTTTTATCACAATCAACAATTTTTCTTTAAAATTATCATCGAATAGCATTTCGAACGTTCCGAATAGTGTTCCGAATCAAATTTCATACTGGACTGTACTGAACTGTCCATCTCCCATGTAAAAAAAAAAAGAAAAACGGAAATGGATGCATCTCATCGTTTCCGTCGACGTAGTAATTGCACTTCCGAAAATTCCGCTATAAAAAGTGAATCCCCACGAAATTCCGCCGGCCGTGCACGCGCTTCCATTTTGGATCGTTGTCTCGCCAGTAGTCCAGTGTCGTAATAGGTCAGCCGGTGATAAATGAACGTCGGTGGACGTCGGATGAACGGTTCTCGATGCTCGGGCAACTTCTTAGGCCCACAGTCGGGCGAGGACGTCGAATCGACGAACGTTGGTCGTATCACCTTTTCCTAAATTGTCCATTATTGTTCACAAGCTGAAGGACAATTGCGGAGAATTTACTGCACACGCTGAGGGACAATTGGAGAGAATTTACTGTATTCGGGATCGTCGAATAAGCGGGTTCTAGCGGACGGTAACGAGCGGGCCCTATCTGGGTCTCGTGTTCCAGGTCTCTCTCTCTCTCTCTCTCTCTCTCTCTCTCTCTCTCCCCCCCTCTTTGGATCTCGTGTTCCAGGTTTCTCTCTGTCTCTCTCTGTCTCTCTTTGGGTCCCGTATTCCAGGTCTCTCTGTCTCTCTCTCTCTCTCTCTCTTTGGGTCCCAAGTTCCAAGTCTCTCTCTCTCTCTCTCTCTCTCTCTTTGGGTCCCGTGTTCCAGGTTTTTCTCTCTCTCGCTCTCTCTTTGGGTCCTGTGTTCCAGGTCTCTCTCTCTCTCTCTCTCTCTCTCTCTCTCTTGGGTCCCGTATTCCAGATCTCTCTGTCTCTCTCTCTTTCCTTGGGTCCCGTATTCTAGGTCTCTCCCTCTCTCTCTCTCTCTCTCTCTCTCTCTCTCTCTCTCTCTCTCCCTCTTTGGATCCCGTGTTCCAGGTTTCTCTCTCACTCTCTCTCTTTGGGTTCCGTGTTATAGGTTTCTCTTTCACTCTCTCTCTCTTTGGATCCCGTGTTCCAGGTCTCTCTCTCTCTCTCTCTCTCTCTCTTTGGGTCCCGTATTCCAGATCTCTCTGTCTCTCTCTCTTTCCTTGGGTCCCGTATTCTAGGTCTCTCTCTCTCTCTCTCTCTCTCTCTCTTTCTCCCTCTTTGGATCCCGTGTTCCAGGTTTCTCTCTCACTCTCTCTCTTTGGGTTCCGTGTTATAGGTTTCTCTTTCACTCTCTCTCTCTCTTTGGATCCCGTGTTCCAGGTCTCTCTCTCTCTCTCTCTTTGGGTCCCGTGTTCCAGGTCTCCCTCTCTCTTTCTCTCTCTCTCTGTCTGTTTCTCCGTTTCTCTGTCCAGGTTCCAACGAAAATCCCGGCTCGAAACGGAAGGTGTCGAGGACCTTCGAGACCTTTTCATGTGCTCCTCGTTCGTAAGGAGCGAGTCTGGCTTATCTCGACGAGAGGCCCGGTTTCATGAACACGGTCCCTGAGTGCGCATGTACTCGTGGATAACACGTTGCTGCACCAGCTCTCTCTCTCTCTCTCTCTCTCTCTCTCTCTTTCTCCTCCCGCCTCATTCCATCCACCCCTGGTTTCTGTTTCTTCTCTTTCTCATCTCTTTCCGCTTCTTACAGCTCTCCCTCTCACCCCTCCCTCTTCGTCTCCGTCCCGAAGGATCTCTCTCCCTCCCTCGCCTCCCTTTCTTTCCTCCGTTTACCTTCGCGGTCCTCTTCGCGCCCCTTCCCCCGCCCCCTCGCTTTACCCTTCCCTCTCCGTTCCGCCCGGTCTCTCTTCTCTTTCGATCTTCGATCCCTCCGCCACTCCGCGCCTCACCTCACCGCGCCGCGCCGGTTCTCCTCCCGTTCCGTCTTCGTTGTTCCCGCTGTCGACCGTCTTCTTCGAGCCCGTTTCCCCTCTGTCTCGCTACGCGGCTTCAAGCGAGCTGGTCCTGCTATAACCCGGAGTCGGCTGACGGTCGCCCCATGTATGGCAGCTTGTTTTATGCTGGCCGCGCTGCATTGCGATGCACGCCGGCCGCGCCAACCCGAGCCGAGTCGAGCCGAGCCGCGCCGATTCCGCCGCGCACCACCGCGACGCAGCGCACTGCCCTCTCTCCCTCCCACTCTACCTCTCTCGCTCTTTCTCGGCAACCGGAGCTCCCTTCGACCGGCCCGTTGCAATACGCTTCGGTACACGCGATATATGTATAGCGAGCCGCGTCGCACGCTTTTAGACAACCGTCCGCACGTAACACGGTGGCGGAACGTCGCCCACTGATGCGAGCAATCGACAAAAATCGGTGTTCTTTTTTTTCTATGTAACGTAATCGGTACATGAAGTCTTTATTCGTACGCGAAACACGTTAGCATGGGCTACGATTTATTGTAAATGATACATAATTGACGCTCGGAGTGCGCACAACAGTGGACGATTTGGGGAGAGGAGGCTCGATTGTTCGAGCGTTGTGTCTCGTTTTTATAGTTGTTGATGATAAGATAACTTGTTTGCCAACTTCGTTGGACGGCTTTATTTTTCAATTTTATTGGACAGCTTTATTTTTTAAGTTTATTGGACAACGTTATTTTTTAACTTCATTCTATAATTTTATTTTACAACTTTATCCTATGACTTTATTTTACAACTTTACTCTACAACTTTTTATTTTCCAACTGTATTCTACAACTTTCTTTTCCAATTTTATTCTATAATCTTATTTTACAACTTTAACGTACGACTTTCTTTTCTCATTTTATTCTACAACTCTATTTTACAACTTTATTCCATAATATTATTTTACAACTTTATTACACGACTTTATTTTCCACATTTTTCCTACAACTTTATTTTTCAACTTTATCCTACAACTTTATTTTCCAACTTTATTCTACAATTTTATTTTCCAACTTCGTCCTACAATGCCTTTGCCCGACGATAACTCCGCGCAAAATCATCGTACGACGATGACTTTTTTCTTAAATTAAAGCTTGAAATCTCTACTTTAAGGTACCCTTCCTCGATTTTAAGTTTAACGCACCTTCGCCGCTGTGACCCTTTAAACGCGAGGTCACGTTTATCATATTGAAAAGTCCCGAGTTCGACGAAATGCACGGACTGTGTAAAATTTTTCTCGGGGATGCCGCTCACAATGTAATATAGCTTGATCCTTCCCCTTGAACTTAAAAAAAAAGAAACGCGGCTGCGATTTTTTTTCACGAAGTTACAGCACTTCAAAGTAATCCTTGTCAATCTCGCGCGACAGTCTCCTGGAAAGGGGTGGTTCTCCGCAGCAACTAGACGACGCGTCGTATGCAAAATCAACGATATCTGAAGAAAAACATTTCGAAAAAATCTAAATTATCCAACAACGTTTTCCAATGTCTTATCAATCATTCATCAATGCCGACGATATACGACAAAAATGCAAAGGTAACTTCAAAGTGCTGTAACTCTGCAAGAAAAAATCGCAGCCGCATTCTTGTCCTTTCAAATTAAAGGGGAAGGATCGAACTACATTCCACTGCAAGCGGCATCCCTCCCAAAAATTTGACACAGTCAGTGCATTTCGTGAAACTCGGCAATGTTCAATACGACAAACATGGCTTCGTATTTTAAGTGATACATCGGTGAGGGTGCATCGAACTTAGAATACAGAAACCCTATCTGAAAGTAGAGGTTTCAAGCTTCGATTTAAAAAAAACATCACCGTCCCACGACGATTTCTCGCGGAGTTATCGTCGCTCGAAGTCGGCCAATTTTTCTCCAAAATTTGCCTACGCTGTAATTTCATTCGACGCTGTGAGAATTGTTAGGTTAGTTCGCGCGACGGTGAAAGTGCTAATGCCGCGGAACGCCAGAGCACAGTTCGGTGTCGAACGACACGGTGCCGCGGTTGGAACAAGGAAGGAGTCGCGCTAGACAGCTCGCTTCCAAAGCCAATAAGCGTATGTATCTGTCTAATCCATCTGTCTGTCGGTCGCGTGGGCGTGTAGACCGCGCGGCTCGGCTTCGACACCTTCGCTGATATGTACAACGCCGTGTAACCGCCGGTTTACAAGGTTACGGGGAATTCGATCTAAAGAGCGGTGCGCAGAGAGCGCTGCGCGGCGGCTGAGTCGCGCGTCGAATTAATCAACGGCCAACGCCGAGCCGAGCCGAGCGGCTCGCCGCCTCCTCTCCTCTCCTCGCCCCGCGGTTCCCGTTGTCACGCGTGCCAACGGGGACACGCACGCGTGTGCCACGCGCCTCGCCTCTCCGCTCATCGCGATAAAACGCAATTTTCTTGTCTAATTAATTGCAGATCGGCCGCCGATGCCCGGAATTCCGCGCTCGGACCGATCCGCGCGCTCTTGTTGGTACACACCGTACACATCGAGTCGGCGCTACGCTGTCGATCCCGCGACTCGATCCACGGGGTGTAGAAAGAATAACGACCGGTGTTCCGGACGAGACTAAGTCGCGCGAGGAGTGGGGGCCAGGCGACGCATGCGCGGGAGTCCCGCTAGGCGGCGCGCCACCGAACAATCGAAGTCAAAACAAACGCTCCGCGCGACTAGAACGCGAAATAGGTTAGATAAGTACACAGGGGGCGGTACCTAAACATTGACCATATTATTGTACAATATCAGTTTGACTAAATTACTGAAAAATTGAGTAAATCTAAATTTAAAATAGTAAAAGGATTAAACGATTTATTTAAATGTTTTATCATTTATTTATTAAATGTTTTAAAGCGATCGAACGAAGAACGAACTTGCTGCTTCAGCTTCTATTTCATGCGATTCACGGAGGCAATATTTATTTCGCGTAAAAAACAGTCATTAGACGGACCGTACAAATAAATTGAATTTAAAAAAATAATATTTGTGACGACGATGGATTTTTCTAAAAAATAGAAATGAAATTGGTCATGTGTTGGAAGGCATATTAGAAAAGCATTATAGAAATTGATTTTTCGCCGAGCAACGGGTACAATGGACCGTAGGTTTTGTCTCTGCTAGAGTTATTATCAGTGAACGAGCTTCGCACGGTCGGGCTATTTATACAGCCGCATTATTAAGGAGAACGTTAGAGCAACCTTGACATTTCTCTAGCGCGCTGCCAGCAATAAGCGATACATTACTCCCGACGCCAGTCGTGCCAACCCCACGAAAACGCTCGCCTTGAACTTCTCCTTATCGAGCAGGAAGGAAAATCGCTGTCACTGATTTTTCTTCGCGGGGACATTGATTCTCGAATAGCATCGACGAATCGGCGTGCAGAGCACTCATTCGGAAATAAATAAATAAAATAAAAATAAAAATGAAAATAAAAATAAAATAGAATAAAATAGAATAAAATAAAATAGAATAGAATAGAATAAAATAGAATAGAATAAAATAAAATAGAATAAAATAAGAAAGTAGGATAAAATAAGGAAATAAAATAAAATAAATGAACGAACTCCGTGACACGATCTCAGCGATCCGCCGTGTTGAGAGCATGCACGGGGGATTATGGTCGAGGGATCTCGGGGGGAATTGTGAACGATATCGATCGGTCTCGCGCGTAGCGGTGGCTGTAGGGCGGTCGGATCGAGAACAGCGTCTCGGCGGACCGGTGCATCTAGATCCGACGAGATCTAGATCCGCGGCGTCGCGCGTCGGTGACGTGTCCGGCCGGTGAAAAAATCGCAGACCTAAACGCGACAGATCTATTCCTCTATTCATCGGTCTCGTCTCTTCCCGTCTCCTCTCGTCACGACTCGTCCCTTCCCGGCTCCGCTCGTCCCTCGCCGCCGCCGCTCGTCTCCCTCCGCCGCCGCTCGCCTCTTGCCGCCGCTCCTCGCCACTCTCCGTCCGCGAGCGGCGCGTCCCTTTGGCCTCGATTCGATTTGTCACGTGCGAGCCTCGGGACGAACGGGCGAGGGAGAGCACACGCTATCGATCGAAAATCGACAAACTGAATAAATCTACTGTCTGCACCTTTCAGCTAGGGGGCCTTCAGCTTCCGCTTGTCCGTCCCGCGCGTCTGTCCAGGCCGTTTGAAGAGGGATGTTTCAAAGCTAGGCGAGACAAGCCGGGATCAAATGCGTTTACTCGGCGAAACGAGCCGGCCTCTCTATGTTAAGCCTATTCTCTCTGAATCGATCATGATTCACTTTCTACGCTCAACCTTCGCGGGAACGAACGTACCCGGTTACGTACTCGGTAGCTCGGCTGCGGAGAAAACGATTTTTGAGATAGTAAATTGACTGGAAATCGTGCCTTTTAAATTGTGCTTTTTAAATCGTACATTTTAAATTGTACATTTCCAATCGTAATTTTTAAATTATACTTTTTAAATTGTACTGTTTAAATCGTTCTTTTTAAATTGTACTTTTTAAATCGTACTTTTTAAATTGTACTGTTAAATCATACCTTCTAAATTGCACCTTTTAAAGTTCACTTTTTAAATCGTACTTTTTTAATTGTACTTTTTAAATTGTACTGTTTAATCGTACTTTTTAAATTGTACTGGTAACTTGTACCTTCCAAACTGTACTTTTTAAAGTCCATTTTTTAAATCGTACTTCTTAAATTGTACTCTTTAAAGTTCATTTTTCTAATCGTACATTTAAATTGTTCTTTACAAATCGTGCCTTTTAAATCGTATACTTTTTAAATTGTATTTTTTAAATTGTTTATTTATTTTATTTCTATTTCATCGAACCGAAAATTATCAACATGCACGAAAAAAAAAAAAATGTGAACACGCTTCCTCTAAACGAAACGGACGACTGACGGCTACAAAGCAATTTTCCACGGGGGTTCGCAAGAAGCCCGGATTGAAGCCGCATATTCTATCAATTGACCGTGCAAAAACCGGCATACACGCGGTCAGCCATAATGCCCGCAGCGACGTCTACATCTCGCGTTCTGCCACAATGTGGCTCTCGGAGCCGAACCGGCTTCGAAGAACGGGCTCTCTCTCGGCTCCCTCGATCTAATGCTACAAAGAGCCGGGCCCGGCCCGGCCCGGCCCGGCCCGCAGTACCGGGTAGCCGAGGCGCTGCTGCCGAGGCGAGCCGAGTCGGGGCGACGCGACGCGACGGTTGATTAATAGCGCACGAGAAGAAACACGGATTAAAAGTTCCGGCGAAATAATTAATTTCTTTCTCGCGGTCGCGGTCGCGATCGTTGTTTAATCAGGATCATCGGGAGGCACGACCTTCGTCGAGGCGACGGTTCATTAATAAAAAGAGGGGAAGCATGCGAGCTGCGCTCTTTGCTGGCGCCGCGCCTCGCAGTGGACCCGACATTTTTGTGACATTTTACCAAAAAACCTTTTTTTCTCGTATCGATGACCAGTGAATCTTTGTTGCTTGTTAAATATCCTCGAAGATTTATTAATAATTATTTATTTATTATTATAATGTATAATATGTAATATGTAATATTAAATATGTAATATGTAATGTGAAATATGTAATATGTAATAATATGTAATAATATGTAATACGTAACATGTAATACGTAACATGTAATATGTAATATGTAATAATATGTAACATGTAATATGTAATAATATGTAATATGTGATGTGAAATAATATGTAATATGTAATAATATGTAATATGTAATGTGAAATAATATGTAATATGTAATATGTATAGTAGTGTAATATGCGTATAGTACTATATATTACATGAAATATATATTAACGTAATACTATAATACATGTAACATATATTATATATTAATAAATATTTATTATTACTTTATTAATAATTTATTATTAATAATAAATTGCACTATCGTGAATTGCATTTTTGCCAAGGAAAAAGTTACTTCGAATAACCTCAGGAATCACCCTCTTCCGAGTGTTGACATAAATTATGGAACACCCTGTATAGTTCCAACCGCATCAGGATATCCCTCATATTGCAGAAGCTGTGCGAAGATGTCGTGAAAATTTTCTATCCGGCCCACAATGCACCGCGCCGCGGAGATCGCGGTGGCAAGGGCTGCGCTGTTGCAGGCCCGAGGGGACAGGTTTCAAGGTTGCGATCATTGTCGCCGCGAAACCGTGATCCTACTCGCGGGGGAAAAAAAAATCGACGGGATCCAAGGGAAAACGCGCATTACACGCGTTCTACACGTTTCGAAACGCTTCGCTGGCTCGTTTAGATTTTTCCATTTATTCGAAGATAGTTGCGAACAGGAAGAGCCACTTGTTGCCAGGCCTTTTAAAAAGCACGCCGTTTATCCCGCTTTTTGCCGGTACAACTAATTTCCCTTCTTATTTGCAGATAGACGCAGAGCAGCAGGAAGCGCACAACTTGTTGCGAGACCTTCTTAAAAGAACCTGTTTTTAGACCTGTTTTTTGTTTAGATCCGTGCCACTGGAAATATGAAATTTGCATTTACGTCGCTGAAACATGTTCAGATCCACTCGAAACCACTGTGCGCGAACGAGTTTTTCGCTCGAACGGATTTCGCAAAAAAATTCGGTCGCCAACTTGAAATTATTAATTTTTACGTTATTAATTTATACGTCGTACGTATAATCGTGGAATAATACCAACGCATAGAAAATGTTACCCATCGAACGCGTGCGATGACTCTGTGACGTCACTGAAAATTGTTACGTCACGTTTCAAAATCGTCACGACGTCGTTGAATTTGTTTATAAATATTTTATACTTTGACTAGCGGGTCGTTGAGTTCGTCTCGACGTCGCCTAAAATACCGCGAAGCTAAAATTATCTAGTTTCATTTAAAAATATAACGGTGACCTCGTGTTTTCATCGAAAATCAATTTGTTTTTACATCTGAACAATTGCACCCTCTTACCGGTTAAATACTAATTAACTTCGGTGGGGAAGGTTTTTTCGTCAGACCGTCGGAAGGGGCTGAAAAATCGTCAGTAATTTTGTCTCACCCTGTACATGGTGTCCCGAAAATGTCTCGCAATCCGCAAATGTGAGGTTCCCGAGGTGATTTGAAGCAACTTTTTCCTTTGCGAAAATTTTCTCCGAGGCTTCGTTTACGAGTTATTAGCGAAAAACAGTGACGAATAAAAGGTGCTCCGCCCTCGCGGTCAGCGCGACGCGGCATTGGCCGCGGGGGCGGGGCGTCAGCCGTACGCGATCTCTCATAGGTCATTGTTTTTCGCAAGTAACTCGTAAACGAAGCCGCGGATTGCATTTTCGCTAAGGAAAAAGTTGCTTCGAATGACCTCAAGAATCCTCTACTTTCAGATTGCGAGACATTCTTGGGACACCCTGTATATACATATACATATAGTAATTCTCCTCTACAAGTGTAACTATCGCACGATTAACGAAGCTCAATTTCATCGGCATAAAATGCAGTGAAAATAATTTTTTTTAAAAATAATTAATGATTTTTGGGACACCCTGTATATACATATACATATAGTAATTCTCCTCTACAAGTGCAACTATCGTACGATTAACGAAGCTCAATTTCATCGGCATAAAATGCAGTAAAAATAATTTTTTTTTAATTTTTTGTGATCTAAAAATGCATCTAAAATAGAAATACAGTCCCCGGCAAAATTATTTTGGATTCGCAGTTGAACTGACCTGTATGAAAAGGGTTGAAACAGCAGGGGTAGTCGACGCGTCGATAAACGAGCGCAAAAAGCGGAGCGAAAATCGGCCGGCTGAGAGGCGAACGTGTAATTTCGTAGCGGCGTGAATTTAATTGGCGTTTTGAAAAACGCGGGAACGCGTGGCCGGTTCCTCGGGCGAACCGTCACGGAACGGAAGCTCGGGGGGGTTTTCCTTTTGCGAGAATGTTACGGCCGCGACTCTGACACGCTTCCGTTCACACGCGCGCAGTCCCGCCGCGCCGGTTGCGCGGAAGATTTTCATCTGTTCCTCTTTGCCACCGGGATCCTGTTGTTCGAGAATCCGCGGGGACAGAGCTTTCGATCGCCTCCCTTTTTCAGAACGTTTTTGTTGCTAACTGGCTCCGACGAGAGCGCGCTCTGGAAGGGGAAGGAAAAGGCTTTCGGGCGCCGTCGTGCCGCGTCGCGTCGCGCCGCGCCGGCGCAGAACAATGGCCGGTTTGGGAAGCGCCTTCGGCCGGGCCTTGACAGTGATCTCTAACCTCTTTTTAGGGATCTTCTTGCATTCCGGGGTAATTGATGTGAAACATGCGGAGATTGAACGATTGAAGGTTGATTGTGAAGAAATCGTTCTCGGCGGAGGCAACAACAATGACGGTGCGGGAAACACTTCGCCGGACTTCACAGCGATCTTTTATACAGGGTGTTCGGGACCGACGGTCGCGCCGTTTTCTTTTTTTCAGGCGTTCGCGCTAATCCGACGGGAAAATGTTTCGGACAAAAGTCGACGGGTACTTTTAGGAGAATAAAGTACGATAATAAAAATTTGGAAAATGTCTTTTATTCGATGGAAAACATAAATCGTCTTGACTTTCTTAAATGGCACCATCTATTTCTCTGACTATACGGTATTACAGTTGATGAAAAAACGAATTCAACGATCCAACACGCGATCACCTTTGCGCAATGACTAACGCGCAGGAAAATCATTTTCTCGATTGCCGCGAAATTCCAAGCCGGAATTCATTCGAAGGTCATTGTGTGACAGGTCGTTGAACTCGTTTTTAGGTCAGCTATAATGTTATCGAGTCAGAAATACACGGTGCTATTTGAAAAAGTCAAGGCGACCTGTGCTTTTTATCGAATAAACAAATTTTTCGAAATTTTTATCATTGCACTTTGCTCTCCTCGAAGTACTCGTTAACTTTGATTTCGAGCATTTTTTCGTCCGATCGGTGTAAATGCCTCAAAACTCGGCGCGACCGTTAGGATGAACACCCTATATATGTACTCGAGGCCGGAAGTTCTGCTCTCTGCATTGTTCGACTTTCTTGGAGTCTTCCTTGTCTTGTTTCTTCCTTTCGTAGATCGCGGATTTCATTGTCGGGCGAGAAAGAGGTACGTTTTGAAAAATTTGTTGGATAAAGCACGGAATTGTTGCGAACGTCGCCTTGTTTAAACGCACTTAGAATGCTTGATTCAACCCCTTGCGCTGTAACGATGGAAATTTCCAACGGAATCTATCGCATTTGTTGCAATTAAACGTAAGTCGTCCGTTTAAAATCGAGAAACAAGATATTAGAAAATTAGAAATAAGTTCTTAGAAAAAAAATTAATTGGATAAATTTTTGAAAAAATAATTTATTGCACAAATTGCTACCAAAAATATTCATTGAACAAATTTCTACCAAACAAATTCATTGGAAAAATTTCTTCCGAACAAATTTAACGAATGCACTTCACTTAAACAAATTCCTTCAATTTCTCCTCCAGAAATTTATTTATTTAAATTTATTTAACGAATTCGTGATGAACAAATTTATTTCGCACATTCCTCGCGAACTTCCGTCTTTTAGAAATTTAATTTATCTTAATTTCTAATTTTAATCAATTTTAATTTTCAACAACTGAATAATTCATTGACTTTAAATAATAAATTATAGTACGTCTTATTTAATAAATCTAAAGTTAATCATGTCCAAAAAATAAACTAAAAGCACAATTAATTGGCTACACCGAACTGTAACGGTCTCCGCTACCCTAACCTGCAATCTCCGATTATCTACGATCGCGAAGAAACTCGCGAATGGAAAATCTTGCCGAAAGACCGGTGTCCGCCGTTCGATTGTTATCGAGGATTACGCGTTCGCGGATCTCGCGGCGATATGGTCGCGACCTTTTTAATCTGGTTTCCCCAGGATTTATGGGGCAATAATCTCGCGAGCACGGCCGAGAAACGCTTGCTCGGCCGTCGACGGCAATTTGTCTCTTCGACTTTCGTTTTCCAGCTCGCGAGTAGGGTAAGTATAGGTATTACCGCGATTTCTCAATGAGGGCGAACTTTGACAGAGAAAAGAAAACCTTGTACGCCAATAAATTGACAACTCGAGCTACAGCTATTATTCTTCAACTCGAATATTTACTTTTCACGAAACATTGGATCTCCGAATGCGCGATTTTCGTTGAAAAACGTGACGTAAAGGAACCACGCGTGTGCATACGTATCCATTACTTAGGTTATGTATCTTTACCGCGAGCCGAATGTTACGGACGTTCCGATTAACGCGCGTCAAGATCGACATCACCCATTTTCTTTTGAACGTACGCGCACAGCTACAATTCTTAGAATTTGTAGAAAAATTCCTACAAGATATTCTCGCTGCAGCACTTCACAAATTAGGTATAGACACTCCGCGATCAAGCGTGTTTCGCGCCGGCACGTCGAGAACTGCGCTGTACAGGTTAAGGTGCGTGGTTCGGTAAAGCGCCGCTGTAGTGTACACGCGTAGTAAAAAACTATTTGCCGAATATTGCGTTAGTAAATAATATTCGAGGACAGATGGTAGTGACAGTGTGCATCGATTACTTTATCTAAAAATAACGCTAAAAAGAATAGCGTACTATTAACTGCCAAAATATAAACGCCTTTCGAATCGGTTAAAATAACCTCAACGTCTTCATAACCCTCCGAACATCAAAAGTCAATGAACGAATTAAAATTGCGATCGCCGTTACCTCGTACGCCATAAATTATCAATGTTGAACGTGTAAAAAATTATGAGATTCATTTTTAGAACGTTGCACAGTGTGATATGTTAGATTTTACTACTTTCATGAAATTCCGCGGAATTTGGGGCGTTCGCTGTAATACCCACACTTATCCTGTACGCGCTAGCCTCGTTTTTCGTTGGGCTACCTTCCTGTAGCCGGCGAGCGCGTGCGTGCTCGCCACCTTAAACGTCCACCGATCGCGGGACAGGAACGACAAAAGTCGGCCGAGAGAGACCATTGGTACACGGCGGTCTTTGTTATTTACGAGCGGCGATACCGAGTATTAAGTAACGCTGCTTTCACTGTCGCCTACACGCCCGTTTGAATTCCTCCCGGTTACTCCCAAATCCGATCGGAGACCGCGACAGAACGCGCGCACCGTTGCGCCGCGCCGCACCGCGCCGCACCGCACCATGCCGCGCTACGCTGCGCCGTGTGTCGTTCACCTGACGCGTCCATTGTTCGCTCGACGTCGCCGAACACCCACGAAAAATCACACCTCTCGAAATTCCATCCTTCGGACTGTCGCGATCGATCGCGTTTTTTCGCGCGCAAGTCTGCGCCGCTGTCACCAAATATTTACGAACGTTACAACATTTAAAAAAAAAAAGGAAAATATTAAAAAGTAAGTAAACGTGGGCGAAGCTCGTCAATTTAACCCTGTCCAGACTTCTGGTAAAAGAACCGATCCTTCGAATGCTTCAAACTATAGAATCAGATAGGTCGTTCTGGTCTGCAATCGATAAATTGTCAAACAATAGAAGTCTTCAATAAGCGTACACGTGTTCGATTTCTTATGTATCGAATAAATTACCATAAATTATCATTGAATCACCATAAATCACCATATCCATGCCAAATGTAAATACCGTAAGGTTGGATGTACGATGATAATGTTTCGATAAGTTGAGACAGTCTCGAGCGCAAAGAAAGGGTTAATGTTTTTCATTGTTTGAAATTTCACCTGGCGGTGAAATGCATTTTCTCGTCAAATGCAAGGCTAAAGAAAATACAAGGATAGACGCACGAGTGTCTCTGACGTGGAAGAGAAGAGCCTCTAGCACCTGTGACCCGTTTCGCTGCCGTTTTTGGTCTAATGCGGCAAACTCAGCTGGCCTAGTATCGTGCAACAGATGCAGCGATAACCGCGACGACCGGGAACAAGGCACAAGTGCGTGTCTGCTGATGCGCTGATGAATGCGATGAGACCGCTGCCTAACCTAGTCTCTCTCACTCTCTCCGTTCATTCTTTCTCTTTCGCGAGATTCTCTCTTTCCCTCTCTCTCTCTCTCTCTCCGTTCATTCTTTCTCTCTCGCGAGATTCTCTCTCTTTCCCCTCTCTCTCTCTCTCTCTCTCTCTCTCTCGGAGATTCACTATTTCTCTCTCTCTTGCGAGATTCTCTCTTTCTCGCTCTCGGGAGATTCACGATTTCTCTCTCTCTCTCTCTCTCTCTCTCTTGCGAGATTCTCTCTTTCTCTCTCTCCCGCGAGATTCTTTCTCTCTCTCTCTCTCTCTCTCGCGAGATTCACTATTTCTCTCCCTCTCTCGCGAGATTCTCTCTCTCTCTCTCTCTCGGAAGATTCACTATTTCTCTCTCTCTTGCAAGATTCTCTCTCTCTCTCTCTCTCTCTCTCTCTCGCGAGATTCACTATTTCTCTTCCTCTCTCGCGAGATTCTCTCTCTCTCTCTCTCTCTCTCTCTCGGGAGATTCACTATTTCTCTCTCTCGCAAGATTCTCTCTGTCTCTCTCTCTCTCTTGTGAGATTCCCTTTTTTTTCTCTCTCTCTCTCTCTCTCTCTCTTGTGAGATTCCCTTTTCTCTCTCTCTCTCTCTCTCTCTCTCTCTCTCTCTCTCTCTCTCTCTCTGTCTGTCTCTCAGTTTGACCGCGTTCCATTTCTCTCGTTTACTCTCGCGGTTCCGTTTCTTTCACGGCACATGAATGAACGCGACCGCGTGCGCGCGCGCGCGCACGGGGCGGAAGTAGGTTACTGTTACGTCACGCGCCGCACATGCACCGAGTGCACAGTGTATAGTTTCTCGGCTCATATTAGACCAGATCCCGCTGATAGACCGAGCTCGGAGAAAGTAATTAGAGAGAAAGAGAGAGAGGGAGAGAGAGCTCTCGCACCGGTGCGGCACGCCGCGCCGAGATGCGGACGTCGCCGTGTTTCCGCTCTGCTAAATTCAAGGTTACCCATTGTCGGGGCCGCGTCCCGAGGCGTCTTCCGGTTTCCGATCGCTTCGAATTGTTTCCCCGCTTGTAAACGGACTTTGACCTTCGCGACTCTTTAAACTCGCTCGGGGAGACCGGTTCCACCTTTCCTATTCGAAAATTATTTAAATCGCGTCGGCCCGTATGTTCGCGCGGTATCAATTTCGATTGAACATAACCTAATCGGCTAACGGTTGCGTTGAAAATGATTACAGTACTTTCTTATTAAATATATATTATTAAAATAAATATAAATAATATAAATAATATAATAAATATTATATTATTATAAATATATACATTAAAATAATTTATTAAAATGCCAAACTAGATATATTATCCGTAATTATTAATTATCGTATACATAACAATGAAACAAATTTATTATGTCCCATTCTTCTGGCGGCAATTGATTCTTCGGTTATAGATGCGTTATAATCTTATTTTTGTAACAATGTATTGTATTTTATAACAATATTCTGAACATCTTGAAATTACCGAACGCGTATTTGTCCTCATTAAAATTACAATTCAAATATCCAACGGTCGTTACATTTTACGCGCGACGAGTATACTCGTGCCGCTTCTCCGTGACGAGTACACTCGTCAAACACAGAATGTACTAACTGGTCAACGAACGTCGCTGACCAACGTTTGCGTTTCGAGCGTTCAACGTTGTTCGAAAGGGAGGCGAACGAGGACCGCGAAGGGGAGACCGTATCCGGCGAAGGACACCGGCCGAAGACGCGAGCCTGGACGGCAGTGCTTCCGCGCGCGCGGTTCCCCCAGCCGGTTCTTATTAATACGCAACAAACGTACGTAACAACTGCGGCTGAATCCGAGAGCTCCCATTCTTCGCGGTGCGGCGCGGCTTATTTGCATAAACATCCACGGCCCGGTAATAAGGATCATTATGCTCGGAAGAATATTCGCCACGGACAATTTCGAGGCAAGGCCCTTCCACGATATAAATTACGAGTGCGGCGGCGGCGGCGGCGGCGGTGGTGCGGCGAGGGTACATCCGTGCGTGCGCATGCGTGTCCGCCGTAAAAAGGGGGGCGGACGAGCGGCGACTGCACGCACCTACGGAGACCTTTCGCGACGCCGGACGCTGGAGAGATCGGCGGTCGTGCAAGACGGAAGGAGAATAGAGAGGAATAGAGAAAGAAGAAGAAAAAGGAAAAGAAAAAGAGAAAGAAGAAAAAGAAAGAAGAAAAAGAAAAAGGAAAAGTAAAAGAGAAAGAAGAAAAAGAAAAAAGAAAAAGAGAAAGAGATGGGGAAAGAGAAAGAGAAAAATAGAACGAGGAAGAAAAAGAGAAAGAAAAGGAGAAAGAGAAAGAAAAAGAGAAAAAGAAAAAGAGAAGAAGAGAAAGAGAAACAAAAAGAAGAAGAGAAAGAGAAGGGGAAAGAGAAAGAGAAAAAGAGAAAGCGAGAAAGAGAGAAGAAGAAAGAGTGCGAGAAAAAGAGAAAGAGAAATTGAGAAAAAAGAAACAGAGACACAGAGGCAGAGATAGAGATAGAGATAGAGATAGAGAGGGGCGAGGGGGAGGGAAAGAGGGAGAGAAAGAGCGAATCTCACGGGAGAGAGAGAGAGAGAATCTCGCGAGAGAGAGGGACAGAGTGAGAGAGAGAGAGAGAGGAGAGTAAGAAAGAGAGAGAGAGAGAGAGAGAGAGAGAGAGAGAGGAAGAAGGAAATCGAGAGAGTGAGAGAGAGAAAGAGAGAGTACGAGAGAGAGAGAGAGAGAGAAAATGAAATAGAGAGAGAGAGAATGAAATCGAGAGAGAGAGAGAGAGAGAGAGAATGAAATCGGGGGAGAGAGAGCATGAAATCGAGAGAGAGAGAGAGAGAGAGAGAGAGAAGTAGAGGCACAGATAAAAGCAGAGATAGAGTTAGAGACAGAACTACGCACAGAAAGAGAAAGAGAGAGAGAGGGAGAGAGAAGGTGCCGGAGAGGCAGGCTAGCCTGGATCTCGCGCAGGATCGTTTGCGTTCCGCACATGAAATAGCACTGCCTAACGATCGACGCTAACGGCAAGGAGGAAAGGATATTAAGCGTTCCTCGACATCGCGTGGGAGTGACTCTCGCTTTTGCTGGAAACGAAGACGCGCCGGGATCCACGACCAATATCCTGCCGCGAGGACCATTCCGCCGATGCCCACAGCAGCCTCCAGGGAAATTCTAGACGCACGGAGGACTCCGCCGTGATCCTCGCTAATTCGATTCGATACGACGACGTTTTTCACGAGTTTTCTCTCTCTCGAAACCCATCGTGCATCCACATTTTCTTTTTTTTCGGCTTTCTACTCGAGATGTATAAACGGTTCTCGAAAGCGCCGCTTCGACACTGGCTTTTTACGGATCACTGGAAGCAGCTTAGGTATCTCTTTTTTTACGAAAGCAACGGAGAAGATATGTTCCTGCGGATTTTTAACGTTTCAACCAAGTAGCAAATTTATGGAACGCATCGCTCGTGAACGAATTTATCGAATAAATTTCTCATGAACAAATTTATTGAATAAATTTCTCAAGTGCAAATTATTGAATAAATCCCTAGCGAACAAATTTATCGAATAAATTCCTCACGAGCAAAATTATTGAATAAATTTCTCGTGAACGAATTTATCGAATAAATTCTTTGTGAACAAATTTATCGAATAAATTACTCAAGAGCAAAATTATTGAATAAATTTCTCGTGAACGAATTTATCGAATAAATTCCTCACGAGCAAAATTATTGAATAAATTTCTCGTGAACGAATTTATCGAATAAATTCCTTGGGAACAAATTTATTGAATAAATTCCTCAAGAGCAAAATTATTGAATAAATTCCTCAAGAGCAAAATTATTGAATAAATTTATTGAATAAACTCCTTGTGAACAAATTTATCGAATAAATTTCTCGTGAACGAATTTATCGAATAAATTCCTCACGGCTCAAAAATGTCTCGCAAATCCGAAAACAGGGGATTCCTGAGGCGATTCGAAGCAACTTTTTCCTTAGCGAAAATGCGATTCGCGGCTTCGTTTACGAGTTATCAACGAAAAGCCGTGACCAATCAGAGGCGAGATCATTTGGCGCGGGACGGCCGAGCCAACGAGCGGAACCGGGCTCCGCGCGCTCGTTGGCCGGACCGCCGCGCGCCAGCCGCGCTCGCCTCTCATTGGTCACAGTTTTTCGTTGATAACTCGTAAACGAAGCGTCGGAGAACATTTTCGCAAAGGAAAAAGTTGCTTCAAATCACCTCGGGAACCTCCCATTTCCGTATTACGAGACATTTTCGGGACACCCTGTATAAAGACTATGTGCTCTCTACCGAAGAGGGGGGATAGAGTGAGATCGACGGTGAATATCGACGATCGGTTCCGCCGGGGTAACGCTCTACTTGCCGAGAAATGTCAACCGCATTCTGCGACGGCGAGCCGGCTGTCCAGAACATTCGCCCCAGCCTAACGCTTTTCCAAGCGCCTACGTTTCTCGTTTGATTCCCCATTGTTCGCCTCGGATGATATCCTGAAACGTGTTTCGCCGCGGCGCGGCTCGGTGCGGCGTAGGATATCCTGCGCTATAGCGCAGCGCGCAGAGACACAGGCGGCCGGCGAGAGCCGTAGCCGGGCCTCTCGAGACGGAATATGCAGATTTAGTCGGGGCCCCACGGGCCCACAATCGGCCGAGTTAACAGCCGCTGCATCGTTGTTGCGGGCCCGTGCTCGGTTCGCGCCGGCTAGACGGACGTGAGACGGCGAACGAAAAAGCTAGACAGCTGTGGGAAACCGATCCTTAAGGCTCGTTTCCACTGCCGAATTTACACTTTTGCCGACGCACTAATGGCCACGAAAAATCGCACAAATGCCCGTAGTTTTTAATAGGGAATATTGAAACGTACGAACAGACTTTCTACGTTCTCCTCGTGCATGTCTGACGACCAGAGCAGTGTTCGCAGGACAAGTAGCCACGCAAGGAGTGGGGGTAGAAGAGCGCGCGAGTCCGGGATCAAGAAATTCAGTTATAACCTGTTATAACTTTTGAATCGTTAGAGATATCGCAATGAAATTTTCACCGAAAATATTTAAAAAATAGTCTTTTTCAACTATGCACAATTAAATATTTTTCGCGTTTGTTGAACAATGATTTTCAATTAATTTTCATTGATATTTCCAATGGAAAATTATACTATTAGAAATAGAAATTACTATAGAAAATTATAGAAATTATATATATTATTATATATATATATTATTATATATTCTATATATATATAAATATATATATATTTATTTATATATTAAATTATTTTTACAAACACATGTACATTTCATATTTATATTTCATACATGCAACGTTTTATAGAACACGCAAAATATAAATTCGAGAAACTTGATTTTAATCAGCGCACGAACGAGATGATTCTATCTTCTGAAATCTGTGAAAACAATTTGTTTAAAGGGAACAAGTTGTGAACCAACTTCGACAATTAAAAATCTTACAAATTGCAATTGTTTCAAGCAACTGCATCGTCTACGTCGACCGAAAATACAGTTTCAGCGTCGTCGTTTGGTTCTCCTAATTGTACGCTTTCCCCCACCCGCGAAAAATGAAAACGTCGCCATCTACGAGAAAGCGACAGCCACGTTGAAAGCCAAGATCATCTGTTAAACGGACCGGATAAAGCGAGCGAGAAATCGGTAGGTCGAAGATCGCAGATCGGAACGGTGAGACCATTCGTCGAACCGGTCCGTTCGAATCCGATAAAATCTGCGTATCGAGCGACGAAACGGCCGTGTTAGGCTGTCGTTTCGGCGGCACGTCGATCAAAATCGGTGTCGCAACGCCGATTTGCCCGCCGCGACGAAATCTGCGACGAAATCGGCCGGCGCAAGCGTAGAGTAAATAGCCCCAATATTGCGGAATTTCATAAAAGTAGTAAAATCTAACATTTTACAGTGTGCAACGTTCTAAAAATGAATCTCCTAATTTTGTACACGTTCAATATTGATAATTTATGGCGTACGAGGTAACGGCGGTCGCAGTTTTAATTCGTTCATTGACTTTTGATGTTCGGAGGGTTATGAAAACGTTGAGGTTATTTTAACCGATTCGAAAGGCGTTTATATCTTGGCAGTTAATAGTACACTATTCTTTTTAGCGTTATTTTTAGATAAAGTAATCGATGCACACTGTCACTGCCATCTGTCCTTAAATATTATTTACTAACGCAATATTCGGCAAATAGTTTTTTACTACGCGTGTACACTACAACGGCGCTTTACCGAACCACGCACCTTAACCTGTACAGCGCAGTTCTCGACGTGCCGGCGCGAAACACGCTTGATCGCGGAGTGTCTATACCTAATTTGTGAAGTGCTGCAGCGAGAATATCTTGTAGGAATTTTTCTACAAATTCTAAGAATTGTAGCTGTGTGTGTACGTTCAAAAGAAAATGGGTGATGTCGATCTTGACGCGCGTTAATCGGAACGTCCGTAACATTCGGCTCGCGGTAAAGATACATAACCTAAGTAATGGATACGTATGCACACGCGTGGTTCCTTTACGTCACGTTTTTCAACGAAATTCGCGCATTCGGAGATCCAATGTTTCGTGAAAAGTAAATATTCGAGTTGAAGAATAATAGGTGTAGCTTCAGTTGGCAATTTATTGCCGTGGAAGATCATATTGTCTCTGTCAAAGTTCGTCTTCATTGAGTATGCGCAGTAATAGTTACACTTACCCTGTGGTCCCGGCGCAAGCGTGTCGCATCGACGCAAATGTGCCGCTCGAACGTTAATGTGCCGCTCGAACGCAAATGTGTCGCTCCGGCGCAAGCGCGTCGCTCAAACGCAAGTGCGTCGCTCGAACGCAAGCGCGTCGCTCCGACACAAATGTGTCGCTCGAACGTAAACGTGCCGCTCGCACGCAAATGCGCCGCTCGAACGCAAATGCGTCGCTCCTGCGCAGGCGCGTCGCTCCGCCGGCATGGCGTGGCGCGGCGTAGCGAGCGCGGGCGCGCACCGATCGCGATCGTGACATAATGAAGATAGTATGTAACGCGGCGCAGGACCCGTGCTCTCCTTTTCAGGTCAGCTTCCTGCTATGTCGGCAACCGTGATGGATAGTCCGGTTGCATGTCTGACGTGTCGAAACATCTGTTCGCCGAGGAATTATTAATCGCGAGCGGCCGCGAGAGACGTATCTCCGGTAGATCCGAGGGGCCCCGAGGATCGCGGAATTTCAGGACAACGATCCGTTGCCCCGTAGAAAGTACAATGATCCGGCATAGTGATGGATACGGGCTCGGCCTGCCGCGACGTGGCCTCTTGGGCCCGGGCGTTCCTGCAGATTTAGAGCGGAGAGCATACCAACGCTCCGACGGCGAGCCGCGCTGTGTTCCACGGTTTCTTCGAGTGTGTCCGTCTATGGTTGCATTATCCACTGAACACGGTTTTCACCGGTGTCTCTTGTCTCGCGCGATTCGTCGGCTTAATTTCGCCGGACTGCGGACATTTGCGCGAAATAAAAATAGTCCGTCGGAACTGCAACGAGCTAAGTAAAATAATTGTTTGTATTCTTTTTTTTAATATATTTAATAGACTGAAAATAATGCGGCAGTGTTCTCGAAGTCTCATAACCTCTTCGGTGTTTCGCGTTCCGCCTACAAATTTTTCTCGCGAGTGTATAAAATCATTGGAAACGCGGAACGTTGGAAACAATGTTTATTGAAAATTATTAAATGACGTTCTTCGAACCCTTTGATAAAAATAGCGTTCGCTAGAAATTATTAAAAGGTGTTTCTCGACTCCTTCGACGCAAATAGTGTCAAAGATGGCAACAAGTGGGACAGGGAGGGGAGGGGAATTTAGGTTAGGATCAAGTACCAGAAATTATTCGGATAGAATATTGAACGTATGCGTTTCCATAACGTTTTTCACACCGATTCGAATTACGCGTTGCAAATTATTCCGTCGAGCAACTTTGTCGACGATGTAAAAATGATTTTCTCTTTTTCAACGACAAAACAATTATTATTTTCTCTCTCTCTCTCTCTCTCTCTCTCTCTCTCTCTCTCTCTCTAAAAGAAAATTCAGTTCGAAAATATGATATCAAAAAAAGAGAAAAACAAGCAAAATAAAAGAACCAAGAGAAACGTAATATATCTTGCTCGACAAAAGTTAATTACGCCCGGAAACAAAACAAAAGGCGCAGCAGCAGCCGATTGGTCGGGCCACAGTAACCGGCTCCCCGGCACTCTGCTAATGTCTTTCTTACGTCTCGATCGCTTATTATCGTTATTCACGTTTCTTCTGTGATTCCGCTGGGACTCTTCTATAATTACGCTCGCGTGATTGCCTCTCGCCGTCACGTGCGCGCGAATAAATTATTGTCATTATTTATTATCGAGCCGGGCAAGAAACAGCGGCGGGCCCTGGCCGCGACGAAAAACGCCGCGACGGAAAACAATCGCTTAACGAGTAGTGCGCGTTTCGATCAACGAAAACTTTCGCGTCGCGTGTTGCGCTATAATTGAAATCGCGAAATTCACCGCGCGGACCACCGCGCGCGAGTTCCTCTCTCTCTCTCTCTCTCTCTCTCTCTCACTCTCTCTCTCTCTCTCTCTCTCTCTCGAGCCGCACCGCGGTTCTTTCTCCCGCGCTTTTTTCTCTCGCCTTTCGGTGCCGCGCGGATCGGAGGGACTCGCGCGCGCGCGCGAGCACGCCGCGTTCTCGTTCGTGTTCCGGCTGAAAGTCGCCTAATAATAAATAAATAATAAATAAGTAATATATAAAGTAAAGTATAATAAAATAAAATATAATATAACATAATATAATTTAATAAATAATATATTATAATAAAAATATATAATATAAAAATATAATATAGTAAAATAAATATATAAGTAAATAAATAAATAATAATAAATAGTAATAAATAAGTTGCCCGCTAAAATATCCCGCGCGTACCGAGAGAGGCTCTCTCTTCTCTCGCTCATAAATCTCTCCTATATAAGAAAGCAAAATGTTCGCCGTGGCTTTTTCCGCGCCGGCTATTAAAACAGTTGCAAAATACACCGCCTAGTCCCGGCGGCAGCAGCAGGCTAATTACTTGGACGGCACGAATTACCGTCGTTTATGTAATGACCGGAGAAGGAGGAGGGGGAGAGACCCCGGCCCGTTTTGTCGCTCGACTCTCTCAATGGGATGCTGCGATTCTCTCCGCTTTCGCGGCCTCGTGACTCAGACAATGGGCCGCGGCCTGCCTGTGTGTGTGTTTTACTTTCGAATTTGTCGTCGAGTCCGCGATAGCAACTCGCTATCGTTTAATAATCGTTCCGCGATACCGCGCGACAAAGTCGCGGATCGGTCGCGAATCGTCTCGCCATTTTATTCGGACACGTTGTCGCGTTGATATACAGGGTGTGTCAATCGATAAGTGCCGTTCGAAGTGACGGGTGTATAGTTGACGTTATGAGAAAAACAGGGAAGAATGTGTTCTTCTGGTTTTTATCTTTTTACGTAGAATGCGTTGGCGCGACGAAGGAAGTTTTTTTACTAAATTTTTCAAGGTCGTTCGAAGGTTGTTTCAATTTTTTCGGAGGGAGCGCTGTATTTTCTTTTCGCTACAATGAAAGAGCGTGTATGTATACATGTATACATATTTATTTTATTATTTATTTATTATATATACTTATTTTATTATACGACGTCGCGTCGTATCGCGTCGCTTTGACTCGTGTTGCTAGGGCTCGCGTCGCTTTGACTCGCGTTGCTAGGGCTCGCGTCGCTTCAAGTTGCGTCGCTACGGCTCGCGTCGCGTCGCTTTGACTCGCGTTGCTAGGGCTCGCGTCGCTTTGACTCGCGTTGCTAGGGCTCGCGTCGCTTTGACTCGCGTTGCTAGGGCTCGCGTCGCTTTGACTCGCGTTGCTAGGGCTCGCGTCGCTTTGACTCGCGTTGCTAGGGCTCGCGTCGCTTTGACTCGCGTTGTTAGGGCTCGCGTCGCATCGTATCGCGTCGTGCATCCATATGTAACGATGCCAGCAATAAGGACGCAGGAAGGTAACGCGCTCGCTAGCGGCTAAGTGTTACAAGTGAACCCGGTGCCCGGCGCATTGTATGCCTCTTCGTGGCATACTGAACGGATACCCGTTATACCCGTTCGAAAGATTCAAGCGTTTTGCGCAATCGGTCTGGTCTGTTACCGGGACTCACTCTGTCGCGGCACGCCGCGGCGGCGTTCCCCTCTCCCGTGTCTCACATTCTGACCAAAGTGACACACTTTCCTGCGATAGAATCCCGGGCAGAGTGTGTGCTGTTGACCTATCGCGTGTGTTCGCGGCACTTCGCGGTCGCGCGGGATCACGGGAAAACCGTTTCCGAGATTGTTCCGTGTCGGGAAACCGTTCCGTATCGAAGTTAGCGACGATAGACGACGACTGCTGCCTCGAGTCGGTGCTGGCAAATCAATTTCTGGAAATTGACTTTGGGACATTTGTTTTGGAACATTAATTTTAGAACATTCACTCTTGAACGTTAATTTTGCGACATTAATTTTAGAACATTTATTTTGGGACGTTCGTTTTGGAACATTAATTTTAGAACATTAATTTTTGAACGTTAATTTTGGGACATTAATTTTCGAACATTTATTTTGAAACATTCATTTTGTAACATTAATTTTAGAATATTCATTTTGGAACGTTCGTTTTGGGACATTAATTTTGGAACATTCATTTTTGGGCAAGCATATATGTATTTGCGATTGCTGTTACTTGTATATTATAAATAATCAATATTGAACGTATAAGAAATTGTGAGATTCGTTTAGATTTGATTACTTTTATAAAAATACCGAAGTGTTTTGCTCTTCGGCGAAACTTTGAATCCGCAATTTGAATTCCATTTTAGGGCCATCGCGACGCGGCGACCTCTATTGTTCGTCCCGATAATGGAACACCCACGCGACGGAAGGCGCTCGCCGTGCTCGAAAAAAAGGACGCCGGGAGATACACAGGGTGTCCCAAAAATGTCTCGCAATCCGAAAGTGGCGGGTTCCTCGGGTCATTCGAAGCAACTTTTTCCTTTACAAAAATTTTCTCCGAAGCACCGTTAACGAGTTATTAACGAAAAACAGTGACCAATGAGAGGCGAGCGCAGCTGGCGCGAGGCGACCGAGCCAATGAGCGGAACTGGGCTTCGCGCGCTGGTTGGCCGGGCCGCCACGCGTCAGCCGTACTCGATTCTTATTGGCGCACTGTTTTTCGTTAATAACTCGTTAACGGTGCCTCGGAGAACATTTTTGTAAAGGAAGAAGTTGCTTCAAATGATCCGAGGAACATTTTTGGGATACCCTGTATATTGCGTACTATCCGGCGGACTCATGCTCCGCCAATGGACCCGGCGCGCCGCGCGGACCGTCGCCGGTCTCTCTATCCCCATAGATCAAAGGAATATTCCTCCCCAAATGGGGCCCTGCGCAGCCGACCCTACGTTTTATATACGCCTTTCTGCGGGCCCCGCCGGGGCCTTAATGTTTCTGTCAGCCGGGACATTGTGCGAGCCCATAACTTTCTCGAGGGGACCACCTCGATATAATCGAATGGCCGACGCGATTCGAAGGGCCCGGATGGACGGTTTTCGTCGCCGAGATAGCGGGGCCCGTTCTCTCTGATCCACCGACGCGAGCCTTTCCTCGATTTCCAGGAAGCGGGCGCCGGAGACGGGTCTTCGACGAAGGTCGGGGGACCGGCCGATGGCGGACGTGCCGCGCTCACGGCCACCTTTTGGGACTACGCGCAGCGGGCCCACTCGATGAATTAGCTGTCCGCGACGATTTTAGCAACGTTTTACGACGTAAAGACGGTTTTATATAGCTCGTTGAACTCGTCTCGGCGTCAGCTATAACATTATCGAGTAAAAAATATATAGTAACGATTAAAAAATTGAGGTGTATTTAATTTTTTGTTTAAAAAAAAATTCTCTTCAATTTTTTTATATTGGTGTTTATAGAAGACCGAGAACTAATTAATTTTTGTTCGAAACAGTTTTCCGTCGAAGCACTTTATTATTATTATTATTATTATTATTATTATTATTATTATAATATTATTTATTATTATTATATTAATTATTATTATTATTTTATTATTACATTATTTATTAATATTATTATTATTCACTTTTTTTATCACAACACAATTTGCATTTCTCCAAACTCCGCGGAGGCTTTTCTTTCGAAACGGGCCGCGCGTAAATTGCCCGAGCGCTCTGTTTGCCTGTCTCAAATTGGACGCGAGTTGCGCGCGCGCGACCATTATCCACGAAGGTCGTTACTCGAGCGATTGCCGGGCCGGGCCGGGCCGCGGCGTGACGCGCCGCGCAGAGTCGAGCCTGCGTGGCACTGTGTCAAACGCGCTAGAATTGCCGTGCTCGGTCTCTCGCGGTACGTGAAAATGAAACGGGGGCAACGAGAGACCGGCTAAACGCTCCGACACGCTCTCCACGCTGCGAACACGCCTCCATTGTGCGCCGTGAAATCTCACGACACGACAGACAGCTCTCGCACCGCGGAACGAGTCCTCTGGCCGCACGTGTCCTCTCTCGCCCCCCCCCCTCCCTTCTTCTCGCCGTAGAACATTATATTGTCTCCGTGAAATGACAAAGGTCACCGGGGAACACGTAACCGATCCCTAACATAACATAACTTAACTTAACCTAATATAACCTAACCTATGAATCTCTCTCTCTCTCGCGAGATTCTCTCTCCCTCGCGAGATTCTCTCTTTCTCTCTCTTTCTCTCTCTCTCTCTCTTTCTCTCGTGAGGTTCTCTCTCTCTCTCTCGTGAGGCTCTCTCTCCCTCGCGAGATTCTCTCTTTCTCTCTCTCTCTTTCTCTCTCTCTCTCTCTTTCTCTCGTGAGGTTCTCTCTCTCTCTCTCGTGAGGCTCTCTCTCTCTCGCGAGATTCTCTCTCTCTCTCTCTCTCTTGAGTCTCTCCCTCTCGCGAGATTCTCTCTCTCTCTCTCTCTCTCTCTCTTGAGTCTCTCTCTCTCTCTCTCGATTCTCTCTCTCTTGAGTCTCTCTCTCTCTCGATTCTCTCTCTCTTGAGTCTCTCTCTCTCTCGATTCTCTCTCTTGAGTCTCTCTCTCTCTCTCTCTCTCTCTCTCTTGAGTTTCTCTCTCTCTCTCTCTCGATTCTCTCTCTCTTGAGTCTCTCTCTCTCAAATCTCTATTTCGCTCTCGCTCTCTCTCTCGAGATTCTCTCTCTCTCTCGCGAGATTCTCTCTCCCTCTCAACATAACTTAAGTTAACCTAATATAACCTAACATAACCGTAACCATAACATCGTTATTATCGTTAAAATGCAGGTACATTTGTAAGCAGAATGTGGATTTTATGCATTTCTAATTAGACCGCGGATTTTATGGATTTATGACAAAGGCGAATAGGTGCGTTTCGAAATAGTGAAGAGAAGAATTTGAGGATATTGTTACATTATTTTCAACTTGTAATTATTAACGTTTTAGCTGTGAACGATATATATAAATTTATACAATTATAATTTTGAAATAAAAAATAAATATATAATTTTAGTTATTTACATATACATATATATCATTGTATATATTAATTATATATATGTAAATAACAACAAGAATTATATATTTATTTATCATTTCAAAATGTATAAAATTATTTTTCATTTCATATTATTGCAACATAATGTATACTTAGGTTTGTATTGGGATAGAATAACGGAAGCAAAATGCAGCTTTCCAACTGTTCATAAACAAATTTAAAAAAGAATACAACTTTTCTTTTCAATTCGTTTCAATTCAATTGAACATCCATCCTGGATAAGCGGCGGTCGCTGCGAAGACGCTCGCGCAACGGAAACGCGGCGGTTTCTCGGTAACGAGCCGGTCGAAAAATCGGCGAACTGTGTTTCCCGGGCGTATGTATAAGCCCTGCCATAATGGGAGGCCGTGGCAGGGTTATCCTAGTTGTCGGGCCGATGCTCGCACCCACCGTGTCGTTCCGTGTATCTGGCCGGGACTACATGGAAACGGATAATGAGAGAAACAGGCGGACGAAGAGGGAGAGAGAAAGAGAGAGAGAGAGAGAGAAAGAGAGAGAGAGAGAGAGAGAGAGAGGGGGCAGGAAAGAAGAAGAGTCGTGAGCTTTACTGCTCTCGACCCTCTACGGCTCTGCTCCCAGGTGGAACTCTGCCCTTGAAGCGGGATGAACGCTCCTTCTCTCGAGCACCAGCAGCGCCGGGCACCAGCGCCGTTCAAATATTAAACGAATCGTCCACCCCCCTCTCGCCGCGCGGCCGGCAACATTTCCATTTTCCGACGCGGGGAGTACCGGCGAACGGACGGACAGCCAGAGCTCCGTGATCTACAGACGTGGATAAGCGGATCTACCACCCCTGGCAAATTATTATAATAATTATTATTATATAATATTGTTAATATTAAAATATTATAATTGTTATGAATTATTATTATATAATATTATTAATATTAAAATATTATAATTGTTATGAATTATTATAAGAATTAAATTATAAGAATGAAAACGTTTTACAATAATGAAATGTTAACTTTAAACTAATGAAATATTAATTCTGTAATAATGAAAACATTTTATGATATTGAAATATCAGTTTGATAAGAATGGAAACATTTTTTAACAATGAAATATCAATTTTATAAGAATGGAAACATTTTATTATAATGAAATATTAATTCTATAGTAACGAAAATATTTTATAATATTGAAATATCAATTTGATAAGAATGGAAACATTTTTTAACAATGAAATATCAATTTTATAAGAATGGAAACATTTTATTATAATGAAATATTAATTCTATAGTAACGAAAATATTTTATAATATTGAAATATCAATTTGATAAGAATGGAAACATTTTTTAACAATGAAATATCAATTTTATAAGAATGGGGAAACATTTTATTATGATGAAATATTAATTCTATAGTAATGAAATGAATTTTATAACATTGAAATATCAACTTTACAAGAATGGAAACATTTTTTAACAATGAAATATTTAATTTTACAAGAATGCAAAGATTTCATAACAATGAAATATTAATTTTACAAGAATGGAAACATTTTGTAATAATTGTTCGAGGGAATTCCCTCGAAACGTTGATCCGACGATGTACATATTTCTGTTGAACAGTCACGGAGGCGAATTTTAATCGGTCTGGCCTGGGAACGGTTTAATTAATAATCTGTTACAGGGCGCAATTAACTTGCCGAGACGAGGCTAAACCGTTGGCACGGCGAACTTACGTAGACGCGGGACCGCGAAACGAGCTCAGGAAGCGACGCGGTACGTGGATTTTTATAGCGGCAAGATGCCCGCGCGCGATTACGGCAGGGCGAATTAATCATAATGACCGTCGGCGCTCGGCAAATTGGGTCTCTGGGTATTTCGACGACGCGTTCTTGCGGATGCTCGGCGTCCGTGGCGAACAACGTGCACTCTTTCTCTCTCGCGAGATCTTCCCCTCTCTCCCTCTCTCTCCCTCTCTCTCTCTAACTCTTGAGAGATATTTCTCTCTCTCTCTCTCTCTTTCGCGAGATTCTGTTTATCTCTCTCCCGCGAGATTTTCTCTCTTTCTTGAGTCCCTCCCTCTCTCTCTCTCTCTCTCTCGAGATCCTCCTCTCTCTCTCTCTCTCGAGATCCTCCTCTCTCTCTCTCTCTCCCTCTCTCGAGATCCTTCTCTCTCTCTCTCTTTCTCTCCCTCGCGATTTTTCTCTCGCGAGATTCTCTCTCTCTCTCCCTCTCACGATCTCTCTCTCTCTTTCTCTCTCTCTCTCTTTCTCTCTCTCTCTCCCTCTCTCTCTCTCTTGAGCCTCTCTCA
Source organism: Megalopta genalis (assembly GCF_051020955.1). Lineage (NCBI taxonomy): Eukaryota > Metazoa > Arthropoda > Insecta > Hymenoptera > Halictidae > Megalopta > Megalopta genalis. The sequence goes on from NW_027476169.1 coordinate 143,327, forward strand.
CTCTCTCTTCCTCTCTCTCTCTCTCTCTCTCTCGTCAGATCTCTCTCTCTCTCTCTCTCTCTCTCTCTCTCTCGTCAGATCTCTCTCTCTCTTTCTCTCTCTCTCTTTCGATTCTTCTCTCTTTCTCTCTCTCTCGATTCTTCTCTCTCTCTCTCTCTCTCTCCCTCGCGACCTTTTTCTCGCGAGATTCTCTTTCTCTCTCTCTCTCTCTCTCCCTCACGATCTCTCTCTCTCGCGAGATTCTCTCTCTCTCTCTCTCTCTCTCTTGATTCTGTCTTTCCCTCACGATCTCTCTCTCTCTCTCTCTCTCTCTCTCATGAGACATCTCCCTCTCCGTCTCCCTCTCTCTGACTGTCTCGAGATATTTCTCTCTCTCTCTCTCCCTCTTTCTCTCTCACGAGATATCTCCCTCTCCCTCTCCCTCTCTCTGACTCTCTCGAGATATTTGTCTCTCTTTCTCTCTAACGAGATATGTCTCTCTCTTTCTCACGAAATGTCTCTCTCCCTCCCTCTCTTTCTCTCTCTCTCTCTCGTGAGAGAGGATGATATTTCGTGAGAATGAGAGGGGGAGAGGGGATATTGAGAGCGTGGGGGGGGGGGAGAAAGAGAAAAAGAGCGAATCTCTCTCTCTCTCTCTGTCTCGGTGTCTCCGTCCCCGCCCGCGCCAACGATCGGCGGGCGAGCCGAGCCATGTAATTGGCGTGGTGTTCTTGCACTCAAATCGGCTGAGAGCGGCGTAATCTCGTTTTGTTACGGCTATGCTCGATTTCGCGTGAGAAGGAGGAGGTGGGATGTCTTTTCTCTAACGAGAGAAATCGTTCCCGGGGAGGATATGAGGCTTAATAACCGGGTCAAGAACCGTTTAGAGCTCCTTAACCGTGCGAAACTCGGCCGTGGTTAATTGCGAGCCAGCCATTTTCCACCGTAAAAGGGCGTCGGGGCATCAGACAGTCACGGCTCGCGAGGATGCCATTTCTCACCCTCCCCCTCTCCCTCCCCTCCCTCCGGTTCCTACCGCACTGTCTCGATCGCATTTTTCCGTTTCAAGCCGGCGACTCCGAATCTTTCAGCCGATCGAACGTTTCCTTTGTTTTTCCGTCGATTGCAAGAAAATGCATTTTTTATTTGTTCGCGACATTTCGTCATTTATTTAGCTTGTTTTACTTGATTCCACCGTGATAACCCATTACTACAAAGAGGGGAACTACAGTCGAGCCTCTCTTTAACCGGTAAACATCTTGTGCAAAGCGAAACGTTTCGTTCGGTCCCTTCCGCCGCGTCGTAAAGACCGCTATAAATCGAAATAAAACGTCCTGCAACTCGAATTATATCTGCTGCAAGTTCAAACGCATTCTTTGTAGTCTGCGGATTCGATGCGTTTACGGCTAAAACGGGTAGCGCGTCAAATACAAAACTGAAACGGCGAGGATGACGTCACACAATTTGCAACTTACTATAATTACATATTAACGCTATGATTTACCGTGCGCGAGAAAATGAGTGCTAATTTTTGAGCTAATTTTGATTATTGATCGATTTGATCAAATTGATTAATCTTTTAATGAGCTAATTTCTTAATTTACGATCACTCGAAATTCAGTAAAGAATTCCTATATCGGAAGAAATATCTTCATCCTGAAGTTGAGACAGCTTCGAGCAGCACGAAGGATTATTAACGCAAACAATTATTTATTTGATTTCGCTACGTTTCCATCGGCGTCGATTCAATCGAAACTCGCTGGCGACTGGAATTTTTGAAAAGGTTATGTCAAGGAAAGAGCGGCTCGCACGGCGCAAGGCGCCTTCTCAACGGCCTCGCTGCGATCATTTTCACGGGAGTTATGGTCGTTTGAACTTGGAACGCGCGCGGCGCAATCGGCGCGCTCTAATTCGATAGCGGCTGAAAAGAATTCCCCCCCGAGATCGTTCGCGCGGCTCGTCGGAGTGTGACCAAGAAGTTCGAACGCCTTACCGACTTTCTACGCTAGAGTAATCGGCCCCCTACGCGAATAAATCGCGAGCAGGCGCTGTCTCGCTCGGGCTACCTCGGCCGCCCTCGGACTCTCTCGGGCTCTCGCTCGGACTCTCGTTTTCAAGGGGAGGCGCACGGCCGGCCGAACGTGCCGACGCGCAGTCCCGACCGCCGTCGGTCGCGTCTCCTTCGCTCCGCGAGGATCGCTCTCTGGAAATTGCGCTCGAGTTTTTTCCCGGGGCTCTCGTTTTTGCACCGGAGAACCGCGCGAACATTATTGCGGTTTCCGAGCCGGCGACATTATCCACAATTCAGCCGGGACCGGGGGAAACGCTCTGGTCGCGCCCTAATTTATGCCACGGCTCTACTACGGCTGCTGCTGCTGCTGCTACCCGCTCGAAAATGGTTTGCCAACGCTTCGCGAACCGGTTCGCGGTTCTTGCAACTTTGACTCGCGCTAATAGATCGAACACGAGTTGCGTCACTGCGACCCGAACGCGTTACGCTTCGCCAGAACACTTTTTTCCCCTTCCCCGTCTAGAACCGCATCCACGTTGTTGCATCGTTCGCAACCGATCGCGATATCGGCGTCGAGGTGAGATCATCTTTTTTCGACGCGGCGGCGGTCGTTGCTTTCTTTTCTTTTCAAGCCAATTCCTACGCGTTTCGCAGTTTCTATGAGAAATTTGTCGCGGCGTATTAATTTTGAGATGGCAGTTTTAAAGTGGAATAAATTTCAGGATAAGTCAGTCGGGCCACCATTTTCTTCATTTTCATAATTGCGCTATTTAAGAAATGGATTGTAATTATAATGTTAATACTTTGATCGCCGCGACACCCGCACGTGGATGATCGAGTTGTTTAAAATTTAGAATAATATTCGAAAATTAATTTCTTCGCCGGTCAATTATAATTTCTTAATTTTATTAAAATTCGCAAGAACTAAGAATGTTGGAAAAGTGATGCATAAATTTGCTGTGCAATTTTTATATTTCATCGAATAAAATACTTTAATTTTATGGAACTTTCGAGGTGTTTGCCGCGGCCGTCAAAATGTTAAGAAATCGTCAATTAATTGCCATAGTTGTTTTTTAGTACCAAAAACTCTCGGGAACCACCAACGGCGGGGCACAGTAATTGGCGCGTTCGCCCTATGGAAATTCGAGGCGTTCGCAGCGGTCATCGAAGTGTCAAGAAATTGTCAATTAATTGCCATAGTTGTTTTTTAGTACCAAAAACTCTCGGGAACCGCCTACGGCGGGGCACAGTAATTAGCGCACTCGCCCTATGAAAATTCGAGGTGTCCGCCGCGACCGTCAAAGTGACAAGAAATTGTCAATTAATTGTCATAGTTGTTTTTTAGTACCAAAAACTCTCGGGAACCACCAACGGCGGGGCACAGTAATTGGCGCGCTCGCCCTATGAAAATTCGAGGTGTTTGCGTGGCCGTAAAAGCATTAAGAAATTGTCAATTAATTGCTACAATTGTTTTTTAATATCAAAAACTCTCAAAGTCCACCAACGACAGGGCACAGTAATTGGCGCGCTCGCCCTATGAAAATTCGAGGCATCCGCCGCGGCCGTCGAAGCGACAAGAAATCGTCGATTAAATTTCCGCAGTTGTTTTTCATCATCGAAAACTCTCTCGAGGACCACCAACGTCGGGGCACAGTAATTGGCGCGTTCGCCAATTCCAGCGGAAAAGTGTTCCGCGATCCCAGTGAAATTGGATAGAAAGTTGCCAATCAAGCCCCGCGCACTTATCCTAAGAAAGTGCCTACGGTGTAATAAATTGGAGCGCGTCTTTGGCCGAACCAATTATCTTTATTCGTTTCAACGATCGTCGGAGCGCGAGCGCCCGTGCGCGCGCGCGCGCGCACGTTTGCCGATTCAGATCATTATACGCACATTCGGAAGAAATGTAATTCACTGCGCGGCGCATCACTTCTGTCGATCCGAGCGGAGGGTGCCGACTGCGATTGGATACTAAACTCTCCCGAGAGAGCGAGAAAGGAAATTTCGAGAGAGAATCTCAAGAGAGAGAGAGAGAGAGAGAGAAAGGAAATTTCGAAAGAGAATCTCAAGAGTGAGAGAGAGAGAATCTCAAGAGAGAGAGAGAGAGAGAAAGAGAGAGAGAAAATCTCTCTCTCTCGAGAGAGAGAGAGAATCTTGAGAGAGAGAGAGAGAGAGAGTGCGAGAGAGAGTGCGGAGTGCAAGAGAGCGAGAGAGAGAGTGCGAGAGAGAGCGAGAGAGCAAGAGAGAGCGAGAGAGGAAATCTCGAGAGAGAGAGAGAGAAAGAAAGGAAATTTCGAGAGAGAATCTCAAGAGAGAGAGAGAGAGAGAGAGTGCGAGAGAGAGTGCGGAGTGCAAGAGAGCGAGAGAGAGAGTGCGAGAGAGCGAGAGAGGAAATCTCGAGAGAGAGAGAGAGAAAGAAAGGAAATTTCGAGAGAGAATCTCAAGAGAGAGAGAGAGAGAGAGAGAGAGAGGGAGAGAAAATCTCGAGAGAGAGAGTGAATCTCGAGAGAGAGAGAGAGAGAGAGAGAGAGAAAGAGAGAAAATCTCGAAAGAGAGCGAGAGAGAGCAAGAGAAAGAGAGAACGCGAGAGAGAGAGAGAGACGCTCTCCTATCCGCGCGTTCAAATCACTGGCTAATCCGCTAAGCGTTGGTTTGCGTTTCAGCCGATTTGTAATTAACGCGTGACGTGACGAACCTCATTAATCGTTCGGCGTTCGCACGGCTCTATAACGGCTGCCCGATAATGTGTTCCTTACCGGTGTCCGTTTAATGGGTCCATTGTCCTGCCCGGAGACTTCGAATCGATATCGCCGTACCCGGTTCTCTCTTTTATCTGAACGTTTACCAAACGACGAATCGATTAGTCGCGCCTCACTTTGCCGACACACCTGTGCGCCGTTTCTCGACCGCGGATTTTATGCAAAAGAATTTAACAATATAATAAAACTTATATAAATTAATAAATTGATAGTAATTATTATTAAAATTATTTATTTGATTTTTATTAATTATTATTATATATTAGATATTTTATTAATTAAACTTACATTAATTTATTTTTTCGTTGTTTTATATTTTATAAATAATAATTATTTTATTATTTGATATCATTATTTATGTTATTTTTATATTAATTTATTACGTAAAATCATAAAATGATTATACATAAAATATTAATAATAATAGATTAATAAATTAATGATAGCACTGTTTGTTAATTAATGTTTGTTAAACACGTTTAAATATGCGTTGCCCGAGAAATTCGAATATAGCACGAAATATCTTTCGCAACATAACCTTTATAATTCACAGTAAAATCGAGAAACAAATTCTAAACGTAATCGAACTTATCGCGAAGAAAATTTACAAACTACGTAAATCCCTCTGTAACATTATTTTCCGATAATTCACCGTAATCACAACGACGCAAGATTAAATTGAACAGAAGAAATTGTAGACGGAAAAAGCAGGGCAAGAAAATGCATAAATTTCTATCCCAACAATTCGAAGAAATTTATGAGAGAATGCTTGCAACGGCGACTAGCGATCTCCGCTTAGGGGTTAATATCCCCTATAAAGCGGAAGTAGGCGGCGAGCCATAATGCATGGTTGTTGTTTTTTCCGCGTCGATGGTTGTCATCGTTCGTGCCCGATGAGCGACGCGTTTCGCATGGTCACCACCCGATAAATCTTGTTAATGGGAACACGCGCTGCCGGTCGGGTTGTTTAAATATCGAACGGCCGGGTAGTAACGCTCTAATCCGCGGCGCAACGGGGCGACCTTCGATCGCCGAAGAACCGGAAGATCGAGTCGCCTCTCTCCGCTCGGTTGCGCCGCCCGAGAAGCGGACCAACAACAAACCGGGGCGACTCTTCACGGGCCCTCGTAAACGCCAATTACAATAATTACGATAACCGTGGCGCCTGCGCGGCCGCAACGGACGCCGGTAACTCCCTGGCCGGCGCGGCGCGTCTAACTAGCCGACGCTTCGCGGTTCTTAGTTTATTAATCACGCCGGTTAATTAATATTCCGGGGTGTACCGCGAGGGTAACGATTAGCCGGCCGGGCGTGGCCGGGGTCCAGTTACGCGCGCGCACGCGGGTCTAACAAACGACCTTCCGGGCGCCCTTCCGAGTTTCAATTTACTAACTCCCCGGTAATCGGTCTTCGTCGCTGGTTACGATCGCGCCGCCTCGTTACGTCGCTCCGCGAGCACGGAATTTTCCCGAATCGAAGCTGATCGAGTAGGGCTAAACGGTAAGTATTACCGCGGACGTTCCAAATTGTACTCTGCGATGTTTGTTAAAAGTGATCAAATCTAACATTTTACAGTGTGCAACGTTCTAAAAATGAATCTCCTAATTTTGTACACGTTCAATATTGATAATTTATGGCGTACGAGGTAACGGCGATCGCAGTTTTAATTCGTTCATTGACTTTTGATGTTCGGAGGGTTATGAAGACGTTGAGGTTATTTTAACCGATTCGAAAGGCGTTTATATTTTGGCAGTTAATAGTGCGCTATTCTTTTTAGCGTTATTTTTAGATAAAGTAATCGATGCACATTGTCACTGCCATCTGTCCTCAAATATTATTTACTAACGCAATATTCGGCAAATAGTTTTTTACTACGCGTGTACACTACAGCGGCGCTTTATCGAACCACGCACCTTAACCTGTACAGCGCAGTTCTCGACGTGCCGGCGCGAAACACGCTTGATCGCGGAGTGTCTATACCTAATTTGTGAAGTGCTGCAGCGAGAATATCTTGTAGGAATTTTTCTACAAATTCTAAGAATTGTAGCTGTGTGTGTACGTTCGAAAGAAAATGGGTGATGTCGATCTTGACGCGCGTTAATCGGAACGTTCGTAACATTCGGCTCGCGGTAAAGATACATAACCTAAGTAATGGATACGTATGCACACGCGTGTGGTTCCTTCACGTCACGGTTTTCAACGAAATTCGCGCATTCGGAGATCCAGTGTTTCGTGAAAAGTAAATATTCCAGTTGAAGAATAATAGGTGTAGCTCGAATTGTCAATTTATTGGCGTAAAAGGTTTTATTTTCTATGTCAAAGTTCGTCTTCATTGAGGAATCGTGGTAACATTTACACTTACCCTATTATCGTTCTAAATTTGGCGTGCCAATCAATTGACTTCAGACGAATGTAGTCGAATTTTATTCCCTTCTCTTATTTAATAGAAATTTGAGAATGTCCAGCATCTCACCGATTGGTTTCGCTGTGCGCCGCAGGGCGGCGGTGTGCGCCTCGAAATGGCTGCCGGGTAACATCGTTTATTTGCCCGCGATTGTTATCGCGCGCGACCGGTATATTCGATTCACCGGTGTTCGGGACAGTTCTTGTACCGCGTTTCACCAGGTGGAAAACCAATTGAATTAGTTTAAGCGCCGTATTTGTAAATTGCGGATTTGCGCGTTCGTCGGAAAGTTAACCAAATCTCTCTCTCTCTCTCTCGAGATTTCCTCTCTCTCTCTTTCGCTCTCTCTCTCTCTCGAGATTCTCTGTCTCGCTCTCTCTCTCTCGAGATTCTCTGTCTCGCTCTCGCTCTCCGCTCTCTTTCGCTCTCGGCCTTTCTCTCTCTTTCTCTCTCTCTCTCGAGATTCTCGCTCTCTCTCTCTTTCGCTCTCGGCCTTTCTCTTTCTCTCTCTCTCTCTCTCTCGAAATTTCCTCTCTATCTCTCTCTCGAGATTTTCTCTTTCTCTCTCTCTCTCTCTCTCTCTAAAGCAACGGGCAGACACCTCGACCAGCATTATCTAATCGCTTCACCTCGGGGATTATTGGTTCGGTGGCGAGGAGGCGAGAGCGCTTCTTCTTGACGGCTGGTATCGCTGATAATCCTATTAGCAGGCGGCGGTTCTTCGGCTTCTTTCGGTAGGCGAAGAGATCGCTATCAACGGTGTTAACGTGCGCGATCCCATCGAGATCGGCAGCGATCTCTTTTGCACTGTCCCGCTCGGGAGCCTTTCGGACGAGAACTGGTTTTACGACGCGATTAGGGTCTTGCACGCGACAACTTGGTATTTCTGGATTTTCTGCGTTCGCGAGGACGTTGAATATAACCTTCGGCGGACGCACCTCGCGAGGGCCAAAGAAGCTGGATCATTTCTGACCGGCGCCCAAAGCGATTTGAACACAATTTCCTTGCTTTCTTCGCCCAGCTTACAAGCCACCGAGATACCATTAACACGGGAAATAATTAGCCTGAAACGTAGCAGATCTATGCGAACATGATGGCCTAACCTTTCCGTGCCGGGGGAGGGGGGCGAGGCACCGGCAGAAAACACACTTGAGGATAATTTTCTAGTTTAATTGTATTTTCGCGTTCACTTTTATTCCGCAACCGACCGCGCCCCGCGTATATATACACGGTGTCCCGAAAATGTCTCGGAATCCGAAAGTGGCGGGTTCCTCGGGTCGTTCGAAGCAACTTTTTCCTTTACAAAAATGTTCTCCGAGGCGTCGTTAACGAGTTATCAACGAAAAACCGTGACCAATGAGAGGCGAGCGCTCGGCTGGCGCTGAGCGCGCTCGGCCGCCTCGCGACAACCGAGCCAATGAACGGAACCGGGCTTCGCGCGCTGGTTGGCCGGGCCGCCTCGCGCGTCAGCCGTACTCGATTCTTATTGGCGCACTGTTCTTTCGTTGATAACTCGTTAACGGTGCCTCGGAGAACATTTTTGTAAAGAAAGAAGTTGCTTCGAATGATCCGAGAAAGCCGCCACTTTCGGATTGCGAGACATTTTCGGGACACCCTGTGTATAGCCAATAACAATCGGCGAGCGAACGTACGTAGGTAGATGGAACAGGACGGAACGAGACGGAACGGGACAGAGAGGCTCTCGCGCGATCGATTCGCGTGGGTGTTCGATACGCGCGGAATGCTCTTCCTGATTAATTTCCCTCGTTATTGCGGCACAATGAAAAATCCTCTAATAGACATTTTATACGAGAGAGAGAGAGAGAGAGAGAGAGAGACAGAGAATCGCCGAGTTAAAGGTTAATTAAATCGACGCGATAAATACCTTGCCACGAATCGCGTATCGAGGCGAATCTGTTGACTGAAAGGTTAATCGAATCGACGCGACAGAGAGGCTCTGCTCTAGAATACGGTTGCATCGACGCGCGGAGAGAAATCGACTCGAAATTGTTCGACGGCGTGTAACGAAGCATCGACGCGGACGTTTTATGTCATAATTAGACAGCGGATTTTACGCGTTTACGACGGAAACGTGTAGAAGAGAAGTATAGTGAAAGAGTATAGAATATACATAGAAGAGTAACAGAAGGAGTGTAGAATAGTAAAACGGTCGAACGGAATCCAAGCGTGTCGACGCATTAGGGTCGATTCACATCTACACGTGCCAGGCTCGGCTGTGCTTCGAGTCTGACCAAGGCCGAACCAAAAAGCATAACTGTATTGTTCAAGATGACCCATTTTAAAGAATAATGTTTTACACATGCGCTATCGTTAATTTCAAGGTTATGTGAAGGTTATATTATTTATCTATCTATCTAAATATGATACAGCTATGCGAATATAAAAAGCATTTATTTAACCTTTATTTCATAGAATGAAATAAATTATTTGTTGTTTTGTTGCAAATTTATAAATCATAATATCTTGGGCATAACTTTCGGCATAACTTTGACATAACCTTGACATAATCCTGACATAACTTTGGGCATAACTTTCGGCATAACCTTGGCATAATTCAGACATAACCCTGACATAACTTTGGGCATAACTTTCGGCATAACTTTGACATAACCTTGACATAACCTTGACATAACTCTGACATAACCCTGACATAACTTTGGGCATAACTTTCGGCATAACTTTGACATAACCTTGGTATAACTTTCGGTATAACTTTGGTATAACCCTGATATAACTTTGGCATAACTTTTGGCATAACCTTGGCATAACTTTGGGTGTTTAAGCTATAAAAATAAAGATTTTGTATAGGTTAAATTGACGTCTTATTGGTTTACTAAAATATCTAAGTCGATATTAACATGAAAAGTATATTTATATTTTTCATAAAAATCATTACATTCGATCAAAAATTATATCATGTTTGGTCTTATTTTAATCAGAAAAAGCTCACAATTGCATTGGTAAATCCGGAAAAGATAAAGTTCAACTCCCGAATCAAAACATCTAGCACGTAGCTGTGTATCGACCCTAACTCTGAACCTATAAATATTGTTAGCGGTTGAACGAAGCTTCTAATTTGTCGCTGCTGTTTTACAATCGACGCGAACGATTCTTGTTTCGCATGAAAATCCGCAGTATAGTCGCAATTCTTATAATCTTCGTTATCGCGTCGACGATAAGATGCGATATATATTTTTTATATTAATTTATTTATATTTTTTATACTTTATAACTTTATACTTTATACTGTTTATATTTATATTATATATAAATACATATATATTATTATTTATATATTATATTATTATTATATATTTTTTATACTTTATACTTTATACTTTTCATATTTATATTATATATAAATACATATATATATATATATATATATTATTATTATATATTTTTTATATTAATTTATTTATATTTTTTATACTTTATACTTTTCATATTTATGTTATATATAAATACATATATATATTATAAACGAGCGATATTTTCAACGTGGTCGCGGATGCTGCACAGGCTGGGTCAATCTGACCCGGGGTTCGCCCCGCGAAGGTTAACAGCCGGTAAACGAGGGAAACCCGACCCGTAATCGGAACTCCGTCGCGAAGGCCCAGTGTATCGGTTCTCGGGGCGAGTTACGGTCCCCGACTACCCGTGACTTAAATGCCACCGAGCAGGTTTTTCAGAACTGTTTTCAAAATTCGATGACAAGATTTACAGGAAAACTAAGTAATTAAATTACATATTTTTATTACAAATTATATGTTTATATTATAAATTATATATTGTTATTATACATTATATATTTATATTATATATATTTATATTATAAAATATATATTCTTATTATAGATTATGTATTTTTATTATAAATTACACACATTTATATTATAAATTATATATCTATTACAAATTATATATCTATATTATAAATGATATATTTATATTATAAGTCATAAATATAATTGTAAAAATAATTAATCGACTGTATATTATTTACTGCATCGATTTGAACTTATCGAAACGATTCAAGATAAAAAGAAAAAAAAAACTTGCGCTCGTTCGCCGGACATCACCGCCATCCGAACGGTCTCGGCGACGACGACGACGACGGGACCAGTTCTAATTAGTAAGCGATAATAGACGCGCGGTCCCGGATTATCTTATCGGGTAATACGCGCGGCGGAACAATGTTCGCGTTATCGCGCCGCCGGCGGACAAAACCGAGCCCGCGTAATTCGGTTTTAACGCGTATCACTGTAATCGCGGGCCCGTTATCGAGCAACAAGCGGAATACGAGGGAACCGACAGATATGTGTTCGGCGAGGTGTCGAGAGAGGGGGAGCAGGGGAAATCGTCGGGAACGAAGGAAAGGAGGCTGCTGCGCCGGCGGCGGGGCCCGCGAACGGAAAAAATGTTCGCGCGTTAACGACGATACCCTCGCTAGATTCATGTTTCCTGGTTTGTTTAACGAGACGCGCGGCGCTCTCTCTCTCTCTCTCCTCTCTTGCAAGATTTTCTCTCTCACTTTCTCCCTCGCTCTATCGCAAGATTCTCTCTCTCTCTCTCTCGCGAGATTCTCTCTCACTCTCTCTCTCGCTCTCTTGCAAGATTCTCTCTTTTTCTTTCTTTCGAGATTCTCTCTTTTCCTCTCTTGCGAGATTCCCTCTCTCTCTCGAGATTCCCTCTCTCTCTCGAGATTCTCTCTCTCTCTCTCTCTCCATCTCTCACGCGAGAATCTCTCCATCTTTCTCAATCTCTCGCGCGAGAATTTCTCTCTCTCTCTCGCGAGACTCTCTCTCGAGATTCTCCCTTTCTCTCTCTCTCTCTCTCGATTCTCCATTTCTCTCTCTCCCTCTCCCTCTCTTGATTCTCCTTTTTTCTCTCTCTCTTTCTCTCTTGATTCTCCTTTTTCTCTCTCTCTCTCTCTCGCGAGATTCTCTTTCTCTCTCTCTCGATTCTCTCTTTATCTCTCTTTCCCTCTCTTTTTTCTCCTTCTCTCTCTCTCTCTCCCTCTCTTTTTTCTCCTCTCTCTCTCTCTCTCTCTCTCTCTCTCTTGATTCTCCTTCTCTCTCTCTCTCGATTCTCCTTCTCTCTCTCTCTCTCTTTCTCTCTCTCTCGATTCTCCATTTCTCTCTCTCTCTCTCTCCCTCTCTTGATTCTCCTTTTCTCTCTCTCTCTCTTTCTCTCTTGATTCTCCTTTTCTCTCTCTTTCTCTCTCTCTCTTTCTCTCTCTCTCTTTCTCTTTCTCTGTCTCTCGCGAGATTCTCTCTTTCTCTCTCGAGAGAGATTCTTTCTCTCCCTCTCTCTCTCTTTCTCTCGCGAGATATCTCTCTCGCAAGATTCGCTCTTTCTCTCTCTCCCTTTCTCTCTCTCTCTCTCTCTCTCTCTCTCTCTCTTTCCCTCTCGCGCGCGCACTCCGGCCAGGAAGAGAGATAAATCCACGGACAGTTCTTCCATTCTGACCCCGGGACTCTACTTAAAGAGCACCTTATGCACTCGACACCGTCGAGGAGAGAGAGTTCACGGTTTTACGCGGCGGCGCGCGGGTCAGTTTATGGCGAAAGAATTATTTTATTACCCACGAGAACCACGCGATCCCTCTGCACGTCCGCCTAAGAAATGTTTCTGCGGTCAGATCGCTCGACGCGATACGCAACCATTTTTGTCGCGAAACAGATTCTGAGCTACGTGGTCTTGCACGTGCGCTCGCGGCGGACTCGGAGAAAGAGAGCCTCCCCCCACCCCCGGCACCAGTCTCGACAATCACCTCTCCCCATTTTTGTCCTACTACACTTTTACCGTCGACGGTCCGTTCCGTGCTTCCGGATTTTCCACGCTGTTCGAGTCCACGCTCCTCCGTGACACGCAACAGATGGAAAATATTGGTAGTTGGACGAGTTTGTAAGTCAATTACTTCGTTAAATTACATTAAAATTCAATTACGGTATTAAATTGCATTGAAATTCAATTATGTAGTTGCATTACATTGTAATTCAATTACGCAATTCAATTACATTGGATTTGAATTACATAGTAATTCAATTGCATCCAAATTCAATTATATTGGATTTGAATTATATAGTAATTCAATTACATCGAAATTCAATTACTTAATTCAATTACATTGGATTTGAATTACATAGCAATTCAATTACATCGAAATTCAATTGCTTAATTCAATTATATCGAAATACAATTACTTAATTCAATTACATCGAAATACAATTACTTAATTCAATTACATCGGAATTCAATTACTCAATTCAATTACGTTGAAATTCAATTATGTAATTCAATTACGTAATTACATTACATTGTATTTGAATTACATTCTAATTCAATTACATTGTACCTCAATTAATTAATTCAAATACAATATAATTGAACTACAATGTAATTGAAATCCGAATAGTTTCCATATTTCTAGCACTCGCAACAACGAGCCTAAGGTGGTTTCGCAAGGGTTACTTTAAAGCGCTATAACTTTGGCAAAAAAAATCGCAAGCATATTCCCTTTTTTTTAACTTAAAGAGAAAGAATCGCACTTCGATCGACCGTAAACGTCATCGCCGTACAAAATTTTACGAAGTCCGTGCATTTCGTCAAACTTCCCACTTTTTAATCCGACAAACATGGCCTCGAATTTAAAAAATCACAACAACGAAGATGCATCGAACTAAAAACCTAAAAATACTGTCTCAAAGTAGAGATTTCAAGCTTCAATTCAAAAGAAACATCATCATCCTACCATGATTGTTCACGAAGTTATCGTCGTTCAAAGTTGTCCAATTTTCATCGAAAATTTTTCTACAATTTTTCCGATAATTTCTATTACTTGTTACAGATGCTTTCGGGCCCATGATGCACGGCGATGATCGCGGTCGCTTTCGATCGACGACCAGGCTGAAGAAAGGCCGCCAGGTGGGCCCGAATAAAAGGCAGCTCGCTGGGAGCGTCTGTGCGCGCTATAGCTGCCACACAATGTGGCTCTCGGCATTGAGTATTATATACGTAATTTACGAAGGTTATTTACTATACAATTAGATATCCCGCGTCACGTATTACGCGCGGATAGAAAGAGAGACTTCTCTTCCCCCGCTATCTCTCTCTCTCTCTCTCTCTCTCTCTCTCTCCCTCGATAGCACTCCCTCTCTCTTGAGATTCTCTCTCTCCCTCTCTCTTGAGATTCTCCCTCTCAAGATTTCCTCTCTCTCCCTCTCTCCCTCTCTCTCTCTCTCTTGAGATTCTCTCGAGATTTCCTCTCTCTCTCTTTCGCTCTGTCTCTCTCGAGAGATATTCTCTCTTAAGATTTTCTCTCTCTCCCTCTCTCTCTCTCTCTCTCTTGAGATTCTCTCTCGAGATTTCCTCTCTCTCTCTTGAGATTTCCTCTCTCTCTCTTTCGCTCTCTCTCGAGAGAGATTTTCTCTCTCTCTCTCTCTCTCTCTTGAGATTCTCCCTCTCAAGATTTCCTCTCTCTCCCTCTCTCTCTCTTGAGATTCTCTCTCTCTTTCGCTCTCTCTCTCTCTCTTTCGCTCTCTCTCTCTCTCTCTCGAGATTTTCTCTCTCTCTCTCTCTTGAGATTCTCCCTCTCTCTCTCAAGATTTCCTCTCTCTCCCTCTCTCTCTCTCTTGAGATTCTCTCTCTCGAGATTTCCTTTCTCTCTCTTTCGCTCTCTCCCTCTCGATTCTCTCTCTCTCTCTCTCTTGAGATTCTCTCGAGATTTCCTCTCTCTCTCTTGAGATTTCCTCTCTCTCTCTTTCGCTCTCTCTCGAGAGAGATTTTCTCTCTCTCTCTCTCTCTCTCTCTCTTGAGATTCTCTCTCTCGAGATTTCCTCTCTGTCTCTCTCTCTTTCTCTCTCTCTCGCTCGCTATCGCATGATAATGGCCACCCGGTGCTCGCGCGAGCGCAGCGTCCCGCGTCAGCCGCGAGAACGGAGCACGGAGAAATCCTTCAGTTTTTCTATGCCGGGGCCCCGGCCTAGGCATAATATACGATACGCGCACGGTGTAACGAGGTATGTAATGGGTAATAATGCGTAATGATATAATGCTTAGATTCCGCGCCGCGCGTCCGCTATAACAAACATTGTTAGCCGGGGATGCTGGGCCGGCCGTAAAACGGTCCCCGGTTCCTTCCCCGCGATTCCTTCCGCGGCGGGGAGGAGGGGAAATACAACGGGGCCCCGACGATGATACGCTCCTGCCGTAATATACGCCCGGCGGAACACGGAATAAAAAGGATGGGCCGACCCACCGGCGATCTCTAATTCGCCGTAGAAATAGGCGCCGCGATTCGTCGCGTTACGCACACGGCCGCCATCTTTTCTCTACACTAGTTGTTAAATCCTGCCTGGATTATGCCAGCCGGCTTTATGGTTGCCCGCCGAAGTGCCCTCGAATTACGACGATTGTTCTTTTTTATTTATTTATTTATTTATTTTTTGAGGTACAGTAAATTCGCTCAAAGATTACTTTCAAATACTCTCGAGCGTTTGTATTACTGCGGTTTCTCGATGAAAGTGTCTTTTACGCCAATGGATTGACAACTGAAGCTATAACTATTATTCTTTAACTGGAATATTTACTTTTCTTAAAATATTGCAATTTAAATAAACCGTACGTGTGCAGATACAGGGTGTGCCAAAAGTATTGTTCAAGAGAGAAATGATGGATTCCTGAGGTGATTTGAAGCAACTTTTTCCTTTACAGAAATGTTCTCCGAGGCATCGTTATCGAGTTATTAGCGAAAAACCAGTGACCAATGAGAGGCGAGCTCGGCGAGGCGGCCGCGCCAATCAGCGGCACTAGGCTTCGGCCGCCGGTTGGCTCGGCCGCTCGCTGGCTCGGCGGCTCGGTGGCTCGGCCGCCGGTTGGCTCGGCGGCTCGGCGGCTCGACCGCTGATTGGCTCGGCCGCCTCGCGCCAGCCGAGCGCTCGCCTGTCATTTCGTTAATAACTCGCAAATCGAAGCCGCGGATTGCAATTGAATAAAATCTAACATTTCATATATATTTAATCTTCTAGAAATGAATCTTATAATAAAATAATATTGATAATATTGATTATTAATATTAATAATATTGCGCGTTTAATATCGATGATATACGACATGCTTATCCACGCTTAACCTAACGGATCGAAGTTCCACGCCGAATCGATTCGAACGCGTATCAAAGTTAATGCCGCCGAAGATTTTTTACGCGCCGTCGTATCGCCTCATTCTCGATTCATTAATCTTCCGCGATACGGAGTCACCAGATGACAAAGTGTTAAGAGGAAGCTTAAAGTTCTGAATCATCGGGTATTCCGTTATCAAGATACCGTGTCCCGATAACGCAATAATTCATTACCACGATGAACGCGATAATACCGTTCTTTGTCCTAGCTCTCTATCTTCTCGAGCCACGGTGTCGATCCGCGTCGTCCCGCTCAACGAACGAACGAACGAACGAACAGCTATACATATAGCTATCCGTGATCATCGTGCTCTTTAAAGAGCCGCGAAAAATCTAGTCGCAAGACGAGGCAAACACCATCCACCGTGGGCAAACACGGCGCGATTCTTATCGTACGCGTGCTCTGTGGAGATACACTTGGGGGGAAAAAGAAATTTCTCGAACATGCCGACCCTATTCCACTGACCCACTATCCTTTCAAACATAATTCCGCGCATAGGCGAAGTACATGCATATATATAACCTAGGAGCCTCTTCGAGAGAACGTCAAACACTTTATTCAGAAAAAGGTTTGAAACGAGAAACGCGAATTGCTATCATGAATCTCCTACGACCTATTTCTCCTTTTGCAAGCAATGTGTTAACATCGCAGGCACAACCTCTGTGTAAACAGACGGAAAAGGTCCGTATTCGTTATTTTTGTGATCTTTAATAATGGTCCGCAATCTTAAATAATAATCTCTCGAATGTTTTGATAATAACGTCTAGTGGATCTAAATGTGTATGTTAAGGTTATTTTATTATTATTTTTATATTATTTTATATTATATTACATTATCTTATTTTAATTATATTTTATTTCATTTTATTTTAATTATATTTTATTTTATTTTATTTTAATTATATTTTATTTCATTTCATTTTATTTTATTTTAATTATATTTCATTTCATTTCATTTTATTTTGTTTTAATTATATTTTATTTCATTTCATTTTATTTTATTTTAATTATATTTTATTTCATTTTATTTTATTTTATTTTATTTTATTTTATTTTATTTCATTTTATTTTATTTCATTTTATTTCATTTTATTTTATTTTATTTTATTTTAATACAGGGTGAAACAACCGGGGGAGGGGGGGGGGAGTGATTCTACGTGCAAAGATAAGTCGAAAAGAAAGAATACGATTCCGTCGTTTAAGGCTCCGTTTTCAAGAAAACTTAAATCGCGAAAATGATACTATCGAATAGGAATTACATATGTGGCGCGTCTGGCCATGACATGCCAATTCTACTTCTCGTCGCGCTACAAGCCGCGCGAACTTGCCCGCCTCTTTCAACTCAGTTTAACTCTTGACATAACCTCGGCCTTAAATGGAAAAATGTTATACTTTTTCTCGACTTATTTTTGCACGTGGTACTATTGTACCATCAGTTAATGACCACCCGGTATATAAAATTCTCTATTAGGAAACTGTGGACTTCTAATCTGTGACACCAATGATTTCTTATCTTGACGGTTGACATTGTACTCATTGAAAATGATACATGCCTCAGAACAATAGTTCTGTTGACGCATTGTCTAACGGCGATAATTTTATAATTTACAGTTGAAGATTTCTTAATATGAACTTTATTGTACAACACATGCCATACAATGAAATAGATAAAATAAAATAGAACAAAATAAGATAAGTAGAACAAAATAAAATAGAATAAAATAAAATAAAATAGAACAAAATAAAACAGAATGAAATAAAACAAAATAAAATAAAACAGAATAAAATAAAATAAAATAGAACAAAATAAAACAGAATGAAATAAAACAAAATAAAATAAAACAGAATAAAATAAAATAAAATAGAACGAAATAAAACAGAATGAAATAAAATAAAATAGAATAAAATAAAATAAAATAGAACAAAATAAAACAGAATGAAATAAAATAAAACAGAATAAAATAAAATAAAATAGAACAAAATAAAACAGAATGAAATAAAATAAAACAGAATAAAATAAAATAAAATAGAACAAAGTAAAACAGAATGAAATAAAACAAAATAAAATAAAACAGAATAAAATAAAATAAAATAGAATAAAATAAAACAGAATGAAATAAAACAAAATAAAATAAAACAGAATAAAATAAAATAGAACAAAATAAGACAGAATGAAATAAAACAGCGTTCGAAAATTAATAGGCTTTTAATAGGCTTAATAACCTCTTGTACGATCGAGTTATACGTCGTTTTAACAAATCGTAAAGTAACTTCACCACTAAAAATCGTGCATTTCGCGTGTAACCGGCATGCGTACCTCGATCAATTCGAAACAGTTTGCGACGCGTGCTCGGACGTCCCGCGCGTCCGCAACAAAAGAATGCGATATTTGACGGGCCCGTCGACAATGCAGTTCGTTCACCGGTTTGAAAAGTTTCGCAGGCACACCCGGCCGCGGCGCACACGTGGTTGCGCAACGCGACACAAACCCGCGGCCAAAACCTTCCGCGGCGTAACATTGACTTTTTCAAGTGTAATTGGCCAGCTCGCGCTCCGATTACTAATCGACGCCGCGGTGAACGTGACACACATTCGATTTTAACCTCGGCGAGCCGGCGTTGCTCGCGCGTTCGCGTGCACACACCGGGCCATTGTCCGAGAGAGAGAGAGAGAGAGAGAGAGAGAGAAAAGCGGACGAAGGGGAGAGCGACAGAATTTTCAGCGTACAGCGCACGGGGTACGGGCGTTATTCGAATTCCTTCGGATAGATATTTCACTGGAATAATTGTTCGAACGAATTCTCTTTCGTCGGATATCTTATGCAAGCGATAATCGAGTTAATTAAGTGGTAATTCTCAGCGCAGGAAATTCTCAGGATATTCGAAACTCTCAGCGCAGGAAATTCTCAGGATATTCGAACTCTCAGCGCAGAAAATTCTCAGCATTCAAATTTCTCAGCGCAAAAAGTCCTCAGCATTTGAAACTCTCAGCGCCGAAAATTCTCAGCATTCAAGTCTCTCAGCACCGAAAATTCTCAGCATTCGAAACTCTCAGCGCAGAAAATTCTCAGGATATTCGAAACTCTCGGGATTCGAACTCTCGGCACAGGAAATTCTCAGCATTCAAATTTCTCAGCGCAAAAAATCCTCAGCATTTGATACTCTCAGCAAAGAAAATTCTAGGATTCGAAACTCTCAGCACCAAAAATTCTCAGCATTCGATATTCTCAGCACAGGAAATTCTCAGCATTCGAGACTCTCAGCGCATTGGCCACTCAAAGCCTCGAGTGATCTCATCGAATAAAAGCGAACAGAGCGAGAGAGAGAGAGAGAGAGAGAGAAAAGAGAGATAGTGAGAGAGAGGGAGAGAGAGTGTGTGTAAGAGAGATAGTGAGAGAGAGAGAGAGAGAGAATGAAATCGAGAGATCAATCGAGAAAGAGAAAGAGAGAGAGAATGAAATCGAGATAGCAATCAAGAGAGAGAGAGAGAGAGAGAGTGGATGAAATCGTGAGATCAATCGAGAAAGAGAGAGTGAGAGAGAGAATGAAATCGAGAGAGCAATCCGAGGGAGAGAGAATCTCAAGAGAGAGAATCCCAAGAGAGAGAGAGAATCTCAAGAGAGAGGGAGAGAATGAAATCGAAAGAGAGAGAGAGACCGAGAGCGAAAGAGAGAGAGAGAGAGAGAGAGAATGAAATCGAGAGAGAGAGAGAGAGAGAATGAAATCGAGAGAGAGAGAGAGAGAGAATGAAATCGAGAGAGAGAGAGAGAGAGAATGAAATCGAGAGAGAGAGAGAAGAAAAGCTGACTGGAAAATCGTGGCCGTTGCCCGGCAACTTGAAATTGCCGGCATTCGAGGAAAAGGTTCCCGCGTTGCGTTGCGTTGCGGCCGACAGGCTTTTTCCTCGACGCTACAACGACTATTAAGGTCACTACCGCTCTGGCCGGCTTTTTAGTGCCGTCTTCTTCGGAAATTCAATCGAACCTGGCCGTGTCTATTACTCGTTACAATCATAATGGCCGCGGGGCCCCCGCGGGGCGAACAGGCTCAACAACTTTCCTTCTGATGATCTTTTTTCATGCGATCGTGCTTAGGAAAGTCGGTGTTATTGTTACGCAACGAGCTGATAGGAGAGGCCTCGATCGTTTCGCAGAGTTTAATTGGATCCAGATGCTCGGAAACTGCTATCTCCTTTCCGTCTCTATCCGGGACTGCGCTCATATTTTGTTTCGTATTTTACGCCTGGGAAGCATCATTGTGCCAGCCAGTTACCGATAATTGTTGCACACGCTTGCTACGGATTAAAGATTATAACATCTTATTGTCGGACCACCGATATTTATGCGAAATAAAAATTGTCTGCGTCGATGGCAAGACGTTGGAGCCAATTGCGACATTTTTCCTTCCTTTGTTATTATATATTTATATATATTTAATTATTTAATTATTTGTAATAATAATAATAATAATATTATATTATTTTATTTGTATTATTATCATATTATTATTATTATTATATTAATAATAATAATAATAATAATAATATGATAATAATACAAATAAAATAATATAATATATATATATATTATATTATTTTATTTTATTTGTATTATTATTATATTATTATATATATTATATATGTAATATAAATAAATAATAATATAATAATAATACAAATAAAATAATATAATATAATATATATATAATAATAATAATAATAATAATAATAATAATAATAATAATAATAATAATCTTAAAATTATGAAGACTATTTCCTTATATTTTCAGTCCAACAAGTCACATGTTAATTACTTTATCATCTTTAATAATATGATTAACATTTATATTCCACGGTTGATTAATAAATACAAATCATACATTCGCACATCTATTATTACATTCGCACGCCTTTCGCTGTAAATGCATAAAATCTCGCGAACCGATAATTAATACAAATTAATTGATACAACATTGTCCTTTTTGTTCCTACGAAAGCACACGCACGATTCATACCTTTTTATACCATCTTGCCTCTATGGTAAATCACGGTGCAATCGCGGTGTCTACACTTAACAGTGTTCAGATTCCCGAAGAATCGATCGATTTAATCGTTTCGCGTATATAACATACATATTAAGTACGAAACACGGCTCGATCGCCCCTGTAAGCTACGGACATCAAGCCGAAACTGATACTCGCGTTCACGCGAAGCTGATTTCTAATGGCGATGGGTCTGCGAGTTATTCGCAGAAAGTGGACGGGGATCGATCGATCGATCGATCGATGGGCCGTGATAATCTATACGGTAAAGTATCGTCCTCGTAAAAAAAGAAAAGAAAAGAAAGATCGGAAAGTTCGAAGAAAGTCGTATCTCGTTAAAGACTCTATACTGAAAGGTCAGCGGAGATTAATTAATTGCTACGACGTTAGTTGCTTGTCGACGAAACGAAATTAAAATGATTAGTTATTAATATTGATAATAATAACGATGTTATTATTGATTATTTGAATAATTGTATATGTATCATAGATATAAAATAAATAAATAAATACATAGAAAATTAATTAGATAATTAATTATGATGATATCAATATTAATATTAATGATATAGTTAATAATAATGACATTAATATTAATGAATAATCAATTATTAATTGTTAACATTATTATTAATAATATTAATAATAATATCGTTATTATTAACTATATTAATAATAATATCATTATTATTAACTATATTAATAATAATATCGTTATTATCAACTATTATCAACTTTTATAATCAATTCAATTTTATTATCAACTATTATAAATTATTATCAACATTAATAATAATATAATTATTATCAACTATATTAATAATAATAACATTAATATCGTTGTTATCAATTATATTAATAATAATAACATTAATATCATTGTTATCAATTATATTAATAATAATAACATTAATATCATTATTATTAACTATATTAATATTATTAATTGCATTATATATAAATAATATTAATTACACTATATTAATATCATTAATATAGTTAATAATAATGATATTATTAATAATATTAATAATAAAAAATTACTAATAAATGTTAGTAATAATAAATGTTGGTAATTAATAATTTATTATACCAGTCATTGTCCACTAAACTAAACGCTCTGACGTCCCAAAGAAATCAATAATTATAAAAAAATAAATATTAAAAAGAAAGTAAACAATAAATTATGCAAAATTTATTCCATTTTAGACGGTGCAAAGGTGTACTTTCTGCCGGCAACTGCGCCGTCTCGCGTTCACTTTCGAGCATCGCCATTCTCTGTCGCCGAACCTAACCGCGCGCGCGCGCGCGCGTGCTGTCTAATACATGCAACAATCATAATACAAAGTCTGAAACACAATTTTTCAAAACCGATAACGTCTGCGGAACGACGACGCGAGAGAAGCACAGCGGGGCGGATATAGCGGGTAGCCGTTAAGAATCCGGATTTGCAAACCAGTCTACCCGGGGTCCGGCAGCAGGCCGTGGTATTAACAGTTAATAATAGCAACGCATAATTGCGATATGTTCTAATATCGGAAGGGACGGCAAAAAATTCGCGCCGGCTGGAATACACGTCGGGCATCGTGTTTGAGCCGATTACACCGGGTACGATATAGCCGCGGCCATGCGGCCGTGCGGCGCATCGGCCGCACAAAAATACGGTCCGCCACGAAACACCTATAACAATCAACTTCTTTTTAATTGATACCGAGAAGCTCGCAATTATCCCTACGGAATAGGCGGAACACGATCGGATAGGGCCCATAGGGACGGATAATCGGTCATGTAGGTTCGATTACGAGAAGTTAAACTGTTTCCTTATTTCGTGCATCGGAATCTTCTTCCTTTACGAGCGTCCGGTGGAAACGAGCACGAGCGCCCTCTATCAGACGCGCAGAAGATTTATTATTATTATAATAATATATAAATATAATGTTATTAATATATAGATATATATAAATATATATATAAATATATATATATATATATTTATATATATCTATATATTAATAACATTATATTTATATATTATTATAATAATAATAAATCTTCTGCGCGTCTGATATATATATATATATATATATATATATATATATATATATATGTAACATATTATTTGCGCGCAGAAGAAACGCGCTCTATCACGGCGAGTGGCGAGTGGCGTGATCTAACCTTTGAGGTTAGAACTTTCAACTTAATGCAGGAACTCTCAGCACGCAGAAACTCTCAGTATAGAGAACTCTCAGCACAAAAATGTTTTAACGCGTAGAACTCTGATCGCTCAGATCTTCAAGTGTCTAAATTTCTCAACGCAGGATCTCTCAGTATGTCGAACTCTCAGTATGCAGAACTCTCAGCACAGACATTTTTTAACGCGTGAAACTCTGATCGCTCAGATCTTCAATCGCTCAGATCTCTCAACGCAGGAACTCTCAGCACGCGGAACTCTCAGCACAGAATTTTTTTACCGCTCAGAACCCTGATCGCTCGCATCTTCAAACGCTCCAATTTCTCAACGCAGGAACTCTCAGCAAGCAGAAACTCTCAGCATGCAGAAACTCTCAGCACAGACATATTTTAACGCGCTAAACTCTGATCTCGCAGCTCTTCGATCAATCAAATTTATCAATGCAAGAATTCTCAGCACGCAGAAACTCTCAGCACACAGAACTCTCAGCGTACAGAAATTCTCAGCATACAGAAACTCTCAGCGCAGTAATTTTTTAACGCGCGTAACTCTAATCGCTCAGTTCTCTCAACGTAGTAGCTCTCAGCGCGCAGAACTCTCAGCACAAAAAGAATCTCCAGCATGACTTTCCGCACCGTGAATTCTCCGCGCGGAGAACTCCGGTGCGCGTCTCGACCGCTCCTATCGCCGAACTCCCGGGTCACCGACCTCCCGAGCACCGTCGAGGATCACGGTGCCCCCCCCCCCCCCGGCGCTCTCCGCGCTTCGACAGAAGTCCGAAAACCCGAAACACGCCGATTACTCCGAGTACCGGTATTCGTACATATCTATATCGTGCGCGGACCGCGTGGCAACCGGCGCAGGTACACAGCTTCACCGTAGTAGTCTGCGGCACCGCCGCGTCGCGGCGAGTATTAATATTCCGGAGTACCGGTACTCGAGAGCGTCTCCGTTCCGCAGAAAGTACAACCAAAAAAAAAGTGGGTCCCGGGGAAGAGAGTTTCGAGAGGCGGCCGATGAAGCCGCCGCCGCCGCTGCGACGCGGCTGAGGCACGTATGAGGCGGCGGTGGGGGGGAGGGGGTCTCCGAAGATAAATTTCGACGTTGATCAACGCGATCCTCGTCCGCAGGGCGGACCGCTAACGGTAAGGGATCGAGAAAAGGGCCGAAAAAAGCAGCGAACGAAAGACGACGGGCGGGGGGGAAGAGGGGGGAGCCTGCCGGGCTCGGTTTTACGATCGACCTGGCGGAGACGCGACTTTTTCGAGCGCCGATTTTTTGGCTCGCCAACGGGGCCGATACATCGGCGGCTTAGAATGAACCTAAGTCAGATCTTCCTCGTTGTGGGAAATTATTGTTGAGATAGTTTATATATTAGTATTCATTACTTAGTTAAATAATAGATATATATGATAATATATAATAATAGTTATTATAATTTATAACAGGAATTATAATTTATAACAGTAATTGTAATTTATAACAGTAATTATAATTCATAACAGCAATTATAATGTATAACAGTAATTATAATTTATAACAGTATTTACAATCTATAAAAATAATTAGAATATATAACGGTAATTACAATTTATAACAGTAATTATAATTTATAATAGTAATTATAAATTACAACAATTTATTTATAATATTATTGTTAAGTAAATTTATTGTTTATTTCACTCGTCTTTGAAATAATATAAAGATATATATATATAATAATAATAAAAATTGTCGATGTCGATTGCACCGGACGTGAAATTACACGAAAGCGTTTCACCACTTTCAATAATTATAACGAACGTAGAATAAAATTAAAAGCATAAAATTCGCAGCAATTAATTCGCTGACATAATAGTCAATTAATTCGTAGACGTAATTAGTTAATTGGCGGCCTAATCGTTAGTTTTTCGAAGCTAATTGGACGCGCGATAACCTCGCTTCTCGGATGTCCAAAAACGATCCTAACCTTCAGATTAATGTGAACGCCTCGAGGCGTTTTAGTATTAAATAGTATTATAAATATAATATTAATTTATATATATATATATATGGTAAATACAATATTATAGGGTAGAACGGCCGAGTCCTCGGCCTCCTCCCGTTCTTCTAACCGTGAAACGGCGACTCAGCGCGTTCCAGGTAATGGAACGCGTCGTCGCGTTGATGCGCAAACAGTCGAAAATATATCGCCGCGATTCGAAGAGGGAGGGGAGGGGAGGGGGGCGTCGAGGCAATGCGAAATGCGCGAGAGAGCGCGAGTCCCGCGTGAGCCGTGCTACGTTCACTCTATTTTTCACCGGCGGAGTACTACCGCGAACAACGGCTTGGACGGTGGGTTCCAGGAATGGTACCTGGGACACTTAACGCCCGGAGTCAATTGCACAATGAATTACAAGCCTGGAATTTCGTTCTATCGGGAGACGATTGTTTTAATGGTGGCGAACTGGAATTCGTGGTGCGGGGCGAAACCCGGCGGAACACGGCGAATACGCTTCGAACGGTAACCGTCGGTCCTGTGTAAATGGCACCTGCGCTGCTCAACGCACGTCGAGCGCCGAATATCGACTCGAGAAACTCGCGGATCATCGAAGTCGTTCAAACTTTTCACTGCTGCGTCTATTATATTGTATTATAATTTATTTTAATTTATTATATATTATATTAAAATCTATATTATAAACTATTATATTATAATATATTATAACCTATAATACATTATAATACAACCTGTTATATATATATATATATATAACCTATTATAACCTACAATATATTATAATATATCATAACCTATCATAACCTATAATATATTATAACATATCACAACCTATTATAACCTATAATATATTATAATACATCATAATCTATTATAACCTATAATATATTATAATATATCATAACCTATATTATAACCTATAATATATTATAACAGCGCATTTCACGCACACGAGATTGCAGAGCTCTTTTAAATATAAAAAACAATTATTAACAATCTTTCAAACGGAAACGAGATCTCGGCGATTTCGAAAAATTATTTTGTAACGCGACGAAACAATTTGTCGGCGGGAGGTGGGGGCGGGGGAAGGGTGAACGATTGGGGGGGACCGGTCGCATAAAAAAAAAATAAAAAACCAGGAAACTTACGGTATTTTAGTCGCGAGCGCAAGCCTGGGATACGCGTCGCGAATTAGAATTGTGGATCTTCGTGCGTTTACGGCGCTCTTCGGCAACGCAAGTAAATTTGTATATTAACAGACGTTAATGGCATTTTTATTATCCCCTTTTACGACTAGTTAAGGGGCCCCGGTACGAAACAAATAATTTTCCTTTATTCGAAGTTTAATAAGATCAGGGATCCGATATAATGATATAAGGCCCAAGATGCAGTAAACTATTCCGAATGCCTTGCCGCTCGCTTCGTAAATGGTACTAGACTACTTAAAACCCGTGCTTTACTGCCGAATAAAATACAAACTCGTAATCTTCGCGAACCACACGATATATATATATAATATAATAATAATATATATATAACATATAATATAATAATATAATAAATAGATCGATTAATGCCTACGAAGAAGGGCCCCGTGGCACCAGGGGGGAGGGCAGGCGGGACGGGAGAGGAGGAATTATTACGAACGCTAATTGTTGGGTCCCGTTAATGGTACCAATTCTGCCTAACACCTGTGTCTTTATTGGACAATAAAACACAAGCTCGGCAATAATATCGGCGAATTGGGATAAAAGATTGATTGATACCGCTCGCAGGAAGAAGAGGGCCCCCTCCCCCCTCCGCGCGGTATACACTGAAATATTCCCCAATGCTCGCCATTTGCCTCGTAAACGGTGCGCGCTCTATTCCTCTCGAACGCTGCCGCCGTTTTATTGCACGATAAAATACAAGCTCATAATATCGACGAATTAGCACGCTAATGACCACGCTACCACGGGGAACGCGCTCCTGAAATTATTTCCATTGCTAACCGTTGACCTCGGAAATCCTACTTATTGCACATTTCACGTTCTTTCAGCCGGGGATAAAACACGCGCGCGCGCGCGCGCAACGAGATGATAGATGCTCGCGAGTGGCAAGTCCGCGAATACGCGCGAGAAGATTAAAATAGAATTAATTATATAAAATAATTACAAGGTAGATATATAATAATCTCGCCGATAATATCGGCGATGCTTCGCGAATGCTCAGAGTGTACGCGTACGATCTAGTGCCATTTATAAAGAGCGAGAGAGAGACAAATAAAATGAATAAATACGTTCCAGCGAACCGAGGATCGCTGCTACGAACCGCCGACGTTACAACCGAAAGCGTTCCCTTTCGAAGGAAATCGTGTTAGAGTGTTCGCCGGTGGAAGAGGAGGCCCCCGAACGATTCAGCCCTGCGAGTACGAGAGAAGGTCCCACTGGTCGAGTGAGTCTCCTCGAATGGTATGCCCTACGAAACTTTCCACTCACCTGCCGCCGCTGCCGCGCGATCCAGAACGTGCTGGTGGTGGTGGTGGTGGTGGTGGTGGTGGTGGTGGTGGTGGTGGTGAACGAGGGTCGCCGCGAGGCACGTCCGCTTGCAAACTAATTTTTGTTTTCCCCACTGGTAACTCCACTGTGTGTAAGTTGGCACTGTATTTACCGTATATACATGCGGCACGCACGTATATACTCTCGCTCGCAGTCGTTTACAGTCGTGCACGTACGCGCGCGCGCGACGTCGCGGTGTGCGCAGCTTATATTATATACACATATATATATAAATATATATATATATATATATATATATATATATATGTATATATATATATATATGTATATGTATACGCGATATCTGTAGCCGGACGCCTACGCGCAGCTACGTGCGGCAAGGTACCGGTCGCGGTTCCGCGGCGATTAGCGTACGAAGAAGACGGGTCCACGAGGAGCTTCGTACGTAGCACGTGAACCACTTTTTCGGTGGGAGAACGGCGGTTCGGCGGCTCCGGTGTAAGAGAGAGAGGCGTGGCGGGGGGCTCGGACGGTCCGTTTGGGACGCGCCGCTCGCGAGAATACGAAATATATCGAGAACTGGGGGAGGAAGAAACGACTGGTGACGACTGGCCCTGCTCTGACACAGATCACTGACCAATTCCGCTGGAGGACTGACGCGATACTGACTCGACGTCGCATCTGGCGAGGAGCGCGACAACCGGCTTCGCGGGCTTCGGTTACACTCGAGCGAGATCGGGACGGCTCGGCCCGCGAACCTGTAGCCCGCAGACCAGCTCGGAGACCCGCGAGCGCTGCTGTACACACGGGGCACGAGCGGAGCGAGGCGCGAGAGTGTGCGCGCGCCGGAACACACCACCCGGCGCGCACACCGGCCTACAGTACGTCAAGGTAAGTAACGTGCGCGAAGGTATAGGTACGCCCACGCAATTTAGGCCCCCCGACGATAATGAAGAACTCGGCTGTACCCCCTTTTACGTGAGCGTGCATTATGGCCGCGCGAGATGCGACCGACGTTCCTCTTTCCAGAGACGAAACAACCTGGCACAGTTTCTTCTTCTTTTCTCTCTCTCTCGCTTTTTTTCCGGCGAATTCTGCAGGCTTCGCAGGAAACTACGCGAGCGACGAAATTGTGGTTTCTTGGGAGGAAGAGAGGGACGTCGATGTCTTCGAACTATTAAAGAAGCCAGATTTATTTTTATCTTTGCGCGTAATTAAGACCACGCTGGCTTTAGTTTTCCATTTGTTGCATTAACCACCGCCGAGCCAATCGAAACGACCGGATTTTGATTTCTTTTTTTGTTTGTTTTAAAGTCTCTGATATTATTCTTATATATAAAGTCTCTGTAATTAAACCGCGCGGATCTTAATGTAGAATTTAATATCATTTTTCAAGGCGTGATCGCGAGGAACGGAAATTAAATAAAAATTAATTGTTTCGTTTGATCGTTGCGATAGACTGAAAATAGTGAAACTGTATTTATTCGGTTCTTTTTACGTGTTCACAATTTTTATATTTTAGCTATACGCTATTTTTGCCATGAACGCATAAAATCCGCGGTAGTAATTATAATTTAATTATAATTACGTCATGTTTGTCAGTTTGTAATATTTATATGATGTTTTAATTATATATTAGGAAGTTACGTCAAGTTGTTATTTTAGTTAGGTTATGTCAGTTTATAATATTTATATGATGTTTTAATTATGTATTAGGAGGTTACGTCAAGTTGTTATGTTAGTTAGGTTATGTCAGTTTATAATATTTCAAGTCAATTATTGTAAAAGCCTATTATCGTAAATAATAAAAAGTGTATAAAAATATTGTAAAAGTATATATACTTCAAATAAATTTTCTTCGATGTTTATCGGATTTATAGAATTTGAAAGGTGTCACCACTTTGCAGTGGTTCCAGCAAAAATTGATCTACGATTTTTGCGCCTTCTTAATGATCAATATTAAACAAAAATATTGTTAATTCTTGTTTTTAGAAATAGGTTACAAAAGTAGAAAATATCACAAAGATCTCCAGTTCTAATAAAATAACGCCAAAATATGTTACATTGAAAATATATCAAGAATTCTCAATCATTAAAATCGGACAAAAATACTATTAACGCTTGTTGCAAATAAGTTGAAAATTCAAAGATGTCGTCGATGCGAAAAGATCTCGAATTCGAATAAATTAACGCCAAAGTATATTTTATATTACACATTGAAAATGTGTAAAAATTCTTAGCAATTAAAATCGAGCACAAATATCATTAATTCTCGTTAGAATCAGGTTGCAAAATTAAAAGATGTGAACTCATGGAGATCCCCGGTTCGAACAGCAGCCATAACGTGCTAAATACGTGCATCGATAAGTGTTGGAATTCTTCGTAATTAAAATTGAACAAAGATAACATTAAATCTTACTAAAAGACCTCTTAAATCTTGTTAAAAATAAATCTGAAAACTCACCGATGTCGCGCGAATACGCAAAGATCTCCCCGATTCCAACAAATTACCGTCAAAGTAAAATAACTGCGCGCACTGAAAGCTGCTGGAATCCTGGTTGCAATTAAACGAAACCGCAATTAATTCTAGCCGGCAACAGGTTGAAATTTGCGGGCATCGTAAACGCATAATCCGGTGCGAACATGTTACTAACCAAATATAAGTGCGTACCCGGTGGACGGAACTTTCGTGCATCGCTAAAGAGATGGCGCAGACGACGGAACCACTAGGCGTCGCTGTCCGCGCGGTCCCGATTTACTGGACCGCCTGGGAACCAATAACCAATGAAATTTTCGGCGACGACCGACTCGCCGCGATATTCTCCCTGCCTCGCGTATCGGCCGTTTAGATGGCGGTTAACGATAACCGGACCGCGTAGAGAGAGGTGATCGAGAGCCGGTCGGCGTCGTCGATTCGCGGCGTCGAGCACGAAAACTCGCGTTAATTGCCGGCATTATTGCATTTAACCCACGGTTTTTCTGCTTTGTTTCGCGTCCGCGTTAAGTGTATTACCTTGTAGAAATATTGGCCGCGTATCAACGCAACCGGGCTTTCCTGCGGGGAGGAACTGGTTCTCGCGTTCGGCCAGCGAGCGAGCGAGTGCGCATGCGCGCGCGCCCTCTCGTGTCCGCCAATAAAATCGCGTCGGCCGCGAGCGAGGTCCGACCAGCGATAATCGTCGCTCGCGTAGCGCGCTCCGGCGTTTTCGTCGCGATCCTAATTTCAGCCGCGCGGAAAAGCCGCCAGGGCTAAACGGCGGCTGCTCACGGAACGGCTGCTAAACCGATCATCGCCGATGCCAACCGAGGCGTCCTTGACGGGCTCCCGGCCCTGATAAATCCGCCGATCCCGACGGATCGGCGAAAATATTACGCTGATCGGCCGCCGAATCGATGCATTTGTCGGCGACACGGCCGATTCCAGGATCGCGTTCGTGCTACCGCCGCGGCGGACTCGTCGTGTAATAAGCGACGGAGGGGGGGGGGGGGGGGCTCGTCCCGCGCTAAATAATCCCGATCGATTTGCCGATCGTACGTACGTACGTACGTTCGGTGTTTATCAGAGATGTCCGGCGGGAGACGATCACGGTAATGATCCGTGTTTATGTCGCGCGCGATCGTAAAAACTGGCTTCTGAGTTTACGCCGTTGTTCGCCGCGCGTGTCCATGAATATTTATCCGATATTTTCTGCGAGCGGTCGAGGAGTCGGAGGACGAAGAAAAAAAACACGCACGAAGTACGTACAATCGAGAAAGTAATTGCAGCGAAAGGAGAGCGCTGCAACATTTCGCGCGGTGTTGACGGTAAGCGTGCCCGTTTAAAACGGACGGATTTAGAATTCTGTAATTTACGATTGTTCAGATTGTGGAAATACAATTATCATTATATTTACATATAATTATTATTATTATGATTATTATTATTAATACAATTATTATTATATTATTATTATATATGTTTAAATACAATTACAGGAATTTGTTTGATGGATTTGTTGCTCGAAAATTCTAAATTGGTACGCTGTTGCTACGTTGCTTATATAGATAATGTAATTAGGAAATAATATAAAATAATATATTGTGAATATATGATGTGAACCTAACGTTAATCTTTTGCTTGAATCTTTAACGCCTAAACGAACCGAGTTGAACAAACGCAAAATATATTTTTGAATATATTTTTCAAACGGAGAGTATATTGTTATAAAAATAGGTGACACGACAGTCGGAGTGTTAATGGTGTAATTATGATGCACTTCGACTGTGTCTTTAAGTACAGGATGATACAACCGGGAGGAGGGAGGGGGGTGATTCTATATAGAAAAATAAGACATATATATTATTATATATTATAATACTATTTAATATATATTAACTAGCATTAAATAGTATTAAATAGTATTAAATAGTATTATAGAATATTAAATAGTATTATAGTATATATTAAATAGTATTAAATAGTATTACAGTATATTAAATAGTATTATAGTATATTAAATATAGAGAGTATTGTACAGCATTAAATAATATTATGAGATGTTCAGAAATGACGTACAACTGGCCAAAAAAGTTGAAAAATTCATACTTTACAATTCTTGCACCACAATAATTCTTGAATCATTTTGCCACCCTATTGCAAATTAGATATCGTTGTGCTTCTTTCCTATTTACCGATTCGTGAATAGTCACCGTCGCTAAGGTGGGTCGTGGGGTCATCTCGAACATTGTAAACAAACCAGAATCGACGCACGAGCGAGGCAACTGTGTAATCCAATAACATACCGCACGTCGTCCGACCGAAAACAGTTCTCGACGAATTCGAAATCGGCGAAGAAACGAATGAGACGACGCCCGACTCGTCGTTGTTAACGCGAACGGGTTAATATCGCGGAGACGGACGCCAAGGTGAAAAGGATTCCGGCGTGTTCGGTCAGGATAAATCGAGCGATCCGAGGAGGTGGTGTTTAGCGACGTTAACGAAACAATTTACTGCGCGCGCTTACCACGACACGCGCATTTGCATCGGCCCGCGACCGGCCCGTGTAACGCGGGCAAATTTATGGATTTGATAATAATGAACAGGCCGGCCGCGTTACGTTCCGCATATTACGGAATTACACGGCATTACACGACGTTCTGACGTTAAGTACAATATTCAAGGATATAATAGAACGCGGTAGATCATAGACTCGGCCTGGACACCCGTGAAACTGCGAAACCGGAGGCCGGCCGTGGACCGACCCCGCGCCGCCTTCCACCCCCCCCCCCCACTCCTCTGTGTGTTTACTCTTTCGATCGCTGTAGTTCCACTTTTCGCGGCGCGATCTCGTTGACGGTGAAATTGTTGCGGAGACAGGTAACGTACGCGGGGTAACACCGGAACCCGATATTATTTATCGAACGACTCGCATACAAGCACGTCTGAAGGACGTGGTCAGATAATCGGACCAGAAATGGTTATCACGTCTGGGAGACGTGATGAAAAGATCGGACCAGAAATGGTTATTACGTCTGAGAGACGTGGTCATAAAATCGGGCCAGGAATAATTATTACGTCTGAGAGACGTGGTCATAAAATCAGGTCAGAAATAATTATCACGTCTGAGAGACGTGGTCATAAAATCGAACCATAAATGATTTTGCCGACTGTCCTGAGTTTCTATAAAAACGAGCCGCGAGGCCCGAAGAATCGCGACTTAGTATTCTCAGATCTGCCGGCTTCAATTCCGACCACCGAACATTTCCGAGAAAAATGACCATAATCGCGAAATTACGAAATCAGTGTGACTCGTCAGTTTTCACGGGTCCAGCAAACCCGTCGTCAAAAAGGCGCCGAATTAATTAACGATTTAATAACACCCAATACATACTTCCCAACGCCAAATAACGTTAATTAATTTTGAATAAGGTCCGACAGACGCGTTTCGGTCTCGGTAATTCCGGCGTTAAACGTAGTCACGGAATATCGCCGATCGGCTGCGATCGGGGAGAGTTCGTCGAATCCGACGCGTTGCTGTTGCCGATGCAGGACAGGTAACGCGTTATATTGTGTTCGAAAGGTTGCCCGGTGTCGGTGGAAGAGCACAGCGGAATACGGCGCTCTGCGGTGAGCTCACGGTTCGGCCAAGTAATATACCGTTCGGTGTGTTTACACGCAGGCACGAAAATTGTGGGGAAAATGATGGTTGTAGGCGGGCCCCGGCTGGCCGGGGTCAGGTCGTGTCACGGAGGAGCCAGCATCCACGCCCCCCTAACGATCGAAATTCATTTCCATAATTATCTCACGACCGCCGCGCCGAGTGCTGCGCTGCGCCGCGCCGCGCCGTGCCGAGTGCTGCGCCGCGCCGCACCGCACCGCACCACGCCGCGCGCTACGCCACCTGAGGGAAACGTTCGGCCTGATTCGTCCGGGGACATGGCTCATTCGTGTGAACCGCGCGGACGGAAGTTCGAGGTTAAATTCTTCTATGGTCATTCTTCTACGGTGCGCGGCGGCACTCGTTACCTCGGGAGCTCGTTAACCCACGGCGTTGCATCTGGTTATGGTCGGGGACAAATACATGTATGCGGACACCCTTTGAAACGGTGCAACTTTTTTTCAAGCTAGACTGAATGAGGTTAATTTCATGTTTAAATGTTGAAGGGATTGATTTGTATCGATACAATGACTGTAATAATGCTTTTGTCTTTTTAATTTTGCTGGAATGAAAAGAAAAGATTAGAAACGCTCGCTTTTTAAGGAGTTTAAAAGGCAATCTCTCTCTCTCTCTCTCTCGCTCTCTCGCTTGCTCTCTCTCTCTCTCTCTCTCTCTCAATTTCTCTCTCGATTTCATTCTCTCTCTCTCTCTCTCTCTCTCTCTCTCGATTGCACTCTCGATTGCGCTCTCGATTTCATTCTCTCGCTCTCTCTCTCTCTCTCTCTCTCTCTCGATTTCATTCTCTCTCTCTCTCTCGATTGCGCTCTCGATTTCATTCTCTCTCTCTCTCTCTCTCGACTGCGCTCTCGATTTCATTCTCTCTCTTTCTCTCTCTCTCTCTCTCTCTCTCTCTCTCTCTCTCTCTTTGTGTATACATACAGAGCCACGCGATAGACAATAAGCGTAAAAAGAGAGAGAGTTTTGCCCAGTTAGTATACCCCGAGACGGGACACTCAGCTATGGTCGTCCACCGTGGAGGAATCGGTGTGTTCCGGTTGACGAGCGTGTCTCCAGGCCCGTGTCTGAGGCCCGGGCCGTAGGACGTATTTACCGGATTCGTGGAACGGGTAACGTTGTAATTACTTCATTTCGCGGAGATAGGATATGGCACGCGTAATTTATTCGCGAGCCGGTCTTAACGACTCGAAACGCTGCGCCGCGCCGCACTGCGCCGGCTCTGCTAATGCACTACGAGAAGGGAGAACTGTCCAGGCCGGCTCTCTGCCCCGTAATGGTTCCAACCAACCGAGAGGTGTCCCTGAATTTGCATCGGCCACAATTTCGCGAAATGTCGCCGCGATACTGGCGTGATTGCTTAATGCCGCGGCCGTGATTAGGGCGTTACGACGACGACGACGACGGACGCCGCGCGACTCCGCGATCGCCCTCCACACGGCAACCACGTATGTATTAATTCCGCCGCGATATCCTAATGATACTCGCCGGCTCTGTAATTAACGGATCAGCCGGACGATAGAAACCGACGAGGGTTCCGCGAAAAAAATCGTGAACCGGCCGGAAGGAAAGGGACATTTCCGGGAACAATTCGTAATGCGAATGCTCCACATTTTATCGGGTTAATCTTTGCTTTAAGGTTAGGATTAGGTTTGCGTCAACTTTCGAACGCGTACCACCTTCGAACGATATTCCTTCGTCGAGAGAGCTTTATTGTAATATATATATACATAATATACTTAACGATGTACTTAGAATTGCTTAACAAAACGTCCTTTTCACTGCCCGAAAAATATATTTATCTCGCACGCGTTGACAGTCGTTGCGAACCTAACCTAAGCAACCAAGATAATCGACGGAACGAATTAAAAGAATCGATCGCATCCTCGTCGTTGGTTTACATTATGAAAATGTAAATAAAAAGCTTATTCGAATAATTTATTTTATAATTTAATTCACGTTGATTTGAAATCGGAACACGTAACGATCGATTTACAAAAATTTAACACGACGTCTACTTGAAAAGGCTAATTAATTTATGAGTCGGTAAGACAGAATTTATGAGTAATTCCGACAGAGAAACATCGTTAATATCGTTGTTGTATACGCGTCGCCTCGCACGGCGAGCATCTATTTTTCACGAAATTAAATTCGAAGTTTTTTTTCCCTAATTAGCGTTTTAATCGGTGTACCATGGATCGCCGGTTCTGCGTGCCAAAAATAAGCGAAACAGGTTCCGCGCGCGCGCGCACGCGCTTGTTATTCGCGAGAAATAAAGTGCAACGTGCAATTCCCGGGCCCGTATCGAACCCTAGTCCCACCTAGCTGATAACGAAACGGTGATTTTCACTAATTGCGGGGTAATTAAATGGACGACCAATTTGATCGTCTCAAATTATTGGTTACGGAGAACCGGAAAAGTCTCATAACTGTTATAAGGTAATAGGGGCATTCTCATAGGTTATGTTGCTTTGACACCGTAGAATGTACATGCCTGCTTTCCTTTTCTATTGCTCATCCTTTTATGCTAATTATACCGAATAGAATAGTGGAGCGCAGCACAAAATCGGACGCACGGGTCAAACCGGATACCGAACTGTTTTTCTTTTTTTTTCGAAAATCACAGCCGTGAGTAAAATTTATTCGTTTTTATTTTCAATAAAATAGAAAATTGTGTAAAATCCGCAACGGCGCTCGTTAAAACAGTTATATATATATATATATATATATATATATATATATATATAATTAATAATATATATATTATTATAATAATAATTATAATAATTATAATAATAATATACATATTATTATTATTATTATTATTATATTATTATTATATATATATACACATACACACACACACACGTAAAAACGTCTCAGAATATTGAACACTACGAATACAGGAAGTCCCAAAAATGTCTCGCAATCCGGAAATGGCGGGTTCCTCGGATCATTCGAAGCAACTTCTTCCTTTACAAAAATGTTCTCCGAGGCGCCGTTAACGAGTTATCAACGAAAGAACAATGATCAATAAGAATCGAGTACGACTGACGCGAGGCGGCCCGGCCAACCAGCGCGCGAAGCCCGGTTCCGCTCATTGGTTTAATCGCCTCGCGCCAGCCGAGCTCGCCTCTCATTGGTCACTGTTTTTCGTTAATAACTCGTTAACGGTGCCTCGGAGAACATTTTTGTAAAGGAAAAAGTTGCTTCGAACGACCCGAGGAATACGCCACTTTCGGATTGCGAGACATTTTTGGGACACCCTGTATAAAGCAAATTATTGCAAATTTGAACGACCATATATCTTTGTTCTTACCGTTCGGCGCTGGCGGTTGAATTTTTGACGATTTCGTGAACGATAGAAAAGCGATGTAAACCGGTTCGATTCAGCAATGAGCATCTTCGGTCGTTGACCACGCTAGGTGAGGCCTTGGAAATAAAAGGAGAATGAACGTCCATGATACACCTCGATATTAAGCGGTCTATAAAAGTGTCGAACCTTCGTCAACGGGCCGCGAACGAGCACGGTTAGCGATCGTACGTCCGGCTAGCACTTGTAATAACGGCGGTATCAATTTCTCTAGGACTCTGTTCGGTTTTCGAGGTTATCCGATCTTGAAGTGCTTCGTCCGTTGATGCCCGAGGAACGTCAAAACAGATCGGAAGCACAAAAAAGTGATCGACGATTCGCGCCGAAGAGTGGATTCACCACCGGATGTATTACGATCGTGTCCGACCATCTTCTTCTGTCATCGAGAGGTTATGTCACCGGATTCTTATGCATTTGTTGCGTACAAAAGGTTTCGATGATCTATTAAAATGCGAAGTTTCGGACTATACAGGGTGATTCACTCGAATCGAACGTTCAAGTTGTTCCCGTTACAACGAAAGGTAGGGAAAAAGATGACAAAATAAATTACTTTTTTTTCAAGGTCCTCGTTAACGTTTTTATTTCTTACAGCGCAATGACGTCGCCTGCATCGAGATGAGTTCGGCAACCTTCAATATCACGACGTTAAGATTATATAATTATATATAATTATATAATATTATTATATTAATTATTATATTATTGATTATATTATATTATATATATATATATATTATTATATATTATATTGTATATATAATATCCATAAATTCGACCAATTTCGTCGCAGTATCGTACTTAACCTGTCCAGTGTTGCCGTGATACATAAACCGCGCAGTCTATTGACAAGGGAACGCGTGTTTGGTCGCTTTCAGCGTTTTCGACACGCTCGGCCTTAGGTTGCATAAATTATTCAAATAGAGCCACTTCGGGCGTGGAACGAGCCGGACGAACGAATCGACAGTTCCGAAATAAACGATCGTGTCAATTAAGTGGGTCGTCCGTTCCAAGGTTGACCAACGGGGGCCGCGAATCGAGCGGTCGGTAAATTGACCCCGAGGATAAAGCTGCGACTCTAATCGCGGACAAGCGAATCCCATGAATACCGATCCGCTGACGAGTTTGACGTTACCGGCGAGGAAGCGCGGGACGCGGAGAGAGGGAGGGGGGAGCCGGAGGGCGGGGACCGCACGAAATGCGCGAGCACGAAAGAAAATTGTGAACACGATTAACCGTAATTACTGTAATGACGATGCTAAAGATCAAAGATAAGCGGGATGGGCAGCTGACACACGCGCGGACCTCGAACCGGCTAGGACCGTAACGGGATCAAAATCAATGGACGGACGGGTCTTAACAGCGCGGCGGCCTAAAGTGGCACGCCATAGGCTAGCCGCTCACCCTCGGCTCTTATTTACCGCGGGACGAAGGCCCCGGGACCGTGATGAGAGGCCCCGTGAACACAGTCGTCCGGCCACGACCGTCAGAAAATGTAATTTTATCTCGGCAGAAACGAGATTCGTTGCGTCTTCGTTCTTTCGTTTTTATTTCGAGCATTTCTACAGGGTGTCCAGAAAGTTAGACGCAATCGGGAATTAAAGGGTTCACGAGGTTATTTCAAGTAACTTTTTCCTTGGCGAAAGTGCAGTCCGCCGCTTCGTTTACGAGTTATTAACGGAATACATTGGCCAACGAGTGGCGAAAGATCGACCAGCGCGTGGCGGCCGAGCCAATCAGCGGGACTGGGCTTCGTCCGCTCGGCCGCCTCGCGCCAGCCGTGCTCGCCTCTCATTGGTCAGTGTTTTTCGTTAATAGCTCGTTAACGGTGCCTCGGAGAACATTTTTGTAAAGGAAAAAGTTGTTTCAAATAATCTCGAGAACCTCGTAACAACTATACTGCTCCCAAAAAATGATAGCATAGAAAATTTTTTGATGAAAATTAGCCAACTTTGACGGACGATAACTTCCGGAAAGATCGTCCTAAGATGATGATTTTTTCTTAAATTATAGCTTGAAATCTCTGCTTGAAGATAGCGTTTCTGGGTTTTATGTTTGACGCACCGTCGCCACGGTAACCTTTTAAATGCGTGTGTCTGCGGGACCGAGAGAGTCGGGGATTTTTCGATCGCGGTCGAAAATTCAGCAGCTCCGCCGATCAAATGTTCGGGCTCGCGTTATCACCTGCCAGGGTAACTTGGCACCGGTCGCTTCGACGGCTCCCTAACAGCGTAGAACGCCACGGAGAGAAACCTGTTTGTCATGTACCTCGTTCTCTAGATATATTAACAGCGGGCCTGTTGCTCGCGAGCAATGGCTCGCGCTTAAAGGAAATCGTGTTTCTCGCTGGTCGTGCGCCGATATTAGGGGCGAACTACCGTGAACGGGACATTACCATTATCACAAAAATGATGAATCTTTTTAGCATAAAATTACACCCGTATTTTTAGCTGTATTACCGCGTATCTGATCGCACGTAATTTGAAGCCGCCGCCAACTGACACGTAATTATGGCAAACAATTCATTCTTTTTTTCTTTTTTATGCTTAAAAGTAATATCAATATTTTAATAATATTTTAATAATAATATTTTTCACCGAGCTTTTATTTATTGCATCGCGTAGTTTTTTTGTTTGTTACAGTAATCAAACAATTCAAAGTTTTAATGCTGTTACCAAATTAACGATCTGTTGCAATAAACAATGAAGAAAATTCGAAATATATTAAAAATGTTTTTTCGGGATAATTTAATTAAGAAACGGGAAAATAGGAAGCAAACTTGAAGAATAGAAACACAGATTCGTTAAATATTCAGAATCTGAAGTATTATTATCATTATTATATTATTATCAAACGTAAATATATAATATTATATGTACATTTACGATCAATGAAAAAACAGTACTTACAAGATTAATATCAAGATTAATTTATCTTGTTAAACTGTCCCATTCAATACGACCAATTAGGACAAACTGCACTGTTTAAAAAGATTTGAAACAGAACAAGTAAACATACAGTTCTCGCGCGACAAGGAGGCACCTTTCTGTTCACGTTCCCCTCTCCCACTAGCTGCCCCACTGTCGCAGCTATCGGTCGCTATTGGCGACCTGCGACGGCGATCTGCGCGCGCCGTTTTCGACCGGCAGCGACCGATAGCTGCGGCAGCGCCGAAATCGGCGCGCGCAGATCGCCGTCGGCCAATAGCGACCGACCGCTGCGGTAGTGGGGCAGCTAGTAAGTGGGGGAACGTGAACGCACAGCTGCCTTCTCGTCGCGCGAGCACTATAGGTGAAACTGACGCTATGCATTCTCCTAGTAAAAGAACTGATCGGTTCTTCCCTTCGAATTAAATTCTCGCGGGACGAACGTGGGTCACTCGAGACCCATATCTCGTGCCGACAATTTTTTCTTTATGCGAGATTTTGTCATTGGTCAAAAACGACACGTCACCGTCCTCTGCGAGGTCCGTCCTCCGAGTGTTAATAGAGTTCGCGGAACACATGCTAGAGAATGAGATCTTTCTCTCTCACACACGCGCATGCGCACACGTATACTCGCGCGCGAATTAAGTACGTCAACTTTCTCTGATTGGTCCCGCGTGTCGTCGACCGCGCGGAACGCGGTCGGTAGCGAACCGCGCCGAAAACAGTTCGGCCTCAGCCATTGGCCTTGATCGACTGTCATAAAACCGGAATGGCCCGAACAATCGTTCGGTAACCCAGTTTTACCCGCCGTGGCGTTCCGGTGCGTAATATTTAGCCGAGCGGACCTGGTTTATTCAAGATCAAGAACCTTTCACCTCGTTTTATTTACGAGATTATCGTTCGTCCAGTTCGGGGGCTATCGAGGACATTCCAAGGTCATTGGCGGCGGTCATTGCGCGGCTTCGGAAGTTAACGAGGTCCGATGAGAGAGTTCCTTCGAATATTTTCGTTTCGAAATTATTTAATTTTAAAA
The DNA here is from genome assembly GCF_051020955.1 of Megalopta genalis. NCBI lineage: Eukaryota > Metazoa > Arthropoda > Insecta > Hymenoptera > Halictidae > Megalopta > Megalopta genalis. Next base: position 184,892 of record NW_027476169.1, read on the forward strand.
TTATTATAATTAAAAATTAATTTAATTTAAATAATTATAATTATAAATTTATAAATATATAATATATATAATATAATAATAATATATATTATATATATTATATATATAATTATAAATTTATTATAAATAAATTATTACAATTAAAAATTAATTTAATTTAAATAATTTAAAATTAACTTTAAAATTATTATACTTCGTTTCGATATTTTCCGATATTGGTGCATGCTCGCGATGTACGATGGTGTGCGCGCGTACACTCCGCGACAAAAGGTTAACTGACTTTAAAATTAACGTGAATTTTCCGTGTTTAACGTTACAACCAAGGCTTTGTTTGTATACAAATTTGCGCAATATAACTGTAAACATTCGCAAGTGAAATAGAATTGAATTTGACTTGTTTAAACAATTTTATTTGCAAAGAAGACGAGGCGAATCGGACGTCCTTTTGACGTCCGGAATAAGACGTCTTTAAGACGTCCAGGGCTTATTGTAACGTAGCACTATATTTCTATAAAAATTCGTTTCGGTGTATCTTATGTAATTATTATTTTTCATTCGTTTATATATTCTCATGTATTTTTTATTTTAATTTATTTATTATTATTTTCATTTTTTTTATTACACTATTATTAATAATTTATTAATAATTACACATAATACACCAATCTTTAGTGAGAAACGTCAAATAGCCTGAATGAAAATAATAGCACAAATGGCTGGTCCCAGAACGTGTTGACAAGAACGAACAGCAACTTCGCGATGCTATTCTCGCATCGATGAATATTTTAATCGACGAGGAATCTGCGAACTTGAAAAAAACACCATATCAACCCAAGAATTTGCACGAAGTTCCACGGTCACATCCGTGTCACATACTGGAAGAGCTGACAGACGTTGCACATCGTTTTGCATTCTTTCGGAAAAAGAAAAAAAACCCCGAGGAGGCAAGCGCGCCAACAGCGGTTTATTTATAAAAACATCGTCATAGTGAACGGCGCGGCGCCGCGCGACTCTTTTTTTCCGCCGCAGCATCCCCGAGCAGCCGTTCCCCTGCTCGCGTAGATCCACGTAGACGAGCCGAGAGAGATCGGGCTTCTATAAATATAATTACGACTCGTTACCGGCGCGTCCTTCGCGATCGGAGAGTTTAATCGAACGATCTTGAAGCCCCGTTCCCGCTATCGGCGACGCCGTCCGCCTCTGTCCGTCAAAACAAAACCACTATTTGCGCTGTTCACAGCGGTCCTGAAAGCGATATCGATGCGTCCGCGTCACCTCCCCTCCCCTCGCCTCGCGTTGCCGCGCGTCGCCTCGCATCGCCTCGCCTCGCCTCGCGTCGCGTCCCGTCGTGTGTCACCGGTTCCCGTCGCGACCGCGTGAATTTTTGTCACGCGCCGCCGCGACGCGTTCCCGGCTCGGCGAAATCGTTCCGTCGATTTAGAGATTTCACGCGCGATCCCCCGGACACGGAAATGATAAATGACGATTATTTTGCCGCGGCCGGTGCGCGCGGAGACGACTCTATCCTGCTGTCACTAACGAGCTGTCACACGGCGAATTCCTTCGCCGCCGTGCTCGGTGACGCGCGCAACACGCCGTACGAGACCGACCGAGATCTGTATCGGATATATTTATTTATGCGAACGGCCGGACCGCGGGACAAATTAAACGAACGCGAGCGGCGCGAGCTTCCAGCATCCATCACCCCTCTCCGGCCCCGTGATTTTTACGAGCCTGGGGTTTAGATCCGACGACTTAGCGCTGGTTTCGTCGCGGGAATACGCTTTTACTTGCTGTCCTTCTCGCATACAAGCACGAAATATATTATATATACGTACATGTGTACGCAAAGAAGTATAATATATTGCGTACGTTTTAACGCATTATGCAAGGAATGCAAAATATATTAATGGAATTAAATATAAATGAAAGTATAGATAAATAATCTATTAATAAATAGATAGAATAATAAAAATATATATTATTAGAATTCTCCGTTCGTGAAACATGTTTCTTTCCTGATCTTATTGTTCTATCTGTTTTCTAGTCCCTCCGTGTCGAAATGATCGTTCGATTTATAAATTTGCATCGAATTAATTCATTTTTATCATATAAAATAAAAGTTAAATAAATACTTATTATATATATATATATATATATATATATATATATATATAATGATAAAAATGAATTAATTCAATATATATTTACATAGCTGTATCAAGCTTGATAAATCATGCTTATTGCATAGAATCTCTCCTCACATTTTCTGTGCGTTATATTCGAAACAAGTATAAAAGTTATTAGGAGGTTAAGGTTAAGAAGTTATTAAGATAGCTTAACAAGTTATTAAGGTTAGGAGATCCCCACACGTTCTGCAGGACCTTCGACGGACTTCCTTTCACAATGTCGCATTCTGTTGCAGCAGAAGCTCCGCATCCCCCGTCTACGTGACCGCCATATCCTTGAGATTCTTCGGCTCCCATGAATCTCGGCGCGTCCGCCACGCGTGGAAACGGCTAACGGATTCTGCCGTGGCACAAAAAAGGCTCCGCGATCTACGAAAATTTCTGTGTGATCCGGCTGTCAGCGCGACGGCCAACATTCTTCGGGGGCATAATATAAACATAACAGGGCCGGTTTCGCCGTGTCTTCTCCGCGGGCACGGTAATTCCGTCGACATCCTGCGTTTAATTAAACAAAAAGTTCGTTGCATCGCGCGTTTCAGCCTCGCTCCCGATGGAATCTTCCCAGCGCCGTCTGGCCGCCATTGCCGCAAAGCCGCCGCCGCCGAGCCGCCGCGCAGCGCAGCGTCGAGCCGCCGCACCGCCGCTGCCGCCGCTGGGATTCGATAGCATAAATACCGGCAGCGAACGTCCCGACGCGGACCACTCCATCATTTTACAGTTCGCCTCGCGGTCGGTTTTCACGTTTTTGTTTCCGCGTCGCGTAAATCGTAACGCCACGGCCGGTAGCTTCCGATCGCGCTGAATTACACCGTTTGCATCCCGATCGCTCTAAACGACGTTCAGACCAGCAAAACTTCCACTCGTCTCTCTCTACGCTTGTATATTCTTAGCGCGATATTACAGTGACTAACGAGAGAGCGTTCGTGCACCTTCCAAAACGCAACTACGCGACTTGAATTTTCTATTTAGATGTCCAATCTAAATCGGACAATGATCAAAATGCTTTTGGTAATTATTCGGGGCTTATGGGTTATGTCGACACCGAATATAATATAGAATATTTTTATATAGAATATTAATATAGAATATAGAATATTTTTATATAGAATATTAATATAGAATATAGAATATTTTCATATAGAATATTAATATAGAATATAGAATATTTTTCTTAAAATTCCCCTTTACTTATATCGCATGCTTAAAACGTGAACGTGAAGTCAACATTACACAGTTTTAGCACTGTTTACATACGGTTCGACCGTTAGGCCAATGTTTTGCACCTTTGACGGTTTTTTGTATGGTCGGGTCGGCACTCTCCACCCCCTCGCCGACCAAACCACAACCAACTCGGTATGTAAACAGTGCTAAAACCGTGTAACGTGGACTGTAGGGCACACCACAGTGGACTAGTGACATTCACGTGTAAACAAGAACTATTATACATTGTATTTGAAACGCGTTTTTGTGAATATCTCGGAAATGATCTTCACAACATACGTATATCAAAGTAAATTGAAATCGTTTTTATACTGGCTTTTATACTTTGCTCGTGCACGATATATGGTTCGTAATCAATAAAAATTGAAAAACTATTACTTCCCATACAGTGTTCTTTACAACATGAACGAACGTATGTATAATTTCGTCATGTTACGACTCCAGGTTTTTGTGCAACGATTTCCATGCTTATATGGTTACTAAATATATTATTATGGGTATCATTAGCCTCGGCGAACGTTCTGGAACAAGATTAGATAGAGGATACATCGATTTCCCGACATGACTTATATTCTCCAGCTTGATTGCTCGTTCGCCCCACCGTGCATTGGTTCGTCCTAAGATTGTGCTATAGGGCTCGCAGTAAACCGCGGATTTTTCTGCGAGCCAAGAATTGTCCGACGATTCCGCGGATACGCCCTTATCCAAAAGTGAAATCGTCTCAAGCTACGGCTAGCCCTAAAAGCAGAAATAATAACAGAGAGAAGAAAGAGAAGAAAGAAGTAAGTGACCGTAGAATTTAAGGAAAAGGAAAATGTTACCACCGCTAACACCACCGTTATTAGCGCTTTTCTGTTTCGCCCTACGGCTCGGTAGTGACCAAGCCTGTGTAATCTAATGCAACCTAATGTCCATCTAATGTACAACAGCTGTAATAAACCTTAATCCTTGTCGTACCACGTCCGGGTTTTTACGGACCGAGAGCTCGGGGCCTGATTCGACCATTTGGCACTCGATGCAGTCTGTCGTTCATTTAAAAAAAGAAAGATAACAGCGATAATAATAGCAATAATAATAATAATAATAATAACGATAATAGTAACAAGATTTTTAGTTCAAAATGTGTGTATAGATAAGGTCCAGATCATGGGGCTTCGCGTGAACGCCCAACCGCCGTTATCGCGACGGTTAAAAAAGGCTTCACAAGCTTAATAATAATAATATTAATAAAAATAATAATTATTATTATCGGATCCCGAACGTCTTCTCCACAATAATATATTATTATATAATAATAATTATTATATCGTGGATCCCGAACATCTTCTCCACAATAATATATTATTAATATAATAATAATTATTATCGAATCCCGAACGTCTCCTCCGCAATAATACATTATTATATAATATATTAATATATTATTAATATAATAACAATTATTATATACATATATATATCGGATCCCGAACGTCTCCTCCACAACGGAAAATATCGCACAAGAGCAGCCGCCCGTTGCGATTCGAATGAACCGTTGTTCCAGCAGGCGGCTGCACCGCGCAAAAAGCAAACTTGTTGCACGAAAAGCCCTCGGGCAAGCGTTAATTTCCCGCCGGAGGATCAATCTGCCGAGTAACCGCTGGTAACTGGCCAATCCATTCCGCGTGTGTTTCGAATCCGAATGCTTGTTCCCGCGAAGGAAATCCGACGGAAAAATCCGTCGTCATCGTCGTTGTCGTCGTCGGGTCATCGACGTCCCATCAATACACAGGCCGCCGGCTCCACGCGAGGCTGACATCATATTGTTGCTGTTCCCGGTTCGCCTGTAATTACTAATTACAGGCTCGGACAGAAGTCACGGCTCCGGAAGCGAGCGGACCGCCATGATTCTCCCGCCAACCGTCTCGCCGCTCGACGGTGGCTCCCTCGCTCGCCCCCCTCCCCGCCCCGCGCGGGTTCCACTCGCGCGGGTTCCACTGCTCGGGTTCGCGCTCCTCGGGTTCCACTGTTCGGGTTCCACTCTTCCAGGCCGGCCGGTCGCGGGACGCGTCCCCCCGTCGTCCGGCTGGAACGTTTAATATCCTCGCCGGGATTGTCTAATACAGCCGAGTCATTGATTGGCAGAAGATAGAGGCCGGTTAGCCGGCCGGCAGCCTCGAAGATTAAATTTCCTGCGGCCGATACACACGACCATTCACGAATACGCCCGGCCTGAAGAACCGGGGAAAAACGCGGCCGACACGATCGAGAGCCGGCCCCGGTGATTTAGCCCGTGTGTCGCGGTTTCACGGTGCTGACGCTGAGAGCTGAGCTGAGCCGTTTGCCGTTGCCGTTGCCGTGCCTCTGCCCTGCCGCGCCCGCGACTCCGTCGGGGAACTTCTCAACTTCCGTCGGCCGTCAGCGACTTCCTCGTGAAAAACTGGTAACCGCTCGGTAAAAATCGGCGCGATAGATGCGAGCCCATTGAAATCGACCGCCCAACCCAAGCGGTCGGACGATTCGCGATGTACGTACATACTGCTGTGCGCATATACCGCGAGCGATTCCTAAGGTCTAAACTCCTGGCCGCTGCTTTTCAACCGTTTTGCGCTCCCGCGTTAGATGCTCGCGCCGCCGGCCGCCACCGCAAAACGATGCGGTGTGTCGCGGAACTGCGGATCAACGTGGAATCGGACTACACGATGCATTATCATAGAGAGAATAAAACGCCGATGATATTAGGTGCAGAGACGTAGAGACGTTTTTCAATCGGCTTCCCACGGTCAGGCGGATCCCGCCGTTACGGCGAGGATAATGTTATTAATAATAATTATTATATTATTATTATAGCTTAATAATAACATCGAATAACGAGATTTTAAGTGTGTCCCGGCTTATTATTATCAATATTATTATATCATTATATAATAATAATAATAATAAAAATATAATATATATAAGTATAATAGCATAAAACAGTAGAACTTCGATTCTTCGAATTCAGAATTGACAGTTGATTTCTTTCCCATTTTCGATAAATTATTAATACGATAACGTAAGACGATAAGTCGAAGTCTTAATCGAGGCTAAATTATAGTTCCGTCGTTATTATTTGGAACAATGAAAAATCTAAAAATCTAATCGAGTAAAATCTAGTTCGGTTAACCGAGTGTTCTATTGCTACGACACGACGACGAACGAGAAACACCGACCAATGAGAGGCGCAGGCGCGAGTCGAGTTATTCGAGGTTATGAACAACAGTCGTTTCTTTTGCTGTATTTCCAATTTCGATCAGCGCCAGAAGGATTAATGGTCCATCACCGTCGTATTTCCGAAAACGTGTTCTCACCTAACCTCGCATCGTCCGTCCCGTCTTAAATATCTTTTCTTCGCGAACTCTTCATCGCGAGGTTTTCTCGACTTCGATCTGCCAGATCGCAAAAAGACCGCAAAAAACGGCCCGCTGTCCACGGCAAAGAAGATCGATCGGTGAATAGCCGAGGAAGATGACCGTACGAGTAGCGAAGGAGCCAGCAGCGTGAAGAAGATAATTGAATGAGAAACACCGATTTTTAGCGACCCGGGCTCCGCCGCTACGATCACCGATGAAAGCTGTCGATGGGGCGAATGTTCGTTCCCCCCACCTCCCGCCACCCTTCTTGTCCCTCGTCTCGCTGGATTAACGCCGGCCTGGCCCGATATCCCGAAGCTTTCCCGATGCTATCCGCGGCGCTCGATTAATACAATATCGTTGCTCTCACTTTCCGTTTTATTCCCCTCCCACTCCCCCGCCGCCTCGTTACGCGCATCGCTCTATCCATCGATCCGGCGAAACACTTTCGCCTTCCTCGCCCGCAGGTGTGTAACACCTTCGCACGGGCACTGTTAGGCCAGACCTGCGCAAACAACGAGGACCGCAACTTTATGCGAACGAGGTTATGCATTTTCGGAGCATTGTCAACTTGTTCGCGTCGCGCGTGTTGCAAGAGTGACATAGATACCGGCCCTTAAGCCAATGGAAACACGGCGCACAGCCGAGGACAAAGAGCGTGACGAATCGCGGGCAGATGGAGACACGGTCGAAAGTAGCGCGCGGTAGAATACAGTCGAGCACGTGTCTTGCTAATAAATTCATAGTGCATCAAGTGTTCAGCGTCTTCGTTTCGTTTAAAACAATGCGCATGTACAGGATGTGTGGCACAAAGTGGCGGGTTCCTCAGGTCATTCGAAGCAACTTTTTCCTTTAGAAAAACTTTCTCCGAGGTAGCATTAACGAGTTATTAACGAAAAACAGTGACCAATGAGAGGCGAGCTCGGCTGGCGCGAGGCGACCGATCCAACGAGCGGAACTGGGGCTTCGCGCGCTGATTGGCTGGGCCGCCTCGCGTCTGCCGTACTCGATTCTTATTGGCGCACTGTTTTTCGTTGATAACTCGTTAACGGTGCCTCGGAAAACATTTTTGTAAAGGAAGAAGCTGCTTCAAACGATCCAAGGTACTCGCCATTTCCGGATTGCGAGACATTTTTGGGACACCCTGTGTATATATACTTATATTATATATTATATTATATTTATATTATATATTATATTATATTTATATTATAATATACAGGGTGTTCGCTCGGCTGAATGTCAAAGCTCAATCAGTCGGGACTTGACTAATGGTGGAATCAGACGTGTTTCAAGACAGCTCTTCCAATAATGTCGATCGTCAAAGTCATTGGGGGGGTGGGGGGGTGTACCCTTCGTGCTCGCTCGGCTGAATGTCAAAGCTCAATCAGTCGGGACTTGACTAATGGTGGAATCAGACGTGTTTCAAGACAGCTCTTCCAATACTGTCGATCGTCAAAGTCATTGGGGGGGGTGGGGGGTGTACCCTTCGTGCTCGCTCGGCTGAATGTCAAAGCTCAATCAGTCGGGACTTGACTAATGGTGGAATCAGACGTGTTTCAAGACAGCTCTTCCAATACTGTCGATCGTCAAAGTCATTGGCGGGGGGGGGGGGGGGTGTACCCTTCGTGCTCGCTCGGCTGAATGTCAAAGCTCAATCAGTCGGGACTTGACTAATGGTGGAATCAGACGTGTTTCAAGACAGCTCTTCCAATAATGTCGATCGTCAAAGTCATTGGGGGGTGGGGGGGTGTACCCTTCGTGCTCGCTCGGCTGAATGTCAAAGCTCAATTAGTCGGGACTTGACTAATGGTGGAATCAGACGTGTTTCAAGACAACTCTTCCAATAATGTCGATCGTCAAAGTCATTGGGGGGGTGGGGGGGGTGTACCCTTCGTGCTCGCTCGGCTGAATGTCAAAGCTCAATCAGTCGGGACTTGACTAATGGTGGAATCAGACGTGTTTCAAGACAGCTCTTCCAATAATGTCGATCGTCAAAGTCATTGGGGGGGTGGGGGGGTGTACCCTTCGTGCTCGCTCGGCTGAATGTCAAAGCTCAATCAGTCGGGACTTGACCCTTGGTGGAATCAGACGTGTTTCAAGACAGCTCTTCCAATAATGTCGATCGTCAAAGTCATTGGGGGGATGGGGGGGGGGGTGTACCCTTCGTGCTCGCTCGGCTGAATGTCAAAGCTCAATCAGTCGGGACTTGACTAATGGTGGAATCAGACGTGTTTCAAGACAGCTCTTCCAATAATGTCGATCGTCAAAGTGATTGGGGGGGTGGGGGTGTACCCTTCGTGCTCGCTCGGCTGAATGTCAAAGCTCAATCAGTCGGGACTTGACTAATGGTGGAATCAGACGTGTTTCAAGACAGCTCTTCCAATAATGTCGATCGTCAAAGTCATTGGGGGGATGGGGGGGGGGGGTGTACCCTTCGTGCTCGCTCGGCTAAATGTCAAAGCTCAATCAGTCGGGACTTGACTAATGGTGGAATCAGACGTGTTTCAAGACAGCTCTTCCAATAATGTCGATCGTCAAAGTCATTGCGGGGGGGGGGGGGGTGTACCCTTCGTGCTCGCTCGGCTCAATGTCATTGCTCGATTAGTCGTTACTCGTTTAGTGGAAGAATCAGTTGCATTTGAGGAAAGCTCTTGCAAAAGTGATATTATTATAAATTAAATTGTTAAGAATAAAGATATAATATAATTTTCAAGGAACGTTATTGCGTTAAATTACTTAATTGTTGGAACAACTACTATAATAGAATATAACAGAAAGTGTACAGAATCGAAGTAAATTGGATATTTTCACACGTGTCAGGCAGTGCACAATAAATTTTATTTTTCGGAAAGTTTATTGTTAATCGAAATTCGTTCTGCTTCCTTCTAAAATCAATGTTAATTAATTTTCTATCTAATTCGAATCTAAATTTACTTAACATTCGGTAAAATTATTAATAGTTATTTGTCAAAATCGTATCTCTAATTTCAACGCGAATTTCCAAATGGTTTCCGATAATTTCTAAATCTTTTCCGCGAATGGAAATTAATATTTTCGATTAAAATCTTAAATGCGTGTGCTATGGAAACTTGGACACTTCTTGATGATGCTACTCTCTCTACGCTGCTTCTCTCTCTACGCTGCTACTCTCTCTACGCTGCTACTCTCTGTACGCTGCTACTCTCTCTACGCTGCTACTCTCTTCTACTTCTTCCTACTACAAATTCCAGGACCAACATCGCATCGAAATGTAAGTCGATCTTATTTGACCAGTAGTTCTCTCAATTTTTTCGAGTACAGTGACCACATACTTGTTGCGAATTCTATTGTATATTTAGTTAGGATGTATTCTTTTCAATGACTTGCGTTTTCCGTTCGAATTCAATTGCCGTTACCCTTGCCAATACTTCTGTCATTGTTACTTCCATTAAATTTTTGACATTACTATTGCCGTTACCCTCGCCAATACCTCTATCATCGTTACTTCCATTACTTTTTTGCCATTGCTATTGCCGTTACTTCTCGAGCAATTAAATTCACGCGTAGTCATCGAAACAGATTAATTTTGACGAATAATTCGAAACTAATAACCCCATTTTAGCTAGGATTTTCAGGTTCTTTATTTTCAGGTTAATACTATCGTAAGACAAAACTTATGGTGTATATTATCATGTATATTATTATGTATATGTATTGTTAATTGGTCACTGTACTCGCTGCAATAGCAATAGTAGTTCTTGTCATAGCAATAGTAGTTCTTGTCATAGCAATAGTAGTTCTTGTCATAGCAATAGTAGTATTCGGGCAGGCTTTGCCAACCCAACGATCAGCGCAGATGGGCACATCCGCGACTTGCAATAGTGTTGCGAAATAATCTCGCGTTGTTTCACTTCATTTTTAACAGAGATGAAAATTAGCGTCGCGAATAAAACCATCGCGATTATCATTAGCATCGAAATTAATTATTCAAAGTATAGATTTCATTTAGTTCGACATGCAAGAAGCGTCAAAGATAGCGTTGCGACTAAGTACGCTCGCGTTTCAAGTTTGAAATTTTCGAAGATCATCAAAGTCCACTCGCTTTTGCATCTCTGTTCATTGAATTAGCGTCGCGACAATACAATCGCGTTGTAATAGTTTACCTTCCGACTTTTCAGGCGCCCATGCTGCAGCTGCAACGAAGGGCCTCGCCGCCCCAACAACAGCTCGGATGGGCACATCCGCGACTTGCCATAGCGTTGCGAATTATTCACGCGTTGCTATAATTAATTTCGAACAGAAATCATAGCGTTGCGAATAAAATAGACGCGAGTTTTCTTTGTATTATCAAGCACAATAGCTTTGAATATAGCGTTGCGAACTAATCGCGTTTCAACTTTGCAATTCTATCAGATTTCTCGAAGTCTACAGACTCGTTCTTTCCAGAAAGTAAAGTTAAATCTTTCGGATTTCTGTTCGATGCATTAGCGTAGCGTCGAAATAATCGCGTTGCCAGTAGCTTCGTTCGTCTTTCCAGGCGCCCATTCCGCAGTTGCAACAATGGACCGAGGTCCCAACGATCAGCTGGGTTGGGCACATCGCGATTTTTCCATCCTAGCGTTGCGAAATGAATTATCGCGTTTTGTCTTCGAATTAGTTTCGAAGTTAGCGTTGCGAGAATAATCGCGTTGCAGTAGCTTCGTTCGTCTTTCAGAGCCCATGCCGCAGTTGCAACGCTCCGCAGTGCAGGCATTCGCGATTTTCCTTAGAGTCGCGAGACGAAATTAACATCGCGAAAAATTGCCAATGCGTTGTATCAGAATTGCGAAAACTGCCAACGCGTTGTGTTAGAGTCGCGAAATAAATGCCGCACTGCGAGTTGCCGTTCCAAGGATCGCAGCATCGTCTCGCAATCGTCGACGATTTCCTTTAGAGTCGCGTGAAAACAAATCGAAGTGCACGGGAGTTTTCGCTTTCGGATCTGACGAATTAACATCGGATTAATATTCAGACGAATTAACACGAATTAATATCGACATCTAATTCTCGTGGATTAGCGTCGCGAAAAAGGAGTCCGCGTTTCTTTGCCACTTTCACTTTGATTTCCTCTCTGGCATCCAAAATCAAATTGTAATTCTTATATTCGCAGACAATATCTTTGCAGAGCAGTGGAAGATCGTCACCACAGGGAGCGAGAATATTTTATTCCTATCTTCGGACTTTTTTAGGCCAGGTCCGAGCACGTGTTGCAAATGCCCGCAAAACCACTGCGTGCAGTAGGAATTCATTTTTGCGAACCGAGAATTTACAAGTCGTAGCAGTTGGCGCAAAATCGCGACGCACGTTACTTATGTCCAAGTTTTCGAGCTCCTTCTGTCGAGATTATCATCCGCCGAGGGTTTATCATCCGCGAGGGAGAAACATCGGCCGAAAGATGAGTCTTAATTAATAATTGCGCGCATCTTAGTTCATAATTGCCTGCGTCTTAGTCAAGCAGTGTTCTTAATGTAAGTTTGTTAGATTTCGTTTCCAATTATTTTCACACAAATTGCATTCGTCTGTGGGTTAACTTGGCACTCCTGTGCTGGTTTTAGGTTTTCTATTTTATCCTGTCACCCTTTTTGTATTCAGACTAACCATTTTCAATCATTTTAGGTACATTACAGAGATTATCATCCGCCGTGGGATTATCATCCGTCGTGGGATGCGTTTTAATTTAGTGTTATTCCTCCGATAGGAGGTCCCTCAGGGGCTCGCTTGCGGGTGGGGCCCGCAAGTGAGTACGGAGGGTAGCGTCCCCGAGGTACCCGAGGCGCTTGTAGGTTGTTAGGGTTCTTAATTTAAGTTTGTTAAATTTTGTTTCCTCCATTCTCTCAAAAATTGCACTCGTGTGCGGGTTAGTTTGGCACTCGTGTGCTGGTTAGTGTGGCACTCGTGTGCTGGTCAGTGTGGCACTCGTGTGCTGGTCTTAGGTTTCCTATTTCACCTCGTCACTCATTTTGTTCAGACTAATTTGAAATCAATTATTTCAGGTTCCTTACAGATATTATCATCCGCCGTGGGATGCGTCTTAGTTTCCTTCATTTTCCCAAAAATTGCACTCGTGTGCGGGTTAGCTTGGCACTCGTGTGCTGGTTTTAGGTTTCCTAATTTGACTTGTCACCTATTTTGTATTCATACTAACTAGAATTCAATCTTTTCAGGTTCATTACAGATATTATCATCCGCCGTGGGATTTTCATCCGCCGTGGGATTATCATCCGCCGAGGGATTCGTCTTAGTTATTAAGTGCGTGCGAGTTAGTTGATACGTGTGTGTGTGGCTTAGTTTAAGATTCTTAACTTCTTGCCGTACTTTAACGGGTCTAGCTTTGAACAAAGATTTTTCTTAAGAATGAACATTATTTAATTCTCTCTTTTTATTCTTTTTTGCTCGTTCAAGGAAGTGTGTAATCTCACAATAAAATAAAATTTTCTTCTCCTTCTGAGAAATAATTACAGCCGGGAAATTTCTAGTCATCATAAATTTAAAGAGTATGGTACGGCAAGGGGTTAAGATTGCACAGGGGCCTCCGACCCACGGGAGCGCCCGTGGGGGGCACGGGGGGTAGCGTCCCCGAGATACCCGAGTCGCTAACTTCGCATATGTCCAGTATTATTGCCTTACTTTTACTTTTTCGCGTTTCGTATTTGTCTCCGATACAGCCTTCTGCTGTGGCGGCCTTGCTTGCGCAATCTCTTGGGTAAGTTCGAACACTTCTCGATGTTGGGCGAGTGATCATGAGGCGTGAGGGCTCTTCCCTGGTCGCTGTTCGGCCAGTAATCCGCCCTTAGCTCCTATGAGGGGCGGGGTGTTGGGCGAGAAATGGTCACACAGGTTTATCTGTGTAGGCTCTCGCCTAGTGCCGATTCAGACGGGTAAGGCGGCCTAACTTAGTTTTAGGTCGCAGGGCGAGAAATGGCCACCCAATGTGTGGGAGGATCCGATTTTGGATCATCACTCCTCATGTGATCGCGCCGGACATCAAGATTTGCGAGGCTCCGGTCTTGTGCAAGCATTGTACGCGTCGCGTCACCCTCGACTCAGTGCCTTCTGCACTGACTCGCACTTGTTTCTTACTTTGAAAGAATCACTGCCTTCTGCACTGATTCATTTTGGTCCCCGTGGATCGGAGACTTCTTCTTTGATCCACTTTGGTCCGCGATAGTACTTGACATATGCGAACGAGTGAGTGTGTGGGAATGTGTGATAGCTAGCTAGCGAGCGTATTAGTTTATAAGTCGTCGTTGTTAGAAAGGGAGCCATAGCGAATTCCGGCTTCGTTCTGACTCCCTTTCGGGTCTCTAAAGCAGCAACCTCCTCGCGGTGAGACTCGGGCAATCGGTATCATCCTCGGTTCAAAAATTCTTGCGAATTGCAATGAATTTCGGAGTCGAGGATGATACCGAGCAAATAGCTGCAAATTTTATATTGTAAAATAGTGTGCATTGTAAAAGTATGTGGATTTATACTTCAAGTTAGGGCTCGAAATAATGTTTCGTTCGTAAATTGTTGAAATTGGTACTCCTCCGTTTGGAGGTCCCTCAGGGGCTCGCTTGCGGGTGGGGCCCGCAAGTGAGTACGGGGCGTAGCGTCCCCGAGGTACCCGAGGCGCTTGTAGGTTGTTAGGGTTCTTAATTTAAGTTTCTTAGATTTCGTAGCGTCCATTTTCTCAAAAAATGCACTCGTGTGCTGGTTAGTTTGGCACTCGCGTGCTGGTTAGCTTGGCACTCGTATGCTGGTTAGCGTGGCACTCGTGTGCTGGTCTTAGGTTTCCTAATTCAACTTGTCACCTATTTTGTATTCACACTAACTAGAATTCATTTATTTCAGGTTCATTACAGATATTATCATTCGCCGTGGGATGCGTCTTAGTTTCCATAATTTTCGCAAAAATTGCACTCGTGTGCGGGTTAGCTTGGCACCCCTGTGCTGGTCTTAGGTTTTCTATTTTGACTTGAATTCAGACTAACTTTAATTCAATCTTTTCAGGTTTATTACAGATATTATCATCCGCCGTGGGATTATCATCCGCCGTGGGATTTTCATCCGCCGTGGGATTTTCATCCGCCGTGGGATTATCATCCGTCGTTGGATACGTCTTGATTAATAAGTGCGTGCGACTTAGTTATTAAGTGCGTGCGAGTTAGTTAATAAGTGTGTGTGAGATAGTTTAAGATTCTTAACCTCTTGCCGTGCTGTAACGGGTCCAGCATTTAATAAAGATTTCTCTTTAGAATGAATATTATTTTGCTCTTACAACTTTATCTAAATTTCTCTTCTTTTCACCACAATATTTAATTGCTCAAGAAGTGTAGTCTCACAGTAAACTCAAATTTTTTTCTCCTTCTGAGAAATAATTACAATCGAGAAATTTCTAGTCATCATAAATTTAAAGAGAATAGTATGGCAAGGGGTTAAGTTCCCTCAGGGGCCCCCGACCCACGGGAGCGCCCGTGGGGGGCACGGGGGATAGCGTCCCCGAGATACCCGAGTCGCTAATTTCGCATATGTCCAGTAGTATTGCCTTAGCATTACTTTTTCGCGTCTCGTTTTTGACTCCGCCACAGCAGAAAGCTGTGGTGGCCTTGCTTGCGCAAACTCTTGGGTAAGTCCGGACACGTCTCGTTGTTCGACGAGTGACCATGCGGCATGGTGATTCGAACGCGGACCCTCCTGCTGGGGAGGCTCTCGCTTCGCGTATTCGCAATGTAAGACGTCCTTAGCTCTCTTTTGGGGGCGGGGCGCAGGGCGATCCGACTCATTGTAGGATGATCCAACTTTGGATCATTATTCCTCATGTGAAAACGGCGAGCATCGAGATCTGCGAGGCTCCTGATTTGTGCGAGCATTGTACGCGTCGCGTCACCCTCGAGTCAGTGCCTTCTGTACTGACACGTACTTGTTTCTTAGTTTCGAAGAATCAGAGCCTTCTGCTCTGATTCATTTCGGTCCCCGTGGATCAGAGACTTTTTCTTTGATCCACTTTGGTCCGCAATAGTACTTGGCATATGCGGATGAGTGAGTGTGTAGGTGTGTGCTAGCTAGCTGGCGAGCGTGTGTGTTAATTTATAAGTCGTCGTTGTTAGAAAGGGAGCCATAGCGAATTCCGGCTTCGTTCTGACTTCCTTTCGGGTCTCTAAAGCAGCAACCTCCTCGCGGTGAGACCCGGGCAATCGGTATCATCCTCGGTTCAGGAAATATTGAGAATTACAATGAATTTCTGGATCGAGGATGATACCGAGCAAATAGCTGCAAACTTTGTATTGTAACAAAGTATTTATTGTAAAAGTATGTGAAATTATACTATAAGTCGGGGCTCTGAATAATGTTTCGTTCGAAAATTGTACAAATTGTAATTCCTCCGATCGGAGGTCCCTCAGGGGACTTCTTTGATCCACTTGGTCCGCAATAGTACTTGACATATACGAACGAGTGAGTGTGTAGGTGTGTGCTAGCTAGCTGGCGAGCGTGTGTGTTAGTTTATAAGTCGTAAATATATGCTACGTAAAAATTGTCATTTCAAAAACGCGATTCAGTCGGATCTACGTTTATGTACCGGTATAAAATTTTAAATGGTACACATAAGGTGTCATGCACACCAGAAAATTAAAACGGCTATCACGGTTAAACTACATATTATTTCGAGTCCGAAAATTAGTGAATATTCTTCAGACGTTCTAAAGTAAAGGTGAACAGCGTTTTTCTTAAAAATATCACTGTTATGTAGTAAAAAAAATCCGGAAAGTTCTCGCTTCGTGACTTGTTCAATA
Source organism: Megalopta genalis (assembly GCF_051020955.1). NCBI lineage: Eukaryota > Metazoa > Arthropoda > Insecta > Hymenoptera > Halictidae > Megalopta > Megalopta genalis. The sequence goes on from NW_027476169.1 coordinate 201,467, forward strand.
CTTCGAACTCGGCTCGAGTCCGTCCCGACCTTCTGTCAAAACCTGGTGCTGCGGACTCTCTCGCGGACCCTCTCTCTCGCACCGTCACCTCTCATTGGCCAGTGTTTTTTGTTAATAACTCGTAAACAAAGCCGTGGATTGCATTTTCGCAAAGGAAAAAGTTACTTCAAATGACCTCAGCTACCCCTCATTTTCGGCTGTTAAAATAATTGTGGGACACCCTGTATATATATATTTTTTCATAAATCTTATATTTCGTAAAAAAAAATTTAATATAACAATAACTCATTGGAAAGTTCACATCGGAGATATATGACCCCTTGAACAAAATTTCATACACAGATTTCTCCTCTTTAAACATACGGCATAGATCATTTGAGATTTGAGGTTACGTAAGCCTGTCCCGTGACAGGCAGCGCGCCGATTAACGCATCGAGCGTAAAACAGACTCGCTTTCCGCGCACGGTAACTAAAATACACGTGCCGAGAAATAGGCTCGGTTGCCCGTTGCACGTTAAACGACGATAAAATGGTGCAACACGATCGAAATAAAAGGAGGCTTTGCGAAATCCGAACGACGGATGCGTGATTTCGACGGTTGGGCCACACCGCCGCGGAGGATGAAATTATTCCGTTAAATTGCTACAGTCGCTCGAAAGATCACGGAACACGAAGGAACCGCGCGAAGGAAGCGTTCGCTCTCGACGATACTTGTCAAACATTGCGCAACCCCGCGGCGGTTCGCGGGGTCTCCGTAACGTTGGGAGCGTTACGACATCTATAAATATAAGTTCGGTTGTTCCCGAAACTTCGCAAGAGCGTAGACGAACGTCGCCCGGGGCGGTCCTGTGCAAATGCTTGTCGGTCGGACGTGACGAAGAACGATCTCCTGATACGTTAACATTGGACGGCGTCGTTGTGGTCGGCGGTGATCTTCCACGAAGATCCACGGAATCGCGACGCTCGTATTCGCAGGCTGCGAGGGAGAGAGACCGCGGTCCTGTCACCCTTTGAGTCGCGACCACAAAGAAGGGTACAGTAATGTCTCTCTAATCGACGCCCGGATTAATCACAAAAATGGACAATTTGGGAAGAGGAGATAATTATGAAACAATTATTAAAAAATGTCTCGCGATCCGAAAGTAGGGGATTCCTGAGGTGATTTTGAAGCAACTTTTTCCTTAGCGCAAATGCGACCCGCGGCTTCGTTTGCGAGTTATTAACGAAAAACAGGGACCAATCAGAGGCGAGATCATTCGGCGCGGAGAAAAACCGTTAACGGTGCCGCGGAGAAAATTTTTGTAAAGGAAAAAGTTGCTTCGAATGACCTGAGGAACCCGCCACTTTCGGATTGCGAGACATTTTTGGGACATAAATATATATATATGTATAATAAATAATACGTTATATATTATTATTTATATATAATATTTATTTATAATATCTATTTGTATATAATAATATATATATATATAATTATATTTAATATAAATATATTATAGCATTATTGTGCAACTTATGGAGGAATTGGCTGCCAACAGAACACAGTAACTGGCTCCCCTGTCCTAAATCAACAGCATATGCAAGATATCTGGTTACAAGAAGATATTTCGCAGCAAAAGACAAGGAAAATTACACGGATTCGAAACAATGATTCAAATGAATTTTGAGACCATGTTCTCGCGTGGCTATTTCTATGCAACTTGGCTCGAATGAAAGCTGGATGCGTCTACTGAAAGACAAGGTTATGTCTGAAATTGTACAACGTGTCTGTTCTTGGAAGAAGAAAACGCGAACGGACTTATTACCGTGAATGATAGACGATCGATAATGAAGTTGCCATCGGTCGATGGTAATAAAATATTCAGAGGCACGTCCGAAGGAAAAATTGGCGGGAGGGCAGAGAACCGGTGGGTGAAAAATAACGTGCGAGAAGATGGCGGCGGGCGGGCGCACGCATCGGCAACAAGTTATCGTCCGCGCGTAAGAAGCCTAATTGCGATTGGCTCCCGGTATAAAATACAATAATCCGAGCCGACAGACACAGTAAACATAATTTCACGCTCGCACGGAGAAAGTAATTTGGCGCTCAATGAAAGATGAAATTTCAATTGCGGTTAATTACAGAGGCGAGGCACCCGTTGGAACGGGACGCTCCTTCCTGTTCTCGCGTGAATAGAGAAATGATGCCGATGACGGATCCGAGTTATGATATACTCGGATCGGCTAATTACCAGCCCTCTTCCTCCCCACGAGGCATTACTCGATCTCCGCTCGGCACGGCTCGGCTCGGCTCGGCTACGCGCGGCCGTGCTCGTGAATCATCGCTATCGATGATGTATTGCTCCGGGAAATCCTGAAAAAGCTAGACGGTGCCCCCGACCCGGCTGGCCAAAGAAACCGGTAACGACGCTTTGTTGCCATTCGACGACCACGATTTGCATTCGCAACAGGCGCAATAGATAATCACCGTGATCCCTGGAGCAGAGATTCTTCCCGCCTATGCGCCTCTCGCTTCGCACAGCGAACTAATTTTCTTCCCGGTGGAAACTCGCCTGTAATGCGCTCCTATTGTATCGTATTGTATCGCGTTGTTATTTCCCTTTTGTAGAATACTAATGTCCTCTTTAGTTTGTATTGTGATTTATTATATTATGTATTGTAATTTATCATATTGTGTTGTTACTATTTTGTAGTGTATTGTGTCTATTTAGTATTATATTTTAACCTGTTGCATTGTGTTGTTACTGTTTTGTGTTGCATTGTTATCTATTTTATTGTGTTGTTTCTAATTTGTATTGTATTTTAATCTATTGCATTGTGTTGCTTCTGTTTTGTAGTACATTTTAATCTATTTTATTGCGTTGTTTCTGTTTTGTGTTGCATTTTAATCTATTTTATTGCGTTGTTTCTGTTTTCTATTGCATTTTAATCTATTTTATTTTGTTGTTTCTATTTTTTAGTGTACTGTGTCGTTTCTATTAAGTATCGTGTTTTAATCTATTGCATTGTATTGCTTCTGTTTTGTATTACATTTTAATCTATTTTATTGCGTTGTTTTTGTTTTGTATTACATTTTAATCTATTTTATTGCATTGTTTCTGTTTTTTATTGCATTTTAATCTATTTTATTTTGTTATTTCTATTTTGCCGTAAATTGTGTTGTTTCCGTTTTCTATTGTATTATAATCTATCGTACGATGTTCTTATCATTTTGTATTGTACACCGGTATAACATGTTTTCGTAATTTTCTAGTCAATCGTTATCTATTCTTCTAGTGAGCTTTTTTAGCCCGTAGAAAGTGAATAAACACAAAATGTATTTCATTCCTTTCTAATCGTGTACGGTCCGTGATTGTTCTGTGTCAAAAAATAGGGTTATGTTGCGTTTTATAATCCGTTATTATCTGTCGTTTGCGATTTATGAGCACTTACGTGGAAGAATTAGCTCTCGGACAAAAGGATCGGCTTCTTAAATGGGAAAACGGGCACGGCTGAATTCTTAGATAGGTCCGATCAAAGCTCGTGCAAAGTTTCATAAATATATACAATATCGGTGTGTATCGGTCGTCGGGGTTCCCTAGCGAGAACGAGCAGAATCACGGACCATCATCTCCAGTGTCTGCTAGTTTGCGTAACGCGAACATTCGCCGGGGTATCGGTTGCCCGGCGGTAATCGATCCCGTAATTACTATTGAGAGCCGGTCGTAACGAGGAAGGCGTTAAACGAGACCCAGAACGATATCTAGGAAGTAGAACAATGAGATTGAAACGACAGCGGAAAATTTGTTCCATTGCGGTTTGCCGTTCACCGCTGAACGGTGCGGCGTGGCGCGGGGCGGGGCGGTGGTGAAGCGCGAACCTCCCCCTCCTCCTCCACCGGCAAGCCAGAGGTGTAACCGACGAACGAAAGCGTGACAATATGCAGAGGGAAGCCAGGGAAGGACAACGGTGCATTTCCAATCGATTCCCACAATGGCAAACGACGTGTAACGCGTTAATGGGAACACCGCTGTTTCGAGCGAGTCCTATTTTTCCTGGTCACGTCGCGAATGGTAAAAAAAAATGAACGTGTTCCGCTCGCCACGTAACCGCGCGAATAATCGTGCTGGTCTTTTCGCGCTTGACGGACTCGTTCCAGTTTGAATTCCATCGAATGGCGCGTACGCGCGTTAAGCTTTTCAGCTTTTTGTCAATATCGGTCTTGCTCAACGGCGAAGGAGGAAAACGAATTTGCCGGCGTGCGGTGGTCTCCGTGATTGCTCAATTTCCGAGGCGACCGTGCCGAAAAGCCGGAAGCTCGTTTCCAAAAATTCTAGTCCACAGAAGTCCGCGTTCGATGTTCGTAAAAAATGCTTTGAATCGAGTTTCATCCATATGATAGATTAATGCATACATTAATGTGCTCATATTGGTCTTTAGCAGCACTGTCAGGTATTGTCTTATACAAAAATTATAAAATTATTATATATATATATCAATTTGATACGAAGATCCTATTCTGAACCTGATGCTGACATCTCTGATGAATACGAGACTTTTCGAGTCCGTTTGAATTTTAGCCAATCAACGCTAGATGGCGCCGTAATTGATTTCTGTATCGCCTGTTCCACATAATTTCGATTGCCTGCATCAATCCGACGTTACAGTAGATTCGGATTTGGACAGTTGCAAACAATTCGCCTTATAATAAGCGATACTAACTGTTTATTATTCGAAGGGAAATGTTAAAATTATTTTCAGGGATAAGTTTCGTTAAAATAAGGAACGAATTTGCTCTATAGTAATAATACAAAATTGTTGTTAGGATAATTTCAGAATGTCTATGGTAAGAAGCAATTTTATGAAATATATCGGCGCGAAAGAATGTGAAATACTGAATCAGGACCAAGAGAAATGAAGCCAAGTTTGAAACTCACCAATTTCTGTAGAAAATACCGGACGGATTTTGTAGATAAAAGTTATAAATATTTATTTATATGTATATATTATATTTATTATATTATAGACCTAAAATATGCTGTCTAATTGCGTAGGGTTTGAGACAAAAGCCGGAAGGGATCTTCAACCTTCAGCCATATTGGTAGACAAAATAAGCAGCGTGCTCTAGCGGTGACTTTAGTTATTATGATCTAAGGTAATGTCCCGATAATAACATCAATGTTTGTAAAGGACGTAATCTCAACACAGACGAGGCATAGACGTAAATCTATAGCATCCATAGTAAATTTTTGTCACTCAAAAATGTGGGTTCAGAAGCACAATTACCATTTACGGTATCGCGGTCATCGTTAGAAATGTTTCAAAAATTTAAACATGTTAGTAGCAATCGAGTATTCCGTATACCTCATTTGTATTACGATACGTTGTATGATTTGTGTGCGCGCGAAGAAGATAAAATTCGAAGCCTTCAAATACAGATAAAAAATGAATAAATATAAATATAAAGGCTCGAAATAAATTCTCATCAAATACAATTATTTATTCGACGCTGGTCGAATAATGATACTTTTCTTTTATTCAAAACATTGAATAACAAATAACCGATAAATTATCTTCCACTCGAATCGTGATTTATAAATCACTTTTTATCTAAATAATATCCAACTCGACTGTGGAATAGAAAAGTGGAAGGCATATCCTGCAGACGACACGCGCTATAGTACGCCATCTTGGATGCGCAGGTGCATGCAGGATAAGTATGATACAATGTATAGTAGCAAAAGTTTCTCGCGAATATCTCTTATGGTGCAAAAAGTTATTTAAAATTGTAACGAAATTTTTTCTGTCCCGATCGTTGTAAGGCATTTTTCATGCTAAAATGCTATTAATTAAGTTAGAAAATTTGGAAAAATCGTTCGAGATATATTTATACTCTAAAAACTATAGCACATTCAGTACTCCAAAAAATGTCCGATTTCTAAGAATGTACAGCGAAGTTCGGGGCCTTTGAAAATATAACCTAATATTTCAAAAAATTTCAAGAAAGTAAATGACGGCCATTTTTGTCTAGTATGTTTTGGTTGTCGAAAACAATTTATGCTAGAGACCAACTATCGATAGGACATTCGATAGTCGGTTACCGTCGATAGTATCCCCACTCCTTCGATTTTCGTACAATAGATTCACTATCGTGAAGTCGCAGTTGTTGGCGACGCCGCGTTGTCTTCGACGAAGGATTCGTACGCTTCAAGCTTCAAGAGACTTTGGGACATTCTAAATCCTAATATTTAACCGAAATTCGTTTAACCATAAATGAAGAACGCACATTGTGTACATACAACTGCACATCGTTTTCCGTTTGTTTGGTTATATAACGGTGCAAGACAATTCGAAAATGATATCGAGACCGCTTAACATTTGTAAATATTTATGACAACTGCCGAATACTTCAAAAAGTTCGAAGAGGATGAGAATTTGCACTGGTACGGAATGATTCATGAGAAAACACGCGTGAAAATGGCGATTCGCGTCTCGAAGAAATATCGCGTCGAATGATTCGAAAATCGAAGTGATCCAGTGTTTTATATGATTCGAATGAAAATGAGGTACTGACGAGAAAGAAATGTGATTAAGAGTGATCCGACAGATATACGCGCGCAAAGTGTCCAAGTTTATTACGTTTATATTTTTACTGCGGCAAAGTTTGTCATACATAAACCCTTCCGGTACTATCTAAGCAAGCGTTGATATTGCAGATACAATGGAATCTGAAAGCGCTGTTGTGCTAGAATCATGCGAAGAAGATTCGATTTTAATGCAAACTGTAAAGAACATGGTAACGGAAGATGTACATACTGGGATAGATAGCAAGGAGGAGGGATTTTTTATTGTCACAGATGTGACGGAAGGCGAACAGCAGAATGTGATAGAAGTCTGCAACGAAGAAACAACTATTACCGATAACGGAGAACACATTTCATTGTCTAATTTGTGCAGAGTATGCGCCAATGCTAACGATCATTTGATTCCAATATTTGATGGAGAAGGTTTGGAGCACGACCTGTGCAGTAAAATACATAAATATTTACCTATACATGTATGTGCTTTGATCATTTTGTAATTAGTTCAGTTTTTGTCTAAACTATGATATGAAACTTTATTCTAAATTCATCGATGCTTTGTTATAGATATCCGATACGGATGAGCTTCCATTGCAATTGTGTTATCATTGCGCTGCTACCTTGTTAGCATGGCACGAACTCTTGGAAGGATGTTTAACAGCGGAGAGAAGGTTGTTGACGATGCAGGAATCTCTACAAGTGAAACAGGTATACGCGTGGAAGCAAATCCCATTGCCTACTTGAAAAGTTTACAATGGAAATTATTCGTTTACTGAAAATTCCTGATCGTTTTTCAGAGCTCGGAAGGTCTGGAAGTATCGATAGACACGACTACGTCTAACATAACAGAATCTCTGGTAGGTGTAGGTGTAACAGCTCGATATTATTTCGTGTGATATCGATTAAAACTATTGATCACCCTGATAGTGTTAATAATTTTTGCTTGTAGCATCAAGAGCAGGAAACCATAAAGGATGAAGATTGTGGGGAAGTGGCTGATAATGATATGAACAGGTAATAACTCTCATTATTTAATGAAAACACAGAAAACCGATAATACATTGGAGCAAATAAAATACGCACAACCGAACGTGCAGAAAATGTGCCTTAAACCGATAGACGTACAAATGTTTCCGCGGCTAATAGTACACAATAGAAGCAAGCTTTCGAGAGCCATACACTCTCAAAGCAAATCGTTAGACGTTGATTGTCCATATTCGACGTATGGATGATTATACCTGTTCGAAATACGGAACAAGACAGAGAAAAAAAATAAAAACGGAACTCTGTATGGTGGGTTGAAAAACGAGAACAAAATCTTCTGCATTGTTGTCACGCCACAGCTGCAAAGTCTGGAGTCAAGTTCTGACTGTTTTGCAGGTCCAGTAGTATGCGGACACCATTTAAGGTGTTCTTAGACATGCAGAATGTATTTCGGAAGCCAAACAGAATAAAGTACCAGCTGCGAGAAAGAAAGCCTGTAGACAGCAGCGGGGATGGCCATTCGGTGTGGATCAGCGTCGTAAACTCGTCGCTCGATCAGTCTGTTATCACTGAGCAACTGCAAAATAATGATATCGACGTGAAGGAGGAAGTATCCCGGCTGTACGGTGACTCGAACAGCTTAGAGAAAGTGAAATTAGAGGACGAGAGCAGGCTGGCCGCTCAGAATGAGAGAAACGCCCAGAGAAGGACGAGAGGAAAATGCAGGATATGTCCTGCCGATGTTCGACACACTGGAGAACCGTGCGAGCACGCGAAACAGAAAAGTATCGTCGAGGTTCAGGAGTCATATCAATGCGACGAGTGCAGCAAATGCTTCAAACTGAAGGACTCGTATCTGAGACACATGAGAATCCACAGGGACGAGAGGCCGTTCACTTGTCAGATCTGCGGAAAGCAATTCCGTGACTCGGGCGGTCTGTCCAGACACTTGAAAGACGTGCACGAGAAGCTGAAAAATTTCACCTGCGACATCTGCGGGAAATCGTTCGCGTCGAAGGCCACCAGAGAGGATCACCGCAGAACGCACACCGGGGAGAGGCCCTACATATGTGACTCGTGCGGCAAGAGCTTCAAGTCGAAAGCCTCCCTGTACATTCACAGTAAACTGCATACAAACGAGTTCCCGCATCCGTGTTCCTATTGCAACAAAAAGTTCCGCAGGAGGCAGGAGATGCTGGCCCACGTGACCACTCATACCGGCGAGAAGAATTACGGTTGCGATATCTGTTCGAAACGGTTCCGGGTGAAATCGGAACTCGTCAGGCACAAGCTGATCCACTCCGAAAATAAGCCGTTCGTTTGTGTGAAATGCGGCCTCGCTTTCCGACAAAAACGATATCTGAACAATCACGTTAAAAGCAGACACGTCGAGACATTGCGAGCATGCTAAACAAAAAAAAAAATGAGCCTTAAAATGTTCTACACAGATATAGACCCGACCGCATATATCGTGTCGAGCGACATCCAATTTATCAAATCTGGTAAATTTATTATTTTTCCAGGTGTGCTCTACCTCGGAAGAAATCCCTCGTGGCATACTGCTCGTGGCATATGACAGCGACGCGCTCGAATAATATAATACAGACCACTAACAAATATACAGCTCCCCAGCGACCGAATAAAACGGTCGCTGGTCGTCCGACGAGAAGAACTAGCAAAGAGGAGAACACAGACTCGTCCAGCAATTTCAACGGTTCAGACGTACCCGACGCGACGACCGCGCTTCTCTCCAAAGACAGAAACAACGGTCCGCACACTTGCGCGGCGTGTCAGCGAAGCTTCAAAAGGGAATGCCACTTGGCGCGACACGCGATCAAATGTACGAACAGCGTCGACAAAGACCATGACGAAAGCATGTCGAAGGACTCCGACGAGAACGAGGCCGGGATCGACGACGAGAGAGACAAGTGGAAATTATACAAAAAGTGCAAGAGAAAGCGGCACGAGACGCACCCGTGCATGTATTGCGATTACGTCTCCAAGAAGAAGAAGCTGCTCGAGGTGCACCTGATCGAGTCGCATTCAGAGTTCATCGGCAAGAAAGACCGTAAGCTAAGATGCGTCGACAAAGAGCTGGTGACACGGGCGAAGATGGAGGTCGACGGGAAAGTGTATTATCATTGCGACGAGTGCGGGAAGAACCTGTACTCGCCGTACACGTTCTTCTGGCACGTGCGCATACACACCGGCGAACGGTCGTACACGTGCCATTTGTGCGGCAAACAGTTCAGGGTGAACCAAGGCCTGGCCAGGCACCTGAAGGACACCCACGCGGGCATAAAGAACTTCCCCTGCGACATCTGCGGCCGGATGTTCACCACGAAACGCAACGCGGAGGACCACAGGCGTATACACACCGGCGAACGGCCGTACGTCTGCAACGTGTGCGGCAAATCGTTCAAACAGAAGGCCTCCCTGTTCGTGCACAATCGAACGCACACGGACGTGTTCCCCTTCAAATGCCACTATTGCGATCAGAGCTTCCGCACGAGACCGCCGCTCGTGGTGCACATAACGAAACACACCGGCGAGAAGCCGCACGCGTGCGACATTTGCGGGCGCCGTTTTCGCATCAAGTACGAGCTGAAGCGGCACCGACTGATACACTTCGACGAGAAACCGTGGCAGTGCTCCGAGTGCGACCTATCCTTCCGACAGAAACGCTATTTAGTTAACCATAAGAAGATCAATCACGGCGCAAGCTGATTCGCACAGCGACCGCCGGGCAGAGTTGGGCAACACTTTGCTACAATTAACAATCATAAAGCAATTCGATCGTCGGTCGCCGCGATTAGATTGCATTTAACGATTAAAAAAATGTTAATCGAACTGATCGAGCTTTGAAGTAGACGTTCGATCCACGATTGGACGATCGTCCAGTCTGAACGCGCATACTCTTCTATTGTAATATATTTGTTAAATTGTAAGCACCAATGGAGCACATTAGCGGACGCTAATGCCCAACTCTGCTGTCAAGTAGTAACGGGGACAACTCTATTTTCAGGTGTAGAAACCGGCCGGTCGAGTTGCGACCGCGAGTGGTTTCGAACACCGTTCCGGAGATCAGTGTACCGACGGTCGATAACGATAGAGCTGTCCGCAATGGTGAAACCCGTGAACGGAAACAGAATAATCCATCGAGTCGGAAAAGACGAACGGTCGAGGAACGGGAGGAGTTGGCACGCTCGAGAATTACGAGAGACGACGGGGTCACGTGTTACCGGTGTAACGATTGCGGGAAAACGCTATCCACGGCGTACAACTTGCTCGCCCATCGGAACACCCACACCGGGATAAAACCGTACGCGTGTCAGGCCTGCGGGAAACGCTTCCCCTCGGCGTCCGGTTTGAACAGGCACTCGCGAGACGTTCACGCGGCGATCAAACGATTCGCCTGCGACATATGCGGCCGTTGCCTGGCGTCGCGGGTCTCTCGGGACGAGCATAGACGCACCCATACTGGGGAGAGGCCGCACGTCTGCGAGACCTGCGGGAAATCGTTTAAGCAAAAGGCATCTCTGCACGTTCACCGACTGTTCCATTCGAAACTGCGCCGTTACCGATGCTCTGCGTGCGACCGTTGCTTTCCGAGAAAGCAAGAGTTAGATAAGCATGTACACGGCCACGTCGGCCAGAGGCCGTACGCCTGCGAGGTCTGCGGCGAACGGTTCCTAAGCAAGGGCTGCGTCAGCCGGCATAAACGTGTCCACGAGGGCCGCGGGAAACCGTACGTTTGTCCCGTGTGCGACGCGAGATTCGGCCAGGAGCGTTACTTGAAGAGCCACGCGAGGAACTACCACCACAGGCCCACGGTTTCGCTGGAATGATGTCGGACTATGTTTCTGTTTTTGCAGGTGGAAGAACCAACCGGAAGACGTTACACGGTTACCGACCATGAAAACAGATAGCACGAACGCCGAGGAGATCGAATACGTCCAGTGCACCCAGTGCAACGTCGTCTTCGCGAGCATGAAGTACTTTGTAGAGCACATGAACGCCGAGCATCAGACCGAGATGCATTACTGTCAGTTCTGCGAGCTGATGTATCACGGCCGCGAGAAAGACTTCGACGAGCACATGCTGATGCACGGCGGCAACGAGGACGGGCTGTTGGACCCAACGTTGGACCATTCGAAGAATGAGCCGCGCCATCTGGAACCTATGGTCGCCGAGGAGTCGGTGTGCTTCACCTGCAACCTGTGCGAGAGGACCTTCACGAAGAAGTCCGATCTGAAGAAGCACATTAATTGGCATTCCGATGCGAACCGGATCCAGCACCCCGACGAGACCGAGCTGGTAAACAGCGCCAAGCAGATAATCAACGACCGTATGTCCTATAAATGTAACACGTGCGGCAAGGTGATATTCACGAAGCGAGGCTTCCTGCGCCATATCCGCGTGCATTCCGACAAACGACCCTGCAAGTGCGACCAGTGCGGCAAGTCGTACCGCATCGAGCAAGACCTGGCCAGGCACGTCAGGGACGTTCACGAGGGCCTGAAGAAGTACGCGTGCGACATCTGCGGACGCGCGTTCGCCAACAAAGGGGCGAAGGACGATCATCGGCGTATTCACACCGGCGAACGGCCGTACGCCTGCGAGCACTGTCCCAAAATGTTCCGGACCCTGAACTCCATCTACATTCACAATCGCGTGCACACCGATTACAAGCCTCACAAGTGTTCCTACTGCGGCAAGTATTTCCGGAGCAAACAGAGGCTGACTCACCACGAGACCACGCACACCGGCATCAAAGCGTTCGCCTGCGAGATCTGCGGCAAAACGTTCTCCGTGAAAGGGGAGGTCGTGCGACACCGCGCGATACACAACGAGGAGAAACCGTTCGACTGCAAATGCGGCATGAAATTCGGGCAGAAACGATACCTAAGGAACCATATAAAACTGCACCACAAAGAGGCGTCCTCCTGGCTGCTGGAGGAACTCTTGGGAAGCAACTGAAACGTTGCGTTAAAAGAGAGACTTGCTCTCTGTATATCGTAAACGGAGATTTCCTTTTTTCCTCGTAACGCTGGAAGTTCCGGACTACTCATTCATCTCTGTCAACATGAAGGAAAGTGGATTTTTTTTCTAGTAAATCCAGAAAATTGATGAAAATATTACATAGATTTTTCGGATTCACCGGCGACAGTCTTGAACATCATGTAATATGAAACAACGTCGTGTACAGTAAGATGCGTGCATTCTATTTGTTATGCAATTTTTGTATAATAAACATTGGTCAGAATTATAGATGGAGAAACAATGTGATTGTTGCGTTGCTTCGTACAACTTCAACCTTGTACTACCTAAAAAAAATGTGATATTTATTCCAAATTCTCGGTAACATTATTGTACTTTAAACAATAGGATCGTTCACAGATAGAAATAATAAATTTTTATTGAGTCAATAATTTTACATAAAATACTAGATCCTATTAGTACTAAAACAATAAATACTACCTCTACCGTGGAAATCGTATTTGTATACGATATATAAAACTAATACAAGATAGTGAATTTACTCGGTAACTAACATGCGTACTCTATCTTAACTGCTAGATTTTTACGTAACAACCAGTATGTAATACCATCACGATATCCTACAGGTTTATATTTTTTATGCTCTTCTTAAGTAATTTAGTTTCTCATACAGCGCAGTACCGATACTTTAAGCCTCTGGGTCAGTATCTATTAAATTTATTATATTATTATTTTATTTTAAAATAATTCCTTTTCGATAATGTCATACGTATACTGCAGATTTTTATCCAAAACAAGAATTGTCTACATCAATCGGAGGAAATAGAAATTAACCAACGAGTTCATTCTTTGTTTACTTGTTTTAATAGATTAAAAATAATAAAAATTCTTTTAATCTTTTTACTATTTGCAATTGCATTTATTCAATTTTGTCATACATACATGAAGTCTACAGTGTTTAGTCGTGTGATTTAATTATCCCTCCAGCAAAATGGATTTTTGAACTTGTTCTTCTTACTAATATGTAAGTTACTTAAGTCAGCACTAAATAAACTCTCAAAATCTATCAGAGACATTCGTCTCAGATTTCTAATCAGTTCCACATCACTGGGATATTTTTTCAATGGGTTACGTTCCTGAAAAGAAATAGTAATGTTAATAGGACTCGTTACTTTATTATACTATCGACTAAGAAGAAATAATGCTTACGAAACAAGTTGTCTGATTCCGTTTGAATAGATTTTCTTTCTTGAGAGAAGTCAGTCTTGTGCGTTCAGCTAATCTGAAATCTCTTCTTTGCGATCTAGTACCTCCTGATTTGCAACGTATTATATCTTTATTTTCAGTATTCTTCCAAGGCTCGTATGTATGTACGTCTTCCTAAATATTAAACCAAAATTTACATATTTGATGCAATTGAATATTAACTATCCACAAACCTCCTCCCAATCTTTCATTATGGGCACAGTTAGCTTCGCAGCTGCTTTTAAGGACACTGTGCCCAACTGCTTCGGCGATTCGAAACTGTACAAATATCTTTCCATATTTCCACTGCTTTCACAGTTTGCAATGTGTTGCTAAAATTTAATTTATTTTTAATTTTTACGTCTAATTTCTTTGCTCTAGCATATTATGGTAGAATCCAACACGCATCCATATAAAGAAATCATAATTTATAATATAATAATTCAATTTTAGAATAAAAGGAGTTTCCACTCAATCACAGCCGCTCCAATTGAATTAACATGAATGTGTTTAATACCTTGAGATCGTCATTGTTAATAATATGAAAGGCATCGAAGGGACAAGAAATTTTCATCTCTGAGGAATTACTTTGTTTACATCGAAAAAGATGACGTGACAGCTTGCTGCTGGAAACACGATGACTTCGATCGTAAGGACACGTTACTATTTCATCCATCGTTGTTATGTTAATTTGTGGACACTGCAATAAGCTCGTAGCTAACGCATAACATCAAAATTCGTAGAATCAAACAATAAAAAATAACGAATGACATACCCGTGTTGCACGTTCACGTTGAACGCGCGATGGAGAACCACGTGTTGCTGTTTAGGCTCCGTTAGTTTCGCTGAGACTGTACTGTATGCATGTGTAGAAACGGAAGAGTCCTTTTTCAGAAGCGATTCATAAAAATCATCCGATAGATGGATCTTTAACTATCCCGAAAAACAAAGAATTAATTAATCTTGTATTTGTTTGCAATATTTTTGTCTACACTGTGATTGGTTTTTTTTTATGAAATTACATGAATACAAAGAATCATCTAATAAAACCTTAAACTGTACTTTTATGTGCACTTTCATGGGCCCTACGGACAACGTGAACAGGCGCCGCGTTTATCGCAGAACGGGTAAAATCGTTCATTTAGAAATTTATTTTTACTAGATCCGTTTAAATCCATAGGCTTTGTTCTCTTCCGAGAGCTGTACCGGTAACTCATTTCATTGCTTTGCAAGCGTTTGTTTTTACTATTCGCTCTAATAATAACGAGTCCACGAATAACCTATTAGAATTTCTGTTCAAATAGAGTAAAAAGTATCGTTATATATTTTATATTATATTTAATATATCGACGAATTCTTGCTTTTGAAAATGAACTCGATTATCTCTTGTACATTATAGCTGACGGAGCATCGATAAATACATAGAATGTAAATAACATGTGAACGGTGAATATATATATATGTACACGTACTTTTATTAAAATGTTCTCAATTCTGTTTTTATTTCTTGAAAAGAAACGCGACCACATACATCGGGTCTGGATAAGTGATTTTTCGCGTATTTCGAGATCGGGAGAGCAGCACATCTGTAGCTGGGACAACCTTGCACGTGCACGTAATACATCGAAAACTATTTATAAGCGAAACATCGTCACCGTATTATTACCGAAAATAAGTTGCTTCACGCTGACGCAGCGACGACGGGGTGTTACGATTTAAAATATCATTTATGTGACAGTCAGCTTTTTATCTCCTCCATATAAAATTACCCCGAAGACGCTGACGGTGTGACGCGAATGCCAACAATCTTGGATCAGCACCATCGAAGTCACATGTACATTCTTTTCAGTCGATCGAGCTTTCACCATAAACCAGAATTGATTACGTGCAAACTTTATTTTATGGACCAAAAATAATGTACATTTGAACTTTTTATTATTTCAACATTTAATAATCGATTAAATTATATTCGTCAAATACCAAATTATTATTAGATTTAGCAATGTTCGTTCTATTTAATTATTCTCATTCTTTTCGTTAGTTCATACCTATTGAACAATTTGTTCTATAGAATAAATTTCGAGGGCGGTGAATTCAATCTACGATGGAAAATACAGTACACGTGTGCACATGGTTGGTAGATCAATAGCCTGGGAGTAAAGTCATTTAGACAAGAAATCGATTTTCCAGGTTTTTTTTCCTCTCTATAAACATGCCCGTTACGCTGCGAGTTCGAAGGGTGGTGGAAGGCCGATGGCAACAAGACGGACTGACAAATATATCAGTCTTGTCCCACGCAGTTTTCAAGCAACTAGCTTACCGAAGACAACTTGAAGAACAGTCATGGCAGCTTTCATCCGTGAAATCAAGAGTTCGCTGAAAGGATTCCGTCCGAGCACAGTACAATAATAAGGGCTTACGTGTTTCATACGATATTGTACCTCATCGGCAAAACGTTGATCAAACCAAGTGTTCCGAAAGTGGTTCGTAATTTTCTGTTAAATTCATTTAATTGTTACATCGTTATTGGTTGACGCCACATCTTTTGCACTTTTTCCAAGGATCGTCGGCGATTTTAGTGACTCGCAAGGAGATGACCCATATCGATTATTGAGCCCCTTCGAAGTCAGCGTCAGTCATGCAACGGGTCCTCAGCTTTCAAATGGCTCGCGGACTCAACGAATCGAGCGAGTTCGTGACGAAACGCATGTGCTTCTCGTTCCTCTTCTCCGTCGGGTTTCTGTGCCTTCTGTGCGGCTTTCTGCTCGGTCGTTTCTCTATGCAGAGGGCCCTCGAATTTCGCGCCGAAAAGAAACGCCTCGAATTAGCGGGAAACGGTTTGGACAGCAACAAGTACCTTCAGCGTTTGATGCTCGAACTGCTGAAAACGGCGCCGCTCGACGACGATTTCGAAGTGTACGTTTGTCCCGATTCTTTTCTTCTTTTTTTTTTATCATATCAGAGTTGACTACCAATCGATTGACATATTTTTATTTTATAAGCGGACACCTAAAATATGCGCACAGCAATGATATCTCTTCATTTTGCTAGAATGGGGTGAACAGTTATTATTATAAACGTTCGACTGTTTAAATGTTTTAAATAGGACCTGGAAATCTTTCGATTTGTTGAAGGACGATGTGCAGCGAGCAAATGGGATCCTGTCGAATTTGTCGTTTGTTGACAAAGTAGTCGAGCATCAATCATATATCGTTGCGTCCGTTCAGGGGTCCAGAGAACCTGGTGATTGATATTCTACACTTTGTTATTGTTAGTCTCTAAAGCTTAATGTTTCATCTCACATTTAACGTTTAGACAGGTTCGTAGTTCTGTCGGCGAGCGAGCAAAGTGTAGGCGTTGCTTTAAAACTAGCGAAAATTTTTAACGACGTTCAGAGGCAACACGGCTGGAAACCACGCAGATCGATTATCTTTTGTCTATTCTTCGGGCCTGAGGACCCATGTCCTGGGACTTTGTTCAGATTTACAAGGCACAGAGTTCTCGCTTACATTGTAATTCATCACCAAGGATCGCAAGGTTTGGTTCGCATTAATTCATCCGATTAGAATTAGGCTCGGTAACTGTGTCTGGTTATAGGTAGAGGTCCTTTGATCGTGTCGGGGACAAATGTAGTGCAGTCTGTTGTCCTAGATGCTGCTAAATACGTAAGGGATTTATACCCTTACAACGATCAATATGCGACTCTAGATAGTATGTATTATAACTCCACAATTTCCCATTTAGTTTTAGACGTACCTCATGCAATATTATCATTTACGGTATGTAACACCGACAGGTAGAAATATTGCAGTTAGTAATTTTACTTAGTTTTATATTATTTCTGTGTAATGACGAAACAGTGATTTTACATTCAAGGATGATGATGAAAGTGAGTCGCGTAAAGTAATGCTAGCACAAATCCTTAGCCAAACTCTATGGAGATTGTCTGAATGTTTAATCATGAAATGGAATCCAAGTTACTTCAATGGAACCATGTCTAGAGCATTGGAATCTATAAATAGCACAGAATTTTTAGAAGTCAAAGGTATTGGGATATTCAGAAAACATCGGTATAGGGCTGAATGTTCAATAAAATTGTATATTTTTTTTTAGAGAAAATACAGGTAACTTCGGTCGAATTGTTAAATAATGTTGATACTCTAAATGGAAGGATTGACGCGGTTGATAGCACTAAGTACGCAACTCTTAGAGTTTATATAAAACTATTATATTTATAAATATTAATACTGCAAGCCACAAAAAAATCTATCCTTTTTTTTATGTTGCAGTACGCTTGATACAAGAATATTGAATGATTTGATGATAGACTTCGATAGAACCCTTTTCTGCCCTGATACAAAGTTTCGGTCTAAAACTAATTGGGCAGAGTTTCTTAGTCTAAATCACAATCCGTATAACATAAGTTTGATGTATCTCAAGGAGATGGTGAAATGTTACGAAGCAGCAATTCAATTATTACAAAATAGATAGGAAAAAAATGCAAAAGTAAACAGAGTCTAGGTATAAAATTCGTTTTTTTTCTTTTAAATAACTGCGATAACTTTGGAGTACCACTAAAATCTGCTAAAACATATTTAGCCTAACGCTTAGCCTTACTTCCCCATATGCTTAGCTTAATTTTACATGTTTGAGTTCCTATTGTCCATTCATGTATTACCGTACATTGCACAGGCATGTATATAATCGTATGCAAGATATATATATATATATATAAAAAGATGATGCCTGCGATAAGTAAGGCTCACAGGAAAGCTAATGCACGCTTCCTGGACCATACCGTATTTCTCTTTCAAACTGTTCCGCATTGAGAGTCCCATCGATTGCTTTGCATTGCGGATTGAAAACCGAATATGGGCTGAGTTCGCCCGGTTTTCTTGGCCTCGAGTGAGTATTTACCCAAATAAATATTAATATGGATACAATGAAATATATAGCCCCGAACTGAACTTCGATTGCAATTGTATATAAGACTGCCCATAAAAGGAAGCAGAGTAGATACATTGCTTTCCTCAGCAACGTATACTGAGGCTGGTCTAGGCTATCGTCCGAACAACTGCTTTCCGCATCCTGAAGATCCTGTAAGCTTTTAATTCTTAGTGTTGTCACTGGTCACAGCAATCGTTTCTGTACATTTTACAATAAACGTTACTTCGATTTCTTTACACCGAGAGAATTGTTATTTGCACCGTAACATTCGAAACAGCCGAGTATACGCGCACCGAACGCCTACTTCAGGATATGGTACCGTACGAGTGACATAACCTTACCTCCACATCCTCCGGCGGCGGTGACAGGAGCGGATCTTTCACGGTGGAGTTTTGGTTCCACGGCAGAACAGTTTGTATAGCATTTTTAATCGACTCTGTCATTTCGTTTCTGCGTCTCTGACGTCTGTAAGTATCGAGCCGCTCTCTTATACCGTTCTCGGTCATGACAGCCTGTCAAACGCACACGTCAGCTGTCTATCAGTCGGCTGTGCTCCGCTGTGCTACAATGCTGCATTCAATTGCATTCAATCGCTCGTCGTACATTCGTGTCAACGACATTGTAAATAGGAACGGTGTACATTAAGGGCGACCAAACTTCTTCGTCGCGGGCCGTATGTTTTCTCCTTTCAGCTACATAGTTAGTTCCCCCACCACCGAAAATGAGCGGCGACCGATGAGTGACGAGAGGAATTGGCGCGTGTCTCTGCGTTTTATTTTGCAAGTTTCGAAAAAATCGAACCGTATCGAATCACACATTCTCTATGCAATTGCATTTGTAATCATAGTATAGTAAATACAGATTTGATCAATGAGAAAAGAATTTTGTTCGAAGATGCGACACGTTAAATATCGATAACGTTTCAATGTTATCGATATCCGCCAATAACTTTATCGATGATCCCGCGTCTGAACTGAACGTAGTTCTGAATTCGAAATGTTGTTATGCATAGAGAAAGAAAGAGACGCGTGCATCAAGCAACGAAAACCGGAAAATCTCTTCGAGATTATCGTGCGAAAAATGAAGGCGAGAAAGAGTCACGCGATCAATGACGATTTAGCGATCGATCCCGTATTGGACGGGCAATGCGTTCAGATAAGCATGCCGACCAATTTCGGCGTTTCCTTCTTGGTTTCCGGCGTGCTGTCGATCATATTCAAGACAATGACCGCGCCGTTAGAGAGGATCAAGCTGATTCTACAAACTCAGGCGAGCAGCCATCAGATCGGAGCATCGGAGAGGTCCGCGTACAAAGGTTTTATCGATGCGATGGTTAGGATACCACGGGAACAAGGTTTCTTCTCGTTGTGGCGCGGTAACTTCCTGAACATCTGCCGGTACTTTCCGGCCCAGGCGATTAACTTTTCTTTCTACAATGTGTACCACGGTGCCTACCAACGTGTACGTAGATTCGCCGGAATTATGACAATCGTGATCAGTCTGTGAACATTTCTTTAGCATTTATTCACGGATTATTCTAAGATGTTGCCGAATTTTTTGTTGGAAGTTCAGTTATTGTAGAATTCGATTACACGATCTGATCACGATTTCACCTTAGACGAATGAAAAGTAGAATTTGTTGTAAGTAAAGAGCACAGTGTTATATAGATAATCCAACCGAGGACGAACTTTATGCAACACCTGATATCGTTTCTGGCGGGCGGAAGCGTCGGCGTCACGTCCTGCGTTATCCTGTACCCGCTGTCGTTCTGCATCACCCGAATAGCCGTGGACGTCGGCGACAGTGACAAGGTTAAGAGGCAGTTTCGTAATTTGAACGATTGCTGGCGGAAGGTCTACAAAATCGACGGCTACAAGGGCGTTTATCAGGGAATGGTCTGCTCGGCCGGTGGCATGTTTTTGTACAGGTGGACATAGTCAGCCATTTTGAGATCCGTGATCTCGTTTCCGGTTTATAGAGAGAAAATATCCGAATATAGAGAGAAAGAAAGCGAAATAGCGTCGCTTATGCCTGGAATATGTGGAACTTAATTCAGACATGAGAGAACGAGAATTGGAACTTTTTTTATGCATGAGATTAATCCTGATGGAACTTAGGTCCATTTATTTCGGAGCGTACACGTTCGGCAAGCATTGGTACGTGGACCAACGTGCGAAAGGCTTCCGAGTCTCGCCGGTGTTAATGTCCCTGGTGTTCGCGCAATCGGCCAGTATCGCGGCGACGCTGATCAGCTATCCGTTGGATACGATATCCAAGCAGAAAATGCTTCACAGCGGGCAACTGGGTCCACGCGGCTACGAGACGATACGGCAAGTGGTCTGTGAAGAGAATGAAGATGATCGATCCCCCCGTGTATGCTATTTTGAATAGTCGACGAGTTGTTTGCCCTTTCAGGTTGCCAGGATCGTAGAGACCGACGGCCTGGCCGGCTTTTACAAGGGCATTCTGACGAACTTGTTGACCACAGTCTGCGGATCCTGTATTCTAGTGACCTACGACCTAGTGATAACGCGGTACGAGAATTTCAAAGAACGAAGGTACATCGCGCGCACGAGATTCCAGAGCACTGTATTATTTCGCCAGCAATTTTTCAACTTTGCGATTTCTATTCAAGGTTTCCACGGAAGTTCGAGGACTCGGAAAGTCCGGACATGCGATGAGAACTATACCGTACGCATAGTTGTTCGCCAACTACATACAGACAATAACATTCTGCGGGATCTGCTGAACATTCCCGGAGATCGTGTCCTGCTAATAAAACAACAATTGTTACAACAATCGTGAAAGCGTCGTTTGCGATTTTATATATTATATGTCCGCCGGCCAAGCTTGAGAAGTCATTCTGGTCTCGACGTTCTTCCAAAAAATATGCATTTATTACTTTTCCTCGATCAAAATAAATCGAATCAAAATTTCGACTGTTACAAACGTATCTGGTAAAGGTAGGAATGATATCCGGTCAAGGATCTTTTCGACGTCGCTTTCGAGAGGAATCTTTTGACCGGATATAAGCATTGTAAAATTATTCGAACGGTTTGTACTTGTTTAAGAAAGTAGCCTAGTCGACGGAATGCGTTTTATAGCTTGGTTTCTCATCCGTCACACTAGAATGACCTCTAAATCACTTCGCTGTGCGCGAAAGTAAAGCGACGATCGGGTTGCCACCGATCGAGAAGTTAATTTGCGTTATTCTTTGAAAAAAAGTTGTTCCGTCGGCCGCGCGTGTTTAAAGAAATCTAATCTAACACTTGACCCTGGCTGGCCTCTAACGATTCACGGAAAAATAGTAATGTATAACCGATATTTCTCAGTACCACTGATTCATTCACTGATGGAGTGCGCGAGTCCGTTGTGCGGTACGTAAACAGCGAGATATTGTTACATATAAATATCGTTACGTATCAATACTATCACGTTTAATTTACAGTTATTATCGCGGCACTAGCATCACGTCTTCTTCACGGTAAACCTATTTGTATTACTGAAAATGTTCAATCTACGGATCTGTAATATTTGCGTTAGCTTACGTCATCAATTCAGGCTTTTTTCCTGATCTCCATAACGTTTTGGCGATCCTACGGACTTCGAAAGCTTTATAGTAATATCCGTAGTTCTATTTCGATGAATCGTTTAAATTCAATTCTGTTGTCACCGTTTTCTAACGTGGGCATGTGCCAAGCGTTCAAGGGCGCGCCTTGAACTTCCATGAAATTCCAGTTGGCCATTTAAAATGTTAAACAAATTGAACGGTTACCGTGATATAACCGAAGACATTATTAGCGAAGCATTTCTGGTACGTATTAGCTTGAGATCCACTGACTCACGACTGTCACGGGACGACGACTGTACACATCTGTGCCGTAGTAGGAAAGTAAACGTGTGCGTCGATCGTCGAACCGACAACGGTGTGCCGAAAGAGCTTGCACAACAAATCATTCTCGTAGGAAGCTTACGGTGATAACATTCATCGGCTAATAGGAAGCATGGCGACCGACAAGCCTCAGCTGGTGGCAGTCAACAGCGAAAGTGACATTAGGCAGCTGGAGAAACATACTTCCGGTCATCTTGCCCCCGAGGGCGTTCTTGATGGCCGTGTTTTGGTCCTTTACACTGGTGGAACCATTGGCATGATCAGGAACGACGATGGAGGTACCCACGTATCCTACTCGGAGACTTCAACTTTTCTTCTATGCTCTTATTCGTCTCGTTAGGTTTCTTATCTCGCTAATCGCCCCTGTTCTAAGTTTATTTATTTGCTAGTTTTCTCGTCTCTGTACTTGTCCACTTATTTTACATTGAGCCTGTTATACATATATACTCTTCGAATCTTTATTTATTTACTTACTTACCTATTTACTTAATTACTCTCTCTCTCTCTCTCTCTTATTTACTTATTTACTTACTTATTTACTTACTTATTTACTTACTTACTTACTTATTTACTTACTTATTTACTTACTTATTTACTTACTTACTTACTTACTTACTTACTTACTTACTTACTTACTTACTTACTTACTTACTTAGTTACTTACTTACTTATTCACTTACTTATTTACTTACTTACTTACTCACTTATTTACCTACTTACTTATTTACTTACTTATTTACTTACTTACTTACTTATTATTTATACCGAGCTTTTATTTAGTTGTCCTGAGAACACGTTTACGTTTCAGTCCTAGTGCCCAAAGCGAACGCGTTCGTGAAGAATCTGCGAAGGTATCCCAATATGCACGATAAAAAGTACGCGGAGGAACGATTCGGCTCGATGGGACCGTTGGTGCTTCCGTAAGTGTTACACTGTTATTTCTCGACAATCAGTTCCACCGCCTTCGAAGAAGAGCCTCGCAAAAATGAAAGTTTCGCCTAAACTTGAACTTACAAATCCGGGATTGTTTACAATGTTCTTACAAGAAAAAACGATAACGCAAATAGTTAGTAGACACTTGCGGAGAAGTTAGGAAAACTCGTGCGACTCCAACGTTCTTACATGTCCTCTTCTGTTACTGTTTAGAATGACCAGGGGCGACAGCAGGCGGGTAATATACAACGTGCTGGAGTACTCGCCGCTCTGCGATTCCAGTAACATGACGATGGACAACTGGATTGCCATTGCCAACGACATTCAGGTACATTTATTTAGGGTACATCGCCAGGGTACACATCGTTTAGGGTACATCAGGGACAACGTTAACGATTTATTGGGTTGGCTACTAAGTAATTGCTGATTTGTTCGATGAAATAAAAAATTCTTTTTTACTTGGAACGAAGTTTAATCTGTAATGTATTTTCCATTTTGTTCGATGACCTTTTGACATCTCTCCGACAATTTGAAAATTCCACGCTCGTAGAAAGTCTGATCGTTTTCGGCCAGAAACTGAGTTAAGTGAGATTTTACAGCGTCATCATCGTTAATAGTTTTACCATGAAGGGAGTTGTCCAGGGATCGAAATAAGTGGTAATCCGATGGCGCGAGATCAGGGCTAAATGGTGGGTGTAACATCGATTTCCAACCAATATCCATCAATTTTTGCCGAGTGGACAAAGACGTGTGCGGCCTAGCATTGTCCTGCTGGAAAATGACACCTTTACGATTGACCAATTCTGGTCGCTTTTCCTTGACCGCTGCATTCAATTTGTCCAGTTGCTAACATTCACGGATAATAAAAAATAACATAATAATAATAATAATAATAATTTTATAATATAACATTTACGGATATCATAAAAATGGGAGTGAGAGACATCTCTATAACTGAAATCGGCAATTACTTAATTACCAACCCAATAGTTTAAATTAATTCGTATAATTTAATTCGTGTGTAATTTAAGAGCGTACAGACCCGCTTATGCTTTCAGCAAGCCTACCAGCACTTCGACGGTTTCGTGGTGCTCCACGGAACGGATACTCTGAGCTACACAGCATCGGCTTTGTCGTTCATGCTCGAGGCACTTGGCAAGATAGTGATACTGACCGGGTCCCAGGTGCCGATTTTCGACTCGAGAAGCGACGGCCTAGAGAACTTCCTCTCGTCCCTAATCATAGCCGCGAGTTACCACATACCGGAAGTTTGCGTCTACTTCGGGACGAAGCTGATGCGGGCAAACAGGACGAGCAAGATCTCGGCCACTGCGTTCAACGCGTTCGACTCGCCTAACTTCCCGCCCCTGGCCAAGGCCAATAGTAAAATTGAAGGTCTCTGTCGCGATAGTGCAATAGAATGATTTGTTACACGATAGACAAGTTGCATTAAATTTAAGATAAACGACCCCTTATCGGAGATTAGCCAGTCTTATCTTTCTTATCTTAATCTTGCTTAGCGAATCTCATTTGATTAAATTGGTCTAGTTAGAGCAAGCTTTAAGAATAGTTTATTTGGCGAAAGCGTTTATTTGGTACGCAAATATTTGCAAATATATTTATCAAGGCGGCAGGTGTCAAATGATTCAACGTTCGACTCGCCTAACTTCCCGCCCCTGGCTAAGGCCGGTAGTAAAATTGAAGGTCTCTGTCGCGATAGTGCTATAGACTGATTTGTTACACGATAGGCAACGGGTTGCAATAAGTTACAACAAGTTGCATTAAGTTCAAGATAAACGACTCCTTATCGGAGATTAGCCAGTCTTTCTTATCTTAATCTTATCTTAATCTTACTTAGTGAATCTCATTTGATTGAATTGGTCTAATTAGAGCAAGCTTTAAGAATAGTTTATTTGGCGAAAGCGTTTATTTGGTACGCAAATATTTGCAAATATTTTTATCAAGGCGTCAGGTGTCAAATGATCGCTGTTCTTGTTACAGTGGACTACCGGGCCATTTTCCGGCCATGCACGCTGACAAAGTTCTGCGTGCACGCCAACTTGAACAGGAACGTGGGCTTGTTGCGGATATTCCCAAGCATCACCACGGAACTGGTGAGAGCGTTCCTGCAACCGTCCATCGAGGGCGTCGTGTTGGAGAGCTATGGGGCTGGAAATATCCCAATCAACCGGGAAGACTTGGTCGACGAGTTCCGCAAAGCGTCGAAACGCGGAGTTATTATAGTGAACATCACGCAATGCGCGACTGGATGCGTCATGGGGTTGTACGAGCCAGCGAAGCAACTGGAAAAAGCTGGTACGCTGCGCAGGGTATTCCAAAAGAAAGAGCGTAACACAAATCTAGGCTGAAAGGTTCTGCAGCAATTTGTAAGTCGTGAATCAAGGCTGAAAGGTTCTGCAGCAATTTGTAAGTCGTGAATCAAGGCCGAAAGGTTCTGCAGCAATTTGTAAGTCGTGAATCAAGGCCGAAAGGTTCTGCAGCAATTTGTAAGTCGTGAATCAAGGCTGAAAGGTTCTGCAGCAATTTGTAAATCTTGAATCAAGGCTGAAAGGTTCAAAACGATTCAACGAAGGTTCAACTCGCAAATGTTAACTTCGCAAAATTCTCTACATTTTTTGGAAACACTGACTGAAAAATTCCGTACAACCGTTTCAAACACAGGTGTAATATCCGGCTACGACATGACCCCGGAAGCAGCGCTGACTAAATTAGCCTACGTGTTGTCGAAGAAGGAATGGAACACGGATACGAGACGGAAGATAATGCAGATCAACTTACGTGGAGAACTGTCCGCAGGACGACCGCCTTCCCTCCAGGACGTAGACCTCGTGGAAGCGGTCGCAAGGTCTCTGAGGATCTCGTCGAGCGCCGAGTTCGCAGAGCTGGGCACGATCCTGTTCCCAGCGATGCTGAATGCCGCCGTTATCGCAAAAGATCTGGCCAAACTCGAATCATTGAAAGGCTACGTGAGTAGGCAGGGCTCTCACTGTGCACGTTGACATAGGAATTCAATCGGTTCGCTGTTCCAGGGCGCGAATATCACGCAGAAGAACGCGGACGGGCGCACTGCGTTGCATATCGCCTGCTGCGAAGGGGATTTGAACGTGGTCCAGTGTCTCTTGAGGATGGGGGCTAGCGTGCATATCAAGGACCGGTTCGACCGTACACCGCTCACCGATGCTCTAGAATACGATCACCATGACGTAATGTCTTGCTATTTCGCAGCCTACGTTGTACCCTCATCGTCGGTACAATCTGCGTGTAAACTTTGTATTTGTAGATCATCAAAGTTCTGTTACAATGCGGCGCCCATCTGCACGGCAGCGGCTACCTGATAGGCGAAAAGATGTGCGTGGCAGCCGCCGTCGGGAACGTGAAACGTCTGAAGTCTTATCATATCGCGAACGCAGATCTTTCTCAGATCGAGTTCTCGGGTCGAACTCCGCTGCATTATGCCGCGTTGCACAATAAACCGCAGGTGATTAAGTTCTTGTTGGAGCACCGGGTGAACACCGACTGCAAGGACAAGATAGGGCAAACCCCTTTGGATCTGGCCAGGGCGGCCGGTTCCGCGGACGCGGTGTCATTGCTCTCGGACCCAGAACCGACTGGCAGCTCGGTGAAAACGGCCGGATGAAAGTGAAACGAGGGGTTGATAGAAGGTTGATATAACGTAACGCCACGGTCCGTCACAATGGCCGGCTGGGACAACACGTATTAAGGAGAAAATAAAACGTTTACTCGTGCATCGCCTAACGAGCGACTGTCCTTGCATTGTGCACCGACTAACAACCGTTCCCACATTTTAACGATAGCCGGGTAAACGCCGCTATTTTGTCTCCGAGGTGTCGTTCAAACGGCGAACAACGCGAAAAAGTGAAAGCCGAACGGCGGCGGCAATCATCATGCTCGACGACGTTTCACACCCTGCGCGTACAAACAGGACGGTTCCGTGATTTCTGACGAAAGAGAAATTCCAGAGTTTCATAGAAAAATATGGTCTCTTTTTGATTCGACACTGTACAAGTGTATAGAGTGTACGTTACAATTTCGTCACACTATACCAAGCTCGGTCATCATAGTCTTCAGGAGCGTCGGCGTGATCGTGCAGCCCCTGTAAGCCGACGCGCAGTCTTTGCCGCCCCTTCGTCCGATATTCACTGCTTCTTGAATCATTGTTCCGTTGGTGACGTTCTTGAACCACTTGTGACTATTCGAAATGGAATATTGTTAATTTATAAAAAGTCAGATCGACTCTATGAACTCGCGACAACGAGACACGACTAGATCAAATACTACCGTTTGTTACAATTAATAATTAAGGCAATTTTTATATCGCACAGAATCCGTCGTACTCGGCAAAGCGTGTCGCCAATAATTTATTTCATAGTTTCTAATAATATACTGCTTGTATTATATACTGCTATATATAATACTTTTATATTATATACTTATATATTATAATATAATATATATATATATATATATATATAAGTATATTATATTATATACTGCTATTATATAATACTGCTTGTATTATTTTGTAACCATACCTGGATAATCCGTCGATGATTTTGTCGGTGCTGGTAGGACTTTCCGAGTGCGCGGCCACCGAGACGATCGAGCATACGACGCGTTGCATACACGGTGCCACGTAATTATTACCAAAAATCATGTCGTTGATCGTGTTCCCCATTTCCAGCCACTGATAATTGTTCTCCGATCCTGAAATCATCGCAGCGAAGCGCAAACAGAAATAAATCTATTTAACAACGATGCGATGGTTGCTGTTCACTTACGATAGCTCGTATGCGGACGTTCCTTCGAGAGCAGAACCGGGACCACGCTGAGCAAGGCGGTGACTACCCCAATTATTCCTAGCCCCTTGGTGTTGACGTTTAACAAGGATGGAATTTGACCGTGTTCACCGACTTTTTGTTCGATCGGCACCGTAATGAACGGTATATTTAGGGAAACATCCATCTGAGAATGAACAAGGAAGAATGTACAATATTTTCTAAATACATACTTTTATGATTTATATACAATCGCACGGCAGATCTTTATGCGAAGAGTATATTTATTTCCAAATTCAAGTTGAAAATGTTCATTTATGTTCAACTGCACAAATGTTGCAACAGCGTCGAGAGATTACGTTTGGCAAATTGTCAGCACCACGATGGAACTTACGCGAATGTTCTCGTCCTCAGGGTCGAAGGAAATCAATCCTCCGCTCGGGCGATGATGTTGATAGATCTTATTTTGCGCCTTGGTCGACTTCGTTGTCGTCTCGGCATTGTTCTCTATCGTTGAGATGCCCGAGACCATGCAGATCGTCATTACGGCGAGTATCGTCAAGGTCTTCATGGTCCCCGTTCGATCTTTGATATCCGGATACCCGTTACGATTTTTATTTACAATTTTCTAAGAACCGTCGACCGATTTCCGACGAGAACAGAGGCACTTATGAAGAATCCTTGATCCTGTCAGCAGTTTTTGTACGGGGGCCAGCCTACCCTCGGCACCCAGGAAATTGTCACCGAATTAACGAACCCAAGAGCGATTTCTGGTCAAATTACTGGCGCATCGTCGGCTTCGTTACGCCGGTCACCGTCACGGCTGGAAATTTCGTGAATCCGTGCGCGGCATGGACACGTTTCGTAATTGCTCGACGGCTCGACATTTTCACCGGAAAGAGAGCCATTCCGAGCCATTTTAGCTGCTCTCCGAATTTCCGCTATCTTTACCCTCGTTGGTCCCGGAAGATCACTCCATATTTGTATTTCACTGCGTCTTCTGAGAGTCTTCTGGATCATTTTACCTCTAAAGGTCTTCGACTGCAACCGTTGATCATCAATGATCTAGTCTAAAAATTATAGCAAATATATATATAAGAATATATAGATTATATATATATATATATATATATATATATATATTATAGAGATTATATATATATATTATAGAGATTATATATAGATTATAGATATATAATAAATTCTCTCCAATTGTCCGCCAGCTTGTAAACAAAAATGGACAATTTGGGAAGAGAAGACACGATTTGTATAGTCACCGATTGTCAACAACTATAGAAACGAGCCTCGAGACACGAATAATCGTATCTCTTCTTCCCAAATTGCCCGTTTCTGTTTACAGGCTGAGGGACAATTAGTGAGAATTTACTGTACTGTACAACGAGCCTAATATAGCGACAATATCTAAGCGAACAGTTGAAGGAACCGAAAGAGATCGTTATACCCGTTGTTTATTCATGCTTTATTGGCAAGTGTACGTGCACTCGCGGTAGACTGTCGTGTTCATCGCGAGCACTTTTCAACGTACGTGTGCATTCACATGCGAAGTTTGTTAGCGCACGCACACGGGCCTCGACTTTCGTGAATTTTCCGGGGCAACCTGCAGAACGAATTTCTCGTCTTGAAATCAGGCGATGACAATGTGTCGAGAAGCGTACTCCAGTTTCGCAAAAGCTACTGCCGTAGAAAAGCCGATCTATTTCTAATAAATTTCGTTACTTGCAATGTTACAACGGTACCATAACTATCCTTCAATCTTTCAACCCTTGGACCAGGCAAAATATTATATTAATGATGCTCTTATAGTAATGAATGGATTTTTGAACAATTAAAGGGCTTCAAGGTAAAAACCATGGCTACTAGAAAACTAAATTAGATGGAATAAATAAATTAGGCACGCTATTGGCAACGACGCGAGCGAGTACAATGGACGTTGCAGATGAAAGTCCATTTTTGGTAATGCAATGGCCAGCTTTCGGTTTCGCGAGCACGGTCGCCGTGTTCGTTCTAGGAAGAAGGACCCATTAATGGCCTCGTTATCACTCTTGCGAAAGATAGATTAGTTCGGGCTGGAGATGTCCAAGCTATGGACAACAATGCTGGGCGATAATGGTCGTCCTCCTGGTTCCTCAGGAGAGACGGACGAGTCACGCACCGTGATAGCGTCCCATGAAAATCTGACAACGAAAGCGAAACCGCCGCGTCGCGCGCCGCCCGCCGCCCTCGTGGCCAATTATCCTCATGGCTGGTGGGCTCCGTGACCAGCTGAAGCAGGCGGTGGTGTACCAGGTGAACGGCTATATATTCCAGAAGTCTTCTTCGTGTCGTTCAGTTTCTCCGACGTCTACGCGACCATTGGGCACCGTCACTTTCTCCCGTTCCTTCAAGGTATGTATGTTCTCGCTTTGAATCCACAACAACCTTCGCACGGGCTGTCAGAACGCCTGGACGAGTTCAACGAATCTTTCACAAGCCGCTTCTGTTCCAGATGACGTTCAACGCGCGAAGTCTGATCGTCTTGCTGGTATCTTCGGTTGTGTTCGTCAACGGCAGTCCAAAATACGACGATGGAGGGTAAGATAGTACGTCGCGTTCACGTAGGAAGCTTCCAGGATCTCTCTGAAACACGATGGAAATTGACTTAAAAAACAGATTCGTGCCAAGCTCCATGATCTTCTTGGAAAGGGACCCGAAGACCCAGGATCAGCTGGCCATGCCATCGCAGGTGGATCCAAGGAGTGAAACGAAACGCAGCGAGTCGACCGCGAATGATATCACGGATCGGAATCAAGAGCCCAGATTTGGGTTCACGAGCGTCGGTACCACAGGGACCGTACGTGATTTCATTTCGGACAGTTCTTTTAGAAAGCGTTTAGAAAGTCGTTAGAGAGTAAGTTATTTACTAAAGTATTTGGACTGCTTCAGGGTTACGGGGTGTCCTCGTATGCTCCCGCGAAGATCGACCTAGGTGGGCTGGTTTTGGGGGCCATTATAGGGGTAGGTTCCATCCTGATCATCCCCAAACTGCTGTACGTGCTCTCTGGCACCTATGGCCAGTACGCAAGAAGTAAGATGAACACGAAATCATTTGTTTCTCTGTAGAAGGTAATACAAAGATTAGCAAGCAAAGAACGAATTTGCTACATTTTACAAAGGGGACGCATTGCTTAACCCATTGACTGCCACGCAAATTCAGCGCATCTTGCCCTGGGTGCCACGGTTTTATTTGAAAGAAAACATGAAGTTTTACAAAATATAATAATATTAGGTTACCGATATAATACTGCAATGGCATTTACAGTATTTTTTTATTTATAATCAATACGTTCTCCACGCTATATACATTTTTCATTCATCCTTTCTAATATTTCCTAACTCGAATAGCCATTTGTAGCCAATCTAAACTTGCAGCACCCATTACGAGACATCTCATAGCTGGCAGTTTTGGTACAGACACTTGCTACGAGATATCTCGTAGCTGGCAGTTTTGGTACAGACGCTTACTACGAGATATCTCGTAGTTGGCAGTCAATGGGTTATTGGTAGTTCTGATTGGAAGCATGAAGAGTGCGGTGGCATTCAAGAGAGCAACGCATAAGGAAAGAATTTGTGAACTTGCCGTTTCTTATGGGAAGAAAGTAACACTGAATTAATTTGCAGGCGAAGAGAGCGGTGTTTCTCAGATAGTGACGAAGCTGGACGACATCATGACCCGGCACGGGATAGACACCACGTCTTGCATGCAGCGGGCTGTGTGCACCTACTCGCAGCAGGCTGCCACGTCTATGAAGGAGGCGAACAGGTTAAACGACGAAGAGCAAGTGTCGTCGTTCGATCGCATGATCGACACGATAACAACGAACCAGGTTTTCCGCACCGCGATGGACGGAACCGCGATCCAGGAAGCGGTGGAAGCTGGGAGATCTGGCCGCAGTTGTCCACGCGTGTATCCTCATTGCGGCTTTTCCATGGAGACTATGCTGTCGTTGTTGTCAAACGTGATCACCGCGGCAACTAGCGCCAACACGGGATCAACGACAGCCCCTAGTGGGCCTGGACCAGTCTAACTCTGAAACAGACCAGATAAATCGGTAGAAACTTTCCGGGCGAACGCAGGAGCTTAAAAGTTGCATACCTTAGGGGCTTCGGAAGGTCGTCCGATCAACATACTCGGTGGCTGGTCTTTATGCTTTTTTTTTTAAGGACAGGTTACGATGTATCTTACATATCCTTCTTGACGTCTATTGTTACACTGTTGGAGATCGTTCAAAAATTGTTCTTTTGAAGTTTTCTAGTCGCAGAAATCGAATATGTTCTCTATCATATCGTCCAGAAAAATCAAAACAATAATGGAAGAAAATGCAGCAAAGACTTGCACCGAAGAATGCGGATGAAACAAAAGCACATCGTGTCAGCCGTATTAAAAATCGTTTCTTTGATCGGAGTGTCCTCTCCTCTTTTGCTTCTTGTGTTTGTGTCCCGTGAAAGTGTCTAACGTGTACGATATCGCGATGGGGAGCACCTGAACGCCATAGAACGAAGCTAAGAGTGTTGTTTACGATTCCATTTCAATTAGTCGCTAGATAGGGATTGACCAGTTCCTGATGGAATCACGTAGTTTTTTTTTTAGGACCGCAGGTGGTCGGAGGAAACGTTTGATTCAAACGCTGGACTCGCAACGTGTCTTTTTATGTTCTCTTATATTTCGTTTGTTACATGCGTCGTCGATTCCAATGGAATTGTTGAGCCGATACCACGTAGTGACAATATTCTCTCGACGTGAACAAGTTTTGCGTCGACGAATCGAGCCGTACAGAGCAAAATGATGACCGTAATCTTCTCGTATGCGCGCTCGGTATACTCGTAGACTATACATAGATGATAACAGAGAAAAAGGAACTCTAGTTTGCTATAGTTTCTCTTTCATCGACTGTACTTCGACGATCGTCGCGTTTGAACATTGTAGGCACATTCTAAATTAATGTCTCCTCTCTTTAACGCTATTCTTCTCGATTTAGGGTACCGTTCACAATTATTGGAAAGACTCGAAGAACGTAATGTCGTACTTGAAAGACGAGATAAAAATGTTTCAATTCCAAATGGTTGTCGCTACAATAAACATAAGATAATATAATTTCCGATTATTGCCTGAAAAAGAAATGTTGACATTCCTGGAAGTAATTTGATCAATATTTTTACTAATTCTCATTTCCTGCGTTTTATAATTTGTTCTCTGCTTTTACAGAGCGCAGTGTTCCTCGTCTAACTCTCGTCCCTTAAATTTAAAACACATCCCATTGTAATTGTTAAAGCTAGAGCTAAAGCTTAGAGTTTAAAATAAAAAATGTAAGACGTCGATGCTTCAATTTTTAATAGATACAACCGCCGTCGTTCTAATAATTGTAAGAGGTGCCGTAAACAGACGCAACAATCTTTAAGAGCGTATAGAAATATATATCGATCGTTCGCGATCCACAATCCACGTGCGAGGTGTCCATTCCATAGAGAAGTGAAACGACCATCGTTAAGACCAACACCGAGCAACGTGTTTCTAAATCACCAACATTCGACTCGTCATCGAAATCCCAAGAGATACCTTGAGCGATCAACGGGTAATTCGATCGTAAAGCTTCATGATGTTATATGGAAAAATAGTGAATACTCTCTATACATGTATCCTAGAAGTTCTTTGGTCCTTAGCGAGATACTTCCAAAGGATTGTTAAACAACAAAATCATGATAACATTCGTAAACTCAGTAAACGCAACGCAACAAGCATATCCAGTGAGCCCTACTTCCATTTTATACAGGGTGACCCAAATATGTCTCACAATCCGGAAATGGCGGATTCCTCGGATCATTTGAAGCAACTTCTTCCTTTACAAAAATTTTCTCCGAGGCACCGTTAACGAGTTATTAACGAAAAACAGTGCGCCAATAAGAATCGAGTACGGCTGACGCGAGGCGGCCCAGCCAACCAGCACACGAAGCCCGGTTCCGCTCATTGGCTCGGTCGCCTCGCGCCAGCCGAGCTCGCCTCTCATTGGTCACTGTTTTTCGTTAATAACTCGTTAACGGTGCCTCGGAGAAAATTTTTGTAAAGGAAGAAGTTGCTTCGAATGACCTGAAGAATCCGCCATTTTCGGATTACGAGACATTTTTGGGACACTCTGTATATATCTTACCGATGAACATATCTTAATCGCGATAACGTGTATCGAATTTTTATCGTTTTTCCATCTACGCGTTCTGGCGCACGCTAAACCAGTGCTGTCTATGGGAGACGAACAGTATCCCTGCCACAATGCGGCACGGCACGAGAATGACAGAAAAATTCGTTATCGTATTTTTGCCCGATTCGGCAAAAACGGCTTTTCCAGGGAAAGCCGGCGCCGGCGCGTTTAACTCATGGGCCCCTATCATAGACAGCACCGCACTAAATCCCTGAATAATTATTAGGTCGAGTCGTAAACAATTGCGTGTCCGAGAATAAATTGCAATGATACTTTTGTATCATCCTAATAACTCGTTATATCCTAGCTACCAGCTAAACAGCATCAAGCATCGTAAATAATGATAAGTATATTAATTATAAGTATAATAATTGAATACGATATAACTATTGTTACTTTCATAGATAAAATAAAATTGACACGCTAAAACGACAATTGTACAAGACTCGAGCTAATAATAATTTCGCTGATAAATTCATACGATTCTCGAAGTGCATTTAATAATCGACACCCCCGCCCCCCTAGCTACAAACGTCGTTCGATTTTTATAAGAATAAGATCTCCGGTATCTACAACGTACATTCGACGTGCAATCGCTTCCCCAGCACAAAAACAATCGTAAACACACTTGTACCCGTTTCCGCGATTGGCAACGTTATTTCATGTATTGTCGCTTCGGCAGAAGCAAAACCACCCCTATCGCGACGCACACGTGCCACAGGCTGTGAATGATGTAGTAATTACGTCGTGTCTGTAGAAACGCGTAACACACCAGGCCGAAGGACACCAGCAGTAGACCAGCCGGAAAATAAATACTTCTGTAAATCAAAGGAAACGGCATGTTCGGTAATAAATTAACAGCAACACATAGGAGAGTTTCAAGGAGTAGTTGTAACAGTACTTATGCTCTTATAAAAAAGCAATTTGAAAATTTAACATGAAATCAGCTTACGTAAGACAAAATGTGAAAATTCAAGCTTTCACGCGCATGCCTACTTCCTTTCTAATTGCAAGTTTGCGACAATAGAAATGGGTATGTCATGGTCAGACCACGTTAGTTGAGTTATCTTTTTTTCCACTAAAGTTAATTGCTCTCTTGTCAGAACATCCCGTGTACAGTGGAAGACTGCTGCAGGGGCTATTGTATTTCTAGGGTACAATTGTTCAGAGTAATTGTACTTCTGGCAATGAGTGTAACTGTATTGTAATTGCAGGGACCCCCACAGTTTACTCGGTAGTCTCGAATTTAAAGATTATACCTGTAAGGTCGAGAAGGATAGCGGACAGTGCCCCTCCTCTTGCACCTGGAGCCCCACGAAAGGCCGATAAGAGCCGAGCCAGTGATAGCCGGCAAAAGAAATACCCAGAGAGCCGTGCGGTCCATCTCGGCGCTCATAGCTAGGATAACAGCGCCGGAAATCTGGCAGAAAGCGGTGAGCTTCGGGCCGAATGAGGCCATGGCCACCAGGGTCACCCAGATAGACAGCAGGGCATTGAAGAAGTCGCAGAACTGAAGGACGCCTAGCCTCATGATGCACACGCTGTACACATCTTCGCCCGCCTCGCAGGCGTGGTAGAACGTTGAGAAGAACATCACGGCCGCGTAGACGATGGCTTCCGTGAAGTACTCCCTGCGCACCGCCACGTACACCGACGCTATGAACGCCAGATTACTGCAGGTCAACAGCATCATTCTGATGATCACGTCGCTGTTGCTGAGGACGTACGTGTCGTCGGCGCAGTCGAACCCTCTGTAGGCGCCTGTCGAACATTCGTTCTCATGTTATAGCCGTTCCGACCTGTCCAGCAAGTTCTGAATTGCTCACCTGCGCAGTGACACGCCGCGAACACGAAGCCGCCGCTCATGTAGTGCATGCACTTCCCGCGGGAGTTGCAACGACCCTCGATGCAGGGCAGAGAAGAGATACGACTCTCCACCTTGGCGTTGCAGGGGATCATGCATTCGCAGTCCTCGCAGGCAACGCCATTCAGACAGGTGGACGCGCACTGGCAATCTTTCTCCACGCAGAATGACCTCAGGCTTACGTGCCAGGTGCCTGGCTCCGGATAGGGAATGTGCAGGGTAGCCGGCTCTGTGCAGTTCACGTAGATGTCCGCAGCCGTGATGTTGTCCAGCCGCTCGCATCCTCCGCCAGCGGTGATGTTCGAGTAGTAACCTGTGAAGATGAGGGCCAGTCAGAAACGCTCTATACAATATACCAGAAGAGTCGAACACAAAGCAACGAAGCCACTGAAACTGGCTGGCTATCGGCAGGCAGGAATACCTAAGGAAATGCAAGCCACAACGACGACGTTCCTTTTCTCCTTCTCCTCGTTCTCCACCAGCTTGAGGCCCAAGGTCAAGGTGCCCCCTACATCATAGATCCGACCGATCCCGAAGCTGAGAACGGACATGGCGTCGGCCGAGAGATTGAAGGCCGACGGTTTGGTCCCGTTCCCCAGCAAATGCTCATAATCGAAGAGAAAGAAATCGGGCAGCGACTTCCTCATCAGGTCGACCGATTTCACCTGGCTAGAGTTGGTAGGACTGACGTCGAGCAGCTGCAGAGACACGTTCGAGGCGTCTCCGGAGAGCAGACGAAGGGTCACGTAATGGAACACGTCCGAGTACGGCTTGAAAAGCAGAGTGGTGTTAGTGGTGTTGACAATTGTAGCTGCCAGATGATCGTCCGCGGTGATGTGTACAGCCACTCGACACTCCTCGCCGCAGGAAGACCTTAAAGAGAGGCTGGACTCGACGTAATTGTCGGGCACCAACAGCTGCATCATGGCGGAATTCGCGCTCTCGTTCATGTGCACGTACATCAGCTTCGAGTCCATCAGGGACACCAGGGACGCCGATTCCAGCAGCAATTCCGCGTTCAGCACGGTGTCGCAGGTGGCACCCAGACCTGCGGGAATGGATACGTCAGTGCGTGAATGTTGTATCACCGGTGGGAGGGGGCGAAGCGTTTAAAAAAACGTGGCAGATATCCAAAAGTGTGAAGATTCATAAACCTAGGATTTCCCATCGTGAAAGTATACCTGACAATGTTTCAATGATTTAGACGGTAGCCAGGATCATTTCGGATCAAATTGTTGAACATTTTGAAGTCAAAAGATCATCAGAAGAGAAGCTTTGAAGATCTACGGGTGGATTATAGATTGTAGATACAGCGACTCCCGTTAATATTCAGACACTCTTCAAAACGCGATAACCTTTTTAAATCTGGACTAAACGGCCTGAATTTTTCATTTGGATGATAGAGGGACTAGTAATCTGGAAATGGCGGGTTCCTCGGGTCATTTGAAGCAACTTCTTCCTTTACTAAAATGTTCTCCGAGGCACCGTTCTCCTCGGCTGACGCGAGGCGGCCCAGCCAACCAGCGCACGAAGCCCAGTTCCGCTGATTGGCTCGACCATCTCGCGCTAGCCGCGCTCGTCGAGCCAGAGAGCGCACGATCCCCAGTTGCGCTCTGATTGGTTCGGCCGCCTCGCGCCAGCCGCGCTCGCCTCTCATTGGTCACTGTTTCTCGCTAATAACTCGTTAACGGTGGCTCGGAGAACATTTTTGTAAAGGAAAAAGTTGCTTCGAATGATCCGAGGAACCCGTCACTTTCGGATTGCGAGACATTCTTGGGACACCCTGTAGACAATGACTGAACTACTTTGTTACAATTTTGCTATTAGACTAAAGACTTAGACTTAGATTCTAACTTTTTTATCCGAGCCCATAACGAAAATTTAAAAGATAACATCAACGGGAGTCACTGTAGATCGGCTATTATTATTATTCACGGTAAGCTGCGTGGTTCAATGATGAGTTTTCAGGGTTTTCCGAGTTGGCGAAGACGATTTGTACCCTGTTGAGTAATCTTCCCATTGTCAGGATCGCTCCAGGATCGAAACGCGATGGCATACCAATCGCCCGGCGCGGGTGCGTGTATCCTAATCTCGTACTCGTCGCCGTTGCTCTCCATGTTCAATGCGTAATACCGACGTCTACCTTGCATCAGTTTCGCGGCTATTTTCGAGCCGTCGGGTCGCACGAACGGTAAACTGCCTGACTTCAAGAACAACGAGACGTTCCTCGGCGAGCATCTACCTATTCCGCCAGTTTTCTCTTCTTCGACAGTGAACCTGAAACGCGTCGCTTAATTAGAGCAAGTATAAGTCAGTTTATCCTACGGGTGAAACGGCGCGCTTACCTGAACGCCGCAGCGACCGTGCAGTCCGGCACGTTGAAGTGGATGATCGAGATGTGACGGTAAGCGTAATAATCGTCGAGAACGACGTTCAGCCGTTGCGCGACCCGCTCGAGTTTGCCGCATAGCGTTTGCTCTTTCGTAAGGATCCATGCCAATGAGAAGGCTAGCACGATGTGTCGCATATTATAATCCCTGCGATCCGCCACATAACAAGATACCTCTTTTGTCCGTTAGATGAATCCTTCCGCTTTGCTATCCTGCACAGAAAGCACAGTATTGTCACCATTAAGGATATGGCCTTGGAACAATCGGTCGTTAACAGCTTGGAACACAAGGTTTCTTAACGAATCTCCGTCTTAATCGTTTACGTTAAAAAGTATACATTAAAATTGTATACGTTACTAGGTTATGTCCGGTAGGTAAAGTGACAAATATTATTCGATGGCTCTCCTGAGTCAGGCATGATCTCTCAAATTGAATCTCGTAAACTGAAAATAAAGGTTTAAAACGTTTTTCATGTTTTCTGTCAGGTGGATTCGAGTGGACCTAGTTCTTTTATTAAGGCTTAAGGTACTGTATTCCGGAGAAGCGATCAGCATCTTCTTTATAGAGCCGTTATCAGAATTGATGATTCACCGTGGCACGCTTCTTTACATGTAATTGGCCCCCAAGATAAGTTAAATGGATGAGACGGCGACGACAATGAGGAAGTATCCCAATTTGCGGTAATTCGCGGCCAGGAAATTAGGAAAGAGGAGCCTACATCTTCGTCTCGCGTCTGGACGGGTTCCGTGCCTAGACGTGCAACAAGATTCGAGCGATCTGCATGCAGAAGTAGGTCAGATTCCTCCAGCTAATTCGCGCTTCCTGCGTTCGGAAGAACGATAGCTTATCAGACCACGGGCCTCCAAGCTGTATCGTTTGCAATTCTTGCACCCGAAAGCGTTTCGCATTCAACGCGGAGATTTTCTACTTTTTGCCAGCGCGATCTTACTGTTATCTTGGAAACATCTGCGCCGGGCTAATGGACACAGAAAATCCATCGTCGGACACTGTAAAATGACCTGGATCTGCCGATTTTCGAAAATCTCATATTTTCAAGTGTCTTAAAAAATCAAGTTCGTTACATCTTTGACTAGCAGAAGAGCAAATGAAGACTTTTCAAAGGTGAAAAAGTTCAGAAATCAAATTCACTTGGTTATACATAGAATATTTTTAATTAGTCTAGTTTTCAAAATGAATTGAAGCACACGTTTGAAGAAATCGTACAGTAAAGAGAACGATGTAAAAAAATAATTTTCTTCTGGCTTAGTTTGAGTGCCAAGACTCGGAAAATATTTCGAAAAATATTTATTATTATATATATTATAATATAATAATATAATATAATATATATAATATATTATAATATAATAATATAATATAATATAATATATTATAATATAATAATATAATATAATATAATATATATAATATATTATATATATATATATATATATATTATATATTATAAACGTGGAAAAGAGCAACGTTAATGATATTTAAAAGTCGGTACCTTTCTTGCGCTAGCGTGCGTCAATGTGCGGGTGGAAAAAGTACGTTTGTAAGTATCTAAGTTAACAATAACTGCAAGGTTCGACCGCGTCAACCTGCGACTTCGGGTGTTATCTCATAAAATGTCGATAAACAACTTCGTAACCGAGGAGGCGCAAGATGCAGACAACAAAGACTAACGACACTGTACAGTAGAGAGTTTTAGTTTCGTTGGTTCCTTATGTGAATAAATTTCGTTGAGAACCAAAAACAAAAGATAAGCTACATTTTGCTGAAGAAGTCGACGTGCTGCTGTTGTAAATCTTGACAATGGCTTACATTATTTAATTTGAAATTACATGAAATGATTACTTTTTAAATCAAGCAGTTTTTACTTATTTAATTAATTTATTATTCCGCGTGACTAAGAACAATTACAAGTACACTTTTTGTCGAGATTTTCTCTGAAATAGAGCTTTCCAAGGATTTTAGCTGTTCTTGGTCTTCTCGGGCCATCGTACGCTGTGGTAACAGACAACGACTGAAAATACTATTCTCTATAATATTATATATACTATTTTCTATATATACTATTATATATTATAATATATTATATATATTATATATGATACTATTATATATACTATTATGTATACTATTTTCTCTATTTATATATACTATATTCTCTATACTATTCTCTATAATTAATATTATTGCCATCAAAAATTATTCGGAGCGTGTCAAAAAAATACTCAGTTGTTAGTAAAATACTTGCTTGTATTTTCTCACTTACCTCCCTTAAATACCACGAATGATTATTGATCTCAAATATTATATCCGATTGAAGGAGGTGCCAAGGCAAGCAAAAAAAAAACAACACTATTTATCTAGTCCGATAAGTTAGTCAAACATGTTTGCCGATAGCACTTGATAAGAATAACATTTGTTCAACCTGTTTCTCGAACGTCTCAATTTTCGCAGTTCCAGTTTAAAGAGCACAAGGAAAATTGAAAATAAGTCAGTAATCTCCGAACAGACGGTCGAGATATTCGATAATGCGCGAAGCATCGATTTTCTGTAAATAGTTAGGGTAGCCTATCTTATCTTAATAATTAATTAAACGAACGATCGTAAAAGCGGCTTTCTACACGTTGAAGCATAATTCGTAATAGCTGTTATATCGGGCACGGTCTAACAAACGACAATCTGGGCCGGTGCCGTGCCAATCTCAATTAGCAACAATCAGCAGAACCTGGTGCATATCTAGACTAACTTGGTTAACAATCAATGCAGCGTCGATCAACAGGTCTCGCTTCGAAACTTCAACCGCGATTCAATCGTCGCGTTTCAAGAAGTTTCACAGAGCAGATTCGATAAAAGGCGGAAAAACATTTAAACTTTCTGCGAGGATACAGGCACCAAATGTTTACAAATATCGTAACAAAATGTTTCGATGTTACAAACGGCGGGATACCTTGCACGCTAAAAGCTTCCAAATTATTTACGCGTACGCACCGATTGCCTACCGAAAGGGTAGGCCGTCGATTACCGACCGGTTTCGAATATCGGTCGGTAATTGCAGATTAACCGAGCGATTTATCGTTACCGTTAACTTCGTCTCTGTAACGCGCTGACACGCGGATGCACGTGGTTACGTTCGATTAGTCGAGTGTCGCACGAAACGGGTCGGAGATCATGTTTCAGAAGGGTCGACTTCTCGAGGCTCGAGACAGAGGCCAGAATTGAACTGTCCAGGATTATCTTGAACATAGAAGCAGCAACAAGTGTTCCGAGCAATTTTTCAGCGGGTTTCCCGGCCGATCGAAATTCCCGCGGAAACGTCGACGAACGCGCGGCTTATCCGCGAACCCTCCTGCTTAACCGGATATTTTCGTCGACGTTAGTCGAATTCCGTCCGACCGCGTTCGAGTAGGTACTTTTAGACTTATCACCGCGACCAGTTAACCCATCGAGGGCCAAACGTTGCCTCGACATAATAACATTTCATTCGCGATTCTTTCCCGTGAATTAAACGTTTCCCCTAAATTCTGCTTTTCGTATTTGCAGTTTCGCCTGTGGTCAAGATTATCATCGCTGAAATTTTTCATAGCGAATATCAAGCATTTCAAGCGAAGCAACGAAACCATCCTACTTCCAGTGCTCTCGCAACACCGAAATATTTCGATAACATTTGACTTATTTTGTAACCT
This sequence comes from Megalopta genalis, assembly GCF_051020955.1. Classification (NCBI taxonomy): domain Eukaryota; kingdom Metazoa; phylum Arthropoda; class Insecta; order Hymenoptera; family Halictidae; genus Megalopta; species Megalopta genalis. The sequence goes on from NW_027476169.1 coordinate 244,053, forward strand.
ATTAAGCAACGAATCGTCGAAATCCGTTTATTGGTTTATCGCGGCGGTTCGATTGCCGATAAGCCTGTTATGTGACTCTCGACCTCGGCGCAGCAAGGGCTGCAGCAAAGAACCAGAGACTCGCGGATTCCAACGAGTAACGCGGTTCCTCTGTTTTCACCATTTAGAATAATTCATGCGTATCTGCAATCATCCCCCTCCCCGTCTATCGGATGCGGCGCGCCGTTCCCCGGGTCTATTATGTGGAGCTGCGATGATGTTAATCGCAGCTGCTATTGAGAAGAAGCTTTTTTCGCATCGAATTCAATGCGACACGATCGTGCCCGGACAATAGGAACCGTGTGTATATATGTACTTACTATTGACTCGGGCGAGCAATAGAACGTTAATTTCCTCGTTACTAACAGTCCTGCGTGATATGGCATCGAGCATTTGGCCGTTTATCCGCAGCGTGAACGGTGTCAAGTATGTTTCCCTTGCGACTTAACGATTCACCGCGGTCCGGTCCTCCGGGTGTATACTGTGAACCGTCACTGTGCACGCGCGAACACGGGAACACCGGGAACTCGGCCCGAACACGTGGTCGGTTTGACAGCTATTCCCGATCTCACGTGAGAGCGAGCGCGTTCGTGGCCGCTCGGCAGACTGTGAGAAATCCCCGGGAGGTATTTATCGATCGGCGTTCTACGCGCGGACAGAAGAATATTCGCGCGCGACGATTGACCGGGCGAATGCGCTCTGCGCGCGCGATCGCTCGTCGCGTTCGTCACTGATTCACACTCTCGTGTCGTTCACGAGCGTGCACGACGGGAACGCGGAGTGAGAAAGCCTGTGGCACCGTGTGTATGTACCCAGCAGTGATTCAAGACTTCCTCTCCTCAACTAGACGCGACATTATTGAATCGAGCCCAATGCGCTGCGACCGAGACGCAGTCCAGCACGTGGGTCGATCAGCTGAGCGGACCACCACGCTCGGCCTCGCAGCTTTTTAAATGCCATTCTAATCGCTGCCACTTCCGACGACGTCTTCGATGATACAATTTTTCGTTTTTCGTATTATTTATTATTTATTATTATTAATTTTATTATTATTATTTTTTTATTTTATTTTATTTTTTATTATTTTATTATATTTATTATATATTATTTTTCGCGTATTAACGCATACACAGACACCACTGTTTTCAACGCAAACAGCCGATCAGAAGTTATAAAGCTATGCATACACATGCATGCGGCATCATATGTGTAGAATGTGTGTACAGAAAATCCAAGAGTTCGGTGAAGCAAATGTTCGCTCTAACATCACGCGCAATAAAAGATGATCGATCGAAATCGCTGATCGATGCTTGAAATATTGTCAATACGTATGATAATAATGTGGAATGAAAACATATTATTCAATTAATTAAAATAATCGGTATCAACGTCTCGATGGAAGTTTTAAATACATTCTGTGAAATTATGATGCTAAAAATATGCATATTTCACGTTTAATCTATCGAATTTGTTTCCTGAAAGATAAACATTTTGGCATATTCGTTAACATCGAACATTAAAACAGTTTGACACGTTTGGAATCATTGTGTGTCACTTTCTCGAAATTCCAGATTGTACATCATACTGACATAGATTATACGTCTCGTTTACTATGACGTCACGTAGATGATTTCATCTTTGCTTCAGGGAAATGATCCGAAGCCATGTCTATACGACATGGATACGTTCTAAGAGTTGCACATCCGGCATCGATTCAATAGCCAATTGGAAGCCGATGCAGTGGTGCCTCAACTCCTGCGCGGTTTTCTTCCTCTCTAAGGTAGCGCTTCTATCCCCGCCATTGCCCATCCAATCTGCAGCGAATCGTGTCTCAGCATTGCATCGTCAGTCGATCAGAGCGAAGCAATTTCTACTCCTATTCTCACTAATGTAGCACGCTGCGGTTGGACAGTCTTGCAGAAACTTAGGCATCATTGCATTTGATACCTTTCGATACTGTATATATTTCGGGAGTTATCATTTATTGCTTAGAGTAATTACAGTACATTAGAATGGCAGTACCTAACTGGATTCCTAGGATTATTCGATTTTCGTGAAGACACTAAAAATGGAGAACTCCAATGTGTACATTAAATAAATATCTTATCTGGTTTTACTGTGTCACCCGATATTATTTTCATGAAAATGTCGCCCAAGAGGGACAATACTCCTAGAGAGACTTACTCCTGCACGCTTTTCTTACTCCCTAAGCTGACGCGCACATCCCCACCATTTTACTGCGCATACAATCCGCAGTGGATCCTGTCGCGGCAGTGAAGCGTCAGCCAATCAGAGCGAAGAAAATTTCTGTGTCTACCCTCGCTTATGGATCAAGCTGCGGCCTAGAGATGTGCAAGAGTAGGACTAATTACTGTACAAGTGCATATTTAGAAAATGTACAGTATCCGAATATAAACATAAATCAGAATTAAAAATTAACACCTACGTAGATAAAAATAAGAGAAAAAGGTGAAAATTGTGCATTGTATGCAGTTGCTGTTGCTAGCTTGTGTTTGTTCATTTTAACGTGAAATTACAGTTATTAAGATTAATTGAATTACGTTTTATCAAGCGTACACTCCCGTTTAAATAGACTTTCTAATCTTGTATACATGCAACATACGTGATCCAAATTTGCTGCCACATTTACCAATCAAACGAGAAAACATCTCCTTCATGTAAATGGAACTTTATCGTTTGGAACGTACACAGGACGCATGCGTAACCCCACCTACTGTTCATGACAAATGCAACTTTTACTTCCGGTTGAGTTTGACCTCTGTACAAGGTTTTTTGGGTTTAGCAGTATTCTTGCGTGGTGCTTCTGTTATCGTACGTCATCCGTAATTTTTCTTAGCAGCTCTTGCACTTTGCAATTCTATATCTCCCGGGGATATATTTTGTTTGTCGTATGTCCATCCAGAATCTCAACACATTCGGCAAGTATTATATTTTCTGTTCTGGAGCTGATCGTATTCTAGAAGATAGTTTTGTCAAAATGGCGACGGCGTCTTTTCCTTGCATCATAGTACGCAATCAATTAATGGTCCGCGTCGATATTCCGTTCGCTTCTCTAACATAATTGTTCTTGTTAAGAATATTATCGATCGTATGTTAATGTAAAACGAATCGTTCCTTTTTTTTTGTGCAGACCCCTTTGCAGATGCAATCAAGGGTTCAGATGATGATGTCCAAGACGGTCTCGTGCATATAAGGATTCAACAACGGAATGGTCGTAAGACCTTAACCACGGTGCAAGGCCTCTCATCTGAATATGACTTGAAGAAAATAGTGAGAGCATGTAAAAAGGTAATTATGAATTTTCCGAAACCGTGCGATACGTGTCCATTTTGACGAGTTAATCTTTTGTCAGTGTCACATACTGTGCTAAATATAGAATCGACGCAAACAGTTGCTCAGCGTAAATGTTGTTTCACAAAAGTCTACAAATATTGTATTTCGCATTATTTCGATAAATATTATTAAGTGGATTTAATATTAATATAAATAACAGTGACACATTTATCGTATTATCGAAATATAGATGACTGCTTGGATTTCACTAATTTGTCATATATTGCAATACATATCGGTGCTTATAAGATTTGTCAGTTATTTAGCTGTAAAATTGTTTCATATGTCTTTAATTTGTACAATTTTAGGTATTTTATCAATTTTAGTTTTTTATATTTTTTTTCGCTAATTAGTGAAATATTAAAAATATTTCATACTTTTTACCTTGAATTTGTTTACATTTTAATTAAATTGTAAGTATAAATTCGAGAAAGATAAGGTGTAAAATGTATTAATCTAGTGAATACTGTGGAAACATTTTTATTCTTGTTATGTCTAGGATGGACAAAACCAATGCAAATATCACCTATTCTTAGTACTCAATTTGCAGTTATCAAAAATGTAGAAATGTTTTTATAAGAAATTGTTAAATTAATTTTTCTCAAATTTTTTACATATTGTCTTCTAGTTTTTATAAGACATTGTAAATGAAGCATTTTTAGTGGTCAGTCATTTTGGTATGAGAATGATCGGAGAAAAAATTTGATAAAAACTAGAAAACGAAACTTCTCTTCATAGGAGTTTGCCTGCAATGGGACAGTAATCGAGCACCCGGAGTACGGGGAGGTGTTGCAGCTGCAGGGGGACCAGCGAGAAAATATATGCCAATGGTTAACAAAGTCAGGTCTGGCTAAACCTGACCAACTCAAAGTCCATGGTTTTTAACCAGCAAACACCCATGCCACTATCTAAGAACACACCACCATCATCAACACCTTATCATCTTAAATTATCTGTATCAGTCACTAATACTTGTTGATATTTCGTGAGATATCCTATTATATACACATATATATTTCAATAAAAAATATATAACAGTAACGATATAGGCACAATATTCTAATCAGACATTTGTAAGCTTGTAGGAAGCAATATTTTACAGCCTTATGTTAGGTAATCCACTAAACTCATCACGTTTAAAGTAGTAGCGATAACTAACTAGTAATTTGAGAAAATACATATACAAGGGATAGATACAAATAGTAACGGATGGCTCTTCTTTTTGGAATTAGGTAGTATGTATCTCGGCGCTATAGATGTATTCAGAGAAAGATAAAAAAAGAATTGTTTTAGGCTGCAGATTGGCTTACTGTGTGTAATGACGAATGCTTTGTTTTTTTTTTTTTAATATATACACTAAGGGTAACAGACATGATTTTATATTGTCATCTCCAAGTTTTGTGCCTTTGATTCCGCATTGATTGTATTATTTATTGAAATGATCATCTTTTATTGTAACGGATTTTGTAGGGAGAATTGCCAATTTTTTCCTTTTTAATACAGTATTGACAAAGCGAGAATTGTTTCCAATAAAAATGTGGCTGTTCTAAATAAATAAATAAATGGTAATTCACCAATTGTATGACTTTTAATTTACAACGTTCCCTTCTTGAAATGGTAATGTCAGTACAAAGATATTATCTACTTAAAACATAATTGATTACGGAATAAATATTAAACTTAAATAGAAAACTTATCCACTGTAAGTTTTATGTAATTTGTTACATATTTTCTATTACTACAAATAAGCTGTTAATGATAACTTTTGTTATAGAATAAGAAATTAATTAAACCGAAATTCGCTCTGGGAAAAATAGTATAAAATTTTCCTCAAACCCAGCAAAAGTGGATAAATGAATGAAGTGTTCTAAAAATTTGTGAATCACATCTATCTTATTCCAAGTTTTGTCATTTTTCTCTCTAATTCTACTCTATAGTTTTTTACATAGAGAATTATTAGTTCACAGTAGATATAAAATAATAGCAGATTGCGTGGTTGATAACAAATTATTTTTGATATTAATCAAAATTACATCTGATGTTTCTCCAAAAATTCCAATCTTTTGTTAAAGCTGATCTATTATTGTTGAGTCTTCTAGCATTTATATTGCTTGCACATGCAATTGAATAGACAAAAAAAGAAGTCAGAGAATCATCTATTTCTCCCATTGCCTGCTTCCTAAAAAATTTTCAGATAAGCTTTAGCCACCACATATTTTCTGATTCGGTGAACACCTCGGAATGATGGCTCTGGCATTTTATGGTTTGTTTGCTTTTTGTGACTGCGATATCTGAAATTTCTGCCACACCCTTCTCATTCAATTGTAATTTAATTCTGAAGTAGTAATTTTCAAAATTTGTGCCCTTTTTTAAATCGAGACAACGTGGTATATATAACCTTCGGTTGACATTTTATATTTATCTTTCTGGTTCCATTATTTACATGATACTGAAACAAACTGGACTTATAACCTTTTACATTTTTTATTTATTAGTAATATATATAGGAATATGATACATATGTACATGCACACATACATGTATATATATATGTACGCATCACTTGCATACGTCCTTATATACAGTCATATGTTACATATATACAATATATATTGTATATATATATTACACTACATACAATATCTTTGGAATATTATGTTTATGTATGTACCCCGAACGTAGTGATCGGCTGACGCAACAATGTGAACAAAAAAAAGGCGCGGCGCACACCAGCGCCAATTACTAGCATACATACTATGTACTTTCAAATAAATACTACATACGTATTTATACTAATTTCCTATGCCAATTCGATTATCCATTTTATAATATGATATGTTATACTGTAGCATACACAACTAAATGTTTTTGCAAGAGTGACATAGAATTTGATTGATTCATATTCGTGCATGTGCACTTTTACATATGTACGTACACGCAGCTTCGAATATGTACATTTTTTTGTACATATGTACAATATATACGTTTCATAAATTTAATACTTTTACATTCAGAAAATGATTGTGGATAATAAGTAATGTCGTTAGAACGGTTAAATAGGACCGACCGTAAAATAATATACCCTGTACTTCATTCTGATTTTGTTTCACAAAAGTGAAGAATAATCCTGGACAATGCAGAAACCTTCAAATTTAGCGGGTCAGAGTTGCGCGAACCCGCCGCTAGATCTCGCTTCTGTCGGGCTACATTACCTCCAACCCATAATGCATTGAGCTACGGCATGTGCCTTTCTGTGTCGGCCATTTTGTAGTTTCCTTGAGAAATTGTGTTGAGTTGATTCATCTTCTCGGTAAGAATTTTATAAAATTCTAAAACGGCGCGAATCACATTGATCCAAATGATGTAGAGGATTGAGGGCAGATGCTTATGGCTAACTATTCATAGCTTGAGAACGAGGAATAAGGTTGCGTTTTTTGCGCACAACCGTGTGCGCTCACGGTACTTACACCCGAAGAACGAGCCAGTAAACGAAGCTGCCGAGAACACCTATTGATAAAGGCACATGGAATCCGGGATTGTTTCGGGATGAATGGTGATTTCGGTAACGATATACGATACGCATAAGTGTACTGTCCAAGTGGTTGTCACCATATCTGCGTGCGTGAACGTGTTGGCCCGGCCAACGTCTCGCTCTATATTTGGCTAATCGCATCCAACATATTGCATATCTTGCCTTTTCAAAATTTTTACTTTCCATGCTGTAACCTTTCCCAAAGAACTATATCAGAAGGATACAATGTGACGTTTAAGTGTGAATGCTTGACGATTACACATTGATTCTGAACGAGAGCAAATCTTAGCATGTGGCACGGTTTGTACGATCAACATTCTATTTTGACTTCAATCAGAGTCAATGGAACATTTCATTTTTCATTGCATATTCAAAGTTTCATTGTTCTATTGTACGCCCTTCGTTTAGATTCGAAAATTTATCGTCCAAAACTTCTAGTCCCATAATGTCGTAAAAATGTTTGAACCTTTAATTTTCATGTTTATTGTTCCCTTCATAGTCGTTATAGATATAATATAAGTTTGTATAATTTGAATACGCGTATATATATGTATTTGAGCACGCACACACGCCCGCTTGCCCGCGCGAGCGCGCGCGCGCGGGCGCATACACGCACGCATACATGTACCACGTCGTGCATACGTATTATGTGCTATTGAACATGAGTGCGCGCGCGCGCATTGTACGTGCAACACACTTACACATGCCAATTACGTATATATACGAACGCGTTCATGTATGTGTACACGAGTATATATATAGGTACTACAAATGTATTACATCAGACTGGTATGTTGCATTACATACGGTTAATCATAATTTCAAAAAGTCCCTTCACAATATGACTTTGTGTATCAAATTTTGAACCTTGTCATCATTAATAATAGATTAGTGTGTAAAATTATCCGCAAAAAGTGCACAGTCTCAAAGAAAGTTATGCCTTATTTAATGAGTGTACATATACAATAATGTAAACAAATATTTTTTCCTTTAATGTAAAGTTAAGAAAGGGCAAGAGGTCATTTCCAGAATTATTGATTTGTTTCATTGCTCATGAAATAACTTTATAATTACTTAAAGAGCAAGATCGTGTCGGTAATTGCAAGAAAATAATTTTCTAATTTCATCACAATTATGCTTCAGACAATTACTTCATGCTATTTAATGTTGTTTAATTACTTAGGTTACTGTGTATATATATATATACATATATCGCACATCGTTGAGGACATCATTCGATTTCATATGTTACATTAAGATATGGTTTAGACTTGAACATTTTATCAATAACTTGTGTAGTTATATGTTACATGTGGTAACATGTAAGTACAATCTATAATGGATTGTTGGTGGTATTCATGGGATATGTTACCATCTTGAGTTACTATCTTATTCAATATACTTTTTATTTTCGATAGGGTACGTGTACATGAATGGGGACATTGGGAAGCTCCAACCAGGGGCGGTTTATCCAGCCACCCCTGAACCCTTGGGTTCAGTTGGGGGTGCAATTGGAAATACTGCAACCAATTTGGAATACAACGCCATGAACGGTGCTCCAAGCGGAACTGAATTAATATTAGAGGCAGGAGTTGGAAATTTGGAACCTTCACCACAGCATGCCATAGGTTTAGGAGGTGCTGCAGGTTACGGTCCAGTGGATGTTGCTGCTTTAGGTGATGTGCCAAATCAAACTGCTCCAATGGCTGATTTATCATCCTCTGGAATACCCTTGGAACAATTAAAACAAATGCTCTCTTCCCAACTTGAATATTACTTTTCCAGGTAATTATAATCCAATCACGATATTATATTATATTTGTGAGCAGGGATAGTGATCCTTGAATTGTCTGTCAAGGTTGAGTAACGATGATATTATCCTCTTATATTACCTACCTTTATTATTAGTCTTGATTTTGTATTATATTTCAAAAATTTGTATTATATTTCACTACAATTTATTAATACTGTAAATATTAAATGTATGTATATTACTAACATTTTGTCTTGTAATTTTGTTTGCATTCTACTTTGCTAGAATTACTGAATAAGTGAAATTCATGTTCATTATGAGTGAGCATTTATTATGAAGGTTGAATATTTGACTAAAGATATAGTATTTCACTTCATTTTCAGCAAATTAAGTAACATTAATATTAGTAAGTTGGTTTGGAAATATTCAGAATGTACACAAGTCATTGTAAAGCATGAAGTTAAGCTATAGAACAAGCATTATTGTCTAAACATAGATTTGTATTTCTTTATTTTAAATTTTCCTTTCGATACATGTACGTATTCTTTTTTTTTTTTTTGAGAAAAATGTACTATATGTATATTTACTTTTTAGAGAAAATTTAGCTAATGATACATATTTATTATCACAAATGGATAATGATCAATATGTACCAATATGGACAGTAGCAAATTTTAACCAAGTGAAGAAATTAACGAAGGATATAAAACTCATAACGGAGGTTTTAAGAGAGTCTCCTAATGTACAAGTTGATGTGGAAGGACAAAAAGTAAGACCTAATCATAAACGATGTATTGTAATTCTACGTGAAGTACCAGATAGTACTCCACTGGAAGATGTGAAGGTGAAAAATATATTATACATTATACTTCATTACTATCATCGTTATACGTCATTACTATCATATCATTGTTATCATGATTACTGGAATATCGTCTTTATCCTCGTACGATAGAGATTAGTAAAATTTTATTTCAATTTGCAGAATCTGTTCTCTGGAGAAGGGTGTCCAAGGTTTATTTCATGTGAATTTGCCCACAATAGTTCTTGGTATGTAACGTTCGAATCCGATGAAGATGCTCAGAAGGCCTATAGGTTTTTACGTGAAGAAGTTCGGGAGTTTCAGGTAATATGATATTATCATCAAATATGTTTTCCTTTTAATCCTTTTACTGTTATATTATAAAACGTACTGAGCAAGAAGCATACGAGGATTACAGATGAAAGATTGCAGATAGACTAAACATTTCAATATTATTTTGTTCAATCTATATGAGTATCTTGCCTTGCACTATTTATATCAAGAGGCCTTTCACCTTTCAATGATTATTTACAGACGCTTTATACAATCAAAGGGTTTATGTATAAATTTTATACATAGATTGAGTCTATACTTCATGAAATAATGAATGTTAAAAACATCATTGTATCGTTAATTTTTATCGTTCTTTCTTTATATATCAGACTAATTAATTATTCATTGATCATAATAGAACAATTGTCAGATATATAGTACAATATACACAAATTAAATGATTCATGTGATATGCAAGTTATATCAGTAGTTCGTTTATGTTAATATATAATGTTAGTAAGTTATTATTTATAATTCAGGGAAAGCCAATAATGGCAAGAATCAAAGCTAAACCAATGAATAGGCTACCAATACCAGCAGTTACTGGGGTGGGTGGTATAAAAAATGGTTATAGAACTCCTCCGCCACAACCAGTTTTTGATCCAAATACCTACACAGCTGGTCAACAACGCTTCCTTTACACAAATGGCACTACTATGCCACAAACTACTATGCCGCCATATGCCAACCAAGTTCATTTATATGTAAGTAACTACTATTGTATTTTCGCTATTGTAAAATATAATTATTATATTTATATTATAAGTCGTCTAACTTCATAAATTTCATAATGTCAGTATATTTCTATTAGTATTGACCTATACAAATTTGATACATATTTTTCAAACAAGGCTAAATACTGATCATGTAAAACTTGAAATACTTGAAACATGAATAATTTTTTTACATTATTATAAATATGTAAGAGATACTTTGTTATCATAATGATTAAAAAAATGATAAACCGTACTTGTAAATTTATGCAGTGAACATAAATAACATGAAATGCGATATGTAAATGAATTTGTTCATTAAGAAAATGTCGTTTTAATAGCATATCAAATACTTGGATGTAATGTACAATAAAAAAAAAACCTTATTCTGATTATAGCACCAACCATTTTATCCTGGAATTATGCCTTGGCCACCAGCAAGTCCAGCTTATTTCGATATGTCAAGTGTTTTTACAATGAATGGTATGACACCGCATAATACATTTAAGCCACACAATACAAGATACAATCCTCGAAACAGGTACTTAATTAATACTAATAATTATTTTCAATTACATATGAATATGTAATTATTAATGAATCTATATCCTATACTATTTATTATGTCATATCATCTGAAAAAAAACTCTTACTTATTTTTGCATATGCATTTCTGAAAAAAATAAAATTCTAGTATATTTAACATACAATACTGTAGTACTATCGAAATTTTGTTTTCCAAAATGTAATTATAGATTTATGTAATACAACAGCATACAATATGCAATTACAATATTTTTTGCACTGTGAATTGCATTATCGACTAATTCATTAGTTCAATTTGATATATGTATAATACATGTTCGTACGCATATATGTGATACAGAAAGCAAAGAAATGGGTCTGACAGACCAGCTTTGATGGATGGTGGTGGCAACATAGTGTCAATGGGTCGGACCTCGCATCCACCCATAAGTGGAACACCGATATCCTTAGGAGCAACTGTTCCAACCTTTACTTCGAGCTTGCCTACAGTGAAGCCAACTTCTTCTTCCTACCAGACCGGCACAAAGTTCCATTCCTCGCATACAACCATAGTGACTGGAGAGGCTCAGTATAATAATAATCACTCCAAAGGAACACAAGAGAATGACGCTCAAACATTGGACTCTGGAGTTCAATTTCCGCGTCACCGTATGCATCGTAGGACCAAAGACCAAGAAATGTTGTCCAAGGCTAATAGTAGCCCCTTACCATCGGTCAGAGAACCTACCCCGGCCAGTAATAATAACACACAATGTAACCGAGGGGTACAATTCGATTTGGAAGCTTCTGCTTTTCCTCCTCTTCCTGGCCTAGATGCTGATCTTGCAAAATCCCATAATGCTTCAGTAGAGACTATCGGTGCCGATTGTACGCAATCGCAGAATAGGCTTTCAGATGTAGTTAAAGGTACTGCAAAATTGAAAAGCGTTAAAGAAAAAGAACCTGCAGGAACTTCGCAACAGTATCAACAACCGACAAGTAACAGCAGTAGGTCTGCGAGTCCAGGGTCAAGTGCTGGTGGTCACACTGGTTCGCTAGAAGCCCCAACTGGTTCTGGCAGTGCATCGACTACTCCCGTTACATCTACAAATACCAGCTCTAATGCTTCTGCTAGCAACAATGACTCCACAGACATCGCTCTCAGCACCATCACTCTCACTCCCCCGTCATCTCCTGATAAGTGAGTGTGCTTTCTTCTTATACCCGCGCGCGATCGCGCAAAACTCACAAACACACACACCAGACTCATTACACATACACGGAATAAGGAAAATATAATACGTATACATATAATTACACACACGTATATGTATGTGTTTGGAGACGTACATGTATGTCTGTGTAAAAGTATGCTTATAATAGAGGACATGTTTATTTTTATTGTAAAGGCTAATAGTTGTTTAATTACATTTCTAAAGTATTGCTTACTATAAATTATTGTTAAAACTCTTTAATTGCTTTTAATGATATATTTGCATATACTATGTATATATGTATAGATATACATACAGATTATATGACATGAATAAACACACGCACACGTACACAAACATCAGAATGACATGTACAGGAAATCGTATATAGCCTGAAAAAGAATGCTATGCTATGTTTGATAGTGTTGGCTGCATTATATTTGCGTGCTATGCTCTGTATGGTGGATGTGTATTAGTGAAAGTTATATAGTCCACCTATATTTTCATATCATCTATATAAGAAGGAAAGGGAAAGACATTCATGATAGTCCATTATAGTCCATTTCAATATATATTATGTTCTTTTAATATGGTATTATAGCAATATCGTTGAAAGTTTATACTAAGTTATTCATTAGCAAATAGGACAAAAGTAAAGTAATAAATTAATTAATTTGATTAAATAATACGAATTCGGAAGTATATACAACGTTTCCTCAACACTGCATTATGTTTATGAAAACTGAACAGTTACGTTTCAATTTTTCAAATATAACGAAACATCAAATATATCTCAAGCTTAAATTTTCTGTTTTTGTTTCCATCAGTGATTTCATAGCAATTTTTTATTACTTTTATTTCAAGTAATTAAATTTTAATGTTATTGCGCCGGGGAGTAATGTCCCATCATTCAACATTTTTTCATTTATTTACAAAACTTTGTACGCTGAATGAATTCAACACTATTTACAATAAATTTACAGAATTATACAATGATTGAAAAAGAGCTTGTTTTGAACGTCGCGTCTTATCGACGGTTCACGGTACTCTGTCATTGTCAACAATTATAGTTGTTAGTTAACGACAATGTAGTTAATTATACCTTTGATTCAGTACAATCATATAGACATATCTTTAAGATCGATAACGATAGTGTTACGTATCTTCAAGGTCGTAACTTTGTTCTCATTACCAAAAGAAATGGTTTCAACCAAGTCATATTTCAATTCAATACAATTTCCTCTTCCATTGGATTATTTCTTCCATGAATGAAAAGAGTTCGATGTGTGTAATGCCTATGTTGAACATTAAAAGGGATTAGCTGTACTCTCTAGACTGTACTCTCTATATATCCTTTCTGTTATTAAGTGATCTGAAATGGTCGTTTCTTTTTTTTTATAAAATTCTCTAATGGATAGAAATTGGTTTATAGAGTTTCATATGGATTGCTTCCGTCCTGAGATATGTGTTCACTATTTCTATTATCAGCTTTATCACTCTCTTTCTCCTCCACTATTGTTCTGTACATTGATATACGTTCTACTGTTTCTAATATATCTTCGAAATGTTTCATTGTTGCCTTGCTAGTAAGAAACAATTCCATAAGTTTATTAGAATCCTCGATAAAACCGGTTTTCAGGTTAGTAAGAATATCCAGATATTTTTCTGTAGCATCTAATCTGGATTTCTCTATAATTCCACTCGGTATTTTCCTTCTGAAGTATTCTCTGCAGAAGTTGACATACTCCGATAATCAGTGTTGCATCGTTCCAAATAGTTGGATAATTATAGATATAATTTGCTCTATCTCAAAGTCTAATTTCCGACTGGGATGTTCTTTATGAAGTTTAATTACTTCCAATTTTTTTTTAAAATTTTCTAGTTACCTATTGCATATCCATTGTGATGAATCAAGCAGTCCAGCCAAATGTTATTAATTCTAAAGATGTGCCTATAAAGGTACATCAATCATAAGTCATGCTGAATCGAAGGCATAACTGATTACATTGTTATCAATAAACGACTATTGTTGTTGATAACGATAGAACATCCGATAATTGCTACTCAATTCGTAACAATATTTTCTTTTTAAATGTATAAATTGTCCTATTATTACTATTATTATTATTATTATGATTATTATTATGATTATTATTATTATCATCACCATCATCATAATCGTCATCATCATTAATACTGTTATTATTACAATTACTACTAATATTACTACTACCACTACTATTACTACTGCTATTACTACCACTACTATTACTACTACTACTACTACTACTACCACCACTACTACTACTACTACTACTACTACTACTACTACTACTACTACTACTACTACTACTACTACTACTACTACTACTACTATTACTACTACTACTATTACTACTACTACTACTACTACTACTACTACTACTACTACTACTACTACTACTACTACTACTACTACTACTACTACTACTGCTACTACTGCTACTACTGCTACTATTACAACAACAACTACTACTACTACTACTATTACTATCCTTCTTATAATTATTGTTATAATTTTATTATTATTACTATTACTACTATTATTACTATTATTATTATCATCATTACTATTATGCTTTCCCTTTCTCAATCATATTATACTCATATATAGTGCAGTAACAAATAGGTGTAAGTTTCCTAAATTTATCAATTATTTTATTATCCATGGTGGTTAATTTTGTAGGTGTGCTCAGTTGTTCTAATTTGCCATTTATTTCTATTCATTGATATACGTCTTCTTTTCCATCGAGTGACAAATTATCTAATTATGTTATTTGGAATGCCTCGCTAATACAGTTCTTTCATTAAAGAACAGATTCTTTAAATAAGAGCTGGTGCTCCACTCGATGAAAGAGCAAACATTAAAGCATAATATGCTCAAATCGAGGTATTCATTTAATACTAAGTAGAAGCTTTTTACCATTTTCTCATGGTGATTAATCTAAAAAATATGATATAGTGTTTCAATGTGTATGTATGCAAGAATGTATGCAGTACTCTGAGGTAGCACAATTTATAATATTTCTTGCCTGTATTATTGCGGCAAATGAACAATACATATGAATTAATCTATTTTATTCAGGGTTCTTTAATATATGATTTTATTATTATTATTATTATTATTATTTTATTATTATTATTATTATTTTGCTACTGTCATCATTGTCATTATTCGTCATTGCCATTGTCAACATTCTTAATATTATTATTGCTATTTTAGCTACTAACACAATTATGATCATCACTATTTCTTGCATTATAATTATTGCTAAAATTATAATCATTGTTCATATAATTTTTACAAAAATTTCCATTATTGTTTGTATCTTTATTAGTGTCGACATTTTTGTGTTAATTTGTCATGTTAATGTTTCTCTTCGTGATAATTAGTATCTGTTATTAATATAAAAATAATACTGTTACATTAACAGTCCATCATTATTATTGTTATCGGTTATTATTACTATTATTACTATCACAATTGGTAGTGTCAATATTTCTACTGTCATTTTTGCTGCTATTACAATATCTAATCATATTTTAATATATCATCTATCCTCGACTATCATAACATTATTATCATAGTCATCATTGATACTATTGTTGCTATTACTAATATTACTATTGTTGTTATTACAAATTCTGTTGTTGCTACTGCTACCGCTTTTATTACTATCGCTATTGTTACTGATACGGATTCTAATACTTTATTTATTATTATTATTATCATCATCATTTTTTGTGGTTTTTGCCATCACAATAGTCATGAAATCATCGTCATTATCATCACTACTATATCATCAACATCATTGTCACTATCATGATTACTATACTATTATTATTACTACTACTACTACTATTATTATTATTATTATTATTATTATTATTATTATCTATTATTATAATATTACGTTATGTTATGCTATATTATATTATATTACAATTATTAATTGTTCATTTTCAAGTTACTCTTAAAGGCATTTCAATTAAATTCTTAATTTTTAATATAAAATTAAGTTGTAATTTTTGGCACACGAGTATAATAAAAAGCATGATTCATTATTAATGGATGACTATAGATTAATTGTCAGTGAAAGTAAATAAAAGATGTGTATACTGGTTTGTTAAATAAGTGTTGCAATCTTGCAAGACCCATTCCCTTGACTATGTAGTGTTTTTTTGAATGAAAACGTACACGATAGTTATTATATTATATTTGTGCATGATATTATAAGGTGCACAGTCGTAATTATTTAATATGTATTGAATATATGTCTATTATACTTATGCACGTTCAGGTTTAGTCCTTTATTATTGAAATGCACCGCTGACAGATCTGTAAAGACTGACGATACAAACATGGTGAATGGAGTGGACGAAGCTGTTTCAAATGCACATGCAGGGGAAGACTCAGAACAAGTGACTAGGTGCCTACTGCCTGTAATATCCCTAAGTAATGCCCCTACTGCCTCACATAATTCCCAGTCGCAAGTGGGAGTGACATCTACCTTTCCTCTCGTAAGTGTATTATTTTTTTTATTGTCATACCATGTTTTTTTCTTTTTTTTTCTTAAAATTCAGTTTACAATTTTGATTTAATTATTCTTTGTTGTAAAGACGGATAGTAGTGAAAACAAAAAACATAAATCGTGATTTAATTCATATTTGATGTATTAGTGTGTATTAGCGTTGCTACCTTATTGTTTCATCAATTTTTTTCTGTATTAGGATCTTACGAGGCCAAGCTATGCCCAAGTAGCACAACACTGTCGTGAACTACCTTGTACAAAACATAAGACGGATGAAAGGGATGGAAATGTATAAATCAATATGTGAGTAATCATATTTGGCAGTGATTCGTATTATTTGAAAAAAGTGATGCAACTAATTATAAAGTTAAAATGTAGTGAAATAAGCGCCTTTACAGATACTACCGCAATGATTTTCAATATTTAGCTGTTATTCTTCATCTGGATTGTATGGATTATATACCACTGCTTTTATCCTACACTGGATATAGTGGGTATGAAGAAAACTTTTTACATTGTACAGTGACTTCGCCTACAATGAATGTGGTATCGATTAACTATGAATCATAAAAGATTATTTGAAGAAACTCTAATTCGCCACATATATTTTAAAAATACGTTTGCTGGCAGGATAATACATTGTCTAGAAGAGTATTGTTATTGCTTTGGTTCTGTGATTTTGGAGGTACATATTTGTTAGCTTGTAAAAATGTTAAACTAAGGTATTAATCTTTTAATTCCTTTCTCCTCTCCCCTTTCATAGCACAGGGCCGTAACTGGGAAATGTTTATCTTTGTGCCAAAACCTTGCTATGTGCGTACAGCTTAATGAATGTTCAGAGTGCAACGAAACTTATTCTCAAACAGAACGATAATTACAAAAAAGAAAAAGAAAAAAAACAATGTAATTTCCAAAAGAGATAAATGATAAGGATATTTAAAGAGAATTATTTCTGTTTTCTAATAATTTTCCATGTTTTATTTGAACTATTTCTAAGCAAGTTTTGCATACTTTCCAGAATATTAATGACAATTATAATTAGTGATTTAAAAATGAATCTTCAAATGAAATAGTGCCATGTCTAAATTGTTTCGTTTCCTATGCAAATGTAAACAATCAAAAGGAAGGACAAGCTTAAAAGAATGCATAAAACACATGCGAGTTTAAAATTTTGTTTTGCTCTCACTTTATTATTTTCCACAATTAACTGTATTAGTTTTCTTAAATGCTACAAACGTAGAAATCTTTAGATATACATGGCCGTATATCTCAGGATTCACTTACTATACTCAAAAATAAATTGAAACATGTTATGTTTCAGTTGCATCATAATTACAGTTAATTATCCAAGGTTGAGATACTTGTTACACGTGATGGTCTCATATTGTAATATCATTTGGTGTATTACAGCGAATTAGAAGAAAGATGTTGGTTTGTTATATTTTCTTTACTACATTTCATGCGTCTGCAATAATTAGTATTTTCGATAGTACCATTTTTTTCAGAGCTTCTTTGCAAAATTACAAAGAACATTAAAATGTATGTAATGAAAAAAAAGGTATTTAATTACTCTGCAGTTATATCATAATTATTATATTGTAAGATAAAAGCATAAAATTGATATATTTGTACATGAAATTATCGATAGTTGATAAGACTTGCATAAAGTAATATGATTCATACAGTACAGAAAACGATATAACAGAGGAAGCTTATATAATACACTAGTACCACTCTGAAAATATAACATTCCATGTTGCCTCAAGTACATTCTAGTGTCTACTAGAAGCTTTAAAATTTGTATTCCAAGCGAATGAGAAATAATAATAATAATAATAATAATAATAATACACTACTTGTTGTTATTGATATTCTGGAAACGATATCTATATAGATTTTAATTTTGTGTTCACCTTAAAAGGGAGAAGAAAAAAAAAGGTACATTGTTACTACGTTTAGGCACCTATTTACGGCACTGACTTTTCTTTTTAATGATACTGTTATATGAGATAACATACGATTTAGAATTATGCTTTGGCAAGTAATATAAGAGTTGTCAGAAGTGTATGGTCTTTGAGCACACATTTAAGTGCCTCAAAATGTTGTGTATATTACAGGAGCTTGGCTTTAGATGTTATACAATTATATGTACCTATACATTATAGCAAAGAAACGCATATGATATATTTGTTACTGATATGCGTACAGAAATCGAAATAATGGATATTTAAAAAAAAAAAAAAGAAAACCAATCTCCTGAACTATAAAATGATTACCAACGTGTATAATTATACTTTACATTTATGATACTGCCTTTTAATTTTTTATATCTGAAACGATTAGCGCCGTTGAATATAATGAAAAAATTTATTATCAGCTGTAAATGCATTAAGATATTATTTCAGTTTGAAATCGTGGTGCTGTAAACACTTTGCTCTAGGCTCATTCTTGTAGCACAACTTACATTTATTATATCTCGATATCCTTAAAAAATCTGGTGTAATACAGTTAAATACATCGAGAAACAAGTATGATATATTTAATATCTACACATAAATTTATCTTTTTATTGGTAAATTCGTTCGTTACAAAAAAACATTATTAAACTTAACATTCTTTGGTACATTTAATACTTACTAAACTTATTTGTTTATCGTTCCTCTGGTTCCTTTTTTTTTAGAATTTGTGCTTTATTTTAAAAAGAGTTTACACGTGCATACAATATTTTAACAGATTTCAAGAATGCATATTTAGAAATATAAATGAGAGATGATTCGTTTCATTAATAAAAAAAAAAAATTTAACAAAGATATTTAGTGCATCGCAGAGATATTAATTTTATAAGTATTTAGAAATTTCTGTTCTTTTTCTCATTAATTTGTAAGATTAAAGATTAATTTATATTTGTTTAATCGATATGAAACTTTGCCTTTTTCATAATAAAGGTGGTGCGTCATAAATTATCAGACATGTGCACACTATTTTTGTCCAAAGTAATGTCCATCTTTTCATTGTATGTGCATTATTAAAACTAGAAGAGTAGACAAACTTAGAAATACTTTGTAATTAAACGATACGCTAATTTATTGAATAATTTCTTTAGTTCGTACATATAATGCACATTCGCGAGAATTTACCGATAAAAAGATCATTATAAATACAAAAAATACGTATGTACTAAAAAAAGAATTGGATAAGAATTAATACTTCTCGATTATAGAATTTTAGAAAACGTAAACATGTTAAAGTGATTTGTCTTACTTTATGCGTTACCCCCCCATAAATTATGTATAGCTAATTATGTGTATGCTTTGAATATTTGTTTTAATTACCGCTACGAATTATATGTAAAAAATTTGAAAGTTGATTCCTCTCTATACATTGTCTAAACTAAATGTATGGAACTTAATGTAAGAAACGTTAAACTGTTGGTATATCATATACCTGTACGATACAGAGTGAGAAACAGACACACCAATACCTTGGATCTTAACGATCGCTTTGTCTTGTCAGGAAGCATTAATTGTTTACGATAACTGAGTGAAAGTATCTGAAACTTTTGTTTTTAAAAGTGTAAAAGGAGCAACACAGTAATCTTTTAAACATGAAAAAAGAGTTAAGGAAGACAGTAAAAAAGAGCTTTACACTGACAATGTAGTTTAATTAATATATATCTATATATATATATATATATATAATTATTTCATGTAAAAAGAAATAAGAGTAAAAATAGTTTCAATGGTCCAGGGTAAGGGTGGCATACTGGGTTAAAATTGTGATTGGAATGTATGGAAAAGGTATATTAGGACTCCGTTCTTTTTTGATAATCCTGTCACAAAATCGTGGCTGATAAACTTACGTTAACTCATTCATCTGAATAAACTGTGATTAGATTGAAGTCCAACAGAAATACAATGTATAATGTACTCCGTTTCATAGGCTGCAGGCCTAGAAAGTCTGATTTTTTAACTACTATGAGAACTTGTGTATTATAATATGATCTACGACGTTTGTTTATTACTATGTAAAGTGACAAATTTCAAAATTAAACATTAATTACTGTTATTGGTTTTGCTTTTACTTTAGAACTTTTAATCTCATATTATATTGTTAATAAAATGCAACATGTACATTTTCTGTTCGTTGAAGGAAAATTAAACGAAACTGTACAGTTATAGCTTAGATGGAACATGGCCTAGCATTGTGAATAAATATAGAGAAAACTGATGTATTCTCGTAAATGTAGTGACGATTAATGAATCCGCATAGAAATGGGATAAAAAAGAAAAATGTATCCCTGCATGTAATTTTTAATTCAGGGCATAAAGAAACTGCCAATATCTTTAATACAAGAGACTGACAGTATCTTTACACAAGATGCAGATTCGATTCAAATCACAACTCTGTTTACGCAAATGACAAATATATTTCTTTGACGACACTCAAAACGATATGTTACGAGGAATGAAATCGAATTATTTTATACTTCTTCAATCAAATACCATTAACACTTCGGATCGTTTATCATTTAAATGACTTACAAGGACATCAACCATTACCTCGCTGTAGCATTACTTATTTTCTAGTCAATTTGATGAACTTCGAAGACACACACCGATACTTTATTTCTGATCCTTAAAACAGAGTAGTTGCAGAGAAAGGTTGAAAAATTAATATCATTTTGAAAAAACATGATATCGAGAACAGATTATAATGTACTTTTAGTCTTCCCTCTTGTTACTTCGAATTTACACGTAATAAGTAAAATTAACTGTGTTGTTGTTTCAACTCTTTTTATTTTATTTTTATTACAAAGTGACAGTAAATATCACAAAGTATAATAACATTGTTACTGGATTCAATTTCATTTGGTCAAAAGTTACGAAACATCAATTTTTTTATACTTGACATTATTAATTCATTTATAATTAATGTATTTTTATGTTAGTTAATTTACGATGAAACAACGTTTATCAAAAAAAAAAAGAAAAAAACATTAAATATAATACTTTAATATAGAAACAAAATAGAAAAACTTCCACGTTATTGTTCATTCTTTCATCAAACTTCAATTATTCACAAGGCATTTGGTTTCGATGAACATTATCAAAAAAATTATTCGCGGACATTTCTTAAAAAAAATTTTCATTATTTTTACGTTGAATATCGTACAGCTCAAAACATTTTCGTATGATTTGAAATGAAAAGCACAAAACGATCTTTCAATAGAATAACAAATGTCTCCAAGAAATCCTTATGTTATATAAGATTATTTCGAACGTTCAACATATTCTCGTAGAATTTTTTCATTTTCATTCGAACATTTGTAAATGCTGCGGGGTGACCACGTTTCCGGACGAACATGAAGCAAATTACTCTAGATAACAAACGAAAGTAATATCATTTTGAACGTCTTATATTGTTTCGTCTGTTTGTGCACAAAATTGAAAGCTCTATTGAAACGGTGACACAAACGCATTGTTATGTATATTTATAAACGTAATTTTTACGAACGAACATTCCTGATTAAATTTTGATTCATCATATTTAAGTCCTGCGTGATTTCGCGCGACATATATTTACAAAACGCGATTAAACGGTACGTCATATGTCTACGTTCGATGAAGAATTACAACATGTAAATAAGATTTATTTATAGTAATGGGCACTGGACTACAATGTCGAAATCGAATGTTTCCAAAGATGCATAGAAGAAAAATTGTAATTCTAAAATATACGTCCTCGGTTGCACATTGTAAATATTCAATGTCTTCTAAAAACAGGCGCTGTTACGTCGTTAAAAAAAAAAACAAAAAAAAACAAAGAAAAAACATGTTTCCTCGCAACAGTAAGAGAGTAATTCAATTTATCTTTCGACGGTGTCATACGCGCGATTTCACAGAATATCTTATGTTTAGAATTTATAATGCAACACATCGAATTGTAACATGTGTACATTATTTAAAAAAACCCGTGCGAAAACACGAAAATTAATGAAAAACCAAGTGATACATCGCGTTGTACGCGTTAACTACACACCAAAAAAACAAACAAACAAATTGTATCAACGCTTTCAACACGAAAATCAAACGAATGCTGCAAAATTTGATGAAAAAAAAAAACGAGAAACGGTTCCATTTAAAATTGAAAATTCTGCCAATTACGCTCTTCGCGATGCCTGTGTACAATTTCATGTAACAAGTATACGTACGCGAGTACCTTAATGAAACGATACAACATATAATTTTTATAATACATATCGAACGATCACGTGAATTATCACCAACCAAGAATGTTAACGTGTTCGCGATTATTATGTCATCGTTATGAAACACTAAAAAATGCCTGTATTTGGGTCCAAAGCGTTCGACAACGGTTCCCGTTCGTTGTTCGTAGAAACGAAGAGATCGATTTTTCCCATATGATTTCGCTTGATTTCTCCACTTGATAATCAACACACCGGCGGACCCCGCTCCTTAACGTTTAAGGATTTATTTCGGAATCGAGAGGAGAGGCAAAAACAAAACCTGTGTAACTGAATATTTCGACGGACACGAATGTCATTCGGAGAGACCCGCCGGGGCTGGCTTGTTTATGTTACGAATCACGGAAGGAAAGGCAGGGTACAAGAACGACGGTTTCCCCCCGCGTGGCTCAGAAAATGCTGCTTCTAATATAAAATCTGTAACGCGCGTTACGCATGAGTTAACTCTACACAACATACTGCGAACGAACTCGTTGTACGTTCAGTGCCTTTTTAAACATATGTATTTCTATGTATGGAAAGATCAATGAATGCTTTTGTATCTACCGATATCTTCCGATTCCCGCAAGAAGTTTTCGACACGATACGAAAATAATCCGTTAGAGAGAGAGAGAGAGCAAGCGAGCGAGAGAGAGCGAGAGAGAGAGAAAGAAAGAAAGAGAGAAGGTTGTACTCCCTGCCGGTCAGTACAGACGATATTATACAATAAAACCTCGATCAGAAGTTGGCTTATTGTTTGTACATACGACGAGTGCACAGAGTAAACGAACTTCGAGTCAAGCGTTGTTACATAGTATACATACAATATTATACATATACATATGATTCAGCATTAGCATACGATTGATTTGAAGTGCATCAGTTTCAAAGGTACACGCATATTTTTATAAATGTCGGATATTGAGATACGATACGATGATTTTACTGTGTATATAGGCCGAGTCCTCCTAAAACTTGGTGTACGCAAAAAATACTTCCATTGCTTCTCTGGGAATGCAAATAAAATTCAAGGTAACAATTTGTTGGACTATGAAAAAAAAAAGAAAAAACCATAACGATCACTTTTTAAGTCCTTGAATCAAATCATGCAATGTGCTCGAATTACGGTTCGGGAATGGTTATAATTTATGAATCCTAGTTAGGAAGAAATTTCGGCAGAGGTACGCTATTCGGTGGTTCAGACATCGCACAGTGTGTATTGTTTTTTTCTGTAAGTGTAGCGTTGCAGGAGATTTCAAGGTGAACTTAATTCTCTGAATAGGATATGTAAAAGGCGATATAATAGAGTATTTTCGATTGAAGGTCGCAAATCGACGAGATCGCAGAACGTAAGGTGTTTGTGTAAAAGTTATATTGCTAATTAAGTCCCAGCTGATCCCCTTTTTTCAACCGCATAATTAAAACGAACCAACAACGTCTTTTTTTTGTAAAATAATTGACAAAATCGTAGGACTTACAGAATTAAGTTAAATTTCTTAAAATTAACTTAACTTAACATAATTAATATTTCTTAAATTAACTTAAATTTCCTATTTTAACTTCACATCCACCAATATGTCCGACTTGGAACGATAAAATAAATAACGCACGTTCGCTATTTATTTTCCCTTCAGCGTGTCCATCGCCGAAAAAGTTAACAACAATATAATAAACTTATAAGGTTCAGAGCACTTTATACGATTGTAACTTTTATGGATAATAATAATAACTTATTATTATCTCATAGTCATAACTTGGCCGTTTGGTCTTTTGTGAATCATTCATTTTTGTCCACACAGGAACATTAGGTGGCAAACGTTAAGAGGTCGAGGAGGGGGTTCAAATTGAACGAGTCCTCCCTGCGTTCGCTTAACATCTGGGATCTTGCTGATTTTGCGTGCCTTTCGGTGAATGAAATTTAAGTTCGCCTTGAAATCTTTCCCGCCTACAGGAAAAAGTATCGACACCATGTAATGTCCGAATAAAAACATGTTTTTTGGGAACAGTGTCTCTCTTTTCGTTCTTTGTTCCTTGGAGAATATATTAAATCGTTCTCGGAAACCTCGGACACATTGTTTTGTTTTCGTAATCCGTGCTGCAACGTATGCACACATGTGTTCCGTACCTGTGAAATGAAAAATTCAATTTACTTTCAATTATTCCACGCGAAAGCGAGAAACGGAAATGCTTTCTTCGCCGAAAAGAATTTTCAATTAACATTATAATAATAATATATATATATATATATACATACATAACAAAAAAAGAATTTAAGTTTAATTTGTCAGTATATATATAGAAATCTCTTCTTTTTTCTTCTCTGTGAATATCATAAAAAGTGTGATATCGGTTAATGTCATTATGTAACGAAAAGGAACACAGGTTACATGGAAACAGCTGAATGATTCGAACATTTTTTGTCAATTCCGATATCGAACTTCAAACAAAAAGTTTCTCTAGCAAAGATCTGCGAGTAATACCGAATTTAACCGAATATATTTGCAATTCCAGTCAGAGACGATTGGTCTGTTATACAGTGCTACGTATACATACACAAACAAGGGTGTGTACACATGCATACATACATATACACATGTATAGAAAATACGTAAGAACGATGTGTGATTTACGATACACACACATGTACGCATATTATATATATGTATATGTATATATATATATGTATATATATGTATATATATATATATATATATATATACATGTATAAATATATTATTAAAAAAAGATAATATAATACGCATAAACACACGAGCGCGAACACATACACGCGCTCGCACGCGAAATTGTATTGACAAAATATGGAAAAGAAAAATACACAAAGTTATATGTATTAGCTATACATATTAATTTGTGGTACTGTATGTAAGTTATAATACAACTACACACACATACTTTATGTCTGATGTGTGAACATTTTCGATGTATCTGTAATCATATATATTTGTACATAACAGGCTCGTTTGTTGCGTCCATTATGTGGCTAGAGACTACTTTGTACATAATATAAATACACACGATGAATGAATGAATAAATAAATACGTAAATAAGAAAACAAGTCTATTATATATTTTTTTAAGTGTTCAGAATGTTATTTCGACTTTTGACAGATGGATCGAATTATTTGATCCACGCAAAGTGCAATTTGATAAATATTCAAACGTAACAATATAAGTTCATTTATCATTATTATTATTCATTTTTACGCGAATATGTTTATGAAGTTTAAAAGAAATACACGTAAAGAATATTTAGTTTACAGTTTGATGACTCGACCACTATTGAATTACTACTTTCTTTAATTACTTGTATGTGTGTGTGTACCACACCGGTGCATATGTTCACCTGAAATCCAAACATAATCGAACGGAATTTATTTTAATGCCTAAAAATATAACAATTTATAACGCAAGTTATATAACGATTTTAGAACAAAAATTTGGATAGTAGAGAACACTGAAAAAAAGTAATGTGATCATATAGTACCGTTAATTGAATTCAAAATGCGAAAGAAGCATAAATCACTAAATGAAGAAAAGAACTAGAGAATAAGCTGTACATATTAGAAATCCTATCTATATATTCTAATTTTACCAGATTTACATAAAATATTTAAAATCTTTTTAATGAAATTCAAGAATTGAATGTTCCTCGAATTTCAAGTGAAATTTTAAGAAATATTGTCAATTTTTCCGTTAAACTTACATTTTACATGATCTTTTTTTTTTATTTGTTTAGTTTGGAATAGATTTCATATAACTCACGCGTCTGTATAGTAAACATACTCACACCTATCCATAGTTGTATTATACATACGTGTGTATGTAATTCTATTCACAATGGACTAAAGCCAATGGCCATTGCGCTTTCAGTAATCTTGATTTCTATAGCTGGCAGGAGAGTAATGTTTTATACTCTTCGCAGTGTTACCATAATAAATAAGTATTTATCATATTTGACTGCATGAACGAATAATAAACATTATTATAAATTATAATTTCCACGATAAATAAGTATATAAACATAACCTACAATAATATATAATACGTCTGTTTGACAGTAATAAAACTTGTCTGTTACAATTAAAGAAGACAACCAGTGAATGTTATTGGTTATCGTGATTAAAAAGAAATCGATACATAAACAATTCAACATTTTTTAATTATTTACCAACGCAAGGTTAAATATCTAAAATAAATTCCTGTTCTGTCACAGTAATTACTTTCTTTTTTCATATCGTTCGAAACTTACAAAGAAGGCCATCGCTATCCGTTAAGTTTCTCTTTTTCCGAAATAAATACTAAAATGAAATATTCCACTTCACCGCCAATAAGTAGATGCAATTCACCCGGTCCAAGCGAGTTGGGCTCAAATTTGCCAATGCCAGTAACTTACAGGTACATATTAACTTGTCCGATATATGTGTTATATTTTTGTAACTACTCCGTATAATGTACATAAGTTTTATAGGCAAGATTGTATGGGAGCTGCAACAAAATGTTACAAATATTTGAGGAAGCTATTGAAATTTGAGCAAATGGACTTTGAGTTTGCTTTATGGCAAATGATCTTTTTGTTCATATCACCACAGAAAGTATACAGGAATTTTCAAAGTAGAAAACGTATGTTATTCTGTTCGTAATTTATGTACGATATGATATAACGTTGTAAGTAATGGTTCGTTTCAATTTTAGAAACCAAATCACAATTTGCAAGAGATGATCCTGCATTTTTAGTACTGCTAATGTGCTGTTTGTGTATATCTTCCGTTGGTTTCACGATAGTTTTGGGTCTAGGATTTTTTCAATTCATAAAGCTTCTATTTTATATGATATTCATTGATTATCTCGTGGCTGGTTTAGTAGTAGCCACAACATTCTGGTAAAATTTACAGAAGTATATAATATAACGCTGCATATTAATTTTATGTAATATCATTAAAATGTCAGTGCATACGTGACGACGTACATGATTAATATGACAATTTGCAGGTTTATAACAAATCGTTATTTAAGAATCGACACAGCTCAGGACGTAGAATGGGGTTATGCATTTGATATTCATTTAAATGCATTTTTTCCACCTTTAGTGATACTTCATATTGTACAGCTATTTTTATATAATGGTATGATTTTTTATGATCGTGGATAACTACAATATTATTTGATCGTAGTAATTCATCATAACGTAATTATCACGAAAGCTTATGAATATTCACTTATTTGTAGGACTCATAAATTCCGATACATTTTCATCACGATTTGTTGGAAATACAATTTGGTTGATAGCTGTTGGTTACTATATTTATATTACTTTTCTGGGATACACAAGTAAGTAGTAGTTCTATATCAAGTGTATTAAACTATTTTAAACGATACACATGTCCTATTTCGTAAATTACATCAAACTATTTCTTTCTTATTTTAGGTATTGAAATACTGAGTAAACCACATGTGATTTTGTCTGCATTACCAATAACATTATTGATGTATATTATGACATTATGTGCAGGTATTAATATTAGTCATTTAGTTATGGAATTCTATCATTATCGAGTTGTTTAAATAAAATGTACTGCTTTACCATTAAATTTTATTTTAAGTTATAATATTTTTAAATTACACTTAAATACTAAGATATTAAAGAATGCAACTATTATTTAATGTGTACAAAATTAGATTCTATTGTGTGTTAAAAATTTACTGGTATATTTCTTTCATATAAATGTTTGTTTTCTCATTAAAAATCGAATTTTTTAGAACCACATTTTTCTATTGCTTTTTGAATATGTAGATATCGCAATTAAATGTTATAATTGTTATGAAAAATTCTTTGTATTTTTATATTAATCTTTCAACGCTTCGAGGGTCATTACTTTTAAATTCAAATTCAGCCATATAATTTCTATCACAAATTTATTCATAGACCGTAACGTTTTAGTATTAGTTTACATAGCGTATACTAAGTGAAACATACATCTTTGTGTAAAAAGATTCTACATAATTAATTAGTCAATTGTTATAATAATTTGTTGGAACATTTTGTCTTTCACCTTAAAGTTATTAAATGTATACTTTTTATAGGAACACAAAATATCGTCTTTACATTATTAGTCATAAACGAAATTATTATTTTCCCAATATATGGAACTTTCAACTATAAAATAACAATTACGCATTATTAGATAAATGATTTGTATCAATTTGTATATAACATTTTTATGCTGTAAACTACTTCATATACTATTAAACTTTTAAAATAATTTCTGTCTAATATTAGAATATAATAAAAGGAATGTAAAATATACAGTAAAAATGTCTAATTGAAAGTTATTCGTTCTTACTCCTTTGGTTGCTTATAAATAAATATGGAGGAGTGCATTGTTAACGTTGTCATATAATAATAGTAGATAGATTAAAAAACAGTATTTCGGTATAATAAACATTCAAAATTTGGCAGTAAAACAAATAAGGGTTTAAATATTATAAAGCACATTAAATTTAAATTCAAGTATGTCGACATCGTCGATTTTTATAAAAGTTTAGGTTGTTGCTTTAAAGTTGAAATATCGAGAATCTTACTAGGACAAGTCGTTCTTGGTGTTTGAGTAAAAGGAAACCTTTGCAATGCTGGACTATTTTTTGTATTGGCAACTTTCACATCAATGTTTGGAGGTATCTCAACATGTACTTTATCGATATCTGCTGAAAGAAAAGAAACTGTTAATAAGAAAATCAGATTCCATTTACAAAAAAATGTCTTACATTAAGTATAAACAATGATTAATTTAGTTTCCTCATTCAATCAAAAATTATGATGATTCATCCTCTTACCTTCTGTTTGAACATTATTCTTCCCAGGAAGTAATTGATATCTTTCTAGATAACGCATTGTAGCAAAAGACATGTTCGTGCCTTGCACATTACTAACCATAAGATGTTTTACAGCTGTTGAACCTTGTCTTTGTATGGCTAATTCAGAAAGCTGATCATCAGTTAAATATTTCAAAGCTAGCGCTTTCATATGCATGCTTGTATTTGTTTCATTTACAGCGCTTGTAGCCTGGGTCATGTTCGCTTGGTAATCCAAACGTGGATAGTATGAAGAATCAAAGGTCATCCTTTCAAACAAATTATCAAAGTTATTGTGCATAATACTAACGAGATCGTCGAAAGAAATATCAATTGAAAACTTTTGTAATAGAAGAATTAATCATATAATTGAATTTCATTGTTTAATGATAAATGAATATTATTATTGTGTTACATGTAGAATAAATTTACACAATCGACATTAATTTATCTTTACATACTAATAAGATATTATGAGTATAAAACGTACTTTTTACTGTTATTCGTATCTTTATGTTCTGGATTTTCGCTTATACTAATTCCAAGTTTTTTTAGTTGTTCTAGCGTAGCAACTTTAACGGTATCTAATGCTCTATTTTCGGTCTCGTCTCGTTCATTTTGATTCACTTTTCTCGAATCTTGTTGCTGATCATCTATTACACAGGAATTCTGCAACAATTGATTCACCTGTCCTAGGACATTATTGTAAAAAGTCCATCCTACTTTGGAACTACGTTTAATCCTTTCACTATCATCATCGCTGGAATATTCCTGCATTTCAACATGTATGCTAGGTTCTGGAGTCGGCGGCCTTTCATTTATTCTTAAATCTCCACCATTTAAGATGAGACTGTCTTCGATACAACTGCCACGTTTAGCAGCAATCTCACCTTCTTTTCGATGATTCTTATAATATTCAGATTTATTATTTGAGGAGTTGTTCGTCTTTACAGAATCGTTATCTCTTTGTGTATTCAACTTGATACATTGATTTGTACCGGAAAAAACATTTGCTTTATGATTGCCATTTTCTAATGTATCGTATTCTACTAACTTATTTTGTAATTCTGGTATTCTTAATGTTTTATAATGCCTTGTTTCTTCCTCATTATTTCTTTCGAAATGTCTCCGTGCATTTTCAGTCTGATTTATTTTTGTGCTTGTAGTTTTACATAACTTAGGAGATTCTATTCTATGATTACCTATTTCTTTCCGAGTATCTGCATAGGCCTGTTTATCTAAATCTTTCACAGAAATACTTGCATTTAAATTACTACTTTGCTGTTGACTAGATGACATATAACTCTCAGAGTCTTCAACTATATTTTCTAACTGCCCACTAGGTATTCGATTGAAAGAATTCTTATATCTTCTTAGTGGTTCATGAGCAATACCAGTGTCGTGTAGACTACTGCACAATTTTAAATTTCCTTTTTCTTGTTGGCCCTCATTTTTTTCATAATCCTCGATGTCCACAGTGAAAGGACTGTTTTGTACAGTAAATTCAAAGCTAGTCATTACACCAATAGAAACTTTTTGTTCCATAAAAGCTTGTCTCGATTGTGTTTCCGTTAACACCAATTCAGTCTGCTTAACATTTTCGGTGTCATTACAATTACCTGTTTCTTTACTTTTAGATGGCTCATAATGATATAGCTGTTGCTTGGAATTTTGTGGAACTCTATTGCAACTAATAGTTTCATTATTCTTAATTAATTGACCATGCTGTTGTATTTGAGTGGAGCAAGAACAATTCTTCCTTTCTTTTAAATTCTCTTCCTGCATTTTCAATAGTCTATCAACTTGTGTTTGCAGAGACTTGATCTGCTCATTCTGACTATTTATAATTTGTAATAAATTTTTCACTGTTTCTTGACTATCGATATTATGAGGAGAACAAGGATGATGCTGCGGAAAGGGATATGTATTTGCATTAAAGTAAGGGTATTGTTGTCCCACATAATGTGGTAATGGAAACTCATTTCTTTTTAAACCATTTGAATTCATGGGAAAATTTTGTACGGCAGCTTCGTTGCATGAATCAGTAAGTGATACTTTCTGTTGTTCAAAATTATGAGTTACTAATTTTCCTTCATATACCAATGGAGAACGTTCTTTCTCATTGATATCACAACTATTTAAATATGGCTTAATAACATGTGGCACATTTGTTACAGAGTCCTTGTGTTTTGTTTTAATATTGCTATCATTATGTTTTTGTTGAACTCGTACTAAATTATCTTCACACGTTCTATGATTACGTTTATGTACGTTATTGCTTTCTCTATAAATTTCTTTCTCTTTATACCTCGGACTACTCCTAAAATCTCTTCTAGAAATGCTACTACTTTCTTGAGATTCTCCTAAGCCACTTTCTTTGCGATAATAGTTCGTCTTATAATTCTGACAATGTTGTACCTTTGGAGAAGTTGCACAATTGAACTGCACAGATGGTACTGGCTTCCCTGAATAGTTTTGCTCTTTCCATGCTGCATAAGAACCATTATCGTATAAAGGAGATGAGACATTATTTTGACGCCTCAAATCTTTAGATTCTGCGTAAGATGGAGAAAAACCATTTTGATCCACAGTTTTACAGCTTACAGGTTTATCGAATATTAAAGAAACTTCGGGAACTGATGGTAACGTTAAACACTAAAAATCCAATCATAAAAAAAAATATTAGGAATTTAAAAAATTCACAGTCATTGTTTTAGAACTTGTTTGAATATATCTAAAAAAAAAAAAAAATTGAACTATTTTAGAAACACTCACATCGAATTTAGAAGCTGGTTTCGGAATAATTCTTGGTTCAAATTCATCTTCATAATTGTCGCAAGTTTTATACATATTTTTATCGAAAATAAACAACACTTATTTACAGTGGAATACCTGCACCCGTTCAACAATATTTACTGTCATTCTCAATTTCAATAAATATTTTGTTGATATAAAAATTTACAAATGAATTTTTTGTTATAGTATTTTTAACAGTATTTCAAACAGGCAATCTGTATTTATCGTATGCACTGTTTTACTGAAATTAATTTCAAACTACTAATTGGTCGACAAATGATTCGAAATATAGGTGCAGCCAACTTAACGGAATGATTCGAGCAGGCCTTCCAGGTACAGTAATCTTTCAATTCAAGAACTATATCCAGGGGCAACGAGGTTCTTGAATTGAGAGAACGCAGCGAATTGCTGTGCTCTGATTGGTTGACAATTCACAGCTGAACAGTGCTGCCCTCATAGTCAATGACAAAGAGAGGAAATGGCGAGTAAGCAAGAAAGAACGACATCAGCACGACATATGCAAAACGAGTCACACCGACGACCAATGAGGTTGTCTCGCTTTACTGTGACGGAAAACGCTGACCAATGAGAGGTAAGTTCGGCTGCACGTTGGCACAGCCACCTTGCGTCAGCTGACTCGCCTCTCATTGGTCAGTGTTTTTCATTAATAGCTCGTAAACAAAGCCGCGGATTGCATTTGCGCTAAGGAAAAAGTTACTTCAAACGATCTCGGGAACCTCTCACTTCCCGGAAGTAACATGATTTTGGGACACTCTATATAATGATTGAGACAATGTACGCTATAAATACATTTCTATTTTCTTCTTTATTATCGCTTCGCACGAAGAGGTTCAGATATGTACAGAAGAATTTCGCAATTGAATTGCACCTCTATTTTCTTTATTGTCATTTCAGCGAAAGTATGCAAAAGAAGTCCAATACGGAAAATTTTAATATAACATATTTTAATTACATTTGTATATAAATGTTTTGCGATACAGATATATATTATACAAAGCTATTCATGTGAAATTCCAATGATACAAATTGTGCTACAAAATAAGGTAAAAGAAAAAGTAAACTCGCTTCATACAATTAAGAACAAATCATAGAATCTTTAATTAAACCATATGCGTTATAGCTAATTCATGAAGCACGACGTCTCCAGATATTTTGAGGGTGTCGATGAGACTTGGTTCGGATCTGTGTTTGAATTCACCAATCATTTTGTCGCCAAGCCATATTGAGTATGCGTCGCATTCGCAACGAATCCTGTTGAATCAAAACGAACGGTCAACATCTTTGAAAGTATCATATTTTTCGACGGATTCGTATGAAGTTAACGAAACAGACGTTAGCAGGAAATTACGACCGGGCATCCATGATAAATGTCCATGATGTCTTTCTTCGTGTCCCCAAGATCCATTTGACCAACAGTTCATTACGACGTAGGGCGCGTTGCTACCGTATAAAAAGCGCGGATTCAAATGTAAAGCAATCGTGGGATGAGGATAGATCATTTTTCCTTTTTGCAGATTTACGTAAAATCTGTAAAATAAAAATCCAAGAATGTTAATCATTTTTTAAAACATATAACTATTATTGCTAATTTAAATATACTAATTAATAATTAATTTAAATATACAGGATGTCCCAAAAATGTCTCGCAATCCGAAAGTGGCGGGTTCCTCGGGTCATTCGAAGCTACTTTTTCCTTTACAAAAATTTTCTCTGAGGCACCGTTAACGAGTTATTAACGAAAAACAGTGACCAATGAGAGGCGAGCTCGGCTGGCGCGAGGCGACCGAGCCAATGAGCGGAACTGGGCTTCGCGCGCTGGTTGGCTGGGCCGCCTTGCGTCAGCCGTACTCGATTCTTATTGGCGCACTGTTTTTCGTTAATAACTCGTTAACGGTGCCTCGGAGAACATTTTTGTAAAGGAAGAAGTTGCTTCAAATGATCCGAGGAACCCGCCATTTCCGGATTGCGAGACATTTTTGGGACACCCTGTATATATATATATATTAAGTATACATATATCGATTAAACTGAAAACTTACGAATGAGGAAGAAGTTTTAATCTTCCAGCTATAAATAATCTAGTTCCTATCTTGAATTCACCTCCAAGATCCACAGTAATTGGCATATTCTGTGCAGATAGTACACATATAAATCTTAATTTAATAAAAAAATAATAATAAAATAATAAATAATAAAATTATTATTAAATAAATAATAAAATAATAAAAAAGAACATACGAGAAGCTCGATGAGCGGTTTGTCGGCTTTCAAACTCAAAGAAGTGCTCGATTTGCATATCTTTGAATCAGGATATACGAATAACTCAAGCTGTCGATATCTGGTGTCTTCCAGTGATCCAGTTATTTCGAGGCTCACTATGTCATCTAAAGACATTCTGTATGAAAACGCACAAAAATGTTCTCCATTTATCGCAATCTATAAAAATAATTCCCTTTTAGATATATATATATATGTGCATTTTTAAAGTTATAGCGGAATCAGATATTTAATGAAACGTTTGCCTGAAATGCGTTGGTCGTGCAAAATATTAAAATGTGTATATAACAGTTGTGTCGAAAGGTTAAATGACTAGCAGGAGAACATGTTTCCTCCTCCTCCCACGTTCCTTTGTATTTCGTATTTCGTACAACATATCCTCTGTCCAAACGGGGATTGAAATGCAACGCAACATTACCCGTTGTTTTGCATAATAAATTTACTGAAAACCTACAATGTTTTACATAGTAATTAAAATGTACAAGCACCGTGTTGTCTTGATTAAGCCAGATATAATCACCTTAATACATTTGGCGGTATATAACCTGTAATTACTATGGCCGACGATGGTTTAAGAGGCCTCAATGGAAATGGTTTAGATTCATTCTGGAACAGAATACTTTTTCCTACATCACCAACGGATATGATATTGTCCTTTAGAATGTCTAAGTATAATATATTTCAACTAAAAAATAAATAAAAAAATGCTTTCACTATCGAGGACGAAGTATGAACAGATAAATGTAAACAAAAGATAATGTAAACAATCATCTAAATATTTTGCAGGTGTGAAAAAGTAGGATTCACTAATTGATTGATTAAATATTAATAATAAAAATATAACAAAAAAAATGTGCGCACATCGAATCAAGAGTATTCCCGTTTCGACAGCAAAACGCATCATCCCTTGCGGGGATCGAACCCGCGACCTTTGGATTAGAAGTCCAACGCGCTATCCTCTGCGCCAAAGGGACTACGTGAATCAGATTCTTTCAGAGTACTAATATTGTGCAATGGAAGTCTATTGAAGTGATCATGCTTAGATTTTAATATTTTTATGGATACAACGTCTGCATACTTCGCAAATCTGTATACTTGATATATTGGAAATGCGTACATAAAAACTAGTCAAAGTTTTGATTCGAATCCTCGACATTAGCCTCCATGAGAACAATTTTTCTTTGGATGCAGCCGTTCATCTTGATTTTAATACGAAATGATCGTTCGTGCACCTATATTCAAGAAGATGTGGATTGAATATAAAAAGATCTCTTTGAACAAGCGTACAAAATTTATAAAAATAAACGAAAAGATAAAGTTCGTAATAACCTGATTACAAAATGTTAAGTGGTTATACGTTCTACGAAATCTTTTATTGTCGTATAACGGTTAGACTCTAACCTATAGATATTCTCATCTCGGTACATTAATTTCATAGTAGAACTTCCTGTATATTAATTGAAACAAATAAAAAGAATCTATATTTTCTATCGGACTTTGACAAATGAAGAAGGTACACAACATTAAAGAGCAAAATGATAGAAAACGTATACGAAAGTAAAATTCATTGCAACCATCGTGTGCAGTTTTTGAGTTCATTTTTGATTTTGTTTAAAGATCGTACGTTTCTTTCTTGAACAATTAATTATTATATCGAAACAGTTTTATCTAAAATATCAAACACGTCCAGATGTAAAAAAACCATGATTTCAAATTGGAATATTAGTAGTAAAATAAATGGAGCACATTGATACGTGTGCGTATTGTTGAAGTTTATTTTACAACATATTCTTCACCCTACAAACATTTCACAGCTTTTCCCAAAAGCATATTACAATATATGTTTAATATCTATATCTTATAGTGTGTATATTTCGATGCTATTTCGTTTGTCGTAAGCTGCTGATTCATAATTTTGAATATCGAAGTGTAATCGTAAGCTATTTAAAGAAGTATATAAAGACCAATTTAACCGTTCAAATAACTGATATGTGAAATAAATGATACAGATGCAGATTTATCGGTGCACCGATTTTCTTTGTGGTGTAACCAAATTGCTCAACGTGTAGTTATCTAACATATTTTATCGAGTGAAAGAAAGGTTAGGGACAAAAAATACTCCAATTTTCGTAAATCTATGTTCGCATTTTCTATGACCTAAGATCTAAATTCTTCTATTATCGATCAATACTCACTATGGGTATTGTATCCTCGTCGACGAACGAAAATTCACGGCGAGCATTTTCCCTTCTTTGCAGAACAATTTCATCTTGGTGTACAGACATACTTTCTGATAATCGTGAAAAATGATTTATTCGAACAATATACTACGTACTTTAAATTCCGTGTACATACATGCAACCGATCTGATTACAAGATATGTATCTCATCGAACTTAAGGTGTGGTTGCTAGACAGATGTAAGATATCTTCTATCTTTGTGTCAACAATTATCTTGGTAACTTTCAATATACAAGTTACAAATTAAAAGTTAATCGTAATAATTTCGTTTCATATACAAACCGTTCTCTTTCTGGACACACTTCAGAATAAAATTTTTTAGCAGTTTTTTTTTACGTATGTATGTATATATAATAAAAAAAAACCATTAGTGTTTTCCATAAAATTTAATTTTAAAATTTCTAAAAAGCATTCTTAGAGAGTATTAATAAAATTTCATACAACATAAACATTATTAAATATATAATTAAATATTTGTTAATAATATCATTAATCAAGGGTTTATAGTTCTAAGATCAATACCTTAATTTTGTTTGTTTTGTAAACTTTTTAGCGACGTTTGACTTAGTTAACAGTGAGTAAATTCTTTGCTTTTTTTTTATATAACATTGTAATGGATACTTTATTTACAAGTAAAAAAGTGTGAAAAAAATAGCTTTTGAAGTTTTCATCAAGAATTTCTATCGACTAGACTGCTTTTTCGTTTTTATCTTCTTAGAAAATGAAGTTGAGTTTCTGTTATTAAAATATATTGTTAGCTAGAATGTAGGAACATGAGAAGCTTTCACGTAACTTTAATTTTCTTCTCCTTCTGATGATCAGTCAATGATTATTAATAGTAACATTTTCAACAAGTTTGAGGCAGTAGACGCTTCTTTAAGGAAGTGTGAATAATTTTCGATCGCTTACTGACGAATACATATAAATATGACGAATCACTTTTTTTAAATATTCCTTCTATTGTTAAGTTCCTCTGTTTAACTATAACTTCGTGACGAGGCCAATTCACTGACTACTTTATTTGTAAAATTAATTTATAAAATTACTCACGCTTTCTCAAGAATAATACGTTTATCTATTCAAAAAAAAAAAAAAAAAAAAACCAACAAAAAATAAAAAAACGACTGTCAGTCGTGAGCGTAGTAAGCGAAAACATACATAAGACAAAAAGTTATAATTTAAATATCTCGTGGTTCATGAGGTGCGGGAAGTCGTTGCCAGGAGGGTTCGACTCCCCAAATTTCACGAGCATATTCAGCAATCGTGCGATCCGAAGAAAACTTTCCAGATGAAGCAATATTATGAATCGCCATTTCTACCCATTTGTTCTCATCTTGGTAAGTTTTGCTAACGTGATCTTGCATTTTAATGTAGCTTTCATAATCAGCGAACAGATAGAATCTATCCCAGTTCAGTAGGACATTGGAGATGTCCTTGAACTCGTCTGGATTATTGGGGCTGAAGAAGCCACTCTGGATCTGATCAATGCATTGTTTCAATTCAGGGATTTTGTTATAATAATCATGAGCATTATATCCTTTCCTCTGCAATGCTTCAACTTCCTCGACTGTCATGCCAAAGATGAATATATTTTCATTGCCCATTTCTTCAGCCATTTCGACGTTGGCACCATCCAACGTACCAATTGTAAGTGCTCCGTTTAACTATAATTTCAAATAGAACATTCCAAACGTTTGAAAATGAATGCCGACAAAGCAATAGCTCGATAAATAAATAATCGTTTACCATGAACTTCATATTTCCCGTGCCGGATGCCTCGGTACCAGCAGTTGAAATTTGTTCACTTAAATCTGCAGCTGGAATTATCTTCTCTGCCAAAGTGACTCGATAATTTTCCAGGTAGATCAATTTCAATTTGTCACCAACGATTGGATCGTTATTTATGACGCTGCCCACATTGCATATCAGTTTTATAATTTTTTTCGCCAAATGATAACCCGGCGCTGCTTTTCCTCCGATCATGACAGTACGCGGCACAAACGGCGCAGACGGATTTTTCTTTATTCGATTGTAAAGCGTAATCACGTGTAAGCAATTCAGCAATTGCCTCTTGTACTCGTGTATTCGTTTCACCTGTTTTTATGTAATTTGTATAATACGTTATTATTATTATTTACTCGTAGCGTGAACATATATTCTAACGTATTCAAACAAATCATGTACCTGAATATCATAGATAGAAGCGGGATTCACTTTAACACCGTAATCCTTCTCAAGTAATTGTGCTACTTTCAGTTTATTCTCTTGTTTGACTTTAATAATGCTGCGTTGGAAGACTGGATCTTTAGCCCATTGTTTAAGCTGCGCCAGTTGCTCCAGATGCACAGTCCATTCATCGCCAATTTTCTAGAAATGCATAAATAAAACAATAAACTGTACCACGATTTGCTGATCGATTATTGATTGAAAATCAAAATTGACAAGCGTCACGGTTAAATTATACAAACATTTCTACATAACGCTTTGAAAATTAATATCATTTTTGCTTACTTCTTCGATGATATCGGAAAGATTCGGATTGCACAAAAGGAGCCACCTTCTTGGTGTAATACCGTTCGTCTTGTTCTGAAACTTTTCTGGCGACATTTCGTAGAAATCTTTGAAACTAGAATAATGAAAATTATAAGTATAATTATTGTAAGTATTATTATTATAAGTATAACAGCTTTAAAATATAGAAAAACTTACACGCTCGCTTTTAGAATTTCTGAATGCAGTGCCGCTACACCATTAATAGCGTGACTACCAACGATAGACAAATGCGCCATGTTAACTCTTTTCTCGCCCTCTTCTTCGATTAAGGACATGCGACGAAGGCGATCCATATCATTCGGAAACTTGGCAGTAACTTTTTGTAAGTGTAGGAAATTTATGTGATAAATTATTTGCAAATGCCGAGGCAAAATACTTTCCAACATGCTTGTTGGCCATCTTTCGAGGGCCTCTGGAAGCACTGTATGATTGGTGTAAGCGCAAGTCCTGGTTGTGATGTCCCAAGCCTTTGTAACGAAACAAGCAGTTATAATGTCTCAGTAAACTTTATATAAGATCAATTATGATGAAACAATGTAATAAATTATAACCTTCTCCCATGGAAGACCTTCGACATCAATGAGAATCCTCATTAGCTCGGGTATGGCCATAGAAGGATGAGTGTCGTTGAGTTGGATAGCAACTTTATCGGGGAACAAATCAAAGTCTGTTCGGTGATGTTCTTTTGAGCCAAATTTACTAGCTTTATATCTGTAAGTCGTGATAATTACATGTAAAAAGAACTTGCAAATGCAAATGATACTTGAGTAATCAATGTTATATACCTGCGTATTATGTCCTGTAAAGTCGCGGCCACCATGAAATACTCCTGCTTCAGACGCAATTCTTTTCCCTCAAAGAAGTTATCGTTAGGATATAATACTCTGGAAATGTTTTCGGCCAAATTGCGATCAATTACAGCTTGGATATAATCACCATTATTGACTGAAAATAATATTGAACATTTTTTTACATAATTCCTAAACATCTTAGATCGTAATTTTAAGTATTAAGCAATAAAGTATGCGTACAAAATTGAAGATTGAATTCAACTGGAGATTTAGCAGACCACAGTCTAAGAGTATTTACTACATTATTTTTATATCCTGGAACTGGATTATCATATGGCATTGCAAATACGACCTGCAAACAAATATATAATATATGTATATATTGAAAACAAACTACTGTATGGTTTTATTTATTCATGTAGCCGTTACCTGCGTATTCACCCATTTCTTTCCCTCGGGGGTATCGATAACTTGTCCATAGAAGTTTACAGGAAGCATAAACTCAGGTCTTGCCTTCTCCCATGGGTTTCCATATCTTAACCAATCGTCTGGTTCTTCTACCTGTTCTCCATTTTTAATCTTTTGAGCAAATATTCCGTATTCATATCGAATACCATATCCATAAGCTGCTAAGCCTAAGGTGGCCATGCTGTCAAGGAAACAAGCAGCGAGCCTTCCTAAACCACCATTTCCTAGACCAGCGTCTTCCTCAAGTTCTTCCAATTCTTCAATGTCTAAACCCATCTACAGCGTAGACAATGAAAACCAATTTGTATTAACTTTCCCCGCATTTGCCGATTTATCTCCTAAATATTTAAAACTGACCTGATACATAGCCTCATCACAAGCACCTTGAATACCTAAGTTGATCATAGTGTTTTGAAGGGTTCTTCCCATATAATATTCCAAGGAGAGATAATAAACCCTCTAAAAGAAAATGCATTATCTTATTAAAAATAAATAAGTGTTGACTGCAATGTAATCTTATCTTGTAAAAATAAAAAAAACTTAAACGTTTAATTTAATGCGATGCTCTAATTACGAGCAGCACGGAAAAACAAATAAGAAGACATTGAACTATGATTCATCCAATTAAAAATTTCTCAGCTTTTATCACAAATTATGACTCATAGCTATTTCCGTATCGCATCACGAAATCAATGAATATATGTATAGTGACACGAATTAATATTCGGGCATCTTTTAAAACGGAATAACTTGTTTATAATTGGGCCAAACGGTCTACATTTTTTGTTGGATGTTAGAGTGATCAATTTACTAGACGATGGCTAAAAAATTATTTTCAAAAATTGCAATTTGTTGGCATGATAAAAAAATTGAAAAATTGTGTTTTTTCAACTTTTTTCTCTGAGCCTATAACGAAAATTTAAGAAATGCGTTTTGTGGATCTCGGTAACTTATACGCATACGAAAATTCCATAGAAATCGATTGACCTTGACAAGATCACGATAATGGAAGTTTTTCACGAATTTCAATCAAAAGTAGGTCATTTTTACATCTTTCAGTGGCTGAAATTTTCAGCATGCGTATAAATTGTTTCTTTGCAACGCATTCTTTAAATTTTTTCGTTATAGACTCAGATAAAAAAGTCGAAAGAAAAACATAATTTTTTAATTCTTTTATCATGCCAACAAATTACAATTGTTAAAAATAATTTTCTAGCCATCGCCTAGTAAACTAATCACTCTAACATAAAAAAAAAATGTAGACCGTTTGGCCCAATTATAAAAAAGTTATTCCGTTCTAAAAGGGTCACCGTGTATCTTATCTTAGTCGTTTCGATCGCCCTATGAATAAAAATAAATTGGCACTCGTTTTCGAATGAGAGTTGACGTCAGCAGGCGCCGCAGAGAATTCATTTTTATTACGGGTTTATTCGCGTCCATTCGGGTTCCTAATTTGTATGGGGCAGCAGCGTGAACGATCTCGGAATATTAAAAAAAAAGTTATAACTGTTCGAACACTTTGAATGAAGGAAAAACATACATATCGTAAAAACTGCAGGAGATCATACATGTATGGAATTTCAGACTGTTTACTAATATGATACAATAACAAACGTTTTCGAAATAATGCGGGACTTGATCCAAATACACATATAATGAGTTAGAGAACATAATATACGTGCTTCTCGGCTTTTAATAGGTGCGCATCACGTGATTTACACAAACAGTTGAAATACATACAACGTTCATAACCTTCGGAATAATCAAGTGTTTGTAATAGTTCGAACAGATATCGAATTACTTGTATATCTTGAAAAAATCTTTTTAACACGGAAGCAATTCTGGATCATTTGCTTATCTCTTCACCCGCTCCGTTCCCCCCTCCACCTCTCCATTCCGCTAGTTCCATCCGCCGACGCAGATTATCTCCTCGCCCCACTTATCTACTTAACTTATAGCTTTTATTATCGTTTATTTCCAAATTGCAATAAGTGCAAGTAGTAATTCATTCGATTCTATCTCCCTTTTAATTTTCTTTTACTCTTGAACTTTTCGTATTCATTAACCTTATTTAATCGCGTCTTCTCATTTTTTGCTTAATGCTTCTATAGTCCCTAGTTCTCCCGAAAACTTTCCTATTCGTTTGATACACGATCGTCGATAATCATCCGCTCGTGACACGTAAATGATTAAATATTATATCAATCATTATATTATTAAATATTAATTTATATATTAAACACGTTATTATTGTAAGACGTTCATTAACACGGCCTCGTAAATAGTTGTTAAACAATTATTAATAAGCGATCGACGTGTGTAATTGGAATGGTTTCAAAAGAAAATCTTATCGCGAGCATGGCATTGGGAAAAGAATGGGGAAACTGTTTGGCTTGAGACCTCGGGGTGAGCTGATGGTAAGGCCAAACGAAAATAGCCGGTGCAACATGTTGCACATCTATTTCAAAGGTTCATCACGGTATAGCATCGTTCTTGCACAAATAGTATTATACGTATATTCATACACGTAACTTCGGAACCATTGCGAAAATTGTACGTACACTCACGCTCGGCTCGACTTGAATCCTTCGTTTCTTTCATCGTGGAGCATAATCTTGTTGAACAAAACGTTATCATCCTCGAAAAGAGTCTTAATAATTTCGAAAATGTTTCCAGCAAGCCGGAACGTTTAAAAGGTGAAGGTCTTCCTCGATAACTGCTCGTTAATTTATTACGACCGCGTTTATTGCAAATTTATTGCCAAACGAAAAAAAAGTTACCCGCGCTTCTATTACTAATAATACGAACAGTCATTGACCGACGGATAATTACATGCGCTTCTTTATCAACAGACAACCCAGCGTAACCGAGAAAATAT
Source organism: Megalopta genalis (assembly GCF_051020955.1). NCBI lineage: Eukaryota > Metazoa > Arthropoda > Insecta > Hymenoptera > Halictidae > Megalopta > Megalopta genalis. Next base: position 288,027 of record NW_027476169.1, read on the forward strand.
CTACGGAGACGGATATTTATTGTGAAACTAATTTTGAGAAAAGAAAAATTGGAAAGATAATTTATTCACTCGTGATATTAACTATTGTTCTTTGTTTATCGTAACATTGCTCTAGATACGAAAAAAAGTACCTAGGGTAAAATATGTCAAACGCACAAATGGAATTAATTTCATTAATCACAGAACGATACTTTCACGGTGTTCTATGTATTCGTAACTTTGCAATGACATTACAAAGAAACGAACGTAAATCGTGGGAAAAAAATGCCCCCGAAAAAGAAACATACCTTCGGGTCCTTTTCGTAGTAGTATTGCTGAGTACGTATCCATCTAGACACTAAGTTGTCCTTGACGCTATGTGCCAAGGCGAAGAAGTAATCTCTGCTCGTTGCCACATTACGATCCTTCACGAGCGTGTAATGCAAATGTCGATTGAAGGTTTTCTTAAAATTTCCAACGTTCTCGACGTCGACGATACCACGAACGGAAATCTGCTTCCTTTTCTCATGATCTACATCTGAAGCAGACATCTCGGTTTCGTTGTACTGTGCCCGATGCAAGAGTTCCCTTTCGACACGGTATTATTTATCTGCAATTTGTACTTCTTTGTACTCGTCGGTACGCTAGCACGCGAGATTAAAATAATCTATAGCGTGACACTTCGACTGAACTTACTTTCGCCGTCGCGCGAACTTATACAAAAATCTCTCTGCTTAAAAAGTTTGTTATTTACACGAATCTTTACGGACGAACAATGCTGTTTTCAGGTGTGGTTGTTCGCCGGGCAGCGACTCGACAAGCAAGATCTATCGCCTGCTTCGTGACGATTTTCAGTGTATTCAGGCACAAAACTGACCGGTACTTTTACGATACATCCGTCGAAACCGGCGCCATGGAAGGACAACACACGTATGCTACCCAGAGACGAATAACACGCGCATCTTTCGCAAGTTTTCAGACGGTCACCTTGCGTTAAGGTCGCGCAAGCGCGTGGCGTGCATGCGACATGCAACACACTAATTTCGCCTCACGTGATTTTTTCGGTGCAACTACCGACCGGATTTGGTGATTTGAACACTTTTTTCAAACGCACCGCTCGCACCATCTACAGTCTAGCCTTTAAACTCTTTGAAGCAAAAGAATTCTTCTTATCCTTGTAACGAAAGCTACAAAAAAAAGCGCGATGTATGTAACTTCATATTTTACAGAGAGATTGTTGTTGACGTCAGTTATGTCTACGAATAATGTTACAAAAAAGAAAAAACGTGCTGAATACACAATATCGAATTGGAGAAACTTGACAAACAATTCGTTGCGACATTTTCGGAATATCGAAGAAACCACGTTGTAACTGTTTAAATAGAACATTTTATTAGATTCTAATTTCTCGCAGTATAAAAATCTGTATAAAATAGTAGTTATTTATTATAAAATATACTTAATGCTATGATAAAACTTTATACAAATTTGTACATAGAAAAATATGAGCCGTTTGTTTTGAAAGCGGCATAAGTCACACTTTACCGTAATGAAAAGTGGTGATTTTTTTAATGTTTATACGAAATTATTTATACTGAGAAAAATATCAGTATCCTGAGATAAATAAATACAAGTAAATCTCCTCGAAAGTTACACATCCATATTTTTAAACGTGTTAAAACGCAAACCCTTGAATATATCGACTTAAAAAACAAAGTGACTTATGCCACTTTCAAAATAAACGGCTCGTATATCGATCTTCAATTTGTAAGTCTCTGATTGGTGGGTTTAAAAATTACGAGATTATGGGCTAACGTTTTCACAATTGCTTTTCCTCGCCATAAATTAAGCCAGTGTTCGCACACGTTCGAAAACATGCTCACAATAACTAGACAAATTTCTGGACTCTTGATGTATCCTGCCGGATCAGGAAATTCAACGATAGTTGCGCAACCGCTAACATCGATGTGTCTTAATGTAGGCGTATATTTCAATAATAAATTCAACGATCGCACTCCTATTTCTCTATTTCCTCTGAGCACAAATTTAGAAAGATTCGACGCTTGCGACAATATGTTTTTTATATCTATATCCGATAAATGACAAGCAGCAAGCTCCAAACATTCCAGATTTGTTAACGAAAAATCTGTTGCATTGACTATGCTTTTAGCTAAATTATGTCCGTTCGATGAAGCAGTACATGATAAATTTAAATTAAGCAACTGTCTTTGCAAGACGATACAGGGCTCGTCTTTGGCGAAGTTGTTCCAAGATATGTCCAAATTCACCAGGCTACTATTGTTCAAAAGGAAACGAGAGCTAGACAATAAACAGTTTCGTAAATTTAAAGTACGAAGTTGCGATAAAGGAGCAAGCAGTTTGGATAGTATCTCATGACTTTTCGGCCCGAGCGGATTGTAACTGAGATCCAATAATTTAAGCTGTAAAGGCAATTTTTTTAATTTACTCAAACACGTGGAATCTATATTACAGCCTTGCAAATACAATTCCTGCAAACCCGACAATTTAAAAATACAATCATTCAGGATCTCAGCTATATCCTGTAATTCTCCGTTCGACAAATCGAGAATTTGTACGTTCTTCTCGTATACCAATGTCTTCAATATGCATACGAGTTCCTGTCTGCTCATATCTTCTTGCCTCAATCTCAATATGAACGTGTTCTCGCACGACTTCAAACATTTCGATACGACCTCGCGTACTTTTATATTGTAAATACCGCAGATAGTCCCGTATCGTTCGACTATGGGCGGAGTTTCTAGATCAACTATCTCGCATTTGAAATTTTTCACTATGTCCCCTTCGTTCAAAATGGTGAACACATTATTGGCATTTATCGCGATACCGTTCATAGTTTTCAAATGGAACTTTGCTTTACAGCCGGTATCATTGTGAAACATCTTTTCGATATCGATCAATATATCATCCACCGAGAGTTGTGCGGCATTCGATAGTTCTACCTGAGTTTGGAATGTTTTTTCGTCTACGGAAACGTTTAAAATAATTGATTTTATCAGAACGTTAGCTTCGTTAGAGAGCAAATTGGTAGAAGGTAAATCTACGGGCGAAGGTGTTCGAGAAAGATTTTCTTTTGTAAATCCGGCCGACAACAGACACAATTGCTGCTTTTTCTTCCGAGGTTTACAACGATTCAGAGACTGCATTACCACGGTATCGCAGCTGTCGGTACTTTTCTCTTCGGTTAATTCGAGCTCGTTCTCACTTAATGCAGAATCTTGAGCCTTTGTTTTTTGTTTTTTCGAATTCTTATCGTGATCAATATCTCCGTTGCTCGATTTCCTTTTCGTTGTACTAAAATTATCATTGGAATACTTTCTTTCCCAAACACCTTCCTTAATATCATCTTCCAACCAATCGTCTGAAAGAACTTCTTCGCTGTTCAAAAGCGGATTTACAACACGTTTAGTAGAAGTTAAAGTTGTTCCGATTGGATCGCTTCGGTGCTTCAAACTAGCTATAGTTCTTTTGTAGTCTTCTCCTGCCGAAATCTTTTCTGTATTATCCCTTTTGTCGTTAATAGATCTCCTAGAATTACGTGGCGATTTACTTGATCGGTTCGAGTCTTTCTTTGTACTCGTTGGAAGCATAGCAGACAAGACCTTATGGATTTCGTCATATTCAGCCTGTTCTTCTGGAGATAAGTAATCAACGCGATCCCTCCAGTTTTTTAAACAATCCAATACCGTATCATCTTCGTTCGTTTTCAGCTCCAAGTTTGCCCCGTGATCTATTAAAAGTTTCATCATACAGATATTACCGCAAGACGCAGCGTCATGAAGAGGTGTAACCCCCTGACACATGAGACTTCCGGGGTCATTTACATCTGCACCATGTTGTAATAATAATTTTGCAACTTCTACGTGACCGTGATTAGCAGCCTCGTGCAGAGGAGTCCAACCAAAATGATCTCGAACGTTTGTCGGATGACCAGCCTCCAGTAATTTCTCTGCACTTTCGATGTTTCCATTGATACAAGCCACGTGAAGTTGCGTTTCACCCTTTTCGTTTCGTTTCACAACCGCTGACTTTCTTCTGGTCCGTTTTCTACTGATTTTGCTCTCTTCCTTGGCTCTCAATTCAGTTTCTACGTCCGATAAATCTTCCAAACAAATGTTCGCTCCGATATCATTTCCCTCCGATTCACTTTCACTCTCCGTACCAGCAGATAATTCTTTCAGAGCGTCTAACTCTTCCTGAAGCGACTTTACCTCTTCCGTGCTTCCGTAGTCTATTAAATAATTTAAACGTTCTTTCAAAACGGACATTTCCAAGGAAACGTCGTTAGAAATTTTTGCGTTCTTCAAGGCTAAGTTATACGTATCTTGAATTTTTTCGTCTGTCGCTTTAGTCGCTATCAATAAATCAGCTAAAAACAAGGCTGATCTACAAATTTCACGGGGATCTGTGCAGAACTGCAATTCCTTTTGAGCAAACTCCAATGCCTCGTTATACTGTCCTACATCCTTCAGAGTCTGTGCTAAGCTCAAAAAAGCTGCTCCCGTGCGATCGCTTTTGATGTCTTCCGCGCATTTAAGCATTTCTCTGTAGTAATTGATTGCTTTTTCAAAACAATTCACTGCAACCGATGCATCGCCGAGTATTTCGTAAAGTTTCAACCTTTCGCTTGTACTTTCTTCTGTGCTTAAAGCTTGTTCTGTCGAATGCAAAGTTGCCACTGTGAAACAAAATTGTATTTACAAAACATATTAAATTAACTGTATTTGTGAAATATTTTTTTTATAACTATATTATACCTATTCTAAGATCTTTTTCTACTTGTTGCTTAATGCTGTTAGGTAAATTCTCCATAACATAAAGAGAGACCAGTATCTTTCGCGACCCGTACCATTTTTCCATTTTCAAAAGTAATTCGGCTTGAAAAAGTTGTGCTTCTGCTTTCAAAAGCATATTATCGACATCAGCTGCTGTCTCGAAGTGTTGTAACGCTGATTCGTAATCCGTTTTACGTTCATAAATACCACCTAGAGCAATTTGTGTTCTATGAAAATCTTCTTGTAAGTTATGCGTTTTGCACAATTGTGCTGCCTTTTCCATGAGATCAACAGCTTGAGAATGTTCCTTTTGAGCTTCTAGCACCAAGCCCAAATTTAAAAGTAATCGTGCCCGCATAGTCATTAGCTCCTTCAAGTCTATATTTGAATCTCCTAATCTAAAAACAATTAATCAATAAATTAAAAGTTGTCCCCGTATAAAGAATTAATGTTACGTATCGTGTATGCATAAAAGGCAAAATATACTCATTGCACAGTCGTATACTCTTCATATATGCTTTCCTCGCATTACATAGAATCTCTGGCCTTTCCTCAGACTTTTCAACCAAACTTTCGCCCCAGCAAAAATATGTTCTACCCAATGTGGCGTAAGCTCTTTGTTCCTCTAATAAACTGTTCATTTCCTTGGCTCCTTCTACCTAAGACAAAAATGTCATTATTTTAATTGTTTGCATAATTTTATGAATTAATGGACAGCAAAAAACATACCCAAATAATGATTCTGATGTTTTAATGCTTCTTCGTAGGCCCCAAGATTTGCTTGTATTTCTCCGATCATTCTATGAGCTACAGCAACATTCAATTTGTCATTTATGATGCTACAAACCTCAAATTGTTCCGTGTATTCCTGTAAGGCATCTTCGTACTTTCCCGTTTCAAAATATATATCTCCAAGCTCTTTTACGACTACGGCAAGTTGTTGAAGATTGCCATCTCGTTTCACCCGTTTCTTCTTTTTGATTAATCCTGTTAATTCAGAAAATTGATCCGGAAATTAATAAATAAAACTACTTAATCGACAATTAAACAAATAATGTATATACACAATGTTTATATAATATATATATTATATATTACTATAATATATATTATAATATATATATATATATTACTATAATATATATTATATATATAATATATAATACTAATATACTCTCTCTCTCTAATACAATATTATTATAATACGGAACTAACACTTACTTTCTATATCCATCGTGCAGATTGTTTAAAAACATATGATTCTCGGCAGCTAATACGGTGTTCTTGGTGGATAGAAACAAACAAAGGAGGCGTCCAAATGGAAAGGTGTAGTCGCATTCGAAAAATATCAAACACTATAGCGTATTTACATATAACGGTAAAGAAGAAAGCACAAATTGCTATGGATGGAGAAACGAGGCAAGGTTGGTTAAATCGTTACAGATCTAAATTAATATCGACCGCCGAGATAAAAGAATAAGGTATTTCACGCTTGCACAGATTTAGGCTATTTTACGCTTTTGCACACATTTTATTGAAACTTTTTTTTAAATGAAAGTTTAAATGGAAAAAGTTGGGACGCCTGTGTGACCGAAATAACATACATATAACGGAACCGTGAGAAAATAATTACATTATAAATTTCTATGGCACTGGCTACGAATTGGAATCACTTTAATCCAATTAGAACGAAGCGAATCACACGAGTTATAACAGAGTTTCCGTCAGTAAAATTCCTCATGCGTGTACGTACTATTGACTTTGTGAGTGTGTATATATTTCATACGAAATATTCGTGAACTTCAGTGACTGAACAATCTGCGGAACATATGCGAGAGACTGTGCCGAGCTACATGATACGCTATTATTCGACAGCATCTTAACGGCGGCGCTTGAAAACAAGATGTAGACCGAGTTTTTGATGAAATTTTCAAATGAAAATTCAACGCTCGAATATTTCGTATGTACATATCCAATTAAATATTTCGTATGCATGTATTATCAGAGCCTATAGTATATATAGCAAATAAAATAAAGCTTCGTACAATTTTCTATTATGATCGAAAGAATCGTGAACGCTCGAGAGTGCGCTTCTACTTCGTGAAATCTTGAAACCAATTTTTTTGCAGACGAAAGAAAAATTGTACACAATTTACAAAGTATACAAATGTTATTCAATTCTCTGAATCTACAGGAATCGCTTACTAACTATTTTACTAACGGTGATCACATAGTCATATTGAACTATTCTTGTATACTAACGGTGATTAGAACCGCAGAGAAATTTGTATTCCTTAACGACATTGAATTTGAGCCGATTACTAAAATTCGATCATTCTGACATGTATTCGTACATACATGTACGTATATAATTAATCGCGTATTCGTTTGATTGTATAATTTAATTTCGAATCCCATAATTCGTATAATATGAAAAAGTTCATGATCCATGAAAAACTATTTCCTAAACAAAAGCGTTAAAATGAACCGAATTCTTCGCGTAATTCGTGACAAGTGTAAACCCCCAATCGCTTCGTAATCTACGGAGCTTAAGTACGAGCTGGTACGAGGTAGTACGAGCGTCGTACAGTAGGTAACCTGTGGCGCTTGAAAGTTCATTCATTCCGTGCGACTGGGACTGGTGGTTCAGTTTCAGTCAGGTTGCGGCTCACTAAAAGGTGATGGCTGCAGCGTGCCGTGGAAGAGTGACACGAAGTTGACATATTGCGCGAAAACGGTATCGGACGTCCCCTCGTCTTTCACTTGAATATCTTTTAATGATCTCCGTCAAATCCACTAATGGCAGGAGAGTTGCGTAAAGAGAAGTTTACGGGTAAGCTGCACGTTAATACTCTTCAGTTTAGAATCACACCAACTTCGGATCGATACGCGGATTCTCTTGAACGCTGACGAATTTCGTTTTCACGGCGCGCGGACGCTGATCTTATTTTTCTTCATCTCAACACGTGAAAAAATCTATGATTCCTCTTGTTTCTATTATTAAATAAACGCTCGCTTTCGTAAGCTTCAAGAATACTTGATCAAATTATCCCTTCCACAGTTATAATTACAGAGATAAATTGCTATTAATTGAGCCACTCTGTTAGAAGAGGTACTACTCCCTTTGTTGAGCATTCTACGATTATTACAAATCGGAAGCGCATTGTTGTAATAATTAAACTAATTATTGTGGTATTGTTGTATTAACGTTTATTATTCATATTTGTATTTAAATTATTAAACAAACATAATAACATTCTGCTGTTATGAGAAAGCTGGGAATGTGTCTTTAAATTACAAGTGCAAATACTTACGGTATTCGTTTATCGTTTTGTAAAACAAGCATCAAAATTGTGCATTTTGTAATTTCTGTTTTTAGATTCAGAGATCGTGCATATATGATACATATGTATATGTATACGTATCTATTTATACATATACACATGTGATGTTGTGTAATAAGTGTCTGTTTATTTTAAGATTAGTCTCTTCGATTATTGAGTGTTGTCGGAAAGTCGAGTTTTAGCCAATTTACTTTATATTAAAACGTAAGAATATTTCTTTTTCAATGATTATTACGTTTAGTTCTAGTTCAACCAACGCTGCTCTTTCAGTCAAGTACAAAGGAAAGCTCCACAATGTTCTATTGCGATATTAAAATTCATCAACGATGGAAGAAAGAAAACTCTCGAAATCCTGTGACATTCTGGCAAGATTGAATGAGAATGAACAGAAACTGTTTGAAAATCAAAATCATAACAAGAAATCATCTTCTATTACATTCGACGAGGTGGATGCAGATATTTTAGCGAATAATAAGGATCACATCAATGATTCGTCCAAAATCAATTGCTGTAATATCCCTTCGAAACTATCATTACCTTCGAAAGATATACAGGTAAGTTTATGTTCTAATTAATGTAAATACAATGATTTTATTTCAATTAAAATAGTGACTGCTTTCTCGACTTAAGAATTCAGAAAGCGAGGAGAAACCATGTTCTATGAAACAGAACGATCCGCCACCTTCGCCGACTACTCTACAGTGGGGAAGGGCTATAGCCGAAGTAAAGGAACAAGCTGTAGCAAAATTACAAGATGAACTTAAGAGGGCTCACGAGGAGCTGAAATTGAAAGATGAAGAAGTTACTAGACTTTCAAGAATTAAACAGGATGTTGAAGCTGAATTGGAAGAACTCACTGCCAGCCTTTTTCAAGTAAAAAAAAATAAATAATTTTATGAAAATAATGTAGAAAATTTGTTATCAAATGTAACTTAATATTCTCGCATGCAATAGGAAGCGCACAACATGGTTAGGGAAGCAAATGTTCGCCAAGCTACTGCGGAACGCCTATTGGAAGAAAGTCGTATGAAAGCTGAAGTTTTGGCTGCTGAGGTTGCAGCTCTGAAAACGCTGGTGTTGACTTCAACACCAGCGAAACCAAACTTCCATTTACATCCCCAAATCGATACGAAAAGTCGTTTAAATATCGAAGATGGTCAACAAGGTCTTTTTGCAAGAAAACATCGAAGGTACGATTACTGTGAAAACGATCTATAAGCACATTTGACTACCTCAGACGTTTCTCTTCTTAGATCACCGTCGCATTTCAATTTAAAATACGGACGAGAGAATTCTCCACCGGACTCTCCGTTGAGAGAACAAAGACCATCGTTACCAACTGATCGAGAATCTCTGGAAAGAGATTGGAAAAAAGAATCAGAAAAGGATAGAGACAAAGAATGTAAAGATTTTGGTTTGGAGGTGGATCCGAGAATTCACACGGAGTTTCTTAAATGGAAAGCTAATCCGTGCGTAGACAAAGGTGACCCTTTTGTTGGTAGAATTTTTAAAGAAGACATCGACCTTTGTCTTGATTTCCCTAATAAGGAGTTGGGTATAAGAGTTAGACAAGCCGTTCTTGATGGTATTATATTTATCGAGGCTATCAGTGACAAAACTAAGTTTACTTTTCGAAAGTGAGTCACACGTTCCGTTATAGAAACACGACATTAAAGAGAGAATTCTAGTTATGTTGAAAAAAAAATTATATTCTATTGTTTTCAGAAAATGTATATTATTGGAAGCACCGCGACAATGTTATTATCGCATGAGACTTGGGGATCAAGAAAATCAGTGGTACAGCATATCACAAATTTGTCGCAACCGAGTGAGTTTGGAAATTTAAAAAGTCGCTTATATTCTAAAGAATGTGAAAATTGACTTGAATGTCCTATTTTTATAGATTATAGCAGTCTGCGATTTCTTGAATTATTTACGTTATATTGAGCGTGGCCTTGTCAAAAGCTCAGGTAAATCATAGATTTAAATTTTACTTATGATATACACAAAAATTCTCTCAAAACAAAAATAAACAAAAAATGTTTCATAGTATTTCGTTTGATTCCTTATGCTTGCAATGTAAAATGTTAAACATAGTGTTTCTTCTTCACATATAAAGTATTATAATAAAATATAGTATAAGTAGATAATATAGTGGAAACGTAACGAATATTTAATATTATGTATTTGTTGCAGTTCATGATGTTTATTGGGAAATTATACGATTGCGAAAGGAAATGGCGTTTGCACGTTTAGGTCTCGAATTATCGTCTTAGCATTCTCCACGGAGGACTTGTTCTAGTCTCAAGTGTAATAAATTGAGCCATGGATCTGTTATTATTCGTTTACATCTATCGACAGTAGATTGTTAAAAAAGTTTTGAACGTTCCAACTAGTCTCGATCTTTTTTTAACGCATGATCGAGAATTTTATAGAGTAAGTGTTGAAGTTTTAATGTATAAAAGCTCTTAATTCTTCTATTATATAGCGTGAAACGCTGCCACCTTATTTAAGAATGTTTATATTGATCGATTTAAAAAATTTTATTTGAGATTATATTTTCTAAAATGTCGAGAGTACTCTATTTGTATCCTCGAAGCGAAAGACTCATTTAACTGTCTAAACTTAGTTGTACGATGTATTTATTTATTGACGGACATAAAAATACGTTCTGATCTGTTTTAAGGTGCAATGAGATATTTGTAAGATATTGGGGGAACACGGTGCCTTTTGACTTTTCACTTATATTGATAACACATGATTATCTTTTAATTTCGATTTCATAATTAACAATGCTTCGTTCGCATAATACAGGAAAACTTCTGTTTAACTTTTTAATCTATTATCAACACTTGTATCTCTTATTCTTCTTAAAATCATATAGTGGCAACAAGTGATAAAGCTTGTTGCTTTTACTCATGTGAGAAAGAAGAGGTATAGTCTGAAAAGCTTTAGGGATAAGCTTCTTTCTAAGTTCAAAGTAACATTAGATTGTGGTACGCAATGAAAATGAGTATTTAAACATTGACGGTAAACAGGTTGGTTATATCGTTTGCGCATTTGTTATACTTTCAAAGTCAGAATCATATGTCTTCGTAATGCGAATACCTTTGCAAGAGATTGCTCATTCAACTAAAGATACGTTGTCATGTATATCGATAACATCTTATACGACTACCTTAATACTTTCATAAAATATGAGCTCCTCAGGTTTTGGCTAATCAAACGAAAAATGCCATACACAAATCATTTATTAAAAATCAAAAAAAAAGAAGAAAAAAACGAATGCCTATGCCACGCAAAGGTGTTGTACTTTATATATACTAGTTGACATTGCATTAAATAATTTAAATGTTATTTTCTAACCCTAATTTAAGAATAAACGATATTACATACATATATTCATTATAGCGATTTGAAATTGTATTTCGAACAATCATGTTTGGTGTAACCGACATACAAGTTAGTGCATAAATTCCGCGCAAGGTAATTCTGAACCATGAGTACTGTCCAAAGGTACATTAGTCCTCCATTGTAGCGAAAGTTGTATTATATCCAATCTAAGAAAAAGTGTTCTTTTTTTATGAAGCAAACATTAACTAGTACCTGGTAACTAGCACACATATAAATGTATACTGTTGACAATTTCATAAAAACATTAGATACGTCATATAATTAATATATGACTAAAGGTGATATAAAATGTTTCCAAATATTAACATTTAATGTGTGGTATGCTAGAAATGTCTTTCTAATAGAAAGTTGCAGCTGAAGAAACGACAATTTGATTATATATATATTTGTCTTTTTGATTAATCTTATTTTCACTCAAAACTCATGACAAAGACTACTTATTACATTACGTATAAACGGATATTATTACATGTAAAACTGTTTCGATTTTCTAAAATAATGAATTTGTTCATAATATAGTGCTTCCAATTATTAGACGAATTCTTTTTCTTTAAAACGTATAATTGTTTCTCTATGTATGTAAGGATATTTTCCTGCTTGAATATATTAATGGTGCTTTCTAATAATTGTTAAGAAAATATCTATACAAATATTTACAAATATAAAACTTTTAGTCTAATTTCATGTTAATATTTAGTTTTCTCGAGTATTCAAATTTTGTAAATTAAATTATTGTTACAACTATAGTTAAAATGCATTTTGATTTTGAATGAATTTTTCTTTGAAAAAAATTGACGAATCTCAGAAACAAATGGTAGAAAATAAAAAAAATTACTCTTTTCCATACAAAAAGTAATTGTAATATATGCAGATGATACGGGTCGTAACGGTGGAAGGTCAAAGTTTTTAGAAAAATTACAATTTGCATAACATTATTGAAGAAGATCGAAAATCACGTCGAGTACATTCGGTGCGAGTACTACGATTACGCAATAGAAAACAAAAGTGTACGATGATGTTAAACAGTCAATTAGAAATATTTCAATAGTAATTGTTCAAACTGTTCAAAGTTGCCAAAGATTGCTTCCGAATAATTATTATACAGAAAAACTGATTTGTTAGATAGTAGTCTAATGCAAAATAGCGTAAGGTTGTTTTACCGCTAAACGATAAAATATCGTGTTCGCATAATTAATAGTAATTCCCAACGAATACGTACTGTCCCTGTTGTAGAAAACATTTTTGTGCATTCTCCTACGATGGTACTTGAACGAGAACATATAACTTTTTAGTTACTAGTATATCATAAGCACTGTAACCGTAAATATTTTTTGATTTTTATTTATCAAATAAATTTGAATACAGTCTAAACGAAATTCCGTTGTTACATTATGTGAACACCTCCATAATAAATTGTATTGTTCGTCGAAACTTATCATTACGATAACTATAATATTGCGATCGCATACGTTTTCTATGCGTATTTAAAGTGCGTATTATGCGTATAAAAATTTTGTATTTGTTCAACAATTGAAACTGAAACACAGTGAATTATTAAACAATAATTGGACACGCGTGCAATAAATCAAAGTTCCAAATTTAAAAGAGTCAACTTGTGTCGATCACTGATACAACAGCGCCGAAGTTCATGTATTGATGTACACAGATCATGCTACATATGTAAATGTACGCACTGATAAACTCGTGCAACTTTTGGAATGCGACCACTAGATGGTGCTGAGTAGCAAATTCTCCCATTTTTTGCTTAAACGAAACCGAATACTGTACCTGTGCGATCCTTATTTTTCTTGTTAACTACACTGTAAAATTCCGCTGTGAAATACTTATTTCTGAGCTACCCGTTGGACAGTTCATTTAGTGGTTCGCGCACGATCGTACAACATGTTGAAAGCCGCTGCGTTGCTCGCTCCCATCACTCTTGGGATAATTGTTTATTTAAGGTAAATCGTTCGACTGTTTTAACAAGCAACATATGAAATAAAACGTTACATTATCGATATTTTTTTATATAGTTCTCATTCGTACAAATGTTGAAATCTTTCCCCGGTTACGTTGCACAATATCCTTCGCGTTGATAACATGAATTCAGCCCGATTTGTAAATAGAATTTCTTAACAATATCATGGTAAATATTAATCAATATCTAAGAATAAGGAACGTGTTTTAAACACGTGAAGATCATTATGATCTGCCGATTTTTTTTAGAGAATACCGTTCGGTTAAATGCAATATCGAATTATCAAGGAAATTCTGATTTTCTTTTCTTTTTTTGATAGCTCATAATATACATGTAACTTTCGGCTTTCTACATTCTTATTGATCGGCTTCGTTTGACAAAGCAAGAATTGTTTCGTTCGCTACTTACGTGAGTGCGTTTTAGTTCGATAGGAAAATTCCTGATTATATCCACCGCAATCGTAACGGACGTTTTCAGCTGCGTGTCGCGATAAGTGAATATTAAACTCGTAATTGCGATTTAACCGCGGAACGACGAATGTTGCAAATAAAATACCGTGCACCGTACCTGTCGTGTTGACGATAATTTCATAGATTTCGATAGAGGCAAAGTACGTAATCTCGATGAGAAAAAAAACAAACGAAAGCTGATTATATAACGAATCGGATATAAGATTTTTAATTGTTCGATGGCAGAATTGGAATTGGAAGGTTGCGAAGAATTTTCTGCTGACAGAAACATCGTAGCTACGAACAATTTTCTTTTTATTCGAGACTACGTAGAACGTCGGCGTAACAGCGCCAGTTCTTATTGAAGCTAATAGCCGGTACCGGTTCAGATCACTAGGAACGAACAATTTTTTTTTTCTGTTCGTTTACTTTGGACTCCAGATAACGGATGTTTGTACGGTTAAAATATGTCGAAATAAGCACATAAAGTATATCGCGTTCGGAAATGTTAAATACAAAACTGAAGAAAAAAAACAGCGAACACTTTGCAAGCAGATAGAAATGATACGTATTATTTAAAAATGTTGTATAATGGAGTTACAAGCGTTTAACCGCTTCCGATATACAGGCTCCGATGAAAAAGTTAATTTTAAAACACTTTTTTGTCATTTCAACCAATTGCTATTTTTTCCCGGAAATTCTATCAATGTATCGTAATTTATTTTAATTTAAACAGAATTTTCTACAATTTTACAATTTGTAAATTACTTGCTTTGCATATTCATTGTATCTAATTATGATAAATCCGTGTAATAGACATAGTATAATTGCTGCTGATTTAAATTCGGTTAATTGTAAGTGGTTATGTTCTTTACTTGGCGCTATTATAATCAGAAGTTAAAGATTATCAAAAGTTGTTACTATTATAATCGGAAAAACGTCATTCTAAAAGCTTGTTTATGTCGTTACGTCTATTTTTACCGTAACACCTTTTGCATATTTATGCGTGTCTTATCCATACCGATTTTATCACCAGAATTGATAAGTAAAATCATGCAAAATAAAAATAATGTATAAGCAACGGAAGGAATACCGTTAAAAAGGAAACAAATTAAACATTGAACCCATTGATTTACGGAATTATTTCGTAATTGCGTCCCCATCGGTGTTCACAAAGCTTATTTATTTACTAACAGAAAGCGCTGATGAATCATCTGTATCATCTCAATAGTTTAGTTATAACATCAATTCATAGCAATTATAAAATAATAATTTTGTACAATTCCTGTTTTAGTTTATTATTACCGTGGTCTTCTAAAAGTTGCAAAGTCGAATTCGCTGAGATTTTTGGCAACGATTTTACAATTTCGATAATTTCTCAATACTTTATAATAATAATAATTTTTCAATATTCCTAAAACGATCCCTGTTTTAGTTTATTATTACTGTGGTCTTCTAAAAGTTGCAAAGTCGAATTCGCTGAGATTTTTGGCAACGATTTTACAATTTCAATAATTTCTCAATACTTTATAATAATAATAATAATTTTTCAATATTCCTAGAACATCTCATTTTACCGGCAATAATATATCGTTAATGTGTACATATGTTATTGCCGGTCAAACGAGGTATTCTAGGAATATTGAAAAAATACAGATATCGTTAATGTGTACATATCCGTATAATTCGCAGTTTTTTAAATATCGTGAGTTGCAATTTTATAACTGCATGATGTAGCAACTTCGTGTAGTTCACCGAATGTCCTTTATTACGAATAATGTTACATCACAGATAACACTATCGATTGATATACTTCACAGACGACACAGATTCTACAATACGTTGTTATTCGCTAAATCTGAAAGTGTATCGTGATCGTGATAAACCTGAGCGTGCAAAGTCCGATTTATTTTGATACTTTCGAGTTTTATCACGGTATCCGTTTGTGTGAACTATTTAACGTGAATCTCCACTGTTCCCTCTATTTTTCAGTACATCGAACAATGATCCCACTGTACCGAATTTACCTGATACGTATTGGGGACCGTCGAAAGTTAAGAAAGAATCCACCGATATACGACCTTTCACCATAGACGTGCCGGCCTCTGTGAGTAATCAAATCAATTATTATTCCTTGGCATTCTTTCGCGGCAAACTTGAAAATATTCGTTATATATAAAATATTATATTATTATAATATTATTATAATATATAATATAATCTAATATATATAATAATTATAATTATTATATATATAAAATATTCGTATTATTGTTGCACCAAGGTCATCGAGGACTTGAAACACCGCCTCGCAACTAGAAGATCGTACGTTCAACCGCTGGAAAACGTCGGATGGACTTACGGTATTTCAACCGAATTCCTAAATTCGGTGCTTGATCATTGGAAGGACAAGTACAACTGGACGGAGAGACAAGCATTGCTCAATAAATATCCGCAATTCAAAACTGTCATTCAAGGTAGAAAAACCATCATTTAAAAATAATTAAATGTTAATGGGTTTCTCATTTTAGACGGTCAAAAAATCTTCGAATGTTTGAAAACAGAACTAATAAATTCACGCATCAATTTTAAACTTTGTACATAGAATTATTAATTTTTAAAGAATATATAAGATCTTTGTTTCTGCGAATTATAGTGATCTTATCTTTTGTAAAAACAGCTGTTGTCTAAGATAGAAAAACTAAAAAGATCTTTAGGTAATTATTTAGAAATCTTTCCATCGATTTTGATGACCTTGAAATATGCTGCCAAGGTCGTCATTCTGAACAACTTTCCCTATAGATATTATCTTTGATATTCTCTATGGAAAAATCATATTAGAATTTTTTTGATATTACGTACATTAATCCACCACAATATAATAGTAAAACTGGCCTAATTTTTAAAAAATTATTGTGTTTTAAAAGTGTGTTGTGTTCGAAATATTATCGTTACTACGAGATATAAGTGCAAAAGAGGATTCGATTATTTTTAAACCGTCGAAATGAGAACAACTTGCAAGCAGCTTAATACAATTAAAAATTAATAATAATTAATAATACAATTAATCTCAGGTTTGGATATACACTTCTATCACGTCCGCCCTACTAATCTACCAAAGAATAGGAACTTGAAAGTTCTTCCTTTGCTGTTATTGCACGGATGGCCTGGATCGATCGTCGAATTTCAGAAAATAATACCCATATTAACAACACCGTCGCCGGATCGCGATTTCGTATTCGAGGTGATCGCACCGTCACTGCCTGGATATGGATTCTCTGAAGGAGCTGTTCGGCCAGGAATGTCTACCGCTCAAGTAATTTCTTTCTGCATTTATGAAAACGAAATAGAACTGTAAAGTCATTGTTATTCTTCATGAAAAAATATGTTTTTTATTTCAGATGTCAGTTGTATTTAAAAATCTAATGCAGAGACTCAAGTTTGAGAAGTTTTACGTTCAAGGAGGCGATTGGGGAGCTCTTGTTGCCGCGAACATGGGTGTTCTTTTCCCAGAAAAGTTAGTAAAACCAAACCGATAACAAGAAAGGTCAACACAGATTTGTTATTCGATTTTCTTCACAGGGTCATTGGATTACATAGCAACATGTGTTCCGCGATGGGACCGAAAGTTTTGTTTTGGTCGATAGTGGGCACATATTTTCCGTCTTTGGTAGGAGTAGACAGTGAACATTATTCTATGTATTTCCCTGTGAGTGCACATCTCTCGAATCTGATCGAAGAGAGCGGATATTTCCACATACAAGCTACAAAACCAGACACAATTGGTACATTTTTCTTTCATGGAACGTAGGGTACATTGATTTATATGACGTGTATTTACAAATTTTTGAAATTTTCTACATCAGGAGCTGCTCTAGCAAGCGCTCCAGATGGTTTGGCAGCGTACATTTTGGAAAAATTCAGCACATGGACAAATAAAGCTTACAGACAACGAGATGACGGTGGAATAAAAGACAGATTCAACATCAATGAAATTTTAGATAATATAATGGTATATTGGGTTACGAATAGTATTACTACTAGCGCTCGTCTTTATGCGGAGAATTTTAGTGCTGCATCCAGAGCCACAAAAATTGACCAGTAAGTATATAGTTCAAAATGTTACAAATGTATTATGTTATAGATTAGTGTTTCAAATATTGTTTCTTTCTTTAGATTACCGGTAAAGGTACCTACGGCCTGTGCTGCTTTCCCCAATGAACTGCTTTTGACGGCTAAGAGTATACTTTCAAGTAGATATCCTAATATTATTCAATACAATCTCATGGAACGCGGAGGACACTTTGCAGCTTTCGAAGAGCCGCAACTTTTGGCTAATGACATTTTCAGTTTTGTGGAGAAAACTGAAAAAATTAGGGCACTACCTCAGAAAGAATTGTAGTTATTGATTTCTTTTTTTTTTTTTTTTGAAAGATGTATTACTATATTGTAATATATTATATATTTCATACTAAATATAAAGAAATTATCGTTTACATTCTAACATGTGTATATATATATTTAAAATAGGATTTAATATAATTTCTTATTTATTTTACACGACGAAGTACGCATAGAAGCACTTCTCATTTTATCCCTGTTTATATACAATCTCATTGATAGTGATGACTTCGTTCACTATGCAATAATATATTTAATCTACAGTATGTTATGCACTGCTGGCACCAGACTTTTCAACGTTCTCCAACAAAGTTTGCAAATTTGTCTCGAACAGTTCGCACCTGATCGGCATTTCCAACGAATAAAATGGATTTTTCAGAGCATAATCTGCATACAATTCGAACACTCTCTTCAATAGAATCTCTATTCCACTTTGCGTCGACTCTGCTACAACAATGAATTTAATACCAGTTAATGTTTGATAACAATGAAGCCTAAATGTATCTGCTTCTAAAATTTCAATTCCCGAACAACGTGGTTCAGGACTGAGTTGACTAGCAATTGCAAATAAAGGATAAAACATGGATGCTAAGAAAATCTTTTCATTTGTAGTCATCCTGGCACGGCTAAATTTAAGCGATAAAGGAAAACATTCTGGCTCCTCCAACAAATCAAATACATCCTTTCCATTTTCTAGTTCCCTTCCTATTACCACATTGCCATTCACTGCCGTTAGAACATGACCCACTGTAAATAAGTTTATCATTATTTTTGTATTACATTGTAACAATTTAATTTAAAAAAAGAAAAAACTGTTTTGTATTTTTCTTACCGTTAATTCCTTCCTTCTGACCAAATGATACCACGATCTTTTTGTTTTCATATCTAAGCTTCAGGTCCAACGGATAATTAAAGACCCTTTCATTTTCAATTCGTGGAACATTGTGATCATGATTAAAAATTAAACCACCTGATTTTGACACGATATAGACGCCGTATATGACCATGCTTATATGATTTTCATAAAATTCAAATATCTTAATAATTAGTCACCAACTCACACGTGTAACTAATTATTACAATTTCGATGAAAAGATTTTATCGTTTTTAGCGTCACAGTTATCATTTGCACGAACACTATTAACGTCAGTTTTCTTTAAGGTTATGTCGCGAGCTACGATACGACTAAAAAGCTAGCAACGAAACGAAACCATAGTACCTATATGTACAGTGACGAGTGTAAGTGTACGTAGGCTTCTTGAAGTGTGGTGCGTATAAGCAGCGTATGCTGTTTTTTGACAATCTCGCAAAAATATTGTTGCTTGTGTGTCATGGAAAGAAACTTAAATTTTTCTCACAATATTTATAAAAATGATCCCTTGCTGTTTAAGAGCTACGTTGGTAAGGAAGTAAATATTTTAAATAAAGATGACTCAGCGGTTACTGGGATCGTTTATACGGTTGATCCGGTATCAGAAAGGTTAGTATTGTATGCAATGTATGTCTGTAAAGGTACTTGAGAATCCGACGATAACGATCCGATCCGCTTGACATTGTTCTTCACGCATCTCTCCGATTACTTTGAAATCTTTCATTAATTCATATCTACTTTCAGCATTGTGTTGTTACAAGGCTGCCAACAGAACCATTTGAAACTCGTTTTTGGGCATGTCATAAAGAATATAGAAGTTCGCTCGGATAAATTACACGAATTACCAACATTATTTATGAATCCGCAAACGTGTCTTCTTCAATCAACATTAGACGAACGGAAAAACGCAGTTGTTAAAATGCTCCGTGAAAATAGATTCCCGGTTAAAGAGAAAGAGAACATCTTGATGATCGAAGATGTTCTGTCTATAAAGCCGCCGTACAAGCCCGACGACTGTATATCTGCGAACAGTATTATTTTAGGAAGAATACAAAATCTACTCTCTTGTGTAAAAATTTAATAGCTCGAATACAATAAACAATATGGGAACGTCGACTTTCGAATGTATTAAAAACTCGAGGAAACTTAAATATTTGCTATCCAAATTTTATTGTTTAACAATGATATACGAACAAAATAATCATTTAAATTATCTATCATAAGTATCGTATCTTATATATCGTAAGTTAGAAATATTTAAAATATCTATCATTAAATGTAGACCGCATTTGCTAAAAGAAAATAGTTCCGATTTAGATTTATATTGTTCATTAAAATAAATTTCGATATACTTTATAATATTATTGCAATCATCGCGAAATTAAAATGTTTCTTCTAATGAAGAATGCGACGATATAAAAAACATGTTTGTATATGTATTTAACCGACCCTGAAACAGGATACAATCGCTTTTATAAAAAGATTAATTATGTGGTCGTTTAGTTACGATATGTTAATTTAATAAAAAAATACATGAAGTTACCTTTCTAAGTGTCTACACGCGTTTTGATATTCATTTCGAAATGAATTACGGTTTCTTAAAATGCTAATTAACCATGAATTGTTAGGGGGAAATGTAAAGGAATTAAAAAACATTTTCCTTTGTAAACAATTATTTTTCAAAATAAAAATTACTTTAGAAATGTGTATAAACGTGTCAAATATAATGACATTCTGAACAGCATACACATTTGAAACCTTGTATTCTCTTAATGTGGCAGCTAAATCTGATAATTCTTGTCTTCAATTATTGTATGAATTCGAAAAGTAAGTTGAAATGACAAATACCTCTTGCTAACCTGGTTCAAGTACTAATCTTTTAACTATTCGCGCTATGATAAAAGTTCTTTAACATTTTATTGAGGAATACTATCTATGTAAAATAGAAACTTCTGCAATATTCTGCGTTACTGCACCTGGCACGTTATTGTTTAACATGTTAAGCGCCAAGTGGGCCCAAAGAATATTTGGAATGAAACCGAAGCTTAACGTGTTAATGCTTTTGTCACAGCGAAATGGTCTCGATGTAAGAAGCAGAGTATGAAATAAATGCAATTGCGGTAATATAATACCAGTGCATTGTCCGCAGAAGTGCGACGCGCTTCTTTGGAGTAAAGTATACGTCCTATAGAGGCTATTATCTAAGTGGTAGGTCATTCGTTCTCTCCGTCGGAGTAATACTCAATCGGTGCTGGGTCGCGAACTTTCCGAGAATATCTTAGGCCCAACGAGTCCGCAAGACTTTCGATATGTGACAATACCTAGATAATTATTAAAACAGCAATGAGAATATCTTTGTCGGATATAAATGATGTACGACTCAATAAGCTTACATAGTCCAACTGTTGCTTAGTGTGTGCAGCAGACAGGCAAAAACGTATTCTACCTTCCATTAGAGGAGTTGCTGGGAATCCAACACCTACCGCTGCTATGTTATACATCGTTAACGTCCGTACAACTGCACTGTTAACGAAAAAAAAATCAGGATTTCAATTCTCAGTTTCAACTTACGATTTTTTGCCAGTAGATCTGCTGTCTGTACGTACCCAATTTTTGAAAACAGATAGACTAACATAGGTACTACCGGCGAATCTTCGTTTCCGTAAATGATGACTCCGATTTGATTCAATCTACGTCTGAAGTACCTGGTGTTCCTTGCCAGCTGTTTCGTTCTCTTCTGTCCATCGTTCGTGCCGTCCTCGCCGGCAATTATTTTCATGGATGTAATAATTTGCTGTGCCACTGGCGGGGACATCGCCGTTGCATAGGTATGCGCGTGACTATATATCCTTAAATGATTTATTAATGTCTAAAATTATACAATCAGCGTGGTTAATATTATTTTTCGAAATTATCGGAAAGATTAAAGCATTATCTTAAGAAACCCTACTGGAATCGTACAGTATTGAATCTTTCTTCGTTCAATAATTCCCTCACCTTTGTTCCAGCAATATATCCGCCAGCGGATCCAAAGCTTTTCGTAAATGTTCCCATGAGTATGTCCACCTCCCGTGGATCAATTCCGTAGTAATCGCATACGCCTCTTCCGTGTTTGCCTAACGCGCCCGTACTATGAGCTTCATCCAGATAAACGTATGCCTGGAATAAATATGCCGATAATTAGAACGAAATCATATTAGATTTAGACTGATTATTTCGTATGGAATCGTTCACAATCTGTAACGAACGTCTACTTGCTTTGTACTTCTTTTTCAGCTCTAAAATTTCGGGCAAATGTACAATGGAACCCTCCATGGAGTAAACACCTTCGACCACGATTACTATCTTTTTCCAAGGTTTCCCAGATCCTGGCTGGCCGAAAACGACGGCACTTCTCAACTGAGTCTCCAAATGTTTTACATCTGCGACAAGAGAATTTACAAAATTTCCATGTTACCGCGTACAGTTTCATTTTAATAAAGCAGTTAGGTCGGTGGGATATAATATGAGATAATAATTGTATCTACTCGGACCGACGGAGTTACTTAAACAAATGTTTCCCGCGATCATCGCGATCATATTTCTTTAATATGATGGCGGTTTACGTGTTATTATTCTCCTCGAACTTACTATTATGATTGAACACTCTGATAGTGGCACCGGACAATCTTAATCCAAGTATTAAGGAAGCATGATTCTTCTCGTCGCTAAGCACCAAGCAACCTTTTGTCAACAACGAAGGTAGATTGAGAGCGTTCGTCGCGAATCCCATTCCAAAAACGATTGCGTCCTCTACACCGAGAAATCTAGCCGTCAGTTTTTCCAGCTCCTCGTGAATCGGCATGTTACCTTAAACAAACAAAAAAAATCGTTACACCATGGTGGCCACCTTAAAGGTCATTGTTAAATCTTCTAACGCGACAATCCTAAATTATTCCATTATTAATGATCGATTTAACAATTTAGTTTAAAAATATGTTCGGTTTTCCCATTTATACTTGAATCGAAGAAGAAATAATGTATCGATACACACAAAACCTACAGATTCCTGATATTTTATTAAACTTTTATCTGAATAAGTTCGTAATCCAGCTTGAAAATTGATCGCAGTCGTCGATCATTATTCCACTATGTTTTGTTTTATTTTGTGCACATCGATTAAAGTTGCACACGCGCCACTCTGTTAGCCACGTGTCGAAATGAAGAATTTAAACCGCAAGCAGTTTCGCAATTAGTTGTAAATTTTTTGTCGCTGCCGCACTATGACCGCAAATGCGCGGCTAGCGTAACCCTGTACACTTGCTCGACGAATATTCAAATATAATTCCCATGAAACGAAGGTCTCGAACGAATATAAATTGTTTATAATGATTTTCGGTACACCCTGTGTATTATTTCTTTCGCCCACGATACTCATTAAATTATTATATTACTTTTCAAATATGCACAATTTCTCTCGTCCGTGATCTACGTATTCATATTTGCATAAATATTATTATACAGGGTGGTCTGTGCAATTGTTTTAGGTCACAACTCCGTTATTAATTGGCATTTATAAAAAAAATGCCAAAGGGAAAACTGAAGAAGAATTGCACATATCGATTGCTCTTCATTCTGAGAATTATTAGGGTATCATGGCAATAAGATTAACAGTTCTCGAGATATTTAAAAAAAATATGTCTTCACTAACGTTTGAGCGTGTTCTTTCGGTAAAGACATTTTTTGAAAATATCTCGAGAACTAATAATCTTATTGCCATGATACCCTGATAATTTTTTACGTAAAGTGAAAAAGAGGAATTTATCTGCGCAATAAAAAATATGCATTTCCGTTTAAAGAAATGATGCAATTGTTAACGGTACATGCACGGATGCACTTAGAAAAAATCCAAGATTCTACAAATGTAGCGCTGTTCGAGCCGTTTACCTTTTTCCTTTGGCATTCTTTTCGTAAACGCATTAATAACGGGGTTATGACCTGAAACAGTTGCGTAGACCGCTCTGTATAATGGGATTTATAATGGATATTATCGTCTACAAGCGTGTGACCTTATCTGGCTACAATATGTATATGCACATTGCAAAGCTATTTGTGTTGTGTGCTTATAAAGCTTCGTCTTGCAACTAAATGCTCGGTGACAAGCAAATACGTTTTACTCCTATACTATATGCTCCAAAGCAGCTTTCGAACAACAAGTGTTCACTGCAATTTACACTTAAGGTCATTCTAAAGCCGATTTCCACGCTCTAGTGATCTTCTCGTCGATCTTGCTAGTCTGAGCTGTAAGCAACACGCTACGAAGATTGAACGAGAGCGCAAACAACTAATCCAAAGCGGCTTTGGAACAACAAGCGTTTACTGCAATTCACACTTAAGGTCATTCTAAAGCCGATTTCCACGGTCTAGTGATCTTCTCGTTGATCTTGCTAGTCTGAGGTGTGAGCAACAAACTACGAAGATTGAACGATAGCACAAACAACTAATTACCAAGTTCGAGACGTGCACAATTAAATGCTCGGCGACGAGTAAATACGTTCTACTCCTATACTATATGCTCCAAAGCGGCTTTGGAACAACAAGCGTTTACTGTAATTCACACTTAAGGTCATTCTAAAGCCGATTTCCACGGTCTAGTGATCTTCTCGTTGATCTTGCTAGTCTGAGCTGTGAGCAACACGCTACGAAGATTGAACGATAGCGCAAACAACTAATTACCAAGTTCGAGACGTGCACTGCCGCTGGCACAACCGAACTTTTTTAAAGTTTCGATACTCTCGTCAGCGCATATCCCGGTCGACTCGGCGAAGCCCAAATAGTTGTACGATCCCAGATTTATACATTTCGTGGTGGTTCCGGTAAACCTGAAACAAAAAGATCCCGGTGAACGGCACGCTTCTTCGGCAAGCGCTGTCGACTAATTCGAAACGCGATTTCTATTGGGTTGGCAACTAAGTAATTGCCCGATTTCAGTTATAGATCTCTCTCATTCCCATTTTTATAAAAAAATAACATAATAATAATAATAATAATATAATATATATAATAATAATAATATAATATATATTATATTATTATTATGTTATTTTTTTATAAAAATGGGAGTATAATAATATAATATAATATATATTATATTATATTATTATTATTGTTATTTTTTATTATCCGTGAGTGTTAGCAACTTAACTCAGTTTTTGGTCGAGAAGGATCAGACTTTCTACGAGCGTGGAATTTTCAAGTTGTCAGAGAGATGGCAGAAGGTCATCGAACAAAGTGGAAAATACATTACAGATTAAACTTCGTTCCAAGTAAAAAAAAATTTTTTATTTCATTGATCAAATCGACAATTACTTAGTTGCCAACCCAATAGAACGACGCGGCGAACACCGGCACCACGATCGGAATCGCATCGAGCCAATGCCGAAGAGAGGATACAGCAGCGACCTGAATTCGAATTCGTGTTGTCGTTTTCAAATGCAAGCCCTCGATGCGCCGGGATCGGCTCCCGAGATATTAAAAGCGAATCACGCCGGCCGGCCCGCAAAACCTCTTCCTGTTCTTCATCACATTTAATCAAGACAAATGTCTGGCTTCCTGTATCTCTCCAATTGGCTCGTTACGATTTTCGAATCTGTGCACAGTCCTCGCCGGCTTCCGAAATCGCCGTGGAAAGGTTAACCGTGAGGTAGCTAACGGAAATCGTTTCGTTCGGTCTCAATGAACGGAATTGCTGTCGCGAAGTCGAGACCGCGGTCGAACCCGCGAAACGTAAATCGATCAACGATGACTTTGCAACGGGCAATTCGATGAATTTAACCGATACGAGTAAATCGATCGATCGATCGATTCTTTTCGTCCATGGAATTCTTGGTACGGTTATGCTCACTTAGATTTTACTTGGATTTTTTACGCTCGAATTTCCACGTTTCAGCCTCCCGCTTCCCCCCATCACCGACTGCGTCGGGCTCGGGTAGCGGTGTAATGTTTGGGTTAGGTTTCTTATCTCAGCGAACGACAGAGAGCGAACCTAACCAAAGGGCAGCGACAAACTTGCGAAAAGATGACGCGAATGCAAACAAATAATCATGCAATAATGAAACTTTTGAATTTAGTCATTTTTGCGTCGGCTTTTTCAATGTAGTATCCCGGTGGATTGTTGAAATTCTTCCGATGAAAATGAGACCGAACGTGACGTTAATCGAACTAACTTTCTATTGATTATATTAATAAAATTATATTAATTTTACACGAGATTCGTAAATAGAGCGATTTACACCGTGTTTGGGCTTATTTTAATCGGAAAAATCTCAGCTAACTATTGGCGTTGCAATTATAATATTATAAAGGCGATAATGACTAAACATGAAATTTTCTCTACTGCATGTTTACTTTTTTTTTTGCTTCGATGCTCGACAGATTTCGTCTGCTCCGCCATCGCTTGTTACAGTGGGTAAAAAAAATATTCGCGCACTTTTTGAGACGCACACACACAATAACTTTTTTAAAACTGCACCAAATAACTTAAATTTTTTTTTAGGTAACAGAGAAGCCAGTATATTAGACAATGACTAAAATGCTTCGTTATTAATTTTGCTATTACTTGGAATGACGCGAAAAAATATAACTCCCGTTTTTTTAACATTTTCATCCAAGCTTATAACGAAAATTTAAGAAACGCCTTTTGTAATTTTAATCCAGTCGTGGGCGTTGAAAGATTTAAAAAAAAACTGCAGATTTCTTGCAGTTTTTGGTCAAAACAGCAACTTCTTCGCATCTTTAATTTGATGTACGAGAAACATTTTTTAAAATCTTCAGCAAAGTTCTAAAAAAAAGCATTTTAGTCATCGTTTAGTACACCAGTCCCTCTATCACCTAAAAAAAAGAAGAAATCAAGTTAAAAAAAAAGTCATCGCGTTTCAAAAATCGTGCGAATACTTTTTCTTTTTTACTTACTCATTGCAACCATTCTCTCATTTAGCTGTGCTCGAGTCAATTCCTGAAAGAGCAACTCTACCCTGTTAGGCGAGGATTTCACTTCCGACACGCGAATCTCTCAAATGTAAGTGAGCATTACCGTGTGTTCATTGTAGACGACTTACTGGAACGACCATCCGTAATCAGATGTTACTCTATCTTTGAGCGTAACGGTTGCGCCTGGAACAGAGCATATCGGCCTGTTCCAGCAGTCTCTCACTCTTCTGTACACGTAACGAAGATAAAACCTTTCGAAATTTTCGTAAAGCGGCGCGTAGCCCTGCAACACAAAACACATTATCGTTTTATCGTTAAGACGCCGGTCGCGTAACAGATCATCGTTTTCGCTTATTTCTATCATCTTCGCGAGAATGATAACGGCCCTAACAGTTCTTCGGTTGATTTCGAGCGGTATCAATTGCCACGATAAGCGACGGTTAAATCTTTCAGGAAATACTCATGATGTCCGCTTCGGCTGCCGCGGCAGATTCTCGGCGTCTTTTGATCAATAGCCGGCGCGTTAGATCCGAAAATCGCGGAAGAAAAAATCTCGCGATTGGACTTCCATGATTTTAGGCTTTTCCTACTAGCTTCTCGAAAGGGAACACAGATTTTTTCTGTTGGAAAATCGAATGTTGGCCGACGATTGGAAGAAAATATTTCCTGCAAAGAAAGAAATCCCCAAATTGATTCATTAATGCATGAAAAAGCTTACACGTCAAAATTATTGTGCATAGTCTCATAACTGATATCAAATAATTTATATATATTATTAACAATAGCAATATAATACATTGTATTTATATAACAATATAAATACAATATAAACAAAATTATTTGGTATCAGTTATTATATACATTATAATATATTATTATATTATAATATATTATTATATTATAATATATTATTATAATATTATATTGTATATATTATATTATTATATAATATATTATTATATATATTGCGGTCCTCCGAAAAATATAAGAAAATACAATAGAGCGTTTACAATCATAAAACAAAACGCACCGATTTACTTTACATAACCCGAATAATATTGACACTATAAACATTGTTACCGGTACATAATACGTATCCGACAATCGGTTTTGTAACGTCTGCATACACCGTTACAGTTAATCCCGTGTATTCTTACAGTGTCATGAAACGTTGATGTAACAGCGACCCGTTAAATCCACGTATTTACATGTTATCTTTCCGAATACCGTCTTCCTCGACGCGATTAGATATCGTCTGTTTAATCGATGATTGTGTTCTATACCAGAGAGATAGTAGGGTAGGTATTTTCAGCGTTTCTTTTTTCGAGTGGCCGCCGCGAAACTAATCGACCTGTTAATTGAAAAAGACAAATCAGATTTCACTCAATCCTTTATTACTCGTATACTCACATGCCCGCTGGTAATCAAAGAAAATCCGAAAAATCGTTTCATCGTTCATTCTACGCTTTCGTCGCACGCTGCTTGATTTTCCACACGCAATTCAATTATTATCTTCGAACTATTAATTGCATCGTTGGACTCGTTTAATCGACCGTTATTTCGGAGAATATCGTGACAATCTATTTCGTAGAATCCGCGAGCGTCATGCTAGAAGTTCCGAGTATGAAAAGTGTTTGGTTAAATTATTTTTTGTATTATTTTATTATTTTTTGAAAGTTCGAATAGAAGTAAATTCTCCACAATTTTTCCTCAGCTCGGACAATTTGGGAAGCCGGGATACGATTATTCGAGTTATAACAATTATAAAAACGTGGTACGGTTACTATTTCTCTATTTTTGTTGAATGAATTTTATTTTTATTTTTATTGAGCGACAATAGACGAATCTGCGATCTTCGCGCGAAGCTTATTTTATTATAGATATTTGTCGAGATCTATAAAAAAAAACGCGTGCCGATATCTTTTCACTGTTCTCGCAGTTTCTCGAATCCGATTATTAAAATCAATCCGACCGGGTCCGTTCGTTGGACTCGATTGTAACCAATTTTAACTCGTGGTCGCATTCGTACGCAATATGTAAGATAATTCATGACTGCGAATTGTTTCGTTTAACCCACCGTGTCCTGAATTATGTCACTCTTACTTTTCAATGCTGTGGCTCCAACGATATGGGCTTCGAAACACTTCGAACAGCACGTTTGTCGAACGAAGATATTTTTCATAACTGTAACCGACGCTGCGTAAGAAAAAAAGTTTGCTTCGCGATTTTTATTCAATTGAATTAAATACTTCGATTTTATGAAATTTGTGTGCTTTTTGGCGCGGTCGTGAAAGTGTTAATACAGGATTCCTGAGGTCATTTCAAGCAACTTTTCCCTTTACAAAAATGTTCTCCGAGGCATCGTTGACGAGTTATCGACGAAACACGATTGACCAATGGGGAGACGAGAACAGCTGGCGCGAAGCGGCCGAGCCAACGAGCGGTCGAAGCGCAGTTCCGCTTATTGGCCGCCTCGCGCCAGCTGATCTCGCCCTCTCATTGGTCACTGTTTTTCGTTAATAATTCGTGAACGAAGCCGCGGAATGCATTTTCGCTAAGGAAAAAGTTACTTCAAATGGCCTCAGGAATCCCTCAGTTCTCGCTTGTACAATAATTTTTCGACACCCTGTAGATATACGCATTTACGATTTATCGTAAGATTTGGCAACAGCGAATAGTTGCTTTTAGTAAAAATGGCAATGAAAATCTCTGTGAAATAATTTTATTCTTTCAACGTAACGTCGTGATCTGTGTTCCTTTTCAGAATACGAGACATTAAATCGACTAACGAAATCATCATCGTATACGCCGTCTCACGTCTTACCTCTCTGTTGTACTCTTTCGCGACTTTTGGTGTGAAAAACAATTGGTTTATAAAACCCAGGAACATAAGAATATAGAAGCCAAGGTGGGTCAATGCTGCTGTGATGAATGGTACCCTCTCGAACGATTCCTTCGATCTTGTGTTTGGTGACTCTGCTTTTGTCGCTTTCTCTGGAAACTGAAGACACATTAAACATCGATCAAACTCGTCGAACAATTTTAGAGCACATCTAATATAACAATATAAAATGATGTCGTTGATTTTTTGAATATTTATTCGCGGGTGTGATGCTAAACAATTTTTTTCTTAACCCTTTGCGTACCTGAGGTCATTTGAAGCAACTTTTTCCTTAGCGAAAATGCGATCCGCGGCTTCGTTTGCGAGTTATTAATGAAAAACACTGACCAATGAGAGACCGCGTACGGCCGACGCCCCGCCCTCGCGATCACTGCCGCTGCGTCATACGCCCGGCGCGACGCGACAATGGCCGCGAGGGCGGAGCGCCGACTGACCTCAGGAACCCCATATTTCCCACTTGTACAATAATTTTTGGACACCCTGTAGTTAGGTTGCAAAGTCACATACGAGAATATGCATGGACTGCGTTATAGCAAATTCTGAAATAAAAGGAAGAAAATACCTTGGAGCACAAAGGGTTCGACATAATTGGCGGAAAAATCTAAGTTGTATATTACATTCAATCGGCGTACTGCAGCGCACGGTTAAATTTACATGTGAATTTAAACACACGATCGAATAACCGAAATCTGAAATTTGAAGGGATCCTGCGAGCAACAAAAAATAAATGTGCAACACAAAAATTTTCATTGTCAATAATTATTGCCTTATCTTTGTAAGCATTGACACGATGTAACCCGGAATAATTTAAGCTGTGTTTACAGAGTAATTAACAAGTACTCGATAAAAAGAAGCATGTCAATAAACGTGGTCCAAATTACATACATCGTGTTTGGACTTATTTTAATCAGCAGAATTTCGGTTATCCACTTTACTTTGTCCAGTTGTTTCTGCACTGGTTCCCTAACCTCGTCTACTAAGATGAGGCTTCGCCGAGCTCGAGGCACCGCGGTGGGAGAAAAGTGGGGCTGGGTCGTGAAAATTTAACCGTACGGAGATTTCGTGAAAAAATCGTGCACCACTGTGTACCTACCTACGTAACTGTGGCACCGAATGGGTCAGCATAAAACCGGTGCGATTGCAAGCGTTAGATGTCCGACTGCAGAACCTAGCAACTATCTTCTGACCCAGATCGAATCTCGTTCCGGACGATTTTTACCTTTTTTAGTCGTATGATTTACCTTTTTTTTCAATTATACAATTATTGCAGCGATATATAAAAAAAGATATTTAATACATTTTAGAAATATTTGATTGAAGAACGCATACAAAAGTTGTACCCCTAAATAGTTTATTCTAACGACATTTATATTCGATGAAATGATGATTTATATATAATTATATATATATATATATATAATTATTTCATATTTATATATTCGGTGAAATGGATTAAGTAGTTAAAAATAAAGTAGTTAAAAACGATTTTTGTACACATTTCTCTAATCTGAAATATCTTCAAAATGCATTGAAAACGTTTTCTGAACATCAATGGGACACGAAAATCGCAAAATAAGAAGGTCGTCCCGGGCGTTATTTGATCCGGGTCAAAAGAGAGTTGGTTGGTAGGTACCGCAGTTGCACACCTAAACGCGTAAGGAAAAACGAGAAGAATCAATCCAGACGAACACCAATTTCACTTACGAGCAAAAGAAGAATTATTTAGGCAAACTCCCTCCCCCACCACTCCCGTGCATTACAATATTTGCTATTAATTGAGATTGGTATTATATCTATTTATTTTTCTCACACATTCAACGATTTTTTTATCTAGGAAGCATCAATTTATTATCTATGAAAAATGTACCTTTTTGAAAAGTTCACATGTTACACGGCGAGGAGCGAAACTGAGTCGACACTTTTAAAATAGTACAACTTTTTTTAGACTTGTCTAAATGACTTGAATTTTTTGTTTAAATATTAGAGGAATCAATGATTAAAATACTTGTTCTTTTAATTTTGCTATTACTTGGAATAAAAAGAATATAAAAACCGAGAAGTATCAAATCCATTTTTTAAATTTGCATCATAGGCTCAGATTAAAAAAAGTGAGAAAGCGAGAGTCTTTTGTTTATATTCTTTTCATCCCAAGTAATAGCAAAATTAAAAAGAAGTATTTTAGTCATTGTACGGCGACTTGGTTCCTCTAACATTCACAGAAAAGATCACGTCATTTAGATCTTATTTAGATTAAAAAGTTATGTCCTCTCTTTTTAAAAGTATTGACTCGGTTTCGTTCCTCATTCTACGTATCGCTCTTTCCGGTCGTCGCGATAAACAATAGATACTCGGCCGACGCTATGCTGGCGAACACGTTGACATAAACAGGTAGGTAGTATACGTAGATTCCATGCATGCATGGTAGCAGCAATACTTTTTGACGAATATCTCGGAGATTAGAGACTTCTTCTAATGATGCTAAAGGGAAAATTGTTTAGAATCATACCTCAACAACATCTTCTGAATTACCCTCTATTTTCTTTGTCTATTCTTCAGTATCGTTTACTTATTACTTTATGTCTGTATTTTAACTTTATGTCTGCACCTTCAACGCTAAAAGTAGGATAAAAATGTTTATCAGTCAGAGTAATTAGCTGGACACCTATTACATCAACCCAGTTTGTCTATTCTTTAATATTGTTTTCGTATTACTTTATGTCTGCATCTTCAACACTAAAAGTAGGATAGAGTTTCATTTATCTCAACAAAATATTTATCAGTCAGAGTAATTAGCTGAACACCTATTACATCAACCCAATTTGTCTATTCTTCAGTATCGTTTACTTATTACTTTATGTCTGTATTTTAACATTATGTCTGCATCTTCAACACTAAAAGTAGAATAGAGTTTCATTTATCTCAACAAAATGTTTATCAGTCAGAGCAATTAGCTGGACACCTATTACATCAACCCAGTTATATAAACTCCTTGTGTCCCAACAGGTTTATATACGGCGATCCTCCCCTAACGTCCCCCAGCTCAAAAGACACGGCGAGACCTTCAAGAACAGTGGAAGCTATTCCGTCTGTGCTCTAATTAAGCGCCAACTCGGAACTTAGACGTCGCATCTCTTCAATTACGATATAAAAACAGCGCTTTCGATCACCAAAAATCTTATTTTGCTTCTATGTACGTATCTTCTTAGTCTCGGAATAATCGAACTTCATTCTTCCCTCTCATCCACAGTTTTCGTTTCTCATATACACAAATCGTTCCGCATTCCTTATTTCACCGTAGCGCAACCAATCAGCTAGACGGCTGGCAGTCGCCAGCCAATCAGAGCAGGGATCAACGAATAGCTTCCCGGGTGCTTCGATGAAGCGCGAGAATACAACTGACGTACAAAAATAAAAAGAAATGCAACTTGTCGTTTACACAGCTGGACTTGTTATGTGTTAATATTACGCGTAATTTCCGTGTCATTAGCATGCGTTCAACTTGTGGAAACAGAATATCTATGTATGTACATGTCGCAAAGAATTAAGTTAAGAGATAGGACGCAGAATTTATTACCGTGAAGGTAGAGAATTTTAAATGGAATTTTCTTAATATTATTCAATAGCGACTAGCCGACTACACGAATAAATGAAAATATTAACTGCTTCAACAATTTCCTAGAAAAGCCACCTGTATGCTTTCCGTAGCTGTGAAACAAGATCTCCGAAACGGGGCATTTAGGTCAGTGCAGTGGTTCTAGCATCGAAAAGATCTTGCTAACCTCAACAAGAATCGAAAATAATTTCCGATAGTTTGTGCACGCTATCCTATCCCAGCCGTACCAAAAATCAGTCGACGCTGATACAACAAATAGTTAGGCGAGAAATAGAAGCTTTCTCGTAACAAGTTATCTGCACTAAAAAAAAAAAAAAAAAAAAAACAGTCAAAATCGATAACCTCGACCTCTTAACCGCGAAATAGTGTTGCAAACTCTAATGCGTACATTGCGATCAACTAAAAGAATGAAGAGAAATGCATTCACACGAAATATTGAACTTCTAATCGTTCCAATGCTTCGTTCGATATAGTTTCAGAACGCTTGAAAATAAATGAATATAATTAAAAAGCATTGGCGGTAAAATATATATTTGTATATATATCCGTTTGAAAATTGAATTTTTTAATAAAACGAACACATATTTCTAGCCAACTACCGGAGAGAATTTTATCAAAGAAAAACATTTGTATAGTTAAATAAATTTATGATGCCTTCAGATAAATTTTTTACAATGAAAAAGAAAAATGACGCGCGCGCTATGCAATATAGTACGAACCGTAATATAATAACATGTTACAATATCCGAAAGTAAATGTTCGTCGATAAGGTACATTTTCTGCGAAGCTACAGTCACGTGTTGACATTGGAAGTAGATAAGTATCGTCTCATTTACCTCGAGGCCCCAAGGATAGGTTAGAAACTTGGGGAACGATACGCGACTTTCAATAATTAAATTATTTAAATATTGAATGAACCGTGTACCTATTTGTGGTCGATAAGAATGTATAAAAAAGAAACGTCACGATGGCATAACAAAAATCTTGGGGCACTTAAATATTTGTATTTTATTTTCGATACTTTACATCAGATTCAACGAACGTTGACAGAAACTTGCATTCGCAACGAATATTCCATTGTAAATCGTAAAAGTACTTTCAACAATGGTACAGAATATTTTTTTAAATCATTTGACTTCAGCAACTCTCAAGCTTTACGGTGTGAATAGCCATCGTTCGCTCAATTAAAGACAACTCCACCTTAATATTAGTTCGGTTATCCCACTTCAACGTGTTCGTTCAGCAGAATTTTCGGCGGTGATAGACAACGAATCCGTTTCTCTTTCAATTAATTTCAGTCGCACCAAGATTAAGATCGCGAAGGACACCAAAATTTTCAGTTCAACCATTCCGTTTTGTTTCATAGATTCGTAACGAGATTCGAAAAATTGATTGTACCACTAACAACAAATAATTTCTGTTATGAATCAGACTCGTCGCAGGCATCTTCTTTAATACAAATGCAACAGGACTACACGATTTAACCGAACAATTCGATAAATTTTCATTGACGATGACATAAACGGTATTTTCAGTTTTATCTGTTCGTTCGTTCGCTTCGAAATTAACGTTCTCTAGTGTTTATGAATATTCCAAACCTCGATTTGCCTATCAGCAATTGTCCCAACCACTTAGGAAACGTTCAGGGCATTCGTGTTATTTTATGGGAAGTACATATAAACATATACTCTCTCAAAACTTCTAATATATGTGTATTCGGAACACGAGTATTCAAAAATTGTTGAACAAACATAGTTCCTGTGTAAAAAGAAATGTGCGTGACAGGTGACGATCTAACCTGTACACGTCCATTGCTCTGTAAACCGGCATGGTCTTTAGTTAAGATGTCTTCGCAAAAGGTTAATCCGTTTCTGGTGGTCGGTTTCTCCTCGTGTTCATTCGGTCGCCTCCTGGTGGTAGCCTGTGCCGCCATTTTGCGTAGGGCGAATCTTTCACCAAAGCCGTAGGTCCGGAAAGAGAAAAGGAGAGAAAGAGAAAAAGAGAGTGTGAGAGGAGGGGAGCACACGGACCCGTGCAACACGACGAACAAGTAAAGACTGACGCTAACTGACGCTCGCCACGCGTCGCGATGTCGTGTGATGTTAGCAACGCATGCGCCTCCTGCTGTTGACTTTATGACCGCGATTTACGCAGAAACGCGGGGATAACGCAGGAACACGTCCGGGACGCGCATGCGCGCGTCCGATTGTTATGTACGATCGCATACTTTCAGGATTAGGGAATACAATCGAGAAATAGCGATAATTAAACAATGTGCAGGCACATCGAGAGAACCGTTCGCGAATCGATTTTCTTTACGATCCTTTCTATCAAAATAAACGTATCCACGATTATTAAAAATTTCCAATAAGTGTTTCGCCAATTTTATTTAATCCAAAACGAATCTTACGTTTACAAGAATGAAATTATTCGACAGAACCGAAGAGATAACCGAACGTGGAATGCGACGGAGAAATTGAAACTAAACACATAGCAAATGGATATGTGTCTAAACATTGACAACCTTGAGGACAGAGTTTTTACTTACTTCTAGGACACTCGTCGAAAGGTCACTGAACATTAATGGATTATTACAAACGGCTGTGGTCACAACACCGTCGGAACCTTGTTGAACAGTGTTCTATCACGTTTCGTTGATATTTTCAGAGATCCTTTTTACTTTACAATTACCATTCGTGACTACGCTATGCGACCGCGATTTTAACGCAGGACACCGGCCCGGCGCATGCGCCGGAGCACACTTCGTACGCTTTGCATACTTCGTGCGCAAATCCCATGTGTTTGTAGGTGTAAAACCGCAACAACTTATAGTCGACGAATAATTATATTTATGTGAATTTTGCGATAATAACTTAAATCGTACCGTTATATTTTGTTATAGTGTTACGATAGCAACTGTAGAAATTAAGAATACCTCGATACATGCAAAAACTATTAAATTAGTATGAACGTTCTCTTCGTTTCACATAACCTATTAATTACTCAATATTACAATGCGTTGGTAATATGCTGGTTTCATTTAACGTTACATATTCGTTAAAAGGATAATAGCAATAAGTCAACTTTCTTGCGCAGATAAATGATATACTTTACGAGTCGAGTAAACAAAGAAATGTTTACGGTAAAGTATAAAATGAACGCGATGCATTGTTGTTGCTTTATTGGATATCTCGAACGTTTTCGTTAATTTTAACCGAAAGATCGTGTTAAGTTAACGTCAGTATCTATTCTGCCAAATGTGTGTGATTCATTGTCTCAAACTCCCACGCCTCCCTCCACCTGCAAAACGAAGAGGTGGGAGAACGTAGTTCAGCTCTGATTGGTTCGATCCCAGTAACGAACGAGCCATCGAATCCCAATGCTGAAATTTTAATTACACACACACGTACCATACACAATGCTCCAAAAGTAGATATTATTTTTCGCTGTGATTTTGTATGACTAGATTCAAGGGTCTTTTAAACAGCGGTACACGTATAGCTACGCGAAATTTCTGTGAACAAAATTCGACCGACACGAACCGTGCGACATGCTACCCACAACGTATACGGTCCTGGCGGAAACGCTGATAGTGGGGCGAGAACCCTCTTACGCACACCCTGCGAAGTACATTCTGTCATGGAACGTGATTCAGAATTGAATCCACCCGTTGCCGAGTGAATGTTCTCTGTTGTCGCTACGGAGTTTCGCAACGTTTAATAACAAGTGACGGTAAGAGAATACGAAGTGAGAACGAAACTGCTTTTAATTTTTCAAACGTTCGAGAAAAAAAAAGTGGAGTAAACGGAAAACACACTGTGCGACCGAAAGTTCGACAATACGACGATCAAACACTATCGCACCGAGATAAATTTGTACAAAAATCGCGCTGCGTATTTAAATCGTCGTCGAAACGTTGAACAACTGTTGGAACAGCCGGTCTAAAATAACGATAGAAAGTTCGGACGATATTGCGAACGCTAAAAGAAAAGTTCAATTCTATGACAGGATAATCGACTCCTCGCTTGTAGCAAAGATGGCCGAGCTGAAGGAGCAACCAATCAGAAGAGAGCACGATTCGATGGACGACTTTGAGCATCTCGAGAACGTCCAGGATGGACAGCCGGGTCTGCTGGAAGGTCACGTTGAGAAAACGCAAAGTGCTTTGGAACCAAACACGAACGCGGAAACAGACATGATTAGCTTTTCTCCTAACCAATCGTTGAGCAATCCGGAGGATCCGAAGAATGCGACGACGTTGCTGCTGGAGGCGGAGAAAGTTAGACCGGTCGAGGAGAATAAATTTGAGGTTAGGTCCAAGGAGCCGGAGCCGAGGCCTGCTCATTCCTTGACAGATCCAACAGAGGTCCCGTTGATTGAACCGATTCCCGTGAAAAATGACGACGAGTTAATGAACGTGCCGGCGGCGAGACCTAAAGAAGAAATAAAAGATCCGGTGGCGGAAACTAACAACAAAGTGACACCGCAGAGCGTTTCCCACGAGCCAGAAATCCTTTCTGTTCCGGAGAAGAAGCCCGAACCCGTTCCCGTGAAACCCGAACCCGTTTCGACGAAGCCCGATTCCATCCCCGAGACGTTGCAATCTCGTTCGAACGACGAGAAAAAGCTAGACACCGCGAAAGAAACGTCCTTCGTTCTTCGGAAAGATAAAAAGGAGCGAACCGATGCCCCAGAGACCGACGAGTTGGAATTGGAATTGGAAATCGAAGCGACGCTGATGAAATGTTCGAAGCCGGAGAAGCAGGAAGCACGAAAAGAAGCGGCGGACGAGTTGCTATCTTTCACGGCGCCGAAAGAAAAATTCCCCAGAATCGGTATCGGTAAGTTTCTTTCGTGTGGAAAATCGTTCTTTCGAATCTGATAAACGGTGTCCGATGAAATTTAGTAATATTCTTCGTAGTAATATTCTAGTCTCTTCGTAATGTTCATCCGGCTCTCTGCGCCTTCGCTTTCGACCTCTAAAGCCTCGAAAGCAGAAAACGATTAGCGCGAAATGTTAATTAATTTACCATCTTCGCACGAAGTGAACCGTACTTCCGCTTGACTACAACGTCATCGCTTTCCTGAGGCGTAACGATTCGACTATTTATTCCGGACGCGTCGTACTTAGTTCCACGAAGGTTCGTTACCTCGTGCAGTATCGTGATTTGATCCTATTGTTACAATTTTTTTTCTTCTAACCGATGAGTAATTCGACACGACATTTTTATTACAGTTACACGTCCAAGTTTTTTTGTCGAGCCAATGAAATCGCACATGTAGAAACCACACGACATTTTAATAACATTAACACACGTGACACGTGACAGTTTTTTTTCGTCACCGTATATATAATAAAGCAGCGAAAAATCGCTGTTCCTAAAGGCAACAGCGTCTTTTACCGTTACGCAGAAATGTACGGTGTGTAACGGTAAACAAGGAACTTCCATACGAAGCCCCATCTCTACCGGCTTACATATTCATATTTCTTCCTCGTTAAGTTAGTCGCTAATTATGAAGACCTCACTATGAAAAAAAATTTTTTTTTCTTCATATCTATCGTAATAATTTGGTTCTAGAAAGAGACCGGCATAATTAAATTAACACGTACGCGCAGTTATTTGATCTTGATATATTTATTTATCTTATCTTTTTATTTATCTTGGTATTTTTGTATCCCAGTTTCGAATAATGCTTAAACGTGGTATTATTGATTTTTAACAGGTTCAACGCGGAACCTATTTCGTCTGACCTTCCGCTCTCACGCCGGTTATATGTACTATGCACGCCTTGACAAATTACAGCGCAGATTATCCAAATAATTTTTCCCGAACGTTACTAAACATTTGTTTCGCTCGCGGTACGTTCGCTGTTTTTTGCTGTTTTTTCTTCTTTTTATCGAAAATAATTATAACCGTGCGAACATAAACGAGTAAATAATTGATGTATAGAGTATTAGTCACCGGTGACTATAGCACATGGCGACCCTAAACATTGTTTAATTCGCGGTACGTTCGCTATTCTTTGCTGTTTTTTCTTCTTTCTGTCGAAAATAATTATAATTGTGCGAACATAAACGAGTAAATAATTAATGTATAGAGTATTGGTCACCGATGACTATAGCACATGGTGAACGGAAAGTTTCGTCTTGGCTATATCAGTAACCGAGGTGGCGGCGAATCCGTTATGGTTAACCACGCTGTTACGTTAATCCGTCTATTCATCTCTAACAATAGCAACATCATGTGTCATTTATGCACGTTCTTTGTCTTTGACGCTTAATATATAAAAATAAATACGCATCCCAGAAGTACGGTTGATATTTGTGGAGACAGTTTCATGGAAACTTTTTTTATGCTTTGATGCGCGGAAATCGTAGGCAGTAATTTGTGGGAATAATACATATATATATGTATTATTATATAATATTATATTATGATAATATATAATATTATATATATAATAATAATATTATATTACGATAATATATAATATTATATGTATATAACAATAATATTATATTAGGATAATATATAATATTATATATATACCACACACCGTAAAGTAGATGTATTATCGGTTCTTTGTGTACAATATTTATGGTATGTACTGAAGCACATATGTACATACTCTATCTTTCCTCTTTCTCTCGATATTGATCCGCCACGGAGATACCTTACGACCTCTTTTGGTCGAATTAGTAGATGAGAAAAGATCATCGGAAAATTCAGTAATGAGATAAACATATTTTTTTCAACGATTAGCAGTCGCACGATTTAATTCGACGATCGCTGCTTTATATGTATTACCGTGTCCGAATCACGCGCCACGTAAGAATTCAAGGAATCCGTGCGAAGCCGCCTTTTATCCGAACAATTTGTCGCTAGGAATGCTGTCTCGTATGATCGTATTCTATACGGATATTTTTGTTCGTGATTCGAGAACGAAAAATTTCACGCGTGACTCATGAATTATTTCCGATGGCAGGTTGCGTCATATCTCTCCTCCCAACTTTTTTCGCGCTACACGAACGCATTAAACAGCGAACCTTAGTTTTTTCCACTAATTACACGTAATTATTACGATTCGCGTGTTTTATTTTCGGTGACGAACAATGCGAAAACATTAATAACGAATATTATTATTATTTCTTAAATACGTTCGCCCGTTATCGTTTCTTTGTTTACCGTTTAAATAAGCACAGTTTCGATTGTGGATCTCATCGGTCGAAATGTAAACGATCGTACGATTTCAAATCTGCTACGTGCGCGTATTTCGCAATGCAGGTGATATTACCGCAGTACGCCGGCTGTTGCTTACGGCGCTACCATTTTGATCCCGAAAACGTTTTTCGCTATTACTTTCAAGATTTCACTTGTGTAATTAGAGCAACGTCCGACGAATTGCGTGGAATTAAAAAGTTTACGTCGATGTGCGAAATTCGATTATTTGGAACGTTGGGATTTTTATTAGTAATTGCTTTAATTAGTAATTAAATTACTTTGATTAGTTCATTAATTATGTTCACAATTCAGTTCATTAATCTTCCAAAGTTGCACAAATGAAGCATCGTCGGTGCACGTCACCGTTTAGGTTATATTATAAATATTTATTATTATTATTAATATTTTAATCGGGAAATTAATTAGTATTAAATTAGTATTAATTGATTAGTATTAAACGTAAAATGACGTTAGCAGTATTTAGCATATAATTCAGTTTCTGATCTCATAAGATTAAACGATTTTCGGCTTCGTGCGTATATATAGGCTTTTGTTCATTTTCGTTACGCCGTAGAAAGTCTCGATTATTTTGATTACTTCGTGAAAGAGTCTCGATAATTTCAACAATTGTTCAATGATAAGTGCGAAATCGGTCATTCCGACGTTCGAACTTTTACGTTATCGGGAACTGGAACTGTAAACGCTCGCCAATTTTACAGGAATTGTACGCGCTTATCTTGAAACGTGTTCGATTCCTCGGAAAACCCATTCCATCTCTTCTTAAATAGACACACCACGTGTTCCGCGTGTTTGTACATAACCAATACGAGATTTTAATAATAACGACGGTAAATATTTACTTCAGTGACCTCGTCCAAAATCCGTTTATCTTTTCCAGTGTTTAAAAGAAGAAAAAATCTTTATCTTATCGCTGAAGCAAAGAATCGGTCGGCGGAGTTCGAACAAATTACTTAATTAATTATTGATTGGTTTGGGTTAAGTCCGGCGATGAGCGACGGTCAGGCGATCTTTTGCCGACGCAAACGCGTCCACGGCACGCATGTAGGCGTAATCCTTGTGTAGTCCTAACAATTTTTGCAAACTAAGCAATCTTGCAAACTAAGACCGAACAGCAATTATCGTTCACATAAAAATTGTACAAAATTTCGTTCTGGAAAATGTCCTTGTTTTTAATGAGAGATTTTAAAAGACCAGCAAGAAACGTTCTTGTGTGGCAGCACTGTAGAACTCAAGCGGGAGTTTGGCACCACTGGTAACTGTAGCTCAAGTCAACATGCTCTCTAACTTATAAATTATAGTAAATATTTGGCAAATGTCCTGCTTTCTCGAGACAACCCGATGACCTACGGAAAAACAGTCGTCCGGTGACTCTGGCAAAAGTAACATAAATAAAATAAATATACATATCAGTTACATATATAAACTCATTCAGAGGCCATTTCATTCATCGTACGTGCTATATTTTCGGTGGACAGCTAAAGAAGAATGAACGTCAGATCGTCCTTTCGTAAACTAACCGGGCAGAATTTTGTACCAATCACGAGCGTGCTAAAGTGACGAGCGTAAAAGCGACGTGCTTTTACCATAGGTTGGTACTCGAAGATGTAGGCAGCGTAGGAAAAACATTTGCGAAAGATCCTCACGTTCGCAAGCGCGATGTATTTGCTATACGGATAATAATGGCTAGATTAAATACGCGCGTAGCAATCATTAGCATTAGACTCTAATTCCAACGATTAGAGGACGTTCGGATGGCTGGGCACGGAGGTGTTCTCTCGCGTGGCCCTCACGCGGTGGTTGCAGGTGCTTCTTCGCGCACGTTTGCTCTACGCGCGGCATCTAACGGTCCCTGGAGCAATCGATTTCCGCAGCGCGCTCGAGCGTCGCCGCGCGCGCCACCTGTGCTCGATCCATCGGAACCTCGTGGCCGATTCGGGAGGAAGCCCTATCAGCCTGTGCAGCGTACCAATGACAGAGCGGTAATGGTGGGGGATATCTGGAACTGTCCACGGGTCGATAATAGTCGAGTCAGTCTTCTTCTCACCTCGAACTCGAACGGTGGTAGGTCGTGTCCCTCGAGTTATAGATATAGCGGGTATATCCTCGACGGTATCTCTCGCGGAAAAGATTTTTGTTTTCCTCGCGAACGGAAACGACCGAACAACGCAGCTTCAGTGCGAACGAGCTCGAAGTTCAGAGAGTCCCTGTGAAGTAAGACAAAAGTGAAAGAGGTCTCTGATAGAGAGAAAAAGAAAAAGAGGAGCAGTTGGTGTTTCGGGGAAAGTGCGCCGTTCGCGCTGCCAGCTCGAACTGTCGGGGTAGTGCTCGAATGCGATTCGTCGTCCTTGGTTCGATCGAGACGCAAGGTTAGGTGAGAAATGGAAGCGGAACCGGTATGCCCTATCGATTTTCCAGGGAAGAAAATGGAAGCGGAACCGGTATGCCCTCCCGATTTTCCAGGGAAGAAAAAGCCGGACGCCGGTGCGGTTTGCAAGAAACCGTGTTCCGGTCAGGCCAACGGCAACCCTTGCTTCTGGAATGTTCTTAATCCGCGTACGTTCAATTATTGTAACTCTATCATTTTTTTCATCAACGCCTGCGGACGTAACTCTAGACGATATTATATATATATATTATGAACCACCTTTCGATCAGAGCGAGATCGTCCGACCGAGCTTTCTAGGTTAGAGTATGCTACAGACGCGCAAACTTCCGCGGTCCACTTATCATCGCGCTCGACAGACGAGTCTACTAAACCGACTACGCACGTCACCGAAGTTGTTCCGCCGCTGCGAGACGATCTTCGATCAGCAGAGGTGCACGAACCACCGACTGTTTTCGCGCTTGGATCCCCTGGAGAGAAAAAAAGATAATTCATTGGCCACCATCTCGCACGAGCGAAACGCATTATCGAATGCACAGAGACGAGTT
This sequence comes from Megalopta genalis, assembly GCF_051020955.1. Lineage (NCBI taxonomy): Eukaryota > Metazoa > Arthropoda > Insecta > Hymenoptera > Halictidae > Megalopta > Megalopta genalis. Next base: position 331,935 of record NW_027476169.1, read on the forward strand.
TACGAGTTTAGCTTCGACTCGACCGATTCGACTGTCGTGTATTCAAGGAAACGAGGCGGTTCTCTCTTGCCTCTTTAACATCACAAACAGAAACTCGTTCCTCCCTTGTCGAGCTGTGTTGCGTAACGATCTTACGTTTGCCGTTAGACAAAGTCTATAACGCGAATGACTCGCGTGCAGCTGGTATCGACACGATGATGGTGCACGATCGCTGGGGCGCGTTATAGGGAAATTGGAACTCTGACATTTGAAGTTTGACGTTTCGTTAGGAACTAGATCGCTTTCGCACGCACGAAAGGCGAATCGCCGAATTTTCTTTGCACATCTCGTGCGAAGTTTATATATTTATATATTTATAATTCGGATTCATAGTATAATTCATATATTCATATATATATATATATATATATATATATATATATATATGTAATATTATATTATATTATATGAATATATATATATATATGAATATATGAATTATACTATGAATCCGAATTATAAATATATAAATATATAAACTTCGCACGAGATGTGCAAAGAAAATTCGGCGATTCGCCTTTCGTGCGTGCGAAAGCGATCTATATATATATATTCGAAAGGAGAATAATCGCGTTTCATTCGGAAAATCACTAGATCGGTGCTGCCAGTGTCGTCGATAATTGTATGTATAGCAAAAAAAACGTGAATTTGTACTTATATTGCTTTCGCGCGATATTTCGTGCCTCCGATCGACACGAAGTCGTCGTCGAATGCGTCGATTATGGTAATGTATTATGTACATATACGGTGATACAAGTATCGTACAGTGACAGATGAATACATTATAGAAAAATGTGTTCTCGAACGGCGTTATCAAATCGTGTACCGATCGACTCACCCGTTAGAGAATCGAACGAAGCGAGAAGAAGAAAAAATATTAAACGGATAATTATATATGGGGTCCGGGTGCATCGACTGACTGACATGCGCAGTGGAAAACGCGATTTCCAAGTGGGTTATTGATCGGGCAGTATCGGTTTTTCTAAATATATTGCGCGCCTGGTAATGTAAATAGCAATTTTTGAGAAAGAATAAGACATTCCTGTCCAGCGGCGGCTGTCGGCTGTCGTCTGATCGCTTGCTTACCAGATGGACATGGCTAATTATCCCCTTAATGCACAGTTTTTTTGAAAAAGGCCGACCAAAAAGAATCAATTTTTTTTAATGTAAAAGAACACAATTTAGAACGTTGTCTTGGCAAGAAAATTACAAAAATAATCAAAATTTGTATTGCAATTTTGGATTTTGATAACATCGCAGATAAATAGTCGAATATCGTAATATTACACGCACATCGACTTTTTTCATCTTTCTTTTCGAATTCCCATTTCAGAATAAACATTATTGTCAGTAAAAATATTTATTTATACTTTTAAAACATAAATAATAACAATACTAGTATTTATAATATTTATTATTATATTTATACATATAATTATTTATATTTTATTTTACATTATATTTTAGTAAAATATATATTGAAAAATGAGCGAATCAGAATCTGAATCTGAATACGCTGTCGGAAAGCGGCTCACAAGGAAGAGATAGGTCGTAAGTGATAAGTAGAAAAAGGATATATTTTATGCTTGAATAAGTAAGTGTTATAGCTTACAATCCCATGTAAGTGATAAATATCAATAAAACGATTGTTTTTTTTTGCTTTCACATTGTTATTTTCAATTCTCGATTGCATTCGAGTGTGAAAAATTATAGCAACATAAAGTACAACGCCGCTCGAATTATCTCGAGTGTGCACAGTTTGGCCAGTTTAGCGCGCTCGAATTAACTCGAGCCTGCACGTTAAGGGGTTAATCAGATTTCTTTTCGAATCGTTAGATCGATCGTTATCGGTTTTATTTGTTGAACGTTGAACGCGCATCGATACCAGTCGAACCCAAGTTCGCCGACTCTCGATATCTCTGGCTGGGCAAAGACCGATCCGGGGGACGAAATTTATATCACATTTATACACCACATTTAGACAGAATTATATCGCGAGCCTTCGAAAACGTTATCTCTCTTAATTACCTTATAAATATCAGACCACGAAATGATAATTCTCAAACTGCTGACATATGTTTGCATTGTCGTTTGGAAATTGTATCTGAACGTGTTTCACCCTCCTACTTCGCCCGAGAACAATGCGAGACCTTGGGTGCGACAAGGGTCTAAGATCACTTGACATCATTTTTCTGTGTATTGGCTCAATGTGTTATAATACATTCGTTGCGTTATGTTCCACGTAACCATTCCGTCCAACCGAGTGTGACTTTCTCAAAGTTTTTTTTCTTCAAAATTGATGAAAACACACGCACGGTATAGTAATGTCTCCCTAACTGACGCTCAGATTGTGCAGAAAAATGGACGGTTTATTGTTATAGTTATAAATTGTCCACAATTATAAAAACGTGCCGCCAAGGCTCGAATAATCGAGTATCTCCACTTCCTAAATTGTCCATTTTTAGAGCACAATCCGAGCGTCAATTAGAGAGACATTACTGTACAGTAATGTCTCCCTTACTGATGCTCGGATTGTGCTCTAAAAATGGACAATTTGGGGAAGAGGAGATGCGATTATTCGAGCCTCGCGGTTTATTGTTGTAGTTATAAATTGTCCACAATTATAAAAACGAGCTGCCAAGGCTCGAATAATCGAGTATTTTCTTTTCCCAAATTATCCATTTTAGTGGACAATCTGAGCGTCAGTAAGGGAGACATTACTGTACAGTATAATGTCTCTCTAATTGACGCTCAGATTGTGCTCTAGAAATGGACAATTTGGGAAGAGGAGCTTCTTAGCTTCTTGGGCTCGATGAAAAGCGAAGAAGAGAAAGTGTCGAAAATGTTGCTTTTTACCTCCTGGATATTCCATTTCTAAGCTTCAAAAGTAATAAGAAATTAAATTACTCGAAAAGACGATTAGCACAGTTTTGTAGAGCAGAAAGAGGAGCTCCATCGAATAGAATATTATACACTTAGTCGAACAGCAAAAAATCGTTGTAAAATAAAAGAAAATATAAAAACGCTACGATCTTATTCCCCAACGTAATAGTTATAAATTGTCCACAATTGTAAAAACGAGTCGCAAGGGGCTCGAATAATATATAATATATATAATATAATATAATATATTTAATATAATATAATATATTTAATATAATATAATATATATAATATAATATATTATGTATCTCCTTTTCCCAAATTGTCCATTTTAGTGGACAATCTGAGCGTCAATTAGAGAGACATTACTGTAGTTTGTAATGCAGATACCGTATTATTAAAGCGTAGCTGATTAACGAGAGCTAATTGGCCACAGAAAATAAACGTCTATTCGTGCATTTTATTGCCCATTGTGTACCGTAAAATTCCATTGACTCTTGAGAACGGAATCTCGATCGCAAAAATCATTTTATTTCACATCGGTTATTTACACAGTCGGCCTTATCGAAACGGTATTTGTTGTATCAGCAAATTGTGTATACGCGTACTTGACTCGAGTCAAGTGTCGGATAAAATAATTTTATTTTCTGCTTTCGATTTTTAATGCTTCATGGTAAATAAAATCAATGTTTCTGCTAGAGGGAACATGGTTATGTCACGCAAAAAGGGCGTGACTGGGAGCTCGCATTCTGACCGATATTCCAGTATTATTCCTTTACGTATAATAATTTTTGATAAATTCAAAACAATAAATATATTTGATAAATCCAAACAATTCGATTTGAATCGTGCCTTCTGTTCTCTATGAACGACGCTTCCATAGCCGGTCTCTTTCTGCATTCATGACCTTTATTCAGCTTAGGGTCTAAACTCGAAGTCATAAATCATTACCGCTTCCTCTTCCGTTTTCCGTATATTTATATACAGTTACCGCGAATATGTGTGTACAATAAAAACGAATTACTACTGTTGTTACTATTATTTTTATTTAAAAGGGCGATCGCCCCGTTCCCCGATTTCTGCTGGACTGCGTCTTAATCAAGGATCATTATTATTATTATTATTATTATTTTATTATTTATATAATAATATATATTATTAATTATATATATAATAATTAATTAATTATATTATATTATAAAATTAATTATAAATTAATAATATATATATAATAATATTTTTATTATATTATATTATTATTATTTTTATATTATTATTATTATTATTATTACTGCTATTTTTATTTATATTTCTACTCGCAACAGATTATTCCTCCCGAGCTCCGACCGTCCTTAAAAACGAATTCGTACACAAGAGTCTTTGGAAAACTGCGAGAAATTAACCCTTTGTGTCTAGGCTTTTATAATATATATATATATATATATATATATATATATATATATATATATATATATATATATATATAAACGTTATCTTGGAACGTAATGTAATAATTTGTATTGATAATGTATATAATAATTTTAATGGTGCCTCAGAGTCACCACTCGAGTGCAAAGGGTTAAATAAATTCATGATCGAGTTCAATCGATATTTATACAATATAGCACACGAGAATCGTTGAGAAACAACGAAAAGTACAAGATATACAGTCCAGTACTTCTTACGCGCGACGAGTATACTCGTCGTGTCACAAAATATTGCCATTTCTCCATGACGAGTATACTCGTCGAACACCGGCTAACTGGTTAAAAGCGTTCTGCGAGATCGGACTTACGGGCCCGTCGATAGTCACGAGCAGTCGTATCACGCTTATGTCACGTTCACGCGACGGCGTAATGGCGTCGTAGACGTTCTAAACTTAGTTATTCCATTGCCTCCAATAAAGGAAAGAAGGTTGTTATCTAGATTCCATTGCTTCTTACGTGGAACAGTTTCAGATCACGTTCAAAGTCACGCATAATAAAACCGTATTTGGCTGGTGATACGCTGACAGAACGGTGAAAACAGTCTCTGAATAATTTCGGTACATAGTTCTCTTTCTCTCGTGGAATATCGCAAGATCAGCAAATTTTATTTAATTAAGAATTGAAACGAGACAACGTTTCATCGTGTCTACAAAACCGTGCAAGAAATCTTTTGCGAGTTAAATTTGAAATTAAATTACATCTTCGAAAAGCTATTTTTGTTTGTTTCAACCTTTTATTTTCAATCCTGTAAGAAATCTTTCGCGAGTTAAATTTGAAATTAAATTACATCTTCGAAAAGCTATTTTTGTTTGTTTCAACCTTTTATTTCCAATCGCGCAAGAAATCTTTTGCGAATTAAATTTGAAATTAAATTACATCTTCGAAAAGCTATTTTTGTTTGTTTCAACCTTTTATTTTCAACATCTTTTGCCGTTCATTATACATTTTACAACGAAGAAAACATCGAAATCTTTTTAGGAGCTGTTTCTAAACAAAAACAAGCTTGCAAGCAACTTATTCCACTCGCATGCAAAGTTTCCCATCGGATTCTACATGTTTACAAACATTCGGCACAGATGTGCCTGCAGAAGTTGCAAGAAGAACATAAAACATTTCTAGATTCCATTCGTCCCGCAAGGGACGATCAATTTCGCTTTCTTCGCACACTCGCCTACGAAAGCGTGAGTTTCACGTGAACTTCCGTAATCCAATTACCATCGTTCGAGCATGGTTTCTATTGTGTCGCATGGAGGAGTCGATCAGGAATAAGCGATCCGACCCGGCCCGGTTATATCACCTTCGTTGTCGAGAGAGAAAAAAAAAGAACCGCGCGTAAATTTTCGGTAGATCTGTCCGGTCCAAGCACAGGTAGGCGTGTGTACAGCGGTTACAGATAGATGTCGAGGTCAGCCAGACATTACGTAACACTCGATGCGACGCGACGCGACACGACCCGACGCGAGGCGACACGACGCGACGCGAGGCAAGGCGACACGACACGACGCGACGCCACGCTGCGGGACGCTACCGTGCGCTAATTACATCAGGTTGGACGTTGGATAACGATAACAGTCGATCTATCGGCAAACACTTGGTCGACTAAAAATCAGTCGACCGACTGATTGGAAGCACGCGTTTATCTGCGTGCTCGTCGACTGATAAATCGTCGTGGATCCATTATCCGTTATCTGATGAAATCTGTTACATGACAGCCGCTCGTTTATCACTGTTTTCTTGCGTTCGAACACCTCGCGTAAACTCGCGCTGTAACCTCGAAATTTCACGTGTAATCTAAACTCTCTTGTCGAGCACGCATGAGTGAGTCAGCTTGTTAACCGACGAGTGCGCGCGACATTGAGCAAAAAGGAGAGCTATACGGATGCGGCGTTAAGATTAAACACATTACCGTAATCGATGCATCCGAGGAGCTATTATCGTTTGCGATCAAATGATTACCGTTGCGCCACACGGTAATGGTTGCACCATTAACGAACGAGCTTGAAACGACTGAAAAGAAAATGCCTAAATTATCGTTCTTGTCTGGTAGGCCGTTCTTAAATTGTCGGTTTAACATTTCACTTAACGTTTATCATTGTAGATCCTTTCGACGGATCAGATAAGAATTCGTAATGACGCAATGCATATTCCTTCGGGGAATAATATATCCAAGCGAGTATAGGAAACCGATACGTCTCGAATGCCCGCTTGACGCAGCTCGTCGCGGGAACATCGTTCGATTCGCTCGAGACACTTTCCGCGATTCCCCAAATTCTAACCTTCCGCGATTCATCTCTCGTGGCTGGTGCGCGCGCACTTATCTCGACGGCTACTCGTTTCTCCGCGTAAGCTTACCGGGACGACGGGAACGAATCGCGTGAAACGAGCGCGATAATAAAAACAGCTGCTGGCAGCGCCGATCGATTTTTCGCAACTGAGCCCGACTTTTTCGGTGCACGATCCCGTCCGCTCGTTCGTGCCGCCCGGCAACCATGGCGACAGCATCAACCAACATCATCCTCGCTCACCATTGGAATGATCTTCCGTGCCATTCGTTCGTTCTTTTCACACATGGGTCATCCTATAGCGTAGAAATGAATGTTAACGAAAAAAATAATTTGGAACTAACGAACTACGAATTCTGTTGTTTACAGACGCATGGTTTAACCCCGAGAGACTCGATCCGAAAGGTAAGAAGAGAACCATCATCCTCGATGTGTCGATCTGTTTCCGTTGTTCCGTCTGGTTTCTTTGTCCCACGTTCGCACCTTGTACGATGTCTGTTGTTTTTGTCCGCTTGCAAACAAAAAAAAAGAAAAAACCCCGTCTGCGATTTCCTGTGCAATTTCTTTACGTTTCACGTTTCTTTATTGTCGTATCCTTATCGTGTGTTTATCGTAGCGGTAGAAGTAGTAATATGTATGTTTAGTAGCAATAGCGTGAACCTAAAGATAACGTGTTACGATGTTGTCGAACTACCGGGCAGAGGGGGGAGCGGCACGTGACGTTTCGAAACTGGCCGAGCATATCCCGGCTGTAAAAATAGTCGAACGAATTACCATATCGATCGACGGCTCGGGAGAGGAAACGACATCGAAAGACCGAAAAGTGTGACGCGATCCGCCGCGACTATGGTAAATTCTTCCTAATCGACGCTCTTATTGTGCATAAAAATAGATAATTTGCGAAGGGAAGATGTACGATTGTTCGAGCCTCGCGGCTCGTTTTTATAGTCGTTGACAATCGGTAACTATAAAAACGAGCCGCTAATAATAAAACATTATATATTATTATTATTATACAGGGTGTCCCAAGATTATGATAGTTCCGAGAAACGAGGGATTCCCGAGGACATTTGAAGTAATTTTTTCCGTAACGAAAAACGTGGACCTATCGGAGAGCGGTCGGCGCTCTCCGCCCTCGTGGCCATTGTCGCGTCGCGCCGGGCGTACGACGCAACGGCAGTGGTCGCGGGGGCGGGGCGTCGGCCGTGCGCGGTCTCTCATTGGTCAGTATTTTTCGTTAATAACTCGTAAACGAAGCCGCGGATTGCATTTTCGCTAAGGAAAAAGTTACTTCAAATGATCTCAGGAGTCCCTCATTTCGTAGAAGTACCATAATTTTGGGACAGCATATAATACTATCCTTGAAATATTCAGTAAATTTTCTCGAATTGTTTCTCGGCTTGTAAATAAAAAATTGATAATTTGGGAAGAAGAGATACGATTATTCGAGCCTTGCGGCGGCTCGTTTTTATAGTTGTCGAGAATCGATAACTATGAAACGAGTCGCGATCGAATTCCAAGGATAAACGATATACAATATGTTCTCGTCGAGAATGACACAACAACGTTTTGCACGTCGTCGGAAACGAACCTTCTTTCGGGAGGGTTCGTCACGCGATCACGACTCGTAGCTGGACGATGACGCGAGACTTTTCTCACACGTAATGTCGTTACACGATGAAACAATTGTCGGGGAGATCTTTCGCAATGTCATTCGGAACGTGGTTCGATCCAGTGATTCATTGAGGAACTTGCCAGCGCAGTGTGTACCATGCGTCAACTAGCAGAACACGTTCTCTATTTTGATGATTCAATTTACTAGATGTTTTAATGGGACAAATCGTGGAGGCTCTAGGATTTATTACGCGATGATATATTATATGTATAAATTATATTAATAATTATATTATTATATATTATTATATTATTATAATATTATTATTATATATATTATATAATAATATAATTTTAATATAATATGTATTAATATTTAAAGAATCGAGATGACTGGAAATTTTCATAAAAAAAATCTTGTTTCCAAAATTAGTATACCTTAGTAACTCGGACGTCTGTTTCTTAAAATTAGCATAACTTTAACAGTTGATTATAATTGTCTCAGTTTTCATATGAAACAAATTCTGTGTCCGACACTTCCAGATATTTTCTCAGAGCATTTTCTCAAAGATTAAATTGTTATAAATATTGCGACTTTTGTACAATACATGGATTACGCAATGCTTGGGGACTAATTAAATAATAAACACACGTCTATTAATATATTATTATTATTATTATTATTATTATTATTATTATTATTATAATATTAATAGACACACAATCTAAAATATATTAATTTTTTTTATTCTTTTATTTTCTTTACTTTTGAATAAAAACAATATTCAATATGTCTCAACCGACAAATATAAAGGTAATTATATAAACCAGAGACACGCCAATTTGTCGCCCCGAAGTAACAGACTCCACTAGCCTAATTGGTTTCGCTTTAAATCTCCGAATTTTGCCTTTAAAGCAATGTCCCCGAATACAATGATCTAAAACGGCAAATATTTTTGATCTTGAATTTTAAAAGTGTTGCAAATAAATGTATACCAACATTTCCTCGAAATGTAAAATTATAAGCGAATTTAAATTTTCTCCAATTGACGTTCAGATTGTCCACAAAAATGGACAATTTAGGAAAAGCAGATACGATTATTCGATCCTTGGGTTTCATTTTTATAGTCACGAATTGTCAACAACGATAAAAAGAACGAGCTACAAGGCTCCGAATAATCGTGTCTTCTCTTCCGAAATTGTCCATTTTTCTGCACAATCTTCGCGTCAGTAAGGGAAACAGTTTTACTGTACTTTGTCGGAACACGGAAGTCGCGCTCGACACCTGAATTCGTCGGAATCGGTCAGACGGCGCGCTATAGCCGGCGGCGGCTTCTTTTTCATTCGACCCGGCCGGACACGACGCTCGGGTCCGCTCGGGTTTGTCATTCGATCCGTCGCGGTGACAGTAGCACGGCGCGCCGGCGGTTGCGTAATAGCAGTTCCCGTGCGCGCACGATTTCGAACCGCTTTTCAATCCATTGAATCATAACTCGTTCGCGCGAGCGTCGCTGGCGGCTGACTACCCCGGCGATCGCGGCAGACTCGCTGGACGCGGTTATTTATACCGTATACGTACTGTATGTTCGATGCGCGTCGATGGAATTCGTTCGTTCGTTCGATTCAGCATACGCTCGGACTCTCTCGACGTTCGCATTGTAACGGAACCGGATGATAATGCGAAACGGCACTCCGCGTCGCGGCGTTCTTTTCGAACGTTGCTTGAAAAGTAATTTTTCAGATATCCGGTCGGATCGATAATTAATTGTGACGCGTGAACGTTGGAATAGAACAATTGTTCTCGGTTTTTTTGCATTCGAAATTAATCTTCTCGTGGATAATGTTCCGTCTTCTCGCGTTCCTTTCTTTTTGCAAATTAAATTAATCCTTTTGCAGGTAAATAATACTTCAGTAATTTCAGGCTTTCGCAAATTAAACTCACTTTTCTGCAAGTCGAGTGAATCGATTCTTAAATGTAATACGAATTTTAATAAAAAAAACAATTACAATGCGAACTTGATTTGCAAAAGGACGAATATAACCTGCAAACGTGTTAATATTATTGTGAAATAATATAAAAGAATATTATAATAATTTATATCAATATTATATTTATATATTATTATATATTATATCATTATTCAATATTAAAGAAGGTCAGCGCGATTCATCGAATTCTTTTGCAAATATGATTCGATCAATTTTTCCATTGAATTTTTATATCAGGAAATATTTTCGACAAAAATGACGTGTCAAATATAAAACGGTAATTTCTGAAAAATTATCAAGAAAAATAAAAATATACAAATTTCTACTGTAGCCACAGTTTTTTTTGTAAGCGATGCAGACGTTTTTTTTTATTTCGGATTTTTTTTATACTGCAGTCTAGACGTCACTGTTCAAGGAACAGCTGTTGTTTAAAGCTTAATAAGAAACCGCGTTTAACTCCTCAAGCCGCGGTCTGTCGTGCACGCGTGCATCAACGACACACATTGCAATTACTAAAATAATCTGTTACCTATACACGTTACAATAAGTTATAGTCATCGTTGCGACTGCTATAATTGTTGAATTTACGTGTACATATTACGCGTTTCGTTAACGTAAATTCGCAGCTTAAAAATTACCGAGACGGTTTTTTATTTATAATTATTATTATTTATAACCTTGACATAACCTATACACGTTACAATAAGTTATAGTCATCGTTGCGACTGCTATAATTGTTGAATTTACGTGTACATATTACGCGTTTCGTTAACGTAAATTCGCAGCTTAAAAATTACCGAGACGGTTTTTTATTTATAATTTCAAATATGCGACATTAAAACTAACAAAATCTCCGCACGTTAATTATCGTCCGAGTTCATTAGAAGACAAATGATTTGCTTCGAATGATCGAAGTTACAAACGCTTCCGTAACAGACGGTTTGAATTGTTAATTTAAGCGTGTTTGTATCGCGCCGCATTGAACGCTTATGTCTGGACTGCGATCATTATGTACGAATGACATGTGCATATTTTTCAAATGCAAGCGGACGTGTAAATTAACCACGTCTAATGGCATTTCTATTTTCGTCTTGCAATGAGTAATTTTCTAATTGGCCAAGCAAACTTGTTTTTAATTTCAATGTCTGCTAAATGATGTATGAGAACGAAGATTTGCATAAATATTCGCAGAGACAAATGAGCCGTTTATTATGAAAGTGGCACAAGTCACTTTACTGTAATGAAAAGTGGTGATTTTTTAATGTTTATACGAAATTATTTATACTGAGAAAGATATCAGTGTCCTGAGATAACAAAAATACAAGTAAATCTTCTCGAAAGTTAGCATCCATATTTTTAAACGTGTTCAAACGCAAACCCTTAAATATTTTTACACTTAAAAACAAAGTGACTTATGCCACTTTCAAAATAAACGGCTCAAATGCAAGTGGACAGTTCGAAGAATTAAGTAACTTTAATTACAAAATCTAGAGCATTGTATTGTACTATGTATTTTTATTATTAGTAATATTATTATAATAATATTATAATAATATTACTAATAATAATGCTATTATTAATTATTAAATATTAATATTATTATTATTAATTATTAAATATTAATATTATTATTATTACTATTAATTATTAAATATTAATATTATTATTATTATAATAGTATTATTATTAGTAGTATTATTATAATACTATGTATTTTTATTATAATCAATTGGAATGATGTTTTAGAATCGTTTTTAATTTTCGTTAATTTTGGTTAGTTTTTCATTTGTTCTCGGACGATTTGAACGTCCATTTTTCTCCCGTCAGATGGAGCTACGTATGCAAACGCACGCGAGAGAAAATTGCCCAGATCAACGATAGGTTAACGCGAGAACAGTGAACATAACTTTTTTTTAATAACTGAATTAAATGACTTGAATTTTGTTAGATAGAAGGACTAGTATACTAGGCGATGACTGAAATGCTTTTTTTTTTTTAAATTTTACTATAACTTGGAACGACAAAAATAAAAATCTCTCGTTTCTAACCTTTTTATCTGAGCCTTGAATTTTTTTTTGGATGACAAAGAGACTGGTCTGCTAGACAATGGCTGAAAAGCTTTTTCTTAATTTTGCTATTACTACCCTTTACTTTTTATTATATTCATAATAATAATTAATATATTCATCTCAATTCTTTAAATATTAATACATATTATATTAATAATTACATTATTATATAATACATATATTATATAATAATTACATTATTATTATATATATAATTATTAATATATATTATATTTACTTTTACTACCCTTTTTAACTTTTTTATCTGAGCTGTAGCTCGACTCTTGGTTAACCAAGTTACCGAGATCTACAAAAGACATTTTTTAAATTTTCGTTATCGGCTCAGATAGAAAAGTGAAAAAGGGTTTCTAATTTTCCCTTTTAATTCCAAGTGATAGCAAAATTAAGAGAAACCTTTTTAGCCATCGCCTAATACGCCAATCTCTTTCTCATCTAAAAGAAATTCATATAATATTAATTTTCAAAAATTTATCTCGTTTTAAAAGGAGCACGACGCACATTCGTGGTCCACTGTATCCATCTTATCCGAATAGAATATATATATAATATTACGAATAACACTAATTCCGTGTCACCGAGACATTGCCCTCAAATCAGAGACATAACCTGGTTAAAAGACATTCAATTTCAGAATAAAAATCTTCGCAGGTTGTCGAAATATCACAGAGCGCGCGGCGGTGGGCCCGGTTATCATAAGACGCGCGAGGCCGTTGCCGAACAAAGTTAGCTCGGTCTGGTATGTCGCGATAGCTCTCTTAAAGCGGTTAAAAGAGAATCATGTTCTCGTGGCAGGAAGCTCGCGGCGAGCGCGTCGGCGCTCGAATGCTCGAGGATGCCCGCCGTCGCGGCAGAATCCAAAAAAGCCGGAGACGATTGGCGACGACGGCGGCCCGTCGCGGACTAAATATAGCATCCAGCCGGTTCGAGGTTGGCCCGCCGCCAGGAAGGCTCGACGGGAACTCTCGCTTTTCCCGACCGATTCGCCGCAGTCCGGTTCGTGCTCGAGAGCGCTAGAGCGTCCCGTCTCCGCCCGTGTGCGATCTCGCCGCCCGCCGCGTTTCCTCGTCCCCTTCGGATCTCTTTCCCCTGGCCCGCAGGGGGGAACCGACGAGCCGGAAGTAGAATCGCGTGAACATGGCTATTAAGAGGGAGGACCGTGAGTACAAGGGAAAACTGTGTAAGGGTTAATTGGGGGGAGGGAGCTGAGGGCGAGAGCCGAGGAGAAGGAGCTGGGCAAGGAGAGGAGGAACCCCGGCGCTTTTGCCCGCCGGGCATTGACAGATTGCCAGAAAGCGGCGGCGGCGCGCGCAGACGCGCGGACGCGTTGCATCAGCGGCCGGCCGGTGGGAGGGGGGGCTTTTCGAAAAAGTCAATGATTTTAGCGTCGAGCTCGGGAACCAGGTTGTGCCTCACCTCCTCCGTAGCGCCCGCGCGAACGATCTTGGCCTCTAGATTCTCCCGATCTCGACTCGAGGCCACGTGATTTTTACATCATCGAGCACGGTGTCTCGAACCAAAATTCTCTCTTCGATCCTCTCGCCGGAGCCACGCTGGTCGATTTTTCGAAAATGTGGTACAGAAATTAGTTAGCGTCGAGTCACGATTCGAGCGTAACGACTTTTTGTGGGAAAAGTTGTGGGGTCCGACGTACATATTTATTGCGAAACATTGTACAGGGGTTCCTCGGATCATTTGAAGCAACTTCTTCCTTTGCAAAAATTTTCCATGAGGCACCGTTAACGAGTTATCAACGAAAAACAGTGCGCCAATAAGAATCGAGTACGGCTGACGCGAGGCGGCCCAGCCAACCAGCGCGCGAAGCCCAGTTCCGCTCGTTGGCTCGGTCGCCTCGCGCCAGCCGAGCTCGCCTCTCATTGGTCACTGTTTTTCGTTGATAACTAGTTAACGGTGCCTCGGAGAAGATTTTTGTAAAGGAAAAAGTTGCTTCGAATGACCCGAGGAACCCGCCACTTTCGGATTGCGAGACATTTTTGGGACACCCTGTATATGAATCAGGAATTCCATGTTCGCATGTTTATTCGAAGTACCTTTTTGTTTCGTGTAAATCGTGTATTTTAACACTCGATGGACGAATCACGTAAATTTACGTCCTCGCTTGAGCTTTTATTAAGCTGCGTTGCTTTTTCATTTTTATGCATATTTATTTCTCGGATACTGAGAAAAACGGAGAAGCAATTAACCGTCCGTTAAGCGTTAACATCTGAATAAAATAATCAAATAGTCAAAATAATTGTCGATTAAAGTCGAAATTGGAAAATGTAAATTTACGTGGCCCGTTCTTTAAGTGTCGAGGTAAGAGATTAGAATAGGATAGAATTAATCTAATTGATAGATTAGAATGGGACACGGTCGATTTTTCAACCGCGATAAAAAAATATTCAGTCGCATGCAACAAGAAACAATTCGTTTGAACGCATTCCGAAGATGTTACGTTCCAAATGTACAAGTTATGGGCTTTGAGAAGTTGAACCTGTCACCTAATTAACCCTTTGTACTCGAAGCCATTTTAACAGTAAATCTAAAATAATTTTTCTGACTTACAGTAATTTCATTTTACATGGCAAAGTGCATTTTATGCAGACGAAATTGAGTCTCCTGATTTACAGAACAGTTATGCTTTTAATAATATTTATAATCTAAACTTCGACGAGAGAGAGATATAAAAGTGATATTAGAACGTGATACAATAATTTCAGTGGTGCCTCAGACTCACCACTCGAGTGCAAAGGGTTAATTCACGGTTCATTGTAGTGCATAGAAATCGCGATTCAACTTTTCCAATCAATTTCGAGCACGATAGTTCGGTCGAAGAGAAGAATTAATTTCAAATTTTAAGCAAAAATGTTCAACAGTGTCGATTATTTCGCTCGTAAACGGAACGAACAGAACGACGGTCGTCGACAGTACACGTTAGACGGTAAAAAATCAAGTTACGCAACTGTTTTCAATTCACGAAGTCACTGTTTCTCTTGTCCCATTCTCAACGGTCGTCGACCACTGTGCAGCGTCCGTCGAATGACACACACGGGGGTACATCTACCAGCACGGTAAAAAAAAAAGAAGTTGTTTTCATAGGAGACTGCCCAATATTTACATTGACCGCGTACGTTATTTTCGCGGAGCAATGTAAACAAATCGTTGTCCGCGCCCGAGACGGTTCCTCGAGCCGAATGTTTCGCGTTGCCTCGCGACACGAGGCACCGATTATTCTACGACCGCCGCTCGCATTATGTATGCGGCGCAACGTGCGTCGTATAGGCCCCTGGTATCAAGATAGCGTATCGATTCGAAAACTTCATCCCCGATTTGAAACACAATTCGGTCTACTTCCTCGGCTCGAACGTAGCTTTCCTACGTTGCTCGCGGGTCTCAGCGTCACGTTCGACGATGATTGAGCTGGTACAGCAACGAAAAGAGTTACATACAGGTTGTCCCAAAAATGTCTGGCGGGTTCCTCGGATCATTTGAAGCAACTTCTTCCTTTACAAAAATGTTCTCCAAGGCACCGTTAACGAGTTATTAACGAAAAACACTGACCAATGAGAGGCGAGCGCTCAGCTGATGGCGGCCCAGTCAACCAGCGCGCGAAGCCCGATTCCGCTGATTGACTCAGCCGCCGCGAGCCAGCCGATCCTCGCCTCTCATTGGTCACTGTTTCTCGTTAATAACTTGTAAACGGTGCCTCGGAGAAAGCTTTTGTAAAGGAAAAAAGTTGCTTCAAATGACCCGAGGACACCCTGTATATACATACTTCGTGATGGAAGCGAATCGGCGACGGAGAGCCGAGCGTGTTTTCCATTTACGAAACATAGTTAGCGGGAGACGGCGGTGTCGGGTTTCCGTCGGGGTTGATTGCTCAGAGCCGAATCCCCCGTGTGTAATTTGCCAGAAAAAGGGGCACCGCGGCAAAGAAGAGGGCGGAGCGGACACACGTGCCGAGGGTCCGAACGAGCCGCGTCGGCAGGTGTATTTCTGAGAATCGTATGGGAAACGGAGGCAATGTCCGGCCGCCGCGACGCCAGGCGAGACGGCTTATTGATTTTTCCACCGGGAAACCGTACCGTACCGCACCGGACCATCGGTTTCCCAGCTCTCTATCCTCGCCCCATTGGATCGGGTTTCTCGTACGAACGATTGTCCCAATCGATCAGTTCGAAAGTTCACGGCTCGTTCGACTCCGCGATCGACCTCGAGATACGTCGACGTTGATACGCCTTCGCTACCTCTTGCACGCGTCCGCGTCCGAAATTCCGATTTCTACGAGGCTTCTGGCCGGCTCGCGTGCACGTACCCACCGCGGATGACTCATCCTCGACTCGTTACGTCGCGCGGACTTCAGACCCCTAGGCTAGGCGTTCGGCATCGATCGGGCGGTAGAGACAGCTTTCGAGCGTCGTCGAGGTTATGTCGAGCGTCGTCGTCCCGGCCTAGAGCGCGCGTGCCTCGCTCGAATCTCGAATAAAACGAGAGTTGTTCGCAATTAGAGCTAGATTAAGTTCTACCGTAACGCACCCCTCCCGGGGGCCCGTTCGCGATCGGGAATTGCGACAGACGGTATAAATTCGTTTGGCAGAATTAGACGGGAACAACGGTGGCGGTGCGTGCGTGCGCGCGAGCGAGCGAGCGATCCGGTTGACAATGCGAGGCCTTGGACGACGACGGTTTAATAGGCCGTTCTTTTTGGATTAGAGACAAAGCCGTCGTTCGCCGATACAAAATTTCGTGGATCCGCTACTCGCCTATTTCTATTATTAGGACTACTTCGGGGCCGTCGCATCAGCTGCTGTCATTGATCGGACGCTCGGCCGATACCATACGTAATCTCGTATGCTCTCCGCGCAACGTCGTCTAACGCCGCCATGAGACACGAGCCACCTGTGTCTGTCGCGCACGGTTCGACGGCGTTCGCCGATCGATCGGTTCGTTGACACGAGATCTTTGGCGAAAACTGAAACCGACCGAGACACGATTATTCCCTGCTTCACCGGCCGGCTGGAACTATTTTCTTTTTTTGTCTCGTTCAGCCGGGGCAACGTTGGCATACTCTGGATGATCCGTTTAGGCTAGCTCCGAGACTCTTAACCGTTTGCATTACGATCACAGCCCTACGTTGATTAGCACTTGTTTCTTATTAATAAATTCTCAGACTTGATGTTTAACCGTTTTAATGCGAAACGACGATATAATATTGTCGACCATATTTGAGAGAATATTGTTTTCTTAGTGCGTTTAATAAGCAACAATTTTATCTCTCAATTTATATCCCTTTTCTAATTATATTTAATTAGTATTTCCTTTTTTATTAAATTTATTTCCTTTTCTAATTATATATTTCTAATTATATGCGACTTTTTTGGTCGGCGCTAAACGTTGATAATAAAAAAGTAAAATTTTGTTCCGAGTGCATAGATTTAATAAATTTTGTTCGAAATTTTCATAGTGGACACGTTGTTGCAGTGCAAGCAACGCAAAATCTACCAAGCTGGTCAATTGCTTCTCCAAATTTTATTAGGATCCGCAAAAAGTATGGATGCCGTTGAAAAAGTAACGAATGCCGTACAACTTGTCAATTTTAATTCAACTTTAATTAAAATGCTTGAATCTTATGAAATCTCTGAGCTGGCCGGCAGTCAAAGTGTTCATAAAGCGTTACAGTAATGTCTCCCTAATTGACGCTTGGATTGTCCACAAAAATGGACAATTTGGGGAGGGGAGATACATATTATATTATGTTATATTATATTATATTATATTATATTATATATATTATATTATATTATATTATATATATTATATAAATAATTATTATATTACATAAATAAGCCACAAGGCTCGAACAATCGTATCTCCGCTTCCCAAATTGTCCACTTTTGTGGACAATCCGAGCGTCAATTAGAGAGACATTACTGTACAGTAACATAAAGTAACAAACATCGCTTTATGAACGATTTTATTCGAGCCTTGCGGTTTATTTTTATAGTGATAAATCGTCCACAATTATAAAAACGAGCCGCAAGGCTCGAACGATCGTATCTCCGCTTCCCAAATTGTCCACTTTTGTGGACAATCCGAGCGTCAATTAGAGATATTACTGTAAATAGTTTTAGGACTCGGTAGATTTAGCGGTCGGTGAGAGAGATACCAAGAGTCCGTCGTTCTTCTTTCACCGACGGGGTCTCGGTCTTTCTTCTTTTCGATCATTCCGCCGGCTCTCCCTTCCCCCCGTTCTCTCTTTCCTTTCCTTTTCCAATTCCAGTTAGCCCCCTCGCCGGCGCCCCGCCCCTCGCACGTTCTCCCACTTGGCCTGGTTGTTCCGTACACGTAGGTACACGTAGAGCGAGCCGGCTGCCGTCTCGTAATGTTCGAGGCTAGGAGGCTAGTTCCATGTGCGAGCGGAACTAGAGACAGACGGCAGTGTCAACTGGAACTCTTAACCTCCGGAACATAACCTCCCCGGGCCTGAAAGTTTTCTCTCTCTCTCTGTATCTCGCCACGAGTATGTCGCGACGAAACAAATCGAAAGCCTCCGCGGACGAGCTTCCAGGGAGCAAGAATTTCACCGGTGAGTTCGCGATCGGTTTCCCGTGATAGCAGCCGAGAGAGAATTGATCGCGATCGATGATAACCGTTCGCAACGAACATATGGCGCGACCGACGTGCACGCGTTCAACGTTTGAATCCGAGGCAGTGGGGCACGCGCGCGTTTCGTTCGAAGATTTTCTAGCCCGTGGCTGTTCGTCGAAACGGGAAATTCGCCAGGAAATGCTGGCCGCGTGAAGAGAGCTCGACCGATGCGCGCGCACGCGAACTCGTCCGAAATGATTTACGGAAGAGCCGAGGGGGTCGCGGTTCGCTTACCGGACCGGCGAACTCTCCGCGGACTTGCTCGGAAGCTATAGTCTCCGCGTTCCGCGTGAAGAGAGCTAACGAACGCCGTTGTAACCGACTACTGTACCCCGCCAACGTCCGAGGACACTCGAATACTTGATGGCGCGAGCTCGACGGCTATTGTATCTACCATCTCGGGTCTCTTCTCGTGAAAAATGGATCACAGGGTCCGGCGGTGCTCTATATGCAGACGGTTATAGCCTACGGCGACGCAGAAAACGATAAGAACGCGTTCGAATGTATCGTGCGATTCGGCGAGGAAAATGTATGTACAGGGTGTCCCAAGATTGTCTCGCAATCCGAAAGTGGCGGGTTCCTCGGGTCGTTCGAAGCAACTTTTTCCTTTACAAATATTTTCACCGAGGCACCGTTAACGAGTTATCAACGAGAAACGGTGACCAATGAGAGGCGAGCTCGGCTGGCGCGAGGCGACCGAGCCAATGAGCGGAACTGGTGCTTCGCGCGCTGGTTGGCTGGGCCGCCTCGCGTCAGCCGTACTCGATTCTTATTGGCGCACTGTTTTTCGTTGATAACTCGCTAACGATGCCTCGGAGAACATTTTTGTAAAGGAAGAAGTTGCTTCAAATGATCCGAGGAACGCGCCATTTCCGGATTGCTAGACATTTTTGGGAATATATAATTTAAATATCAAATTGTAACAAAATTTTACGAATGACGAATATAATCGTCATGACACAAACATCTCCATGACGGATATAGACGTCGAACGTACTTAACTGGTTAAACGTATCATTTTTGGCGCGGCGACGAAACGACGAACGTTTAAAATTCGAAGCGTCGAAACCAACGATATTTTTCGCTAGTTTCAGCACTAAAAAAAATAGCGATGTATTTTCGACTCGGTAGCTCGCGTCGAACGAGTGTAAGCAAAATCGAAGAGTTTGTCGGTGGACGAGGCTCTACAGCGTGGACAACAAGCTTGCTTAATAGACACATTTAATCCTGCTTTTAATGTCCGCGATATTTCCTCCATATTGTATTCTGATCCAAACTTTCTTTTATTCTTTTCCGTTCGTACCTAAATGTCTCTCGTATACAGTAATGTCTCCCTTACTGACGCTCAGATTGTCCACTAAAATGGACAATTTGGGAAAAAGAGATGCGATTATTCGAGTCCCTTGCGGCTCATTTTTACAAT
Source organism: Megalopta genalis (assembly GCF_051020955.1). Classification (NCBI taxonomy): domain Eukaryota; kingdom Metazoa; phylum Arthropoda; class Insecta; order Hymenoptera; family Halictidae; genus Megalopta; species Megalopta genalis. Next base: position 352,387 of record NW_027476169.1, read on the forward strand.
CGTGGACAATTTATAACTATAAAAATAAATCGCGAGGCTCGAATAATCGTATCTCCTCCTCCCAAATTGTCCATTTTTGTGCGAAATTTGGGCGTCAATTAGAGAGACATTATTGTAACGCTTTATGACAAAATGTCTCGCTTACTGACGCTCAGATTGTTCACTAAAATGGACAATTTGGGAAAAAGAGATGCGATTATTCGAGCCCCTTGCGGCACGATTTTTATAATTGCGAACAATTTATAACTATAAAAATAAACCACAAGGCTCGAATAATCGTGTCTCCTCTTCCCAAATTGTCCATTTTTGTGCGCAATCTGAGCGTCAATTAGAGAGACAATTACTGTAATTGGGACCTAACCCGGAGATCTATCGACGGATTAACGTTGACGGATGTTTGAAACAACGCGATGTTCTTTCTGTTTTTTTAGTCGCGGACCTAATCTATTGGCGCGACCCAAAGAAAACGGGCCCCGTCTTCGGGGCCATACTCTGCGTGCTCCTCTCGCTGGTCTTCTTCAGTCTGATCAGCGTCCTCGCTTACATCTCTTTCTTCGTCCTCACCGGGAACGTTCTGTTCAGGATCTACAAGACAGTCTTTCAAGCTATCCAGAAGACATCCGATGGACATCCGTTCAAGTAAGCATAATTTCGTTCGCCTTCGAACGATAACTAGTCACTCATGTGCCTAGACACCGGTTCGAACGGTGAATATAACGGCGGTTTCTCTACGAATTTCAGGGACATTTTGGAGATGGACTTAACGGTACCAGCGGAAAAGGTGCACGAAGTCGCGGATGTGGCCGTCGCGCATGCAAACGCGGCGGTCAACGAACTCCGCAGGCTCTTCCTCGTTGAGGATTTCGTCGACTCGCTGAAATTCGGCGTCATCCTTTGGTGCCTCACCTACGTGGGCTCTTGGTTCAACGGGTTGACTCTGCTAATCCTCGGTAAGGCCAACCGATCCGGATTCGAACCACTTATCGTCGCGGAGGCCGGGACGTCTGACTCTACCACGCTTGCAATTATGTATACAGGATGTACCAAAAATGTCTCGCAATCCGGAAATGGCGGATTTCTCGGATCGTTTGAAGCAACTTGTTCCTTTACAAAAATGTTCTCCGAGGCACCGTTAACGAGTTATCAACGAAAAACAGTGCGCCAATAAGAATCGAGTACGGCTGACGCGAGGCGGCCCAGCCAACCAGCGCGCGAAGCACCAGTTCCGCTCATTGGCTCGGTCGCCTCGCGCCAGCCGAGCTCGCCTCTCATTGGTCACCGTTTCTCGTTGATAACTCGTTAACGGTGCCTCGGAGAAAATGTTTGTAACGGAAAAAGTTGCTTCGAACGACCCGTGGAACCCGCCACTTTCGGATTGCGAGACACTTTTGGGACACCCTGTATACTAAACCGACCGTTTGTTACGCCAAGAAATGTTTCCAAGAAGAATTACCCGCGTCGATTGCAAAGTTAAAAGAACTAACTGGTTAATATGTTATAAACTTTGCTCGGCGCCGCGCGCAATCTTTCGTTCGAGAAACGCTTTGTCACGTAACAAGCGTTCGCGCGATACGTTCATGCATTATTCGAGGTTGGTAGAATTAGGTGACTCACCTGCCGCGTCTCAGACCTTATTACGGGCGCGCCACCGTTCCGCCCGAGGTCCGTGAACGTGCATTAGCGAATTAAAAGTTTCCTTGTAATTAATACGCTGCGCGTTATCGCCCACCGAGCATAAATGCTTGAACGTTTTGCACGTGGTCTACGTAGAATCTGAATTCGAAATCTCTGTCTGCTATTTGAAACAACGGACATATTCGAAGCGGACAAATTTATTGGATCACCCTGTGTGTATGTGTGCAAGTCCACGGCGATATTAATAGGACACAGACAATTTGGGCACAGAGGACCTAAATTTGCGAGTTTACCCGCGTCGGAACGACTAACGAGGTCGTTGTTCTCGTTGGGCAACCGAGTTCTAAATATGGTTCGATATTCCTTCCGCTCTAATTAAATGAAACGCGCGCGCGCGCGCGCGCGTGTGTGCGTGCATCACGGAGGACTAAAGAGAATTTTGTCGACGTTTGCTGTTTCAGAAGTGGTTAGCCTCTTCACACTACCGAAGGTGTACGAGACGAACAAGGCGCAAATCGATCAGAATTTGGCCTTGGTCTACGGCAACATCAACGAACTCACCGCACGGTAAGCAGAAATTTTCGGCGGTTCCGGCTTGCTCGGCAGACTTTCCGTGTACGGCCGGATTGCACTTACACAGATGCCACGAATGCAAAGCTCGCCGAGTGAGAGGGCATCGTGTGCAGAACGTGGCGGGGCTCCCCTTGCTCGGCGCGATACACCAGTCAATTATCGCGGCAGTTATGGATGCTCGTCGGTGGTACAGGTTCTATTAAAATACACCGATGTCTCAAATTGCTGCTGTATCTACGTCCAGAGGGGCTGACGGATGATGGCGGTTGCTTCTCTCGCGAGACGTTGCGCCGTCGAGCGTTCGTGGATCCGTAGAATTAAAGACACCCCTGTGCGTGGGAATTTAAATGCCTAAAGAATGTTATTTTTTCCAAGACTGTCGAGAGATTATCTTCCATTTGTCTGGTTCAAATACTCTCATTTCTTTTCTTTGTAATTATTGACAAGATTTTATTGAATTGTACGGTTATCAACCCTTTGCACTCGAGCGGTGACTCTGAGGCACCACTGAAATTGTTACACCACGTTCCATGATTATTTCTACTTTGTCAAAGCTCAGATATAAAAGATTATGAAAAGTCTAACTGTTGTACGAGTCGCAGGACTCAATTTCATACGCGTGAAATGCGCTTTGTCGTGTAAAATGAAGATACTATAAGTCAGAAAAATTATTTTAGATTTACAGTTAACACTGTACCGTCCGCGGATCTTAGATATAGTTCTTTCGTTTGACGCCGGCATAATAGCTTGGAAATTGTGGATTTTAAAGAAAATTTCGAAGATGGCGGTAATATAAATTCCTAAAATTAGGATATGTCATTCAAGAATTTTCGTACTCAATTCTTAGTTGAATAAGCACAATGCTATAGTTAGTTAGCTGCCTTTTAACACCCAAGAAATATAGTCCAAGTGCTGTTTCAGTTTTTTTAAATGGCACCAAAGTGGTACCACCGGCATACAACAGATAGTTTTTGCATAGTGTTAAAATAGCTTCGAGTGCAAAGGGTTAAACGTGAAAAAGGTTCGCTTTTCACCCGTAAAATTTGTCTATATTAATTCACGGGACCGGTCTGGAGCCGACAAGTCGGAATCGACCGCACGCTTTTGTCTGTTACGTTTGAAAAGTTAAGCAGTTCGAACGACGTTCACGGTTCTAGCGTAAAGAGTAGCAACCGGCGGAATTGTCCGGGGGAATGCTATAGTAGAGAGGGAGGGACGATGTGAACGATCGATCGATTGTACATATGTACATATAAATATATCCGTTTCTATTGTTGTTACAGGGTGAGAGCCGCGATACCGCTTGGTAAGAAAGAGCCAGTGAAGGAAGAGTAAATAGGAGAACGTATGTACCACCACGCGGGGGCAAACAATTTCAGCGAATTTGTCGGGCAACTGAAGAATCCACATGTAGAAGTAGCCAAGAGAGTCAGAGAATACAGAAAAACAAAATCCGCAAAGGCCGCGTAAATGGACGACTAGAAAAAGACTACGATAAACTCGAGAAATCGTGGACACATCGAAGGAGAGGGACACACAAAGAGAGAGAGATATATAGATAGATGGAGAGAGAGAGAGAGAGAGAGAGAGAGAGAGAAGAAAAGAGAAGACAAGAGAGACGAAGAGTAAGTTATAACTGATACAAGTTAAAGCGCAAAGATTACAAGCCTGTTTAGAGCGGAAATACAACAGGAAAGGAGATGAGATTATCGTTACCGTAGAGGAAGAGGATTGACATATGACATATATGCGGCGGTCTTTTCTTAACGATTAAAACACAGCGGCAGCTGGATTTCATTGTCCGACGATGTCTCGTAAACGCGAGCTTTCCTTTTCCGGATTTGCACGGTGTCCCTGTTGATGGAAATAATAAAAACAAAACAAAAAAAAATACAAAAGAAACAGAAAGAAGTAACAAGTTTAGCGATTATGTTAATTCGTTGCGACACGAGCGAAGCGAATAGAGTTCTTTGTACTCTATACCACAATTCTCTACGAATCATAATGAACGGTGCAATGTGTGCGCGTGTGCGTCTGTCTGCCTGTCTGCCTGTGCGTGCGTGCGTGCGTGGCTGCGTACGCGTCTATGACCTATAGGAGTTTTTATCCTGTCACATGTTCTTTTTCTCCTTCCTTCCTTCCTTCCTTCCTTGTATTCCTGTCTCTTTTCGATTTTATTTTCCCCCCCACCCCATTCTCCCACGCTGACTCGTACTGATTTCCCTCTCTTCTTTTTTTTCCTTTTTCTTTTCTTGACATCTAGATTGATATGCGACTCCATTAAACACTGTGCAGTTGTTCGCTTTACAATTTAACCGAGGCGTTCCGCTAGAATTCGCGTGAACAGTTTCTTTTCTCCCGTTGGAAAGATGACGATACGATAGGTGCTTTCCTATTTTGTTTTTGTTTTCTCTTTTTGAGTCCGACGGAGACTTCGAATCAATATATATATATATATTATCGGAACGTTTTACGATAACGATGTAACGATGAATTTAAAAGCAAACCGACTCGCTTCGTCGGATTTAGAGACGCTTTTCGTGCTAGAAAGACGTTCGAACGTGGCGCGTTTACGCCTATGCGTGAGGTATGTAACATTTGTTTGTCGCCGTCGAAACGGTCGATATTTTTGTTTTCTTCGATGAATTTGTTTTTTTTTTGTAGGAGAGAATTTTATCGCAGGAAACTGGTTTAACACGTTCGCGCCAGCACCGTTTTTTCTTTTTTTGTTTTGTTGCGAACCGTGTTTGTAATCAACGACGGTAACCACGCCGACGTGAACGTGTTAAAATGATTCTTTGAACGAGATCCAGTGTTTCGAATTTGTTCACGCGTCCCTCCTGGTGTATCGGTTCGATCATGTTTACACGCTCGAGGCAGTTGATTCCAACAGTTTCCTGTATCTTGTACATCGATAGTGACGCACGCTCAATTAACACTCCTCAATGTATGCGGATCGCGTACTTTTTTATTTGTTTGTACCGCGAGCAGCCATTTAAATGGAGACTAGAATTTTCTTAAATAAACCGTAGGCTTTTAAAATGCTTCTATTGTTGATAGAATGAATGTGCAAAACACTTTACATGTTTTATGGGCGCACAGTATCGGCCCGTATACAATGAACAATTAATTATTCGCCAGGCTATACATATGTAGATGATGAACGTCCTCACGGTGTTTCAATCGATTTATTTCCGTGTCATCTTTCCAACATCGTTTCCGAATAGCAATCAATTTTCACAGTTCACACGGTGTTACGAAATTATTTTCGATCGTAGATTGTAAACAATTCTCACCATCCGAAATCGTAATGAATTATTAAAGAACAGTAATATAGATTTGTATATGGTTTTTTGTCAACTGTCGAACCAAGCCAAGTTAACCTTTTCGTTGATCACCGGGTATATACTTGCAATTGGTAGAACCGATCAACAAAAACACCGGTGAGTGACTTTAAGATAATAAGAAACGAACGTTAATTAGACATTATTTTTTCTTTCGTTAGAAACAGTGTTGTGTACGTTGTGTTGGAGCGCTTGCGTAGGCGTGTGCGCGCGTGTGTGTTTAACAACAAAAGAGTAGGAGAAATAATCAATCGACAAAAAAAAAGGAATGGAACAGAAACGTTTGTTATCCATTATTCATGTCGTCGTGAATATTGCACATTTATCTTAAATATTATTTTTTTAACTGAAGCTATAACTACCTATATATACATATACATATATATAGATAGATAACATTTAATGAAATTTCAATTTACCGTCGACATATTTAAGATACATGATTTCTATGAAGTTTTTCCCGATGATTTACCTGTTTGATCAGATTATAATGAAAGTTTCACGATTGGTTAACAAGTACGTCGTTTGCATTGAATTTTATATGTTTCATTCTATGAGAAATTAAAGCGGTTTCTATTATGTTACGTTGTTAATTGTTAATATATCGATTTATTCGACTTTATAGCATTGTCATGTTTCGTACGTCCAAGAAAGGAGATCAAGAAAAATTATGCTCGCGAATTCGACGCCGACGTAATCGACATTTTACTATCTACACGTATCTCTGTTTTATCAACGCGTATCGTAGTTAGTTTCTTACCGACTGATGAACGTTCGATCGATTGAATTTACATGGGATCGCTTAGCTTTTTACCGACAGGCGAATGTTTTCGATCCGATCGTTTCGAAGCGTGGATCGTTTCTCTCTTGTAATAAAAAAGGTGACACACGGCTGTAATCCACGTCTGGTCTTCTTGCTTGATCATTCTTTTTAACCTATTCGATAATAATTACTCTTCTCGTGTAATCGATTCATCAGCTTCTCCTTGCGGGATCAATGCAACAATAACAACGAGCAGACGACGAACATGTTTAAAAAAAAAAATCATAACTACTATCAAGTTGGCTGGTGGGTTCGCATATCAAACGATTCCCCTCGATCATTGATCATCGACATACATATATATGTTACGGAGAGAATGATTCTGCGAACATGTCTGTGTGCGTGTGCGTGCGTGTGTGTACGCGCGAGCATGTGAATAAAAAAAGAACAGCGCCGTCAATTATCGCTATCACATAACTAAATGTCACTATATGGTTAAACGATACGACGGAAAGTTGTTGGCTGAATCGCGAGTTTTTATTACGTCGATATAACGTCGTTTCGAGTAAATCGATGCTGGTACTGGAATTTCGTCAGATTTTTTAAGATCGTGCTATATACACTATCGACTCTATTTGATGGTCTAGTGCAATCCGAGAGAGAGAGAGAGAGAGAGAGTTATTATTGTTCTACGCAAGCCTCTTGTTGTTCAGAGCGGCGAGGAAGCACAGGGCTCCTGCTGGAATTTCAAAAAATATTTCCCGCCCTCTCTACCTCGCTTTAAAACATTGTGGCGCGGTACTCGGGACACGCCGCCGGATTACTCTAAAACACAATATGTAACTCCACTGTTCATCAAAACGATTCGATGGAATCTCTTTGGAAATTTGGCTGGGTACCATCGTCGTTCTTCACTTGAGATTGTGGTCTCCCTGAAAAAGACGACTATGAACGGAAGAGAATGCGAGAAAAGGTGGATACAAAGTAACGAAGAGAGAGAGAGAGAGAGAATCTTTTTCAGAATGCGAATTGTAATACGCGTATCGCTTATTGACGTTTTCATTATTGCATCTGCATCCGCACGATTTATTTATAAGTAAATTATATTAAATAATACACTGAACCGAGGTCTCCTTTCATTGTGGATCAGTCCTCCCGTCACTCGTCCTGAAACAACAAAAATTTACTGCCCATGTCTGCCCATGCGGCAGCGATGTTGAATGGATTTTGATCTTTTGCGCATGCGAACTGACGCATCGGTAACAATACGTACGAAATAGAGCACATACTCATGCTCATAGATCGTTCATTCTGCAACTATATTCATAGAATTCTACTTCCATAGGCATGCGCGATGCAAATTGATTCTCGGAATTTCGCATTTAGTCGAGTAACCTAACTTAACCTAAATCAACCTTACGAATGCCAAATACCGCCAGCTAATCTGGAGACAGATTGCTTTACAATGTAACTCAATTTACAGCGGGCAATTTTTTAATAAATTATTCTAATTGTAGCAAGGTTAAAAAAATATAGTATTCATTTGAAACAAATAGAAACAACGACACGACTTTTCGTACGCATTGTGAACGGGATTGCAATTGACATATGTACACCAATTCAATGTATGCACCCAATTAAATCCTGTTGTTTACATCTTTCTTTGACTTCTTAAATTGAGTTTTTGATGGGAGATTGTTATGCGTTCAAAGTATTTAAATAGATTTGAACGCGCTACACGCTCCTGACACAGAATACATCTGCCAATCACAACAATAAACATGTTTATCAATTGTCAAGTACTGGCTCAATGTAAGTAGCATAAAAAAAATATTTTGACAGTACAGCGGTGAAGTGTGTTAGAGTAATTTTTCACGTTTTCCATTCCAGAAACTTCCTTCCAATCCATGCGATCAAAATGTTTGTCTATCTGAGTAAAAAGATTGCGATACCGAACAACTTCCGGCTCAACTGTATAGCATGGAATCAGAAGGAAGGTTACATAGCAGTCGGCGGAGAAGACGGTTTGCTGAAAGTACTTCGAGTCGACTCGAATCCTAGCGGGTCGACCGGTGGAGGAAAGGCCCGCAATGTAGCGACTGCTAGTAATCTGAGCATGAATCAAACATTGGAAGGGCACAACGGTCACGTGCAAGTCGTCACCTGGAACGAACAGCATCAGAAGCTGACATCCAGCGACGACACTGGATTAATAATCGTTTGGATGCTGTACAAAGGTTCCTGGTACGACGAGATGACAAACAACGGCAACAAGTCCATAGTGAAAGGAATGTCGTGGAGTTCGGACGGTCTAAAGATATGCATAGTTTACGAAGATGGAACTGTCATCGTTGGTTCTGTGGACGGCAATAGAATTTGGGGAAAGGAACTGAAAGGCGTGTCTCTTGCTGCCGTTCAATGGTCACCGGACGGAAAGCTGTTACTGTTCGGCTTGAAGACCGGTGAGATTCATCTGTACGATGACCAGGGTGTATTTTTAACAAAGTTGAATACGATATCGATGAACGCTGGTCAGATCCAAACGATCGTGGCGTTGCACTGGTACGATGGCAGGAATGGTTACGTGGCCCTGGACTGTCCAACACTGGCCATTTGCTACAAAAACGGCAAGATACAGCTGATGCGACACACGAACGACGACAATCCGATTCTCCTCGAAACCGGTGTGACAGCTGCATGGTGTTGTTGGAACAGCCACGGCTCTTTGTTGGCGGTGACAGGTATGATGCCGTTGCTGGGGAACGGGGAGACAAAGGATACGAACGTGATTCAATTTTATACACCATTTGGTAAACATATGAGGACTTTAAAGGTACCCGGTAGAGAAGTGACCAGCTGCGCCTGGGAAGGTGGCTCGCTCAGAGTAGCCTTGTCCATCGATTCGCACATATACTTCGCCAACATTCGGCTAGACTACAAATGGACTTATTTCAGTAAAACGGTCGTGTACACGAACGAGAAGATCGGCAAGGACGGGATCTCCATTATGTTCTGGAACACGGTGAACAACACGTGCTACATGAAACACGCGAGATCGTTGATCTCGATAGACTCGCACGGGGAGCACTGCGTGCTAGCAGTAATGAACGATCCGGCACAAGGTACAGAGCAGTTCGCTCTTCTGGTCTGCAACTCCATAGCAACCCCGGTGGACGCGAAGTTCGTCAATCTGGAGCCGTTGTGGGTGAGCATGACGAACAGCCTGGTGATCACCGCGTCGAAGAACAACTTTCTCGTGTGGAATTATCGTACTCCCCGGAACGGGTCGTTGCACGCGAGCAAGCCGAAACGAGAAAAGATCTACCACGTGGACGAGACGCCGACTGGTGTGACGGAAGTGATCCAAGATCTGGACAAGGACAGATCGTTCGAGACGCCGATCAATACGAAGCCGACCATGGACCCGATCTGCTGTTTGTCCGCGTCCGAGACCGTTCTATTGATCGGCAGAGAATCGGGCATGATTCAACGTTACTCCTTGCCGCAGGTGACCCTTACCAACCGATACAACACGACCACGAAGCTGTACAAAATCGCGATCAACTGCGACTCGTCCCGCGCCTCTATCATGGACACGTGCGGCGTGCTGACGATGCTGGACCTGGAGACGGACAGCAGAAAGCCGCCGAAAGACGGCGAGTCGGCGGACGACATCAAGAAGTTCGAGAGGAAAGACGTGTGGGCGATGTGCTGGGCGGAGGACAACCCGGTTCTGCTGGCGATCATGGAGAAGACCAGGATGTACGTGTTGAGAGAATTCGACCCTGAAGAGCCGATCTCCTGTTCCGGTTACATCTGCTCGTTCAAAGACCTGGAGATCCGCTGCGTCCTGTTGGACGACCTGATGCAGAAGCCGGACGACGCGAGGAACGAGTTGATAGTGGACCTCGAGGTGAAGTCCTTGAGGGACACGAGGGAGCTGCTGATCAAGGTCGGCTCGAAAGAGGCGAACAACTTTATCCAGGACAATCCGCATCCACGGTTGTGGCGTCTGCTGGCGGAGTCGGCGCTGCAAAAGTTGGACCTGGAGACGGCGGAGAACGCGATGGTACGTTGCTCGGATTACTTGGGTATACAGTTCATCAAACGTTTGCAGAACGTGCACAACGACCAGCTGAAGAGGGCGGAGGTGGCGGCTTATCTGGGCAACTACGACGAGGCGGAGAAGCTGTATTTGGACATGGACAGGCGGGACCTGGCGATTACCTTGCGGCAGAAGCTGGGCGACTACTTCCGCGTGGTGCAGCTGATGAAGATGGGCATCGGCGGCTCCGACAAGCAGATGGAGCACGCTTACAACAAGATCGGCGAGTACTACGCCGAGAGACAGAACTGGGAGGGAGCTAGGGAGTACTATGAAAAGAGTAGGAACCTGGAGAAGTTGGTCGAATGCTACTACAAGCTGGAGGATTTCAATCAGCTCGCTGGAACGGTGCAACAATTACCGGACAAGAGTCCTTTGCTGAAGACGGTGGCCAGGCTGCTGGCGTCTGTGGGCATGTGCTCGCAGGCCGTCGCCGCTTACATCAAATACGGGGACGTGAAGCTGGCCGTGGACACGTGCGTCCGGCTGAACCACTGGGACCAGGCGGTCGAGCTGGCGAAGACCTACAAAATGGCGCAGATCGGCGAGCTGCTGAACAAGTACGCCGTCCACCTTCTGTCCAATGGCAAGAGGCTGCAAGCGATAGAGCTGTACAAGAAAGCGAACTACAATCTGGAGGCGGCGAAGTTGCTGCTTCAGCTGGCCGAGGAACAGGCCAAGTGCAGGACCAGCCCGCTGCGCGTGAAGAAGATCTACGTTCTTGCGGCGTTGCTGATCGAGGACCATATAAACAGCGCGCCGTCGGTCAAGGGCACCCGCAGCAACGTTGTGATGGGTCTCGCTGAGAACAACGAGGACACCCGCGTGATAGAGAACGCCTGGCGTGGCGCGGAGGCCTATCACTTCCTTCTGTTGGCGCACAGGCAGATCTACTCGGCGAACTTCGACGCGGCCATGAAGACGGCGCTCCGTCTTCGCGACTACGAGGACATCCTGGAACCCGAGCACGTGTATTGTTTGCTGGCGTTGTCCAGCGCCGTTAATCGCGCTTTCGCCGTCTGCTCGAAGGCGTTCGTCAAGCTGGAGTCGCTGGAGACCGTGCCGGACCCGGCCAGGGAGGAGTATGAGAACTTGGCGGTGGATATTTTTACGAAGCACAGCCCGAAGGACGCGCGCAACGCGAAGGCCGAGTGCGCGAACTGCGAGAGCCTCGTGCCGGATTGGTGCGTCGCCTGTCCGAACTGCATGACCAGATTTCCTGCCTGTATCGTGTCCGGGAAACCGTTGATGGACCTCAGCAACGCTTGGATATGCACCGTTTGCAGGCATCACGTAGCCACCGAGCGGGACGTCGTTAATATTAATGCCTGCCCCTTGTGTCACAGCACCGTCACGTACATGTAGATGACGACCGGCTTGGCCGTTTGGAATCGTTTCGCGAGCACAGCGAACCGAGCATCGGATCTCATAATCGTTCACGCTTGAATATCTTTTATACCGTTACACTGTTTTATGGGCCGAGAGTACGTCGCGAGATTTAGGCGCGCGTTTTTTGTACTCGCGCGACGAATGTTCGTTGGAACAATATGTAATCGGCGTCTATTTGAGTCATCGTTATGAATCGTTTGCAGATTCATTTATTGTTGTTCGCAATCTCGTTGAAACTTGTATGCTCGCTACTTCTTTGCCCCGCGGCCGGTAACAGCGATATCAATACCGGCCATTTGGAATCGTTTCGCGAGCACAGCGAACCGACCATCGGATCTCATAATCGTTCACGCTTAAATATCTTTTATACCGTTACGCTGTTTTATGGACCGAGAGTACGTCGCGAGATTTAGGCGCGCGCGTTTCTTTTTTCTCGCGCGACGAATATTCGTTGGAACAATATGTAATCGGCATCTATTTGAGTCATCGTTAAGAATCGTTTGCAGATTCATTTATTGTTGTCCGCAATCTCGTTGAAACTTGTATCCGCTATACTTCTTTGTTCCGCTCGCTTTTACCCGCGGCCGGTAACAGCGATATCGATACCGTCCATTTATACGAGTATTATCATATCATCCCAACGGCAGGATATATTTCTGTAAAGTTGTTTACACGGTTATTGCACGAAGATATATATATATATATATATACATATAAATATATTTTGAACTGATTCGCTCGTTTTTTTTTTCTTTTAATATCCTGTCAACTTACGCCGATAAAAATTCACTTGTTATGATAAATATTCAAGTAATCGCGGTGCTTTCGATGAAAGTATGACCGAGCACGTTCGAAACGTCCTATTTGAGCAAAAGAAACGAACATAAGCGTAAAAATAATTTAACTTCGTTTAACCACAGTTTCGAAATCTTGAAAATCACGAGAACGTCGAAGAAATCATGTCGAAGTGGCGACAAAGTAATCGTCGTTGTATCAAGAAACAATTTCAAATCAAGGATTTATTGCAGCGACTGACTTTACCGACAGAAATAAAACGAAGCAGCGAATCTTTATGCATTCGTGAGCGAATATCGCAAAGTATAAAGAAAAGTGCACGGAAAACGAAAGTCAACGTTACATTGTTCGATCCTGTATTATAGTTTATAACCCGACGAAACGCACCTAATCGGTGCGTCGCGTGTGCAGACGAAGCGCGCGGAGAGTCGCGCCACGTTTCGAATCAAGACCGGTGTGGAGGCGCGCGCACCCGCGACGGCGCGCATGCGCGGAGTAGCCGGCATGCGGTCGCCTCAACGGGTCGGTCAGTGCGTCTCGTGTCGTCGTGAGGGGAGCGTTGCACCGCTACGTATCTTGATATCGCATCGCGTTGCATCCCCCTTTCACGGATTTAAATCGCCCAACACTACCATCCCCCTCTCCGCCTCCAAACATCTCACCGACGACACATCATCGTGGCGCGGTTCGTTTCGGATCGTGAGAAGCTCTCGCAGAGCCGTTCGCGACGATCCTAAAAGCCGTTCGGTTTGCCGCGAATGTTTAGACTCGCGAGGGTCGCGCACCACCACGTATCGGTCGTCGTTGTCGTCGTCGTCGTGAAAGTTGGTGATTGTGCCGCGTGTGATTCTCGCAGGAATGATGATGACGAGTGGCGTGTCCTCGATGTTGTGCGTTATCCTGCTCCTTAGCGTCGCCACGGTTACGGTGCACGCCGGATTAAACTGCGAACCTGTCACGCCGTACTTCGAGTCACAGGGTTTCCCGGAAAGCGACATTCCCAAGGAGGCGATCTCATGTAAGCATTTATTTATTCTTCTCGCCGCGGCAACTGTTCGAAGAATTGTCAACCTTTCGACTGCTGAGGAGCGCTATCGCTTTTCTTATTATGTACGCTACTTATTATATACGCTATTCTTATTATGAAAAAATACGTCAGCAGCCAAACGGTTAACGGCAAGGATGGGAGGGAGGGGGGAGGCGGAGAGATCGAGATCTCGAACCGATCGGCGGGGAACTTGAATAATTTTATTTTAATTTAACGTAATTGAAATTGAAATTCATCGATGAATTACGTCGACGATCTTAATTACCGATTTCATGGGAACGCAACGGGAATGCTCCATGATTGGAGCATCTTTCTTCTTAGCGTGCGATCGCGTATCGACGAATCGGACCAATGGGAAACGCGTTCGAACGCGTCCAGGTGAATTCGTTTACGGACCGCGCGCGTTCAAATGGACCTAGCGCTAGGGGTTAGGTTAGGCACGGCCTGGGAAAAGACGGCCGAAAGAAACATCCGTGGGAAGCTGTCGCGCGTTCGGAATCTAACAACGCGGTCAGCCGACCGACGAATAGTGCAACGGTTCACAAACAAACAATTTCGAGCACGCTGTAAACATTTGATTTCTCTTGCCGGTTGCCCACGCTGCGATAAAACGAACCCGCAAACGCCGTGTTTTTTTTTTTACCACGTTTACACTCTCCCTTTTTTTTACCACGTTTACCCGTTCTAAGCAGAGTATACAGTACTTGGCTAGACGATTTATTTGTCGAACACCACGTGAAGTATATTCATACGTCACTGTCCCGGAACAGTTGCACTTGTTTTTTAAACGATGCATTTTAGATCTCTTATTTTTCAGCCAAATTGATACTGGTGTTACGAAATACAGTAATGTCTCTCTAACTGACGCTCAGATTGTCCACTAAAATGGATAATTTGAGAAGTGGAGATACTACTATTATATTATATTATAATATTAAGAATTACATTAATATTATTGTTATACTATTATATTGTGTTATAATATTAATAATTACATTGATATTATTGTTATAGTGTTATATTATATTATAATATTAATAATTACATTAATATTATTGTTATACTAGTATATTATATTATAATATTTTAAAAATTACATTAATATTATTATTATACTACTATATTATATTATAATATTAATAATTACATTAATATTATTGTTATACTACTATATTATATTACAATATTAATAATTACATTAATATTATTGTTATACTACTATATTATATTATAATATTAATAATTACATTAATATTATTGTTATACTACTATATTATACTATAATATTAATAATTACATTAATATTATTGTTATAGTGTTATATTATATTATAATATTAATAATTACATTAATATTATTGTTATACTAGTATATTATATTATAATATTTTAAAAATTACATTAATATTATTATTATACTACTATATTATATTATAATATTAATAATTACATTAATATTATTGTTATACTACTATATTATATTACAATATTAATAATTACATTAATATTATTGTTATACTACTATATTATATTATAATATTAATAATTACATTAATATTATTGTTACACTACTATATTATATTATCATATTAATAATAATAAACTCTGGAAGAGACGTTGCAAGCATCAGAGAGCTTTTATCGGACAAATCGATCCGAGAACGTACGCAAGAACCATTGTTCTTCGCGTTGCATCTCCGGTTTTCTTTACTTTCTTCGAAATGGAATATTCCGTGTGTCAAACAGACACGCGAACGAGAAACGTTTCGTAGATGTCGGATATCGGTCGCAAGTTGTTACACGCATCGGATCGCAGTGATACAATCGTAAGCTTCTCCGCTAGTTTATCAGGAACAGAATTCGTGGACCGAGGATATGTACATAATATACGTGGTTCGTGCGTCGTTATCGATTAATGCAACGAAATCTATTTCATTTCGACACCGTGTTTATACGCCCTGAATCGATAAGGCGGCATCGTCGTAATATTGTCGTGTCTGTTCGGACACCTTGCGACACTTTCGCGCTGTTCGAAAATCTTCGAGACCTGATGAAAAAAAAAAAATTCGTTTCCCGTGGTAACTCGTCGTTCGTTACCGTCTTGCGGCGATATTGAAGCACGTTGATTGTCGATTATACAACGTGACCGCGAAACGACGGCTGCGACATGCGACATTTTTAAGAACAGAATTTATAGCTCGGTTCTTGTTATCTTTTTTTTTTTATTATTTTACTAATTACAGTGTTTGTGCTGTACACTGTTACTGTACTGTACTACACTGCACTATACTATATATACTATACTATATTATATTAATATTATATTATAATATTATTGTTATACTACTATATTATATTATAATAATAATTACATTAATATTATTGTTATGCTAATATATTATGTTATAATATATTATTATACTATTATATAGTATTATATACTATTATAATATATTATAATATTATTGTTATACTAATATATTATGTTATAATATATTGTTATACTATTATATTATATTATAATATTATTGTTATACTATTATATTATATTATAATATTATTGTTATACTATTATATTATATTATAATATTATTGTTATACTAATATATTATATTATAATATTAATGTTATAATAATATATTATATATTATAATATTAATAATTGCATTAATATTATTCTTATACTATTATATTATACTATATTATAACATTAATAATTACATTAATATTAGTGTTATACTATTATGTTATATTATAATATTATTGTTATACTATTATGCTATACTGTACTATTTCCTAGTAAATATAATTAGCCATATAATTAATACTATTTTATTATTACACTCACGAGGCTGTTCTAACTGAGCGTCGGTTCTCCGTCGACTTCCGATTCAAAGTGGTCCATTTCGCTTCGCGGACGGATATGCATTCCCGACGGACACGGTCGACGACAAATTGAAGTCGACGGAATTTGTTTCGGCGCGAGAATCCTCGGAGCCCACCCACGAGCTTTCGTCGCTCGCGTTACTCGCGCGTTTCTCTTGGAACGCTTTCACAAAGGGTTTCCCGGCCATTCTTCGCCCCTTCCGAAGAATAATTATTTAACCACAGGGTCCGCGCGCGGCTGGCCAAAACCAGCGGTCGGAAGGCTCTAACCGTAATGCGTGCCCTAATCTAAAATGCGTGTCTTCGCTCGGGAAACGACCCGTAAAAAATCCGGACGAAAATCTTGTGACGCCGACAGTTCAAAGTTTCGACTCACGATCTCGTGAGCGCGCGCGCGCGCGCAGAGGTTGCGGTGCGAAGGTTGAATGGAAAAGATCTCCTTCAAGAAATGATTCATCTCTTCCGACGATCTATTAATATAGGTTCACTTGAGATCGAACGGGTCGTCGTTCTTTGAATCTTCGGATAACGAACAGCTGATTGTTGTTGTTATTGTTATTGTAACAGCTGATTGGGTTTTAAAAGTTAACGCGCAAAATAATTTTTCCACGATGTTCGGATTTTTCAAACCGTATTTGAGAAATGTCGCAGCCGATTTTTCTAACAGCGAGTTTGTTTTACAGTTACTCGCTGAAAATATTCGGCCGATTTTTCAGAATTTTTAAGAATAAGACTTAATAATATTTAAGATTTAATAATAAGATTTTTCGGAAATGGATCGAATAGCTCGAATACTTTTGGGTATTAAAACGATGACGTTAAAAGAGATCACTCTTTTATCCGAGTCAATAGTTAATTGTTGCTTAATTAATTGTTAATATAATAATCGGTTATATTATAATAATTTAAATTAATTATAAATTAAGGGGAAAAAATTAATTACTAATTATATTCTAATAATATTCTAATAATCGGTTATATTATAATAATCTAAATTAATTATAAGTTAATAATAATATTGATTAATAATTATATTCTAATAATATTATAATAATCGGTTATACTATAATAATCTAAATGAATTATAAATTAATAATAATATTAAGTAAAATTATTATATATTCTAATAATAATATAATAATCGGTTATATTATAATGATCTAAATAAATTATAAATTAATAATAATATCAATTAATAATTACATTCTAATAATATAATAATTGGTTATAATATATTATAACTGGTTTTGGAAAGGATGATTTGACGGTTTTTTTAAATTAATTTATTATATTATATATTTATATACATATATAAATATATTAATTATAATTAATAATATATATTATATTTATTATATTATATTATTTATTAATTTAACGGTTAACGGTTTAATTTTTATATTTATTATTTATATTTATTTATCATTTACATTTATTATTTATATTTACTTGTCACTTATATTTATTATTTACATTTATTTACATAATTTTATTATTTTCATATTTATTATTATTAAATATCATGACTTCCTACGTCACGGCGCCATGTTGTTCATCGTCGGAAAATTTCGTTTTCATTTCGCGCGTTGACTCGCGTTGTAACGTATAAATATTTCGCTCGGAAGAAGACGCTCGGAAGAGGTTATATATCGCGCACGGACGACGACGTTTCAATTCACGAATCTTGTCTGTCGCGCAGCCTACATTTCTGAACGTCGGGAGCATTTTAGCCGTCGCGTCGGCGGAACGCGGCGGAGAGATCGCGGGAAACGCGTACGTTAACCGAACGGACCAAAAAAGGAGAATGTAGACTCGACAAAAATTGTCTTCCCGACTTCGTCGTGCGCGGAGAGTCGCGAACGAGAGTCTCCCGGAGATGGTGGATTCTTTTACACGGCGATCGGCGCGCCGTGAAATCTCTGCATAATTTCTCTATCGTCGAATCGCGCCGAGCTCGGGAGCTTCTTCGTCCGGAAAACGGAAAAGCACTTACATATTTCTTTGGAGTAACGGTGATCCTGGGCTGGAAGGCAACGTCCTCTTGCCGGAGGCATTTCGAATCTCTGAACTTTCTGCGGAACTTTCTTGAAAACAAGTTCGCCATCGAATGAATCTGCGCCAATAAAAATTCATCGAAATCGACGCAATCTATTTAATGGAAGAAAAACTATATTGGGTTGGCAACTAAGTAATTTGTTCAATGAAATACAAAATTTTTTTCTTACTTGGAACGAAGTTTAATCTGTAATGTATTTTCCATTTTGTTCGATGGCCTTTTGCCATCTCTCTGACAACTTTAAAATTCCACGCTCGTAGAAAGTCTGATCGTTTTCGACCAAAAACTGAGTTAAGTGAGATTTTACAGCGTCGTCATCGTTAAAAGTTTTACCACGAAGGGAGTTGTCCAGGGATCGAAATAAGTGGTAATCCGATGGCGCGAGATCAGAGCTATATGGTGGGTGTGACATCGATTCCCAACCAATATCCATCAATTTTTGTCGAGTGGACAAAGACGTGTGCGGCCTAGCATTGACCTGCTGGAAAATGACACCTTTGCGATTGACCAATTCTGGTCGCTTTTGCTTGACCACTGCATTCAATTTGTCCAGTTGCTAACTTTCACGGATAATAAAAAACAACATAATAATAATAATAATAATAATAATATAATATTATATATATTATATATAATAATAATATATTTCTATATATATTATTATTATATTAATATTATTATATATAATATATAATAATAATATAATATTATATAATATAACATTTATGGATATCATAAAAATGGGAGTGAGAGACATCTATAACTGAAATCGGCAATTACTTAGTTGCCAACCCAATAAAAAGTTCCAGATTTGTGTGGTTTTCCCGAGGTTGTGCTTGTCGCGTTGACCTCCTTCTTCTTGGTGGCTCACTGAATGCTTGAAAAAAAAATATAACCTTAAAGAACCTTTTGTAAAAATATGTTTACTCCGAAAGCTTGAAAGCTTTGGTAACGTAAAAAAGCAATGTACAATTAAAGAAGAAAAGCGCGGTGTTTTCTAGCTCAAATGGAACAGCCATTGTTCGAGCAACGTTCTGAATTAGTGAATTTTCTTCTAAATTAGTAAAAAGAACGTCTGAGAAACTTGACATGGGCGCATGATGCATAATCTACGACAGAAGCACAGATTTTTATAGAAACTGTGTTAACCGCAAAAGGTTTTTCTTCTTGCCCTTTGTACTATGGATTCCTTTCTCACAGGCTACGTTGATTGCACCGCTTTGTTTTGGACCCTTCAACGGCCAGCAACGTGGCATTCGCGTCGTAAATATTTTGTAGAATGTTAAAGAACGAAGACTAAATTAAATGAAGTTTTTAATTTTTAATTTAAAAGAATTTTTTATTTTTCTCTTGTTTTTCCTTTTTAATCGAATTCTCCATTATAAAAGAAATTTGTCCACGATCTCGTACAGAAAAATGAAAAACCATCCCCGTGGATGGAGTGTTGTCAATCATTTTCCTAATAAAATGGGGAAATTTTTGTTTCTTACATGTCTCAGTTTACTTTTATTTCGATATTGTAATTACAGGAGAATCAAATTCCTTTTTGGTTTAGGGGAATTTTTTATTCTATTTTATTCTATTAGTTTATTCTGCATTTTATTCTGTTATTTTATTCTATTATTTTATTCTGTATTTTATTCTGTTATTTTATTCTGTATTTTATCCTGTTATTTTATTCTGTATTTTATTCTATTATGTTATTCTCTATTTTATTCTATTATTTTATTCTGTATTTTATTCTATTATTTTATTCTGTATTTTATTCTCTATTTTATTCTATTATTTTATTCTCTATTTTATTCTCTATTTTATTCTATACTGTTCTACTATTTAATTTATTCCATTTCGAGGAAATGGATAACGTTCGTATGTATTATATATTACTTATTATTAACACAATATGTATTTAGTGAACAGTTTTTTACTATGCGTGTACATTGCTACGGCGCTTTACTGAACTACGCACCTTTAACCTATACAGTGCAGTTCTCGACGAGCTGGCGCAACACGCTCGATCGCAGAGTACCTATACCTAATTTGTAAAGTGCTAGGAATAGTAGCCGTGTGTGTATGTGTGTGTACATTTAAAAGAAAATGAGTTATGTCCAATATTCCGAGAAAATTAAATATTCAAGTTCAAACAAATTCAGATTCAAATAGGTCATTCTCGAGGTTATAATCGAATAGGTTAATGTCAATTTATCGTCGTATAGAGGTCTTATTTTCTCTGTCAAAGTTCGCCTTCGTCGAGAAACCTACAGCAATACCTACGCCGACCCTATCGCTGTTGTTGAACTTTTAAACATTTTTCACTTTTTAAACAATGATCCCGAACACCGTCCCCCGATACCAACTTATCGAAACAAACGAAACGCGCCCGACAGCGCCGTGCGCGCTCGGCGCGAGCGAGACGACGCGAAGGTAGCCGACGAAGCACGAGACAAAGGGAAAACCGGTGAACGCAGGGGACAACGCGACAGAGTTCCGTTCGTAACGAAATGAAACCCGGAGCCAACGTAGCAGAACGAAAAGTAAAGGAACGAAGGACGGAGTTTAATGAAATATTGTGTATCGTAGAATGCGGCGGCGTGGCGGGACGAAGTCTCGCGCAACAGCGGACGTACCGAAACGAGGAGAAACCGGAAGCAAACGGTTTTCGGATGAAACGCTAAACGGAGAGAGAGCCGTGGAAGAAACTAGAATTGCCGGACTAGAGAGCGGGTAACGAACAGAACGGAATTAGGATGAAATACGGAACGGGGAACGCGAAGAAACTCGGAGCGGGCGGACTAGAGTGGCGGCGCGGAACGATCGGAGCGTTAAACCGGTTGCAAAGAAGACATTACATCCGCTTCTTTGATCTTCTTAGCAGTAGTAATATAGCAGTAGTAATATAGCAGTAGACTATCGCGTTTCGAAGCGGTCGACCGAAGCGACTCTTAACGTGATTAATATACAGAAGCGACAACAGGTTCATCTCCTGTGTCTCGGGTGGCTTTTGAGTGTCGCGAATCGTCCTAATCGCAAGGAAGTTCTTCATGCGGTCGCTACAAATTTCAATGAAATTCGCGAGACGATAGCGCTATGGCTCTAAGAAGTCCGGAGGGGGGGGGGGGGGATATAAAGTGATAGTGAAGTGTTAAAGTGGAATTCCGTTTATACAGGGTGTCCCAAAATGATCTCCGTTCGAGGAAACTTTTTTTTCTTTACAAAAATATTTTCCAAGGCATCGTTAACGAATTATTAACGAGAAACGGTCGACCAATGAGAGGCGAGCATGGCTGTCGCGAGGCGGCCGAGCCAATCAGCGGAACTGAGTACAGTTATACTAATTGTCAATAACTATAAAAACGAAGTAATGCAAATATAAACTAATAGTGAAGTGTTACAATAGAATTCCGTTTATACAGGGTGTCCCAAAATGATCTTCGTTCGAGGAAACTTTTTCTTCTTTACAAAAATGTTCTCCGAGGCATCGTTGACGAATTATTAACGTGGAGCGGTTGACCAATGAGAGGCGAGCATGGCTATCACAAGATGGCCGAGCCAATAAGCGAAACTGAGTATAGTTATACCAATTGTCAACTATAAAAACGAATAATAATGGAATAAACGTATCTCCTGTTCTCGAATTGTCCATTTTCGTGGACAATCCGAGCGTCGATTAGGGGAAGAATTTACTGTATTCCGGATGCTAAGCGTCCAGAAAAAATGGACGTTAAGCTGGTTCGAAAATTCGCGAGACGTCGTCGCCTAGGGACGGTAGACGCAAACCTCGTCCAACAGAGATCCGCAGACGCGTAAAAGAAGGCAGTCTCGGCGTAATGGTAAGCTGTTCAGAGCGGATCAGAGTGGATCAGAGCGTAGGAGAGCGGCGTTGGCGGTGGGGCGGGGACGCGAGGGGCGCACGGGACACCGCGTAAAGAGAATTTTCCATGCATGTTGATTAAAAGCACGGCGCCCCTCCCCCTCCTCCTCTGCGCCACACTATTTACGTTCCGCCGTCGTCCGCCGTGAAAAGTCTTTCGCGTCCTCGGCGGCCGTGTGTGCTCAATGATAACTGATAATGACTACAAGAAATGCGTAAAACCGTGATGAAGGTAAAAACGTTGCGCCGAGAGGGCGGGGTCCCGGTTTAGTCTGGTGATTAGTTCCGAGCCGGAGCTGCGTCGCGTGTGTCGGGGCGCCTTATTTCAGCCCGAAATTCATCGGAACGATCTCGATAAGAAAAATTTCATAAAAATTACTCGTGTCCCCTAAGTGTTGGCGGTTTTCTTTTTTTTTCTTTTCTTTTTTTTTACGTGACGTCACAAGAACAACGACACGCCACGGTAAATCGCGATCGTTACGAGCTTGCAGCTTCAACCCTTTCGCGACGGGATTGTTTGCCGGGCAGTTCTTGGGAAGTTCTTGACAGAAACGTGGAACACGCTTGGAGGTTGTAACGCTTATTCGTTGATTCGTTATTCGAGATATTTGTTGATAAATATTCATTAAAATTTCAAGAAATATAAAAAAATAAAATTGAGAAGAAATTATATATAAAATTAAAATAAAAAATAAAATTCAATTTGAGGTATTGATAATTTTTTATTGTTGCGATGCATTTCGAAACAGTTCTCCGTTCACTAATCGATTCTCGTCGTAAATTCGTCGGAAAAAGTTTTGATTGTCCGAGCTATCGCTATATACAGGGTGAACATTTTTTATTAAAGATTATGTTACTTTCAGGGAAATTAGGGGATCCTGACATCATTTGAAGTAACTTTTTCCTTTACAAAAATTGGCTCCGTGGCTTCGTTTACGAGTTATTAACGAAAATCGCTGACCAATTAGAGGCAGGCTCGGCTGGCGCTAGGCGGCCGATCCAACGAGCGGTCGAAGCCCAGTTCCGCTGATTGGCACGGCCGCCCCGCGCGAGCTGATCTCGCGCCTCATTGGTCAACTGTTTTTAGTTAATAACTCGTTAACGACGCCTTGGAGAAAATTTTTGTAAAGGAAAAAGTTACTCGAAATTACTTTTTTGCATAATTGTGTAACAATTATATTTAACGTGTTACAATCGTCATCAATCTCTCCTACTGAAAAACGTAAGTGCACGCTTTGACTGTCGCGCAACCGCGAAACTTTCTTATGATTAGGGTATTTTATTTAAACAAATGAAGAATGAAAAATTGTTGTATATAATATTTATAAAAATATTAATAAAATTAATAAAAATTAATTTCCGAAAATCTAAGCAAATATAATATAATATAATAAGGTGTCGCGCGTGACCAAGAAATTTTATATGCCGCCCGAAACAGGTGGTCGCTCCGCGGAGACAGAAACGGAGACGGAGAAACTGAGTGCCGGTGGATTCCACAGGTGTCTGTAAAAGTTTGTCAAACTCGGCGGATTACCACGACTATATATATATATATAGTCTTAGCTTTTTTGCGTCTTTTAACTTACCTCCAATGCGCAAAACTTCTATCCTATGTAAAGCTTTTTTTTTAAGTGGTTCGGGTAATCACTCCTGCGAACCGTTTTCATGGAAATGCTGTATCGAAGACAAATTATAGGATAAAATAGGATGAACGGTTTTTTCGATGCCAATTATACTATTTCATTTAATTAAATTAATCCCTTGCGTACCATTTTCTTCGTAATTATAATGATCAGAAGTTTTTCGATTGTAATAATTTTTAAGAAGAAAAGAAATAATTTAGATTTATTGTGTGTGTCTACATTTACTTAAATGTTTAAATACTGATGACAAGAAAAATCATATATATTATATATTTTATATATTATTTTCTTATTATGTTATACAGGGTGTCCCACAATTATTTTAACAGCCGAAAATGAGGGGTAGCTGAGGTCATTTGAAGTAACTTTTTCCTTTGCGAAAATGCAATCCGCGGCTTTGTTTACGAGTTATTAACGAAAAACACTGGCCAATGAGAGGTGACGGTGCGAGAGAGAGGGTCCGCGAGAGAGTCCGCAGCACGAGGCTTTGACAGAAGGTCGGGACGGACTCGAGCCGCGATCGAAGTATTGAACAAGTCACAAGGCGAGAACTTTACGGATTTTTTTTACTACATAACAGTGATATTTTTAAGAAAAACGCTGTTCACCTTTACTTTAGAACGTCTGAAGAATATTTACTAATTTTTCGGACCCGAAATAATATGAAGTTTAACCGTGACAGCTGTTTTAATTTTCTGGTGTGCATGACACCTCGTGTGTACCATATGAAATTTTTATGCAAGCTGTACAGTGAAGATTAACGAATGATTTGCAAAGCTGATTTAATAATAAATAAGGGACGTAAAGGATTTGTTTATTAGAGAGATATGAAAAATATTATCAGTAAGAAACTCACCCATTTAGTTGAGGATGCATTTGCTGGCTGAAATTCATGATGTCGAAGGGCACTGACCTTGTACAACGTACAGCTGATCTTTCACTGCACTGTCACTAAACACTGATCACTTAATTAATCACTGATAATCCGAATCACTTGTGGATATTTAAGAAAGATCACTGAGACTCGTTCGCGGATAATCGTTTATTCGACGCGTTCGTTCGGAAGTCGACGTTTCACTGCCAAAAAATCGAGGAAATAACACCCGATACTATTTTCTTCGAAGCGCAGGGTAACGCCAAATGAAATAAACAAGATATGCCGAGACGTAAACTGTGTCCGACCCGCTGTCACCCTGCGCTCTTAGAACGTAATTAATGGCCGTGCGAAGAAAATGGTATCGAGTGTCATTTCCTCGGACGGCCGAACGAAGAACAACAAGGATCCACAGTCAAGGCCTGAATTTTTCGGCAGTGAAACGTCGACTTCCGTACGAACGCGTCGAATAAACGATTATCCGCGAACGAGTCTCAGTGATCTTTCTTAAATATCCACAAGTGATTCGGATTATCAGTGATTAAATAACTGATCAGTGTTTGGTGACAGTGCAGTGTAAGTGAACTTCGCAAATAACCATACCAGAGGTTCCACCGACAGTATCCCTCGAATGTTGCGGTCATCGACCTGGGATCAGCTGTTCGTTGTACGAGGTCAGTACGTACGAGTCAGCAAATGCATCCTCAACTAAATGGGTGAGTTTCTTATCGATAATATTTTTCATATTTCTCTAAAAAACAAATCCTTTACGTACCTTAACGCGATTATTTATTATTAAATCAGCTTTGCGAATCATTCGTTGAATTCTGTTCGTACACGGAATTATTTAAATTAAAATATCATTTACGAACTTTGTTAATCTTCACTGTACAGCTTGCATAAAAATTTCATATGGTACACATAAGGTGTCATGCACACCAGAAAATTAAAACGACTGTCACGGTTAAACTACATATTATTTCGAGTCCGAAAAATTAGTGAATATTCTTCAGACGTTCTAAAGTAAAGGTGAACAGCGTTTTTCTTAAAAATATCACTGTTATGTAGTTAAAAAAATCCGGAAAGTTCTCGCTTCGTGACTTGTTCAATACTTCGAACGCGGCTCGAGTCCATCCCGACCTTCTGTCAAAGCCTCGTGCTGCGGACTCTCTCGCGGACCCTCTCTCTCGCACCGTCACCTCTCATTGGCCAGTGTTTTTCGTTAATAACTCGTAAACAAAGCCGCGGATTGCATTTTCGCAAAGGAAAAAGTTACTTCAAATGACCTCAGCTACCCCTCATTTTCGGCTGTTAAAATAATTGTGGGACACCCTGTATATTTAATAGGTTATAGTTTTAACCCCTTTCCATAGTTTGACGAGTCTGACACGTGATGAAGACATGTTATATATCATAATATAATATTATATATTATAATATAAATAATAATAATTAATATTATATAATATAATATACTTCTATTCAATATAATGCAACAAACATTTTTCAAACAATTCCATAAAATATCGTATCTAGAAAATAATGCAAAAAGGAGAATACGATCACAAACAGATTGGCAGTGTAAAAAACTTGAGCACCACTCGTTAATTTCTGTCGCGAACAGTATTGCCAGAGAATTGATGGCGCGAGGGGAATCGCGTTGCCTTCCCCTGCCCCGCAATCGTCGACAAGCGGAAGTTGTAGTAAAATATCGAGGACACGTAGCAGCAGCACTGAATCGTCACGCGACGATGCGTAAAGGTCGCTTTTCGGCCACGACGTCCGCATCGTCGCGGCTTCGGTGTCCTCCCGACCGAGACTGTCCGGTAAGAGTGGGGGAGAAAGGAGCCAGCGGACGATCACGAGCGAGCGAGCGAGTGAGTGGGGGAGGGGTGGCTCCACGCGCCGTCAATTCCCTGGCGACGCTGGCCACGAGAAACTGCGAGACGCGTAAATTCAAGTGAAACAATTGAGTTCCGTTGGTTTCTTAGCGAACGAAGACGGCGCGAAAGAAAACCGAGCGGCGGATCTGACGGCGCGCGAGCAAAATCTGGGAGCAATCTGTGCGAATCCCGGGCCCCGTGGGTGCATCTTGTTTGTTTTTGTGGGCGCGCTGCGACGGGACGCGGCACGGCACGGCGGCACGGTACGGCGCGGCACGGCGCTGCCCGACCGCAGCCGAACAGGCGCGTTTCGCGCGTAACAGAAGAACACCACGCGTTCCTCGGGCGGACGCGTGGATGCGTGCACGGTCGTTGTCGTCGGGACACAAAGGACGCGATAAACCGCACGGTAGGAAGAAATTCTCAGGGGACAATGCGCGGCGACGCTAAGGGTGGCGGCGGCGTCGCCGGAGCCTCGGGAATATCCGGTTTCCTTCGGTAGGACGTACATTCTGCGGTCAGCATTCACGAGGCTGTGAATAACGCGCGGACGCGTGAATTTCGCAAGACGGCTCGTTCGGACGCCGGTGCCCCGAAACTTGGATGGTTTCGGTTCCCATGGCCGCCGAGGGTTGCTCACGGAGATCCGGGTTGCGGCGGTTTCGATACGTTCGCGACGACGTGCGGTCGGGCTGTTCGCCCGCCGGAATTGTTCTTCTCACTCGACGTGTCTGGGATTAATAATCTAATTTAATAAATAATTTAATAACTTGTTTACCGTATTTTAACTTGGAAGAAATAATGGACGAATGTGGACGAATGAAAATAATTATTTGATTTAAAATATTGTTTTTATTATTTATTTGTATATCGTCGGGATAATTTTAAACATTAACGAACAAATAGTATTATTTGCATTGTATTTTATTATTAAATTGGAAACAATCAAAAGCAAGTTAAAGATCATGGAGAACTCTTTGCGAAACTATTAAAATGTATTAAAAACTATTGAAGATTATTGCGAAGTATTGCAAATTATTGAAAATAGTAAAAGCCAGTAAAAACAACTCGAAACTATTCGAGAGAATTGTATATTTCGGTTAGTGTCTCATTTGATAATATAATAACTTTTATTATTTTTATTTAGTTTTTACTATTTTATTTATATACAATAATAATAATTATTATTTATATATTATATTTATTAGTTTTTATTTTACTATTTTATTTTTATTTATTTATATTTTTAATTTCTATTTAATATTATTAAATAATATTATAAATCACGTGTGAATGTTGTATTTAACGTTATAGCGTAATTTTGTTTTTGGAAATTCTCGTCTAGATTCGTAATCGGCGACCGTGAAAACCTCCGATTATAAATTTTCAATTAAATCCGGCTTTGTTTTCGCGCGCGCGCGCGCGCGCGTGTGTGTAGCTAAATTTTCGGGTGCGCCGCGGTATTGCGAGAGTAAATCAATATTGTTAACCGTTAACTAAAACCGAAGTCGGTAACTCAGCCGTGGTCGCCCAATGTGGCGGCGGTTCGCCCCGGCGCCTTTTCCCATGAAACGGTGGCGCAAATACCGAGATGCTGTAGGGCTCCGTATCTCCAAACAAGCTAAATGTTAGTTCCCGATAGCTTATCTGCTAACTACTCCGGAATTGGTTTCGTCCGCGGTAAGGGCAAGGGAGAACTCTGTAGGAAAAGGAGGAAAGGGGGGGAAGGGCGGAAGGACCGCGAGCTTGTCGAGGAGGCGTGTCGCACAGTTGAGCATTAGATCCACGAAGCTGGTCAAAATACGATTATTTAAATACCGCGTCAGATGCATAGTATTGATTGTCTGAGCTATTGCAGTATACAGGGTGTAAATTTTTTTATATTAAAAAGTATGTCGCATCCGGGAAATCAGGGGTTCCTGACATCATTTCAAGTAACTTTTTCCTTTACAAAAATTCTCTCCGAAGCATCGTTAACGAGTTATTAACGAAAAACAATTGACCAATGAGAGGCGAGGATCAGCTGGCTCGCGGCGGCCGAGCCAATGGGCGGAACGGGGCTTCGTGCGCTCGTTGGCTCGGTTACCTCGCGCCAACCGAGCTCGCCTCTCATTGGTCGCTGTTTTTCGCGAATAACTCGCAAACGAAGCCGCGGATTGCATTTTCGCAAAGGAAAAAGTTGCTTCAAATGACCTTGGGAATCTCTCTGTATAATTATATACGCTTGTACCTGGATGGCTGGCGTAAACATAATTCTTAGACCGAAGCTGACGCTAATTGCCTTAAATCTGATTCCAAAACGGAACTAAAAATGGTATTGATGTTTATTTAATAATTTTACAAGATAAGCGTGAACAATATTGTGGTTAGTGAAGATGTGTTTAATGTTTAATATTCAGAGCGAGATGATTTTACTTCACGCGGCTCCTCAATGGTAAGAGCGAACGTTCATCGAGCGAACATCGCTGTCGATTAATGCCTGCCATTGACGAATACTGGATTCATTGAATTCTCGCCGGTCAAGACGGGAGAGGCCTGTGGAACGTGTATTGGCGATTTCAATGCAGCTCGGATGGACGAGCCGGGTGAATTGCATCGTCGCCTTCCAATCGGTTCACCCGGCTAAGCTGATTATCGAAGACCACATGCTCGACTGTCGATAGTAAGGATGCTGCCTCTGGTTTATTGACGTTCGGAAACCCAGCCGCTAGGCGTTGTCCGAATGAAAAGCCGGCGGGCAATTCTGCAACGATCGCGGGAGTACTTGGCCGTGAATCGGGAAGAAACCGCGGATTTTCGCGTGGAAATTTTTATTCGTTCTCGAAGGATTTCGTCGAAGAGATTTACGCGACGCGCGGTACGTCGAACATACGGGGAATCATCCGAGAAAAAAAATGAAATTTTGCGTCTTTTACAAGTACAACGTGGTTTATAAAAATTTGTTTTTTTTTTAAACATAAAAATACATTATAATATAAAAATAAATTATTTGCGAAAATACAATTTCTTGGGCGCCGTTAAATTGTTTTACGTAACGTAAATATATGTATAATAGCGTGAATGTACACAAATATGCAACGCAAGTAACGTAAATATGTGTGCGTATAATAAAGTGATATAAAAATAGCTGTCTCGATGAACCCTCGTTGCTGACCTATATAAATAATTATAAAAATTTAAAGAGCAGCTACGAGCAGATAATTCTTTCACGATACTATGAAAATGTTTTTGTTAGCAATTTTTATACGAACTAATTTATTGAAGCACTTATCGTAATAAAAATTGTAGGAAGTTTAAGAAAATATTGTTATAAATTGTTATAAAACAATATACAGGATGTTCCAAAATTATTGTACAAGCTGAAAATGAGGGATTCCCGAGGTCATTTGAAGTAATTTTTTCCTTTACAAAAATTTTCTCCGGGGCATCGTTTACGAGTTATTAACGAAAAACAGCGACCAATGAGAGATCGCGTACGGCTGACGCCCCGCCCTCACGACCGCTGCCGCTGCGTCACACGCCCCGCCCTCGCGACCACTGCCGCTGCGTCATACCGCCGGCGCGACGCGGCATTGGCCGCGAGAACGGAGCGCCGACCGCACTCGCTCATTAGGGCGAATTTACTGCGCATCGAAAATACCTAGTAAACAGTGGATAATAAAATAACAAAAGAGCAGAGTAATCACAGTTTAATTAAAAAATAATTACTATTACTAGTTAATTACTACTTACCTTAAAATATACCGGCAGCGTGCGAAAGTTCTCGAACAAACAGCCCGCGCCGTATTGTCTAAGGATGATAGTTTTCTATTTTCCTGAAACTAATGGATACTCGGGTAGAGTGTAGAGCGGTGATTTTAAGAGCAGACGGGACTGCATAGTTTGTCTTTTGATATTTTAGTTCCCACGGCAACGCATTGTGTGCGACTCGGTGAAACAACAACGGCGTAAAATAATGGTCGCTTTGACCGACAGCCGCGCGTCCGACGCACAGCGCGACATTTTAACTGTGCGAATTTCATTTTCTCGACTGTCGCGGTCGTTCCCCGCGTGTGTTCCATTGCTGCGTTTCCGCTCGGCGATTTCCATGCGCGACGCGACGGGTCGCGGCGATTAAATTTCTCCGGGACCTTCCGTTGGTCCGCGGAGAAGAGTGACGGCGGAGGAACAGAGGAAAGCCGGGACGCGGACGATGATTCGTGGCTTCCGATTCGGCGTGCGGACCGCGAAACATGACGATGGAAGTCTCTCGCGGAGTCTCGCTGTCTCTCCGCTGTTGCTAACGAACGACGATCGACGAGAGCGACGTCGGCAAGGAAATCGATGCCCGGGGTGCAACGAACTTGACGCGGGAAGCTCGTCGACGGGATTGCTAGTTGGTGGAAAGAGCGAGATTGAACGACGCGGTGCGGTCTGAGTTGACGCGTGCACATGACACGCGTCAAACGCATTCCCCGCTGTTGCGGCCGCGCTCCCCTCTCCCGGCAACCCCCGCGCGATCTCCGCCGGCCGCTGGTCGGCCTCTCGCGTCATTCACCGGTTCGTTTGTAAATTTAATAAAAGGTCGTCGCGTTTGCTTCGTGCTCGTTTTGTTATTATTTTTTCGAGGCGCCTACTTGCCGGCGTCGCGCGGTGATGCGAGCAATGGAGAAAAATAAAAAAATCAATATTTTCTTTTTTATAACGTGATCGTTAATATAGGGTCTTTATTCGTACGTGAACGATTAAAAAGATAACGAAGAAGTTAACCTCGATACTCGAGAAACGCGTTAGTGGACAACGATCTGTAGTAAATTCGCGCTAATTGACGCTCGGATTGTGCACAAAAATGGACAATTTGGGAAGAGGAGGTACGATTATTCGAGCCTCGCGGCTCGCTTTTATGGTTACCGATTGTCAACAGTTGTAAAAACGTAACTGCGAGGCACGAATAATCGTGTCTCCTTTTCCCAAATTGTCTATTTTCGTGCACATTCCGAGCGCCATCTGTGGAGAATTTACTGTACTTGCCTTTGCTTCCTCGAGCATTTGCCTGTTACATCGCGCAGTGTTTTTAACGTCGAGTTATTCAAAGTACGCGGCAATAAATGTAAACGTGAATGGATTATTCGATCGAAGATACTAAACGCATGCCATTTTGATCGCGAAACGGTTTAATTACTTATCGTATATTCAGTTTTATTGTCGCGAAGTTACGCATCCGTCAAGGACCTGCTGTATACGTTCGATCATCTTTAACCTAACTTTTCTTCGAAAAGGTAAAACATGTCCTGGGATCTCAACGGTAAATTATTCCTTGAACCGTTCTCGACATTGTTACATAAAATTGTCTCGCAGTGGTCTGCATTTGTAATTGTAATCATGGTTTACTAAAACATGTTTAATAAAACAAAATCGTTGCACGAAAAGCTTCCTTGTAAATATCTTATAAACAATATACTATCGATGTCTGATTTTTGCAAATATTTTCGCACATGATTTCTTATTATTTATTAACCTGTTGCGTTGGAATATTTGTCGCTTGTTTATGCGTTATGTTCAAATATGACAAGGTTACCCGCCACCTAGTAATTCTTAATAAAACATGATTCGAATAAAAATTGGTCGGTGCACAGTTTCTAAAAAATTACAATACTAAATGTTGATGAAAATAACTGTACATTATTTAGGCACAAATCGACTCATCTTTGCATTCCTTTTAAAAAATTATCAACGTATTTGGCTCGAAAATTAATTAGTATAGAAGCTACGATTATTGTCCGGAACAGCTATGATTATTGTCCCGTGAGATCGCATCACTGCGCGTTGCGTTCTCAAGCGTTCTGTTTCACGCTAAATCTTGTTCAAATGACCTTGTTACGCGTTCGCCTTCCGCGAAGCATGCGGGATCGAATTAACGCTGAACGTATCGAGCCCTAAGAGAATCTAACCTCTCGACATTTTTGTTATTGTAACGTAAGGCTTCGATTAAGAAATCAATCGTCTCATTTTCCATGAAAGAGCCTTTGTAATTCGAGCAACTTTAAAACAAGCAATGCCATATAGGACGTCGTATAGTACGCGCCATTTAAAATAACAAAGTTAACCTCTCTACGTCTCTTCTATGCTTCCACTTGCAGTAATATAATTTATGTTATGTGATGCGTATTATTAAACCTTGTCAATTTTGTGAGCAACATTTTCTTGCGTTGTTTGGAAATATCCAAGAGAGAGAGAGGATATCTTTATTTATTATTATTATTATATATTTATATAAATATAATATAGTATTGATATATATTATGATATAATATAGTGTTAATATATGTATATTATAATACAATATAGTATTGATATATATTATAATATAATATAGTGTTAATATAGGTATATTATAATACAATATAGTATTAATATATATTATAATATAATATAGTGTTAATATAGGTATATTATAATACAATATAGTATTAATATATATTATAATATAATATAGTGTTAATATATATTATAATATAATATAGTGTTAATATATATCATAATATAATATAGTGTTAATATATATTATAATATATTTATATATTATATATTTATTATAATTATTGTTATTATTATTATATATTCCTGTAACATACTGTGCACACTATCTATCTGTAGAGTTTTCTTTACTTTTGAGTACGCACTTATGAAGCAGGAGTTTTTTATCGTTTTCGAGTGCATCTTGTTTAGTCGTTCGCTCTTCGTCAGTTCTTTCCCCCCCCCCCCCCCCCCCGCGTCTCTCCCGCCAAGGGACGATTACTTTCGGCTCGTTCCTTATCTTTGCATCGCGAAGCGACGCTAACTAGCCACTCGAGTAACACATGGCAGCGGCATGCGGAGCGCGGAGAGAGAGGGAGGGGGTGCCCGGTGCCACGGCCCCGGCGTTCAAGGAATGTGTCGCGGCGTGCATCCAACCCTCTCTAATCCCGTTTCTCCTCCTTATCTACGCCGAGATAAACACGGCAACGAAAGAACGAACGGGAGCGAGCCGAGAGAACCGGCTGCCGGCTGCGCTGCTCCCGAGGACATGATGATGCCCGCAGAAACGCGGGCATGAGTTGAACAGGCCGAGAGCCCCAGAATACCGCGCGAACCATCCCCGGTTGTATATATTGGATCAGAAAGACGGTTTCGTTTTATGAAATCAACAATTTTATTACTAATATTTATTTGTTCGCTTAACATCAAGACGAGTATACTCGTCGCGACGCGAAATACTGCCGAATTCTCCTTGACGAGTATACTCGTCGGACACAGCTAACCGGTTAAGGGAACATTCTCTTTTGAAGGGAGGTCGCTAACTTTTAAGCGCGACGAGTATACTCGTCGTGATATAAAATACTGCCGAATTCTCCGTGACGAGTATAGTCGTCGAACAGAGCTGACCGGTTAAGGGAACATTTTTAAGTGCGACGAGTATACTCGTCGTGATATAAAATACCGCCGCTTCTCCTTGACGAGTATACCCGTCGAACGTAGCTAACCGGTTAAGGGAACATCCTCTTTTGAAGGGAGGTCGCTAGTTTTTAAGCGCGACGAGTATACTCGCCGTGATATAAAATACCGCCGCTTCTCCTTGACGAGTATACTCGTCGAACATAGTTAACTGGTTAAGCGAACTTCCTATTTTGAAGGGAGATCGCTACCTTTTTCCGTGCGACGAGTATACTCGTCGCGACACGAAATACTGCCGAATTCATCTTGACGAGTATACTCGTCGGATACAGCTAACCGGTTAAGGGAACATCCTCTTTTGAAGGGAGGTCGCTAGTTTTTAAGCGCGACGAGTATACTCGTCGTGATAAAATACTGCCGCTTCTCCTTGACGAATATACTCGTCGAGCATAGTTAACTGATTAAGCGAACTTCCTATTTTGAAGGAAATCGCTAGTTTTTAAGCGCGACGAGTATACTCGTCGTGATATAAAATATTGCCGCTTCTTCTTGACGAGTATATTCGTCGAACACTACTAACCGGTTAAGAAATTGAATTTTTTCCGTGGCGATTCTCTCGGCGAGACCACTGTGCGGCGGTCGTATCGTCTGATCGATCTCCGTGGCTAGTAACCAACGCGCGAAAACGTTGGTAGTACGAAAATGCCGATGTTTGTGTCGGTCCGTAGCCGGCGCATCGATCCGGTCGGTCCATCCATCAAAAGAATCGTGTCAGCGAATGAGTCGCCGGGCGGCCCCGAACCCTGCCAGGCGAAACAACTCGCCGCATTCCAAAACACTCGGGTTTTCGTCGGTTAAACGCGCGCGCGCAACCGAATTCTCACGCCAGCGTGTGTTTCGCCGTATTTCGTCATCTCGAAACAGCCGATATACATAATTAGGATAATTGAGAACACGTCGAATAGCCGACGGACGGCTCGTATAATTTCCTACGGTGCATGGAAACGAGGCCGCGAGGATCCTAGGTCTCTCTCGCTTCTTACGATTTGGAACGTCTTCCTCGAACTCGTCGACAAAAACCTTGGTATCCTTCCCGAAGGCGCAACTGTGGTAGGAATGGTGGGGGGGGGGGGGGCTCGTCGTCGTCACCGCGCGTCACGCGCGTGCCCCGACAGTTTCAAAGGAACAGGCACGAACGACACAAACCTTTCCGTTGATCGATCGATCCATCGATCCTCCAAGCGAACCTGTCGATCATTCCGATCGGAGACACGCGAGTTCTAATTAATTTATTCGTAGAGTCGGCGCGGAGGACGTCCTTTCACCGTCTAATTCTTTCTGTAGAAGAAATAAAAACGGACGTAATTGTAATATAATATTTTATATATTATATTTTTTTCATATATTTTATACATATACAAATTTTATTTTGTATACATACATACATTTTATACATAATCAAAAATTATCGTACTAAACGATCGGAAATATAAATCTCTTCTCGTAGCGTTTAGTTCGCCGTTTTACCGGAGACTGTCTTTCATAGTCTTGTCACGGATCGAGTAACGCGTCTTTCTTGCTTCAGTTTTCGTATTTCGTACAATTGAGCAACATGCTTTTTTTGAGCGTAAATAATAATACCATCGGTGAAAGAAAAATAAATTTCTACATTACACACATGATGTCCCAAAATTATTGCACAACTAGGAAATGAGGGATTCCTGAGGTCGTTTGAAGTAACTTTTTCTTTTACAAAAATTTTCTCCGAGGCATCGTTCACGAGTTATTAACGAAAAACAGTCGACCAATGAGCGGCGAGCTCTGCGCGCGGCGCGAAGCGGCCGAGCCAACGAGCGCGCGAAGCCCGGTTCCGCGCATTGGCTCGGCCGCCTCGCGCGAGCCTTGATCTCGCGTCTCATTGGTCAACCGTTAATAACTTGCAAACGAGCTTCGGAGAAAATTTTTATTAAGGAAAAAGTTGCTTCATATGACCTCGGGAATCCCTCATTTCTCGCTTCTACAATAATTTTGGGACACCCTGTAGAATATTCCGCGATGTTCGCGCGAGTGTCTTATAATTTTATCGCGACGCTTATCTATATGCTATCCATGTTAAAGAGAGCTTAAGGAATGGAAGAAACGTTCCAGATGCCGATTATCCTCCGAGTTTCAGAATTTCATGAATTTCCGGGTCGGGGATTATCCCTCTTTAGCGTTTTTAGTGTTAACGATATCGATCGGCTCAGCCGATTTTCGGACACAGCTGCCGAGGTGCATTTCGGGACGAACGGTTCTCTTCAACCGTTTTTCGGTAAGACGTCCAAGTTCGTCCAGCCTCGCAGAAGTTCGGTCCCCCTCCCCCCGCCCCGTGTTACTGAAAGGTCCGCACCGCATCCCCCGCTGGTTCCGTTCTTTGAGCTCGCGTTGCCCGACGCTTTCCCGTTTCACGGCTGGCCTTTTCTTTGCTTGCGCGCAACAGAATGCCGCCGGTGCTCTCGTGTGTGCGCGCGCGTGTGTGTATGCGTCGGTGCGTGAGCGTAGCGCCGCGCGCGTTTCGTTATCTAACTACCGTGCTCTGTTTGACGTTGGACCCTTCGGTAAACAGTCGCGGAGGCTTCTCGCAGCCGCTAGCACAACCCGCCGCGGCGGCGGCGTCTTCCGAATCGAGCCGACTAGTAGACGAGGAGAGCCGAACCCAACGGAATCGCTAACTACGCTAACCATAGAATTCTTTACACCGAAAGACACGGCCTCCGGCTCGCGGATCGAAACTGACATAACCTCGACGGTAGCATCGAAATGTCATCCATAGATCTGAGATCTTTATGGCGCGTAAAAGTCATCCCGGAGACCCGTACGAACACACGATTATACGAGTTTCAATGCCGTTAAGTTTTCTATTTCGTTCGTCGAATCCCATCGGCGACGGGGAATAAAACGGCGCCGTAATTATTCGCCGCGATCTTCGGCCCCTCCCATAAAAATCCCGAATTTGCATAGAGACGCACAATTAAGTTGTCGGGCCTGGCCTGGACCAATCGCGACGCGGGGGGTGGACAGCTCTCTGTTTTATACGGTAAATATCTTTCATCGAGTACCTTCGACGCTGTAGAGCTCCTGTGTAAAGGTCTTTTATGAGAAACCTTCACGAGGTGCCGGCGTTTTTTTACTAAATTGAAACACTGATTTTAGAGATAAACGAAATTACGATTAATTAATTTTAGGCCCGACTTTTCGATCTCTCTGACGTGATAATCATATCTGGCACAATTTTATCGCCACGTCTCTCAGACGTGATAAGCGTTCTAGGCTCGACTCTTTAACCACGTCTCTCGGACGTGATAAGCGTTTTAGGCTCGACTTTTTTACCACGTCTCTGAGACGTGATAAGCGTTTTAGGCTCGACTCTAAGACGTAATAATAGTTTCTGGCCAGATTTTGACCACGTCTCTCAGACGTGATAATCATTTTAGGCTCGACTTTTTGACCACATCTCTAAGACGTGATAATTATTTCTGGCCTCCTCTTTCGACCACGTCTCCCAGACGTGATAATAGTTTCTGGCTCGATCTTTCGACCACGTCTCCCAGACATGATAATAGTTTCTGGCTCGATCTTCCGACCACGTCTCTCAGACGTGATAATCATTTCTGGACAGACTTTTTGACCACGTCTCTCAGACGTGATAATCGTTCCTGGGCCGATTTCTCGACCACGTCTCTCAGACGTGATAATTTCTGTCTCGATTATCTGACCACGTCCCTCAGACGTGGTTGTAGGGAAAAGAGACAAAGCAATCGGACAACTCGCTTTTTAAAGAAATCAATCAAATCAAAACAATCAAACGCAGCAGAATGATTTCCTTTCCTTATCTCATTTTAAACAAAAGCGACCCGGGTCGTCGCGATTCTCGTCTTCGCGACAGTTAATCACTAGGATAATAATCGATGCGCTATCAGTCGGTCACTTCGGTCACTTCACATCAGTTCGAAGAAAGTGTGGGGGAGGGGGGGGGGAAGGATAAGAAGCAAAAATTGAGGAAGAAGAGGTTGAGTGCGTGGCGCGACCTTCTGGACTCCGATTCGAGGCAAGGAACTGTATTCTCCGATAGGGGTCCGGGAAAGAAAGGAGGAAGGAAGGAAGGAAGGAAGGTAGACGGGCAAGCAAGCAGACAGCTAGCCAACTATCCAACTAGCCAGGCAGGCGGGCAGGCGAGCGAGCGAGCGAACAATCAGGCAGGCGGTGAGGCCGGGTTAGGGGAGGAAGGATCGCGAGGAGGAGAGGGCTTCTACCTTCGAGAAGGTCCCTCCGACAGCTATAAATTACCGGCTAATATCTCATAATTACCGAGCGAACCAGACTTTAGGAATGCCACGGCAACGAGTCAGCGTGCAGGTACGCGAACAGCCCATGGACGCCCATGGTCTATCGCGAGGAGATCGCCACACAGACACTGTGTGAGAAGGCTTTCTTCGTCCGTTTTGGGTCCGTTTTGGGTCTGAACGTCGTACGCCATAAAATGAACGTCTGTTTTGCGACGTCTTTAAGACGTCTGTTTCTAGCCGTCTTTAAGACGTCTTTAATACGTCTGTTTCAAGTCATCTTTAAGACGTCCGTTTCTAGATGCTCTTAAGATACTTAAAATATTTCATCAAGGCGTTTTTTTATGTTTCCATAGCTTTTTAAATAAATCAGTCAATTAACCAGAAGATAAAAATGACGATGCGAATTTTGTTTCTTTTTATAGAAATTGGGGAGCGTTTTATTCAGTCAGTAATTTATTTTCTATAAAGATAGCTTTTCTAAAAGTTCACCCGTTATACTAGTGACCGCCGCTAAAACGTCTTAAAAACGTCCATTAAACGTCTTGATTTGTAGTACAGGACGTTTCTAAGCCGTTCGTAAGCCGTTCGTGAGAAGGCTTTCTTCCCTTCGAGAGAACGGTCGCAACCGTTCCCCCCGCTGAGATTTTCCATGCTTTCGCGATTCGTCAATTTTCTCTCGTTCTTTTCTTTTTTTTTTTGCCACCTGCCTTCTTCCGTGCGACGCACAATGACGCGAGAAATGGAAAAAGTCGGAAAATCAATGTATCTTTTTTGCGTAACGTAATCGTAATCCAGAATCTTTGCAAAAATAATATTAGTACTATATAATATAATATAATATCAGTATTATATAATATAATATTAGTATTATATAATATAATATAATGTTAGTATTATATAATATAATATAATATAATATAATATAATATAAGTATTATAGAATACAATATATATATAATATTAGTATAATATAATAAAATAATTGTTATTCTTTTACTTCAAAAATATTGAAATCTTTTAAAATATCATTTTCGAACAGTCTCTTTCGCATTTCGAGCTCGACAGCTTCGACGCGAATAATAAACACGTTTCTCCGGTTCGTTATTTTCACGGAGAAAAAGAACGTTCAAATAGCTATTATCCGCGAGTCCTTTCTAATTTTCGCCTGGTAACGTATTCAAATGAGAATTTCCAGAGAAAGATCCGCCGCGTAATAATGACCGTGCAACATGTCTTCTTCGAAAAGTGGCCATTACGTGTGTCCCGTTAACCTCGAATTCTTTTTTCTTTTTCAGGTAAGTACGGCGCGTTCTCAAGGCGACGATCGGCGGTTATCCGAGAAAATTCTTCGCAAGCGTGTTCCACGCGCACGGTAAAAAAAAACTCCAAGCCCAATCTCTTGCCCCCCCCCCCCCGTGTATTTATCCAACGATTCTCGAGTCCGCGGAGACACCGACTGTAGCGCTCGCTTTTACCGATAACGACCGTTAATCGCATTAGCAAACACGATCATCCCTCTTCGGGTTTCATGGCTACCTACGCGTTCGCAAATTCGCGACACGACCGGTTTTAGCCGCGCGTGTTTCTCTTCGGGCGGTTCGCCCGAAAACCTGGAAAATTCTTATTGTTTTTATCTCGCGAACGATTACGGTTCTAATGGCCGATAAGCCATTCGATTTCGCCGCGATAACGACTCCGTAGCTTGTTTGCCTCCTCGTATCTATCGCGGAAAGAATTGGACAGTTCTTGTTTTCGGTCGATATAAGAGACACAAACATAACCTTTCGATGGACGGAGAAGCATGCTAAAATTCGTAAGAAAATTATTGAATATTTAACGAATAGCCCTGTTATTGCTTCGTTTGATGCTGTGAAAGAAACAGAATTACTTACTGTATTATTTCATATTACAGTAAATTTCACCTAATTGACGCTCAGATTGTGCACAAAAATGGACAATCTGGTAAGAGGAGATACGATTATTCGAGCATCGTGAATAATCGTATCTGCACTTCTCGAATTGTCCATTTTTGTGCACAATCTGATTATTATGTTAACATCCGGAAAAGAATGGTTCCTGAGATCATTTGAAGTAACTTTTTCCTTAGCGAAAATGCGATCCGCGGCTTCGATTACGAGTTATTAACGAAAAACACTGACCAATCAGGGGCGAGCTCGCCTAGCGCTACAGGCGGCCGAGCGAGCCAATCAGCGGAACTGCGCTTCGTCCACTCGTTGGCTCGGCCGCCTTGTGCCATCTGAGCTCGCCTTCCACTGACTAATGTTTTGAAATGACCTCAGGAAATACTACATAATCTCCGGGTATTAACATAATTATGGTACACTCTGTATAGCAATAAAATCGTAAATGAGTCAAATTGTCATGCTCCGGCAATCTAGTGTTAAGCAGGTTCGAGTTGAGGGTGATTTCCATTGAATCGAGGAGATTAAATTTGTCCCGCGTCTTCGCCGCTTGTCGTTTCGCTTGGAAATTTTTATCGCGAACGCGTAAAATGCGCGGACCAAGTTATTAGAATATCGCCTCTCGCGTGCCTCGTAAAGGCTTGGGTAAGTGTAAGTGTTGCTACGGTTTCTGAATGAAGGCGAACTTTGACGGAGAAAATAAGATCTTTTACGCCAATAAATTGACAACTCGAGCTCTACACCTATTATTCCTTAACCGGAATATTTACTTTTCCCAAAATATTGAATCTCCGAAAGCACGAATTCCATTGAAATTTGTAAAAAGTGTAATGCAAAGAAACCATACGTGTGCATATGTATCTATTACTTAGGTTATGTACTATAGGTTATATATTTATTACCGCGAGCCGAATACTTCGGACGTTCCGATTACCGTGTGTCGAGATTGACATCGCCCATTTTCTTTTAAATGTACACACACAGTTACAATTCCTAGGATCAAGATATTCTCACTGTGTAACGCTTTACAAATTAGGTATAGGCATGTACTCTGCGATCAAGCGTGTTCGCGCCGGCTCGTCGAGAACTGCGCTGCATAGGTTAAGATACGTAGTTCGGTAAAGCGCCGCAGTAGTGTACACGCATAGTAAAAAGAACTATGCGCCAATATTAGTAAATAATATTTGAGGACAGGCGACAGCGACAGAGTGTACGTCGATCTTCTATCAAAGCAACGATTACTTTATCTAAAAATAAATAGCTAAAATATATTGTTAATAAATAGTGAATCACCAAAATATAAATGCCTCTCGAATCAGCGTTCACAGATGCCGTTACAAGTATGTATTTCGCAAGACTCAACGTTCTCATAACCTTTCCGCGTATCAGAAGTCAACGAACGAATTAACGCTGCGATTGCTATTATTTATATGTCATAAATTATCAACGTTAAACGTACAAAGAAAGACGCGAAGATTCAGAGATTCGTCCAAGTAGTTTAGTTCTCTCAGTGCGGCATCCGAGAGAAAAGGATATTCGCCGCAACCAAGTAAAATAGTACCTGGGCCGCGCGGAGTCCGTCGATTAAGACGGGTTTCCGCGTGTTTGTCCGGGATGAGAAGAAAGCGAAGTAGTTTCACCGCGCTCGGTAGCTTCGTGTTTGCCCGGTAGTAAATTTGATAAGGAGCGTCAAACGGCCGCGAGTGTTCACCCCGCTAGGCGTGTTTATCTAAAGAGACACGGGTCGAGTAAATGTCGCGTTGAAACGAGCCGCGAGCCGTTGCCCGATAGCTCCAGCCAGCGTGTGTCTATCTATCTACCGCCGAAAAAGAGAACGCGATTTCACGTTTCGTGGAGCGCCGCGATATTGTTTCGGGCGCGGCGCGGCGCGGCGCTTCGAGCGATCGAACCTGTTCCGCCGCGTGTTACATTTCTTCTTCGCGACGTTCGATCGGCAACGAAGCTTTTTACGAGGTTTTTAACGCTTCACGCTAGGTTGCCGGACCGTGTCAATTTCACTCGTTTACGACTCTTTATTGCTACGTATTATTATTATTATTATTATATATAACACGTATATAATAATAATATATAATAATTATATATATTATTATTATATAATTACACAAATATAATTCTATAAAAAGAAAAATATATATATATATATTTTACTTTTTATAGAATTGTATTTCTCTCTGTAATTATATAATAATAATATATAATAATTTTTATATAATTATATCATATAAATATATTAATAAATATATAAATATTATTACATAATTATATTCTATATATAAAAAATATAGAAAAACTTAAATAACTTTTTTTAATGCGAGTGTTTTATGCACACGTTGTACACATTTCAGGCTTCTATTAAAAACCAACGTATGTTTCTAAATAAATTATTTAACCCATCGTGGGCCCCTGACTTTCAAGTCACATGCTAATATTTTATAATAATAATAATAATATTTTATAATAAAACATTTTACCAAATAATGTTCAATCGTTTCGCAAGATGACGCGTACGTCTGAATTGTGCAATATCCTCCGAGATAACCAATAACAATATCGGCGACGGATGGCAGCACCGTCACACAGAAATATCAATGTAAACGCCTCGCAATTTATTTGCAAGATAGAAACCAACCAGGAGAACTATCTCGTGCAATTGACATTATTTGTGATCCGGCCGGTGTCTATTAAACAAACGAAAAGCGTAAATAATAGTTCTGGGTTCGTATAACAATAACAATGCTACTCTAAATACAAACAGAAAATAACCTCTTTCACGCGTTATCTATACGTATATATAAATTGTCGAAGCTATAAAAAAAAAGACACGTTCTTAAGGAAAACACTTCGTCCGTGCGCTTCGGTTCCAATAAAGATGGCGGCCGACCGAAATTCGGTCTTGCAATTTATATAAAATCGGCGCACAGGTTGGTCGCGTTTAGCGTTCGGCACGAGGAGGACGCGTTCACTTTTAAGGTCTCCGAGGACGGTTTTATTGCTCGGGAGCCACTGTGCGTCGGCCGAGGAGGACGGCAGGATCGATCAGGGGCCGGCCGGACGGCCGGTCGTGTCTCGCGAAATCTTTCGATTAAGCGATAAGAGAGGTTAGGATGGCTCGCCTCGACTGCGGCCGGGTTTCGACATCGCGACGATACCTATTACCGAGGACGACATTTCACGTCGGCCACTAAATTCGCTAATTACCCGGCGGTTCGCCGCGGCAGCCAATCTCCTTCGTTAACGTCCAACGGCGGGCGGCGGGTGGGGGCGGCGTAGGGGGTGAGGAGGCGTGTTCGCGTTCGGGATCATCGGGATCGGATTAAGCTTCGATTACGCGAGGAATTCGACGCGCTTTAATTAGGTGGCGCCGGACACACGCGCCGATAGACGTAACCGGACGCCCTTGTCAATTTCTGCAGACGAAACTTTCGTAATTATTTCCACGGGGCGCCGGCGGGGGAGGGGGCGGGGTATCAACGGGAGAGAGAGGATCACAGGATAAACGTCCCCGGTCATTTTCGTTGAGTCATGGCCGCCGCCGACCCTCTGCGGATGACTGGAATTTAATCACGGCTTCCTGTAAAATACGTGTCAGCCGAGACGGTTACTTTCGGAACCGGCTCCTCCTTCTCCTCCTCCACCTCCCCCCTCCTCCGTGGAAAAAAGGATCGGCAGAAAATCCTCGAGATAAGAACGAGGCGGAGTCGTCGCTTCGTCGAATGCTTTCGTCGAAAAGAGAAGAAACATCAGGGAGATACGACGTTGTTAATTTCTTGAAAGACAAAAATTTGAGGACTCGAGGCAATGTTGAATATATTTTAAATATTTTCGACCCCGATATGAATTTCTGTCGGCGATCGATGCAAAGTTTTGTAATCGATGCAAAACCAAGGGAAGAATTAAGGGATTCGTAGTTTTCGGTGATTTTCATCCAATAAATAAATATTGAACGTCTTAGAGACGTCCGTTTTACGTCCGTTTTGGGTTTGAACGTCGTACGCCATAAAATGGACGTCTTTAAGACGTCTGTTTCAAGTCATCTTTAAGACGTCCATTTCTAGATGCTCTTAAGATACTTAAAATATTTCATCAAGGCGTTTTTTATGTTTCCATAGCTTTTTAAATAAATCAGTGAATTAACCAGAAGATAAAAATGACGATGCAAATTTTCTTTCTTTTTATACAAATTGGTGGTCGTCGGGAGCGTTTTATTCAGTCAGCAGTTTATTTTCTATAAAGATAGCTTTTCTAAAAGTTCACCCATTATACTAATGACCGCCGCTAAAACATCTTAAAAACGTCCATTAAACGTCTTGATTTTGTAGTACAGGACGTTTCTAAGCCG
Organism: Megalopta genalis; assembly: GCF_051020955.1. NCBI lineage: Eukaryota > Metazoa > Arthropoda > Insecta > Hymenoptera > Halictidae > Megalopta > Megalopta genalis. Next base: position 397,273 of record NW_027476169.1, read on the forward strand.
TTCGTAAGCCGTTCGTAGGCCGCCAGACACTTAGGACGTCTTTAAGACCTTTCGAAGACGTCTTCGCGCTATCTGGAATCGCCGTTGCGCCTTTTTAGCGGCGTTCGATCCGATGTTCATAAAACCTTGACATAATTCGCGCTCCTTAAACGTTTACTCGATTGTGTTCCGATCGAAATAAATTAACTTTCGCTCCGCACGGTCGTTTCCGCGGTCAAATTATGCGACGATCATGCAAATTACGCTCGATAATTATGCTCAATTATGCCGAATCATGCAAATTCCCGTAGAGGTCGAGCGGCGTGTCGCGCGGAATACCAAAAAAAACTAGAAAGAAGAATCAGATTTTCGGCCGATCGGTCTGCTGGTACGCCCTCGACGATATCCAAGCTTTACCGTACGCGTGTGCGGGAACAATGGCCGAGAAACAGGGGGCCGGACCTCTTATGCGAATCCAGCGTCTCCCAGCCATTTCCTCCCGACGATTTTGCCCAGCAATTTTCGGCCATTGTTCCGCCCGCGAGCTATCTTTCTCGTCTTCCGCTTCTCTTCCCGTCCTTACCGGGACCACGGAGTTTCTGCTCATACGCGACTCTCCGGTCTTCGGTCGTTTATTTTTAATAACCATCGCGCCGTGCCGGAGCAGTAACGGCTCGCCGTCTCGTTGCTTTCCATATTTTCCGTGAGACACGCGGCGCGGAGGCACGGACGCGAGAGCCGACCATAGATTTTTGCGTTTTCCGTTTCGTGGCCCGCGCTCACGGTCGTCCTAGTGGTCGTGACGCATCGCTGAGACGACGCCCCCCTCCTACGTTCCGTCCCGGCGGCGCGACAGCCCCCCCTCCAACGTTCCGTTTCGGCGGCGCGCGCGGCGCGGCGTCGCTAAACAGTTGACCACAATTCGGAATTTCGTACGGGAACGGAAGATCTCTGCGAAAATCGGTATTCCGAATATGTAAACGCAAAATCTAACGCGGAAATTTGCGGGTTACGCTTTGTTCGCATGTCGTCTATGAAATTCCTTCACACGCTTGTCGCTATGGATTAAAATCGTCACCTTTTAGTCGCGAACCGTGTATTTCGATTTCTTCGCTGAGTAAGAGTAAACATTTTCACACGCTCGACGCTTTAGAATTGTTCACTCTCCTCTTGATTTACCGAAGATACTGTGTATGTTTGTGTTTAGACTGACTATTGGAAGCGCAAAAGGCATAAGGAAACGAAGAACGATTCGCCTTTTGTTCATGGTGTATCGTATGGTGTATCGTTCACGCCTCGTTGCGTCTGCATCGGGGGACGGCATCAATGCCACGTAAACATTGCACCGAACGTAAACAGAAATCGTACCTTTCTGCGTTTCCTCGCACGTTTCATAATACCGCCCTCCACATCTCGCAGTTGTAAATTTTTTTCTTCTTCTAATTTATGATTATTTGAATTATGTTGTATTTATTATAATTATAATATTAATATATTATTATTATTATTATTATTATTATAATAATATAATATAATATAATAATAATAATTATTATTATAATTAATTAATATAAATATTATTATAATTTATTATTATAATTATAATAATATAATTTATTATTATAATTATAATAATATAATATAATATAATAATTATTATTATTATTATTATAATAATATTAATTATAATAATATAATATAATAATAATAATAATAATTATTATATATAATATATTATAATAATAATAATAATTATTATTATTATTATAATATTAATTATATTACTTTGTATTGAAAGCAGCTATCGTAATACGACTAGAAAAATGTATGGTCCCATTTAGAAAAATCAACTTGACCTTGAAATATCATTCACCATTATGCGAATAAAAAAATTATTAATACTACTTAAAACATATCTTTACACCGAACAGTTTTTGTATAGACATTGTTTTCGTAGCTTCGATCTATTTCGAGATATTTCACTGTTCTCAGTTAGGCGTAACAAAAAATTACGTGTGAAATAAAGAAAATAGAATTTTATGTGTAAAACTACGTTTTTCAGATGAAACAACTTTATTATCACTTATAGCATAGAACTGTTTTATAACTAGTTAATAACTCGTAAACAAAGAAGAAAGTCACTTCGAATGACGTTGACATAACCTCTCATTTGCCGGAGGTAACTCAATTCGAACTGTATTTTGTTAATTCTTTGCGCTCGAGTGGTGACACTGAGACGCCGCTCAAAATTGTTATACCATTTTTTCAAAATAATTGTAACGGTACTAGATTCGTTTATATTTAAAAAAAAACTGTTAAAATTGCAACTATTGTACTTACCAATAGGCTGAATTTCATATGCATGAATAATAATAAAAAATCATATAAAATGGAAATACTGTAGATCGGAAAACATCTTTTGGATTTCGAATTAAAATATATATATATCGAATTAAAAAGGTTAATTCCTTTATATTTTTGAGGTTACAAGACATGTAGAAGGTAGTGTAAGAGAGTTCAGTAGATATCGATGGTGGGGAAGATGGTGGATTTTTCGACAGAACGTGTCGATTAGTTCCACGATTCGGAGAGTTTTGCGCGCGTCGTGCTGATTTTTCTTCTCCGCGAACGCTGGGGAAACAGCGCGGAGTCCGACAGAACCGACGGAAGCACGGGGCTCGTTGTTTTTCCACGGGGCATCAGCCAGTTTTGTCGGCCTGGAATAACAATGAGACCAACGAATGCACTTCCTCCGGCACCGTAATTAATGTAATTCAGCCGGCTCCGAATAGCCATTTAAATTGATCCCGGAGGTAGGTGCGAGCTTACACCAGTGAAATTCATTTCGCCGGCGAAGCAGAAAGAACGCGTTGTTCCTTCCTTCCGTTCACTTCCCCCCTCTCTCTCGGTCGCTCGCTCGGTCGCTCGCTCGCTCCCCCCTCCTTCGCTGCGTTCCTCTTTCTCACGCGTACGCCCGGATTCCCTCTATTTCGATTCACGTCGATTCTTTGCCGATCGAACGACCGCGAGGGCCTCGTGCGACCGTCGACGCCGGCACATTTATTCGACGCGTCATACTATTATACAGGGTGTCCCAGATATGTCTCGCGATCCAAAAGTAGGGGATTCCTGAGGTCGTTCGAAGCAACTTTTTTCTTAACGAAAATGCAATCCGCGGCTTCGTTTACGAGTTATCGACGGAAGAACAGTGACCAATCAGTGGCGAGATCATTTGGCGCGAGACGGCCGAGCCAATAAGCGGAACCGGGCTCCGTGCGCTCGTTGGCTGGGCCGCCGCGCGCCAGCCGAGCGCTCGCCTCTTATTGGTCAGTGTTTTTCGTTAATAACTCGTTAACGAAGCCGCGGAGAAAATTTTCACACAGGAAAGAGTTGCTTCGAATGACCTCGGGGACCTCCCGTTTCCGGATTGCGAGACATTTTCGGGACATCATGTATATATTTTACATAATAAATTATATAATAATATTGATAATATATAATATTTATATTACATTATTATATATTATATATATTAGTATTATATTATATTATTATTATTTAGTATTATATTATTATATATTATTATATATTATACAGGCTGTTCGCCGTAACGGTCGCCACGATTTTCGAGGCACTCAGGCCAATCCGACAAAAAAATGTTTCGAATGAAAATTATTCAGTACTTCGACGGGAATAAAGTTTATTAATAAAAATTGCGAAAAATTTTTCTATTCAGTAAAAAACTAAGGTCACCTTAACTTTTTTAAACAGCACTATGTACTTTTAACTCCACATTGTTATAGCTGATGAAAAAATGAATTCAGTGGTCCGCCATGCAGTGACCTTTGGATGACCTTGAGCTCAGAGATTGCCAATAACTGATTATTATATTATACAAAAATTATATAATAAATCCTCCACCCGTGTCGTCCATTTCTGTGCGCAATCTGAGCGCGAATTACGGAGAAATGACTGTAATCTCATCGAGAAAATCGACGATTAACAAAACATGGCGTTTCGAGAGAGATATTCTCATTGAGCAAACTAGAAGGTACTTTCGGACGATTCTGTGCGAAAGAAAAAAAACGTGAAACTCGGCGAAATCTCGTTCTCGCTAATGTTCGGTCGACGCGCTGTAAATTCCGAGGGAAAAATCGAGATAGAACGCGGAAAGCTGGGAATGATAAATTTTGCAACGTAAACGTATTCGCGAACCCGACGATAATTCGAATATAATCGGAGAGCGGAGAAGGAAAATGCCGGGCGAAAATTTCGGGCGAACCGTGCTCGAGGAAATGGCGACATCCGAATCGTCAATTTTTAACGATTGCACGCGCGCGCGTTTCGGGGGGAAACCGAGGAAACGAGAATCGGGCGACGAGGAGGAGCGCCGCGCCGGGGTTCGCCGAGCGTTCACGGCCGGTTGCATCGAGGCAGAGGCGAAAATACGGAAAACGCGGCAGTCCGATTCGATCCCGATTCGATTCAGAATTTCTTCCGGCTGTCGCGCACGACGCACATGCTCGCATTTTCGCCGGGCCGTCGCGTTCGTTTAGCGCTCGAATCGTTCACAAATTGGTCCGGTGCACGCGCGCGCGCGCGATCGCCGGCTGTTCGCTTGCGCGCGCGCGATTCCGCGCGACTTCCGCGCTTTTCCGCTCGCGACTTTCGCGCTTTTCCACGCGCGTTTCTGCTCGCGATTCCGCGCGTTTCTGCTTGCGATTCCGTGCTCTACCGCTCGCGATTCCGCGCTTTTTCCCTCGCAATTCCGCACTTTTCCGCTTGCGATTCCGCCGCTTTTTTGCTTGCGATTCCGCGCCTTTTAGCACGCAATTCCGCTCGCGATTCCGCGCTTTTCGCTCGTAATTCCGCGCTTTTCCGCTTGCGATTCCGCCGCTTTTTTGCTTGCGATTCCGCGCCTTTTAGCACACAATTCCGCGCGCGATTCAGCAAGCGATTCCGCGCTTCTCTGCTTGCAATTCCGCGCTTTTTAGCATGCAATTCCGCGCTTTTTTAGCACGCAATTCCGCAAGCAATTCCGTGAGCGATCTCGCGCTTTTCCGCTTGTGATTCCGCGCTTTTTAGCACGCGATTCCGCAAGCAATTCCGCAAGTAATGCAGCTGGCGATTCCGCGCAATTCCGCTCGCGACTCCGTCGCTTTTCCGCTCGCAATTTCACGCAATTTTGCTCGCGATTCCATGCTTCTCCGCACGCGATTCCGCTGCTCAATTGCGCTCGTAATTCCACGCTTCTTCGCTCGCGATTCCACACTTTTCCGCTCGGTATTCCGCGCGCGTCTCGAAAATCGTCCGGCGGTGCCGGAGCGTGCGACGTCGAGTGGCGCCGCTAATAAATGACGAGCATGTAACACGAAAACCGTGCTATCTCACGCGCGTGTAATCTTCGCTGTCGGTGTCGGATAATCGTGTTTCCATCTCGAGGGACACACAGGGTACACACACTCTCGCCGACGTTACCGTTCGTTCCGTTCCGTTCCGTTCCGTTCCGTTCCGTTCCGTCCCGTCTTGCTATCGCGCGAGAATCGTTGGCAGCTGATAAATTTTTTATCGCTCCGCGGTTGCCGCGGCAGCGAAGACTCCAAAACGGCGGTGCGCCCTTCTCGAAGATGCTCTTCTCGCGCAATCGTCGGAGACACGAACGCTCTGAAATATTTAAGCGAAACTGTTTCTGTACGGGCCGATGCTCGTGACTCTTTAACGCTAGCTTTACCCGGATCCGTGAGAACGGGGCGGGTTCCGAACGTTTTAATCCACGATCGTTGAAATTGTCGAGGTACAGTTGCGCGAGAAATTTATTCGATGAATTTGCTCGGTGGAGGTTGCTTGAGATTAATATTGGATTTCATTATATGATATTATAATAATATTTATGATATAATATTATAATATAATGTTTATAATACAATATTATAATAATATTTATGATACAATATTATAATAATAATTATGATATAATATTATAGTAATATTTATGATATAATATAATAATATTTATGATATAATATTATAATAATATTTATGATACAATATTATTATATAATTATAATTAATCATATAATAGTGTTATATGATTATAATTATAATAATAATGTTAATAATAATTATAATAATAGTGTTATATGATTATATCGTAATAATATTTATGATACAATATTATAATAATATTTATAATATAATATTATTATATAATTATAATTAATCATATAATGGTGTTATATGATTATAATTAATCATATCCTAGTGTTACAAAATTGTACTTGGTCATATAATAGTGTTTTATATAATTATAATTAATCATATAATAGTGTTATATAATTATAATTAATTGCATAATAACATTACATAACAATAACGATAATAATAATATTATATAAAAAATATAAAGTTTTCGCATCACAGATTTCGGTGAAATTTTTAATATGCATAGAACTTACCGAGATCCACAGAAAACATTTTTATAAATTTTTGTTATAAACTCGAACAAAAAGGTAAAAAAATCGAGAGTCTTGTATATTTTGTTTCGCCGTTCCAAGTACAATAACAAAATTACAACAAAGTAGTTTAGTCATCGTCTCTTGTACTAGTTCCTCTATCATAAAGAAAAAAAATGCAATTCTAGTTTTAAAAAAGTTATAACTCTATGTATGTAATAAAAATTATAAAAAGTTAATATCAATACCGCAGAATCGTATGTACAAAGCGAATTACCCGACTCGATTTAAAAAATAATTATTTTCTATATTTAATAGTTAAAAAGTTATAATTCTATATATAACAAAAATTATAAAAAGTTAATATTAATACCGCAAAATCGTATGTACAAAGCGAATTTCCCGACTCGATTTAAAAAATAATTATTCTATATTTAATGGTTAAAAAGTTATAATTCTATATATAACAAAAATTATAAAAAGTTAATATTAATACCGCAAAATCGTATGTACAAAGCGAATTTCCCGACTCGATTTAAAAAATAATTATTTTCTATGTTTAATAGTTAAAAAGTTATAATTCTATATATAACAAAAATTATAAAAAGTTAATATCAATACCGCAGAATCGTATGTACAAAGCGAATTTCCCGACTCGATTTAAAAAATAATTATTCTATATTTAATGGTTAAAAAGTTATAATTCTATATATAACAAAAATTATAAAAAGTTAATATTAATACCGCAAAATCGTATGTACAAAGCGAATTTCCCGACTCGATTTAAAAAATAATTATTCTATATTTTTCTCACTTGTTTTTTCGTTACTGGTAAAATCGTCCGCGATGCCCGTTCGTACAAATAACAAATAACCGCGTGCAAATGTTTTGGCGAGATGAACACTAGATCCGGTAAACTCTCTCTTTGATCCGCGCCTCGTTGATAGCCCAGAGGTTAGACGAGGTTCCCTTATACGCTCGCTCCACGACGGACAGAAAAGTCCGCGAAAGCGGACTCCGCTGCAGCGAGCGGAGAGCCGCAACGACGACGAGAGAGGCCTGTTTGTTGCGCGTTCGAGAATACGTTCTCGCGCGAAAACTAGTTATGGCCGACTTGGACGCGCCGTAGAGCGGGCAGGCGTCGTTGCGCGATCGTTTAAAGCGTGTGCGAAACGGTCCTGTCTAAACTTGGTGGACGACGCGCTAACTTCTCCTGCGCGGCGTTCGAACTCTCCGAGATTCCCGAGAAGGCGCGAGCAACGCCGCATCGTGCGCTCCGAGCTTTCCGGCATGCACCCGTTGAACCTACGCCGGCTAATCCGTTCTAACGTCGCGGTCGACCTACCATCAGCAGATTTTATAATCGTGAACGATTCGGCGTTATTTCATGTCGGACGTCTTTTGGACGTTCGTAAGACGTCTTCTGGACGTTCGTAAGACGTCTTTAAGACGTCCTGTAGACGTCTAAACGACGCCTTTTAAACGTTCGTAAGACGTCTTCTGGACATTCATAAGATGTCTTCTGGACGTTCATAAGACGTCTTCTGGACGTTCGTAAGACGTCTTCTGGACGTTCGTAAGACGTCTAAACGACGTCTTTTAAACGTTCGTAAGACGTCTTCTGGACATTCATAAGACGTCTTCTGGACATTCATAAGACGTCTTCTGGACGTTCATAAGACGTCTTCTGGACGTTCGTAAGACATCTTCTGGACGTTCGTAAGACGTCTAAACGACGTCTGTAAAACGTTTAAACGACGTCTTTTAAACGTTCGTAAGACGTCTTCTGGACGTTCATAGGACGTCTTCAGGACGTTCGTAAGACGTTTTCAGGACGTCTTAAAGACGTCTGGTGTGAGGCATTCGGGATGTTTAGGCGTACGAATGACCTAGAGACATCCTGTGCTGCGAATCAAAACGTCTTGTGAACGTCTTTAGGACGTCCTGTAGACGTCTGAACGACGTTTGTAAACGAGGTCTTATAGACATTCATAAGACGTCTTTTAGACGTCCATAAGACGTCTTCTGGACGTTCATGAGACGTCTTCTGCACGTATTTAAGACATCGTTCAGACGTCTAATAACATGAAGAAGCTGGTTTTAAAAAATCAACTATTAATAAATTACTAATAGCATACAACTACGAGTAATAAAAACAAAAAAACTTTGTTAACAAAACAAATTGTTTAGCTGTAATATGTTAATTGTAATACTTGTTAATCCCGAGTTGGACGTCCTCTTAACGACTGAAACAAGACGTCCTTCGACGTCTGAAATAGAACAGCCTAAAAACGTCCATTTTAGGGCGTACGATGTATGACAGACCTAAAATGGACGTAAAATGAACGTTTTTAAGACGTCCAATGCTTATTCGTAGAATCAAGTCGATGTATTAATTTTTTCTAACGATATCATCGCGACGAACGTGGCAGAAATATTGCCCAAATATTTCTTTATTTTTTTATTAATCAACAGATTAATAAACGCGCTACGCTACGATACGATATTTTTTTTCATCGCTAAAACTCGCGATTTCGTGGGAATAACCGTCGGAGAATTGTAAGCGTTGTCGTATCAGCGACGGTCGCGTTTCTCGAATTCATCGCGTCGAGTCGCGCCGCGAGATATCTCGTCTGCGAATGCAAACGGGTTAATTAACCGCGATGCCTAAGGATATCCAGCTGGCGCGTATAATTCGCGGCGGCGAGGGAGCGCTTAAGTTGCTCTCGGCGCAATTATAGACGGAACGATGTCCGTGAATCGTTAATGTTCCAATATCGGGCGGATCGATCGCAGAAACCGCGCGCGCGAGTTCCAGGCCTCGGGACGTCGACGAAATAAAAGGAGAGGAAGTCGACAGACGAGAAGCGGTGGTGGGAAGGCGACGGCGGACGAGGAGGAGGAAGAGATGGAGGAGGAGAAGGAGGAACCGTGAGAAGGGTGTGCGCCGGCCAACGGCTCCCCCCACCACCGTCCGCAGAATTAATCGGAATTCCGATGCGAATAACACGCTCGGGAAGAAAGTCGAGCCGGCGGCTGGCGTCGTCGCCGGGGAAAAGGGAACGTAAAAACGCCGGGCGGGCCAGCGCCGACGTCGACGCCGATCACCGTCGGCGCTCCGAAAAATCCTTGGCCCGTCGCAACCTCGTGACCCGGCCCGCGTTCCAAGGATCTTTGCGAATTGCTGCGACGACGACGACGTTGACGGTGACGGTGACAGCGAGGACGACGAAGGTGATGAAAACGACCACGATGACGGCGACGACAACGATGACGATGACGACAATGACGATGACGACAATGACGATGATGACGATGATGATGATGATGATGATGATGATGATGATGATGATGATGATGATGATGATGATGATGATGGTGACAATGATGATGACAATGACAACGACGATAATGACAATGATGACGACAATGACAATGACAATGATGATGATGACAATGACGACGACGATGATGCTGACAATGATGACGATGATGACAATGACGATGACGATGACAATGACGATGATGATGATGATGATGATGATGACAATGACGACGACGATGATGATGACAATGATGACGATGATGACGATGACGACGACGACGACGATGATGATGATGATGATGATGATGATGATGATGATGATGATGATGATGATGATGATGATGATGATGATGATGACAATGATGACGACGATTATGACGATGACGACAATGACGATAATGACAATGATGACGACGATGATGACTATGATGACGATGACGACAATGACAATGATGATGATGACTATGATGATGACAATGATGATGATGGCAATGACGATGACAATGACGACGATGATGACGATGACTATGACGGCAATGACGACGGCTATGATGACGATGACGACGATGATGATGACGATGACAACGGTGACGACGATGACGATGACGACGACGGTGACGACGGGACGGTGCGTTTGACGAGCTGCGAGCCGTGACATGCAGATGAACGAGCGAGCGCGACGCGGGACGGGTTTCCCGAGAGCGGCGAAACAGGCGAGAGAGCCGGGGAATCCATTCTAGTCGGCGATGACTGGAAGGACGAAACGAGGACACCGCGGCCGAGCAGCTAGGCGGAAAGTAGACGGTTGTCCGTTTCAGCAAAATGGAAAAGAAGAAGGGCTGAAAGAGGGAAGAAGGAAGGAAAGACGGAAAGATGGGGGACCGAATTCCAGTTTGGTCCTCGCTCTTTACCTCTCTCCCTCTCTCTCTCTTTCACCCTCTCCCAGCTTACTCTCCATTGCCTGCCGGTCTCCCCCTCCCGAACCGACATTCCTTTGCCCGTTTCAACCTGCCTGCCGGTCGCCACCGTTTCAACCTGCAGCCGAACACACTGTCGCGTCCGGCCTAAGGCGCTTCCACATGTAACTACGCGGGCTCCGTGGCGCGGCGGGGAGATAGGTGTGCGAGCCGGCGGGCGCGCGCGTACACGCCGAGCGCAAGCGGTTACCGGCGAGGCACTGATCCGAAACGAACGGAGTTTCTGGCCGACAACGACTAGTCCCAGTCAATGGGAGCGCATCGGCTTTTGAATTCGTAGCCGCCGCGCCGCGCCTCACCCCGCCACGCCCCGCCGCACGGAACCGCACCGCATCGCACCGCGGCACGCCGAATCGTTTATGTTTTAATCGCGCCACTCTCGCGGGATTCAATCGATCCGGCCGGCGTGGCGCTCCGCTCCTATCAACGTATCAACCGTTCGAACTGTGACCACAATTTGCAGACCCTACCGAACCCCGGCGCCGCGTTGCGCTTCACAGTAGAGCTGTGCGAAAACACGAAATAATAAAAACTACTACTACTGCTAATAATAATAATAATAATAATAATAATAATAATAATAATAATAATAATAATAATAATAATAATTAATAATAATTATAACAATACCACTAACTAATAATAATAATAACAATACCACTAGCTAATAATAATAATAATAATAAATAATAATGACAGTAATAATACTAACTAATAATAGTGATGATAATAATAATATTAACTAATAATAATGATAATAATAATACTAAGTAATAATAACAATAACAATACTAACAAATAATAATGATAATAATAATATTAAATAATAATAATAATAATACCAACTAATAATAACAATATTATCAATCAATATTCTGATTTTTAACAATTGTTATTGCAGCATTTGCCGTAGGTAACGTGTAAGTAACGTAAATTGAATAAATAACTGATAAATATATCCTTACGATGTAAACAATTAGCATAGAAATCAAATTTTGAACAATTATATGATCCATTATATTTTTTAAATGCATCATTTAAATTTTAAATACGTCAGTTTAAGTGTCAAGCTACTCCTTCGCGCACGTTAATTGTCCAAAGACGTTGAAATAATATCTACGCTCTCCGGGTCAAAGCCGACCCGGGCACAGTAATACGCACTCTTTCACACATTTTCCAAGCTTAACCTAGCAAACTACAATCGAAAGGAACAAGTTCGGTATCTGCGCGCTCCGGGTCAAAGTCGACCCGAGCACAGTATAATTTGCACTCTTCCACACATTTTTCAAGCTCAACCTAGCAAACTACAATCGAAAGGAACAAGTTCGGTATCTGCGCGCTCCGGGTCAAAGTCGACCCGAGCACAGTATAATTCGCACTCTTCCACACATTTTTCAAGCTCAACCTAGCAAACTATAATCGAAAAGAACAAGTTCCGGAACATTGCAAAATCGATCTGAAACTGTTCGAAATCGTTCGCGCGGCTTCCCAGAAATCCTCCCCGCTGAAATCACCGTAAATAGGCGCCGCGCGCGTGGATCGAGATCGATCGGCGATCGATTAGTCGTTAGCTCGATGCGTTGCACGCGCGATACTACGTATCGATTCCGCGCACGATTCTCCGATCGATCGATCGACCGACCGACCGATAATCCGACCGATCGGTGATCGATCGGTACGCCGTGATATCGGCGAGATGTATCGACGGGTGAACGTTCTCCTCCGCGATAGGAGGGCGGCCGTATTGCAGCCGATTATTCGCGAGCGATTCGCGCGGCGCGCCGCGGCGGCCCGTGGCGGCCCGTTACTCTTACGCGTTCGGAATCCACACGCGGTTACGAGCGGACAAGTTGGCCGCCGTCCCGCGCTCGCAGCAAGCGACCCGTCCCGCTCGCGTAATCTATTTGAAATTCATTAGGGTATTCGTTCCCCCACGGGGATTTATTTCGCGGCGCGCGCGCGCGCGCTTCTCCGCCGGCTAATTAAGAGTTTACGAGCCCATCGAATCGCCGGTAAGGATGCGTCCTCGTTTAATGGCCGTTCGACGCCCGCTCGAAAATCCAAACGGAAAACGGGCTACGTGGCTCTCTCTGCGACCGCTCTGCTTTCGCGAGGGTCGATCGATAATTGGATATTTGTTGCTGTTTCGGCGGCGATCCGCTCCGTTCGGACATTCTACGGCCGGTCGAGGAGGAACGTTTTTTTTTTTTGGCCTGTTTGCTCAACATGTATTTATTTACGCCTGCGAAGCTGCGTCAAATCGGTGCGAGATGAACAATTTTTTCGTGCGACGACGGATTTTAACTAGACTCTCGATTTGTTATTAAATATGCTAAAGTTATGTCATTATATAACGTTAATATATGTTGAGAATGAAAATAAATTAATTTTAATACATTTATTTGTTTTAATTTGTAATTAATTAATTTATTTTAATACATTTATTTTTGTATGAAATTATTTATTTAGAATAAATTTTAATACATTTATTTTTGTATGAAATTATTTATTTAGAATAAATTTTAATACATTTATTTTTGTATAAAATTATTTAGTTAGAATAAATTTTAATACTTATTTATTTCTTTATAAAATTATTTATAATAAATTTTAAACAAATTTATTTTGTTCCTGCTTGTTGCAATCGAAGTAACAAATTTTGATTTTGCATAAAGATCCACGGTTTAATTACGGCAGTAAATGTTTTTCATACAATTAATTGCCAGCCGAATGATTATAATTTTAATATTATATAATAGTACACTTATAATATTTCAACAATATATTTATAAAAATTTATATATTTAATTGTCAATGTTTGAAATATTATCTTAAAACGCGTTGTTTCATTTTAGAATTATTCGACGTAATTATTTGGAGTAATTATCCGAAAAATAATTATCTGACATAATTATCCGAAATAATTATTTGCAATAATTATTTGATATAATTATTTGAGATAATTGTAAGATGATCTAATCGTCAGCTCTCGGCTTGACAATGTCAAATGATTACGCGATAATAAGAAATATTTTTCTGAAGAACAACGCCACCTTTTTTTTTACCCTCTCTGTTACGAAACACCGCACAATTGCGAACCCCTTCCTTGTAACAGCAGCATAAATAACGCGATAAAAATAGATGGAGCACATTAAAGCGGATGCAAAAATTCTCCCCATATTTTCGAACGACGTTCTTTAAAAATTCACTCGCGCAAATACCGTTATGTAACAATTAACTGTGCAAAAAAAAATGTTCACTCGAACACGGATTTTTATGAGCAAAAACGTAGTACCGTTCCATATTGCGTACATCGATGTCTTCATTGTCCCCATTTATGGAACAGTTGGCACCCCTGTTTCATGTTCAATGTTTCTATTTCGGAACGAGCAGTTCGAACGGTGTTTCAAAATTGGGACTTCGAATATAAAACGTGGGGACATGGAACAGAAACGCTGTTCCATAATGGGTACACGCCTCATACTTCACTGATTAATTTCAGTTTATCGTTATTCCTTGTTTCAGCGTTTATTCGTATTAAACAATAAATATAAAAATAAATAAAAAAGATAAATAAAATATATATATAATAATATAATATATATATATATATATATAATAATATAATAATAATATAATATATATATATATATATATATATATATATATATATATATATATATATATATATATATATATATATTTATATTATATTACCACAAATTTGCTTACATTTCTCAGAAGCATCGATCCATCGAACAGCGATATAAATATTCAACGACGACACCGTTAAATAAAATAATAAAATCGACTATAATCTTACACCCGCCTCAAAAGCGTTCCAATTTAGGTACATTATACAGCATCGCCACCGTGGTGGAAACATCGCGCAGGGGTGGCGTCAGCGGTCGCAATTTTTTGCTCGCGGTGCAACGCGAAAAAAAGCTTTTCGAGATGACGAGGAATGAAAAGGGAGGTAAAAAACGAAGCGCGCGGGTACGAGAAGCAGAAAGAGAAAGGACGGGAAGGGGGTCAGGAAAAGGGGAGGGGGAGGCGTGCCGTCGACTCTGCGGACCGAAAGTAAAAGAGCGGCGCACAGGGGGCACGCACGGGTCCGTGTACAACCGGGGCCCTGGGGCCCCGGGAACGTAGGTGTGTTAAATGAAAGAGACGGAGGAAGAGGAGCGTTTCAAGGCATGGGAGAGGAATGTGGTCAATGCATAAACTATACCACCGCGCATTCCTTTGGCCAAGGGTGCCTATAGTTCGCGAATCGTGTACACGTACCTACGTACATATAATATATATATGTATAGTATAGTATATACGTATACACGCGTGGCCATCTGACCCGAGAGCGTATCCGCGCCGGTGGGATTCCTTCGCCGATGAGAACGTGTTCGAATCTCGCCCGCGCAAGAACGCTACCGAACAAATTGTTCGCTAATCGTGTCGCGCGACA
Organism: Megalopta genalis; assembly: GCF_051020955.1. NCBI lineage: Eukaryota > Metazoa > Arthropoda > Insecta > Hymenoptera > Halictidae > Megalopta > Megalopta genalis. The sequence continues at coordinate 412,468 of NW_027476169.1, forward strand.
TCGCTCGACAACGTTCGGCAACATTTTTGCTTCGCGGATTTTTGCATTTACCGGCACGTGGCCGCTAACTTGAAACGCGGCTAAAAATAAGAAGGTGGTAAAATCTAATATTTTATAGTGTGCAATCTTCTAGAAATGAATATCATAATTTTTTTATACGTTTAACATTGATAATTTATGTTTATTGCTGTTACAAGTAACAGCAATCGCAGTTTTTTGATACGCGGAAAGGTTATGATAACGTTGAGTCTTGCGAAATACATACTCGTAACGGCATCTGTGAACGCTGATTCGAGAGGCATTTATATTTTGGTGATTCACTATTTATTAACAATATATTTTAGCTATTTATTTTTAGATAAAGTAATCGTTGCTTTGATAGAAGATCGACGTACACTCTGTCGCTGTCGCCTGTCCTCAAATATTATTTACTAATATTGGCGCATAGTTCTTTTTACTATGCGTGTACACTACCTGCGGCGCTTTACCGAACTACGTATCTTAACCTATACAGCGCAGTTCTCGACGAGCCGGCGCGGAACACGCTTGATCGCAGAGTACATACCTATACCTAATTTGTAAAGCGTTACACAGTGAGAATATCTTGATCCTAGGAATTATAACTGTGTGTGTACATTTAAAAGAAAAAGGGCGATGTCAATCTCGACACACGGTAATCGGAACGTCCGAAGTATTCGGCTCGCGGTAATAAATATATAACCTATAGTACGTAACCTAAGTAATAGATACATATGCATACGTATGGTTTCTTTGCATTACACTTTCTACAAATTTCAATGGAATTCGTGCTTTCGGAGATTCAATATTTTGGGAAAAGTAAATATTCCGGTTAAGGAATAATAGGTGTAGAGCTCGAGTTGTCAATTTATTGGCGTAAAAGATCTTATTTTCTCCGTCAAAGTTCGCCTTCATTCAGAAATCGTAGCAACACTTACACTTACCCAAGCCTTTACGAGGCACGCGAGAGGCGATATTCTAATAGCTTGGTCCGCGCATTTTACGCGTTCGCGATAAAAATTTCCAAGCGAAACAACAAGCGGCGAAGACGCGAGACAAATTTAATCTCCTCGATTCAATGGAAATCACCCTCAACTCGAACGTGCTTAACACTAGATTGCCGGAACGTGACAATTTTACTCATTTACGATTTTATTGCTATACAGAGTGTCCCACAATTATGTTAATACCCGGAGATTATGTAGTATTTCCTGAGGTTATTCCAAAACACTGGTCAGCGGGAGGCGAGCTCAGATAGCGCAAGGCGGCCGAGCCAACGAGTGGACGAAGCGCAGTTCCGCTGATTGGCTCGCTCGGCCGCCTGTAGCGCTAGGCGAGCTCGCCCCTGATTGGTCAGTGTTTTTCGTTAATAACTCGTAAACGAAGCCGCGGATCGTATTTTCGCTAAGGAAAAAGTTACTTCAAACGATCTCAGGAAGCCCATCCTGTGTACAGTTTCGCTCGTTCCTATAATATCGTGCCGTGAAATTCTCGAACAACGAAAAATTCCGCGCTAACATTTGCATTAACGTACACGCTACGCTTGATATTTCGTAATCCACGTAATTGTCCGCCGAGTAATAGGTTATGTTAGAAAGTTGCGAAAGCAATCTCGTCCCTCGCCTCTGCTAACGAGTCCGAGTCGAGACGAGACAAATTAGGCGGAGTATAATCGTTCGCGAGCCATCGCGATTTACATCGATATAATTACCGTTCACCTTGTTTCGTTGTCTCTCGTTTGGCCGGGCACCGGTTCGTTCGGTCGGCAGAGAAAGCAGAGAGGAAGTGAAGTCGAGTCGAGTCGAGTCGAGTCGGTTCCCTCTGAATTCGAACGGAATCGACGAGAGGGAAGGAGGTGGATCTCGAAGAAAAGCTCGGCGGTTCGGTGCTGTCCGATAACTCTGCATAATTCATTGCCATCCGGCGGGAATATTCGGCTCGGCGTGCTCGGCGGCGTGCATTTCAATGGGAGTTCATTGCGGAAGGGACTCGCAATAAAGGCAGCGGCGCATCGCGCTTTGCCTCCCGCATTAAGAGAGAGAGAGAGGATCGGACGGATCGCTCGCCGGCGTGTCTCTCCGAACTTTGAAGATGCTTCTTCGTTTCTTCTTCCGCCGGCAGGACGCGGCTCGACGCGGACTCGAACGCGACGTCCCATTTGCGATTCGACGATCCGCGGCACTTAACCTCTCTCGACGATTAACGATGAATTCGATGCCGATGCAAACGGGCGGACAAAGAGGGGCGGGGGGGGGGGGTCGACGGCAGAGCGGGGTCGAGAGTGGGAGACGAGAGAGCCGCGCGCGCCGCTGGAAAAAGCAGCAGTCCGCAGCCGAAGACAAAATATTTGCGGGGCCGAAAGGGGCCGGGGGGATTCGAACTACTCGTCCCTCTCCAGCTCTCCGCTGCTCTTTGTATTCTTCTCCCCTTCCCTCCCTCCCTGGCCCCTGCTTTTCCCTTTTTTCGCTCTTCCCGTCTCCTTTTCTCCTCTTCGCCTCTCCACCGACGCGACTTCTTTTCCCCGTTCCTTTCCCTTTCGTTCCCTTTTGTCCCCTTCGTTATCCTCTTTGCCCGCGCATCAAAGACCCCCTCCCCTCCGCGCCTCTCTCTCGCTCTATCTTCGCCGCTCGCTGCGACTCTGTCCATTTCTCCGCGGCTTCCCGGACTTTTCCATCGACGCTGTCGAAAGTGGAAGTTGCCGGTATCATCGGATCCCTCGTCGTCTGCTCTTTAATTACTCGTCGAATCTCTCTTTTGTCCCGTGTTTCTCGAGATGAATATATATATATAATATATATATGATATAATATATACATATATATATATATATATATATATATATATATATATATATATATATATATTAATAATATAATAATATAAATATAATATATATATATATATATATATATATATATATATATATATATATATATATATTAATAATATAATAATATAAATATAATATATATATATTATATTATTATATATGTTATTATTATATTATATTATATTATTATATCATATTATTTTTTTTAATGATCTCTTCGATCGGCGACCATGGACAGATGAACGTTCGCGGAGGGTGGGGGGAGTCACGCGTTCCCCCACTCCCGCGGCCGATGCGGTCGGTAGGGAAATTTCGAAGTTCCGGCGACGTTGGAACGTTCGGCTTCGAGCGGAGCCACTCATACGCGACGATGGCCGTTTTCGGAAGAATCGGGGCGAACACTCGCGGCAGTCCTCGTTGCGAGCACGGGAAATCGTCGCGAAAGTAATAATGCTCGCCGGGGAGATTTTCGTCTCGATAATATAATCTCGATTCTGTAATTTTTCGCTCTAAGATAATTCCTCGCGCTTTCCGTTTCACGTCGACTGTCGCGAAACGACAGTCCTGTCTTTCGCGCGCTCGCCATTGAAACTCGGATCGCCGCCACCCCCGCCCACCCTCGAGCCCACTTCGCGCGCTCGAATCATTGTGACTGCACGGTGTTCGCGTGTCGCGAGCAACAGTTGACGCTAAGCGCTCGCGGATCAATATTTTTTAACCTACTGAGAATAGCTGCATTTTTTTAACGCTTTATGTGCCGATGGTTTTCTAATGTAAACGTAAAATCGGAGATCTGCAATATGGAGATTTTCGTCCAAAATGGAAATACATCACGATTTTACTGTATTTATATATTTATATAATATATAGTAATGTTACTTTATAATTATTAGTAATACATTTAATATAATAGAATAGAATATAATACAATAGAATACGGTACAATACAATATAAATTACAATATAATACAATATAATAATAACATATATAATAATATATATATATATATATTATATTTATATTATTATATTATATATTATATGTATAACAATATGACAATATTTATATTATATATCATCGTTTATAATTATTTCGTTCTTTGAAAATAGACAATTTTTACAGAATTCAATATACTTGCTATGTACTTAAATATCATGTCACAGTACATGTCGCGACACGAAAATCGAGAGGACGTTCAATTTAATCGAATCGAGAACAGAAATTGTATTTTAAAAAATTCGTTCATAAACAATTGAAACGCTGCATTTTGTGTTCATTACCCTATCCCAAACAAGATCCCAAATATACGTACCAGTAATATAAAATGAAAAGGTAAGACTTAAATATACAGGGTGTCCCAAAAATGTCTCGCAATCTGAAAGTGACGGGTTCCTCGGGTCATTCGAAGCAACTTTTTCCTTTACAAAAATGTTCTCCGAGACACCGTTAACGAGTTATTAACGAAAAACAGTGACCAATGAGAGGCGAGCTCGGCTGGCGCGAACCGACCGAGCCAATGAGCGGAACTGGGCTTCGCGCCCTGGTTGGCTTGGCCGCCTCGCGTCAGCCGTACTCGATTCTTATTGGCGCACTGTTTTTCCTTAATAACTCGTTAACGGTGCCTCGGAGAACATTTTTGTAAAGGAAGAAGCTACTTCAAATCATCCGAGGAACCCGCCATTTCCGGATTGCGAGACATTTTTGGGACACCCTGTATAATATATATTATATTTAAATAATATATTATACGTTTTTGTTCACTTTTTTTCAATGGAAATCACTGCGCGCGGACGCCGAGTACACGGTACAGTTACGAATAACTCGGCTTTCCCATTTCGTCTTCCTCGGCCCGGCATTCGCGGACGGTTAATTCCTACGGTTCTCCGGACGAAGGAATAATTCGGTCCTAAAATATTCACGAGCCAGGATCGATCGGAAGTACCGGCTGGAACCGTCGCCGATCGTAATTCCGCAGGCAAAACTAGTAACGAAGACATTAGTCGCGGTTGGCTGGCCGACACTCGCTCGCCACCCCCCACCACCACCACCGCCACCACTCTAGATCCTCGAGCGAGAGAAAATTGAAACGTTACGGGAGCGAGCCAACGAAATCGCGGACAACCGTGCTCGCAGATAGGGACACGCTTCGGGCGATGTCTCGGCTGCGTGCAACGGTGGCTGATAATTTCTTGCGTACACGCACCCTCGCTCGCTCGCTCGTCGACCAGAAACAGGTTCGCCGTCGTCGATGAAACGCGTTCCGATCTACCCGCTAATAGCTCGATAATATATCGTGCCGGGAACCGCGCGGCCACCGTTCCGCGCGCGCGTCGCCATTAACGCGCGAAATTACAGTACGCAAACGAAGCACGCATAACATAACCGGAATCTCTCGCCGCGGAGTCCGGCGGCGCATGCGCCGGAACAAGTTACCGTGCGTTCAGTAGGCAGCGCTGTTGTTGCTCATTGCCGGCTACGACGCTGAAATTCGAATTCGACCCGTTCGAGACGCAGATTCGACAATGTGTATTTTATTATTACGTTATTTATAACGTTGTATTCGACGCTATCGAATTTATTCGAATAAGATTCTATTCGAGTTTAAGAATTTATTCATACGGGAAATCGCGCGGTGAGCAATCGGGTTGAATAAAAATGATTGAATATAAAGCGATTTATTCATAGTTTATCGATTTATTTCGTTCGTATTCCTTTTTACGGTGAACTTCTGTTTTTTTTTTGTAAATGTTGCATCGGAATTCTTATAAGTAGTTGAAATTGATATAAGTCCAGAATGTTTTGGTATAAACATATTCTTATAAAATTACAAGTCAACAATAATGTTCGCATTATTATCGGAATAATTTTACGATCTCTATTCGAATCGTTTGTTAGAATAGTGAATTATACGAATAAGTAAGTATTTACTCGAATGAATTCGAATAATGCCCATCTCTAGTTTATAATAAATAATAATAGTGATAGTAATATAATAATAATAATAATAATAATAATGGTAATATATAATAGTAACAAGTAAATAGTAAAATAAATAAATAATAATATAGTATATTAATATATATTATATAGTAAATAACAAAAAATAAAATATAATTAATTATAATAGTAATAAGTAAATAGGGAAATAAATAAATAAAATAAAATAATACTAAAATAAATAAAATATAATTAATTGTAATAACAATAACAGTAATATAATAATAGTAATAATAGCAATCCCAGCAGCTGTTTACAACAAATTTAGAACTGAAGAATTAATTTCAAGAATAGACCATAATAAAGTTGTCGTAATAATTGCATATAAAATATCAAATTTTAGTAAAATATCAAATGGCCAGTTTGAATAGTCGAATAAAAACAGCTCGGCAGGGAACGTATTTACCTTTTCAGAAACCTGCAGGTCCACCTTGCGCTTCTTCTATTCATTTCCTCTCTTTTCAATTCTTCCCTTATCGCATTCCCCCGGTGTCACCCAATCCACCCCCATTAGCCGTCTTAAATATCTTTGCTGCATCGATTCCATCCTTTTCCCCCTCTCCGACCAGCCCCCGCGCTTCTGCTCCATATGCAGCCGCAGGCTATATTAAGGTATCGAATAACCATACTCTTCTCTTCACACGTCGTTCTTAAAATATCTCTTTCCCACATCCCGCACGCTTCTCGCGGCAGCCATCGCATTCCTCGCCCTTCCCTCTATTTGCGCCTCCTGCCGCCGATTTCTTTTAAACCGGTATTCCAAATATTCCGTTTCCGTCGCTTCCTCCACTTCTTCACTTCCCCCCACTTTTCTTTTCTTTTCTCTGCTTTTCTCCCGCCGAATTTCATAACGTTTCGGTCTTTTCGGTATTCGCTTTTAACTGCTTCGCTTCCGCGTACGGTAATTTCTCCAAGAAATGTGCGGAGGTCGGAGTTGAAACCGGCGGATACGAGAATACCAAGACGCGATTTCTCGGGCCTCGCAATTCGGAGGACACGTGACACGATTCGATGGTAATTCGGAGGCCACGTGACACGATTCGAAGGGAATTCGGAGGCCACGTGACACTATTCGAAGGCAATTCGGAGGCCATTACATTATATTTACATTACATTTATATTACATTTACGTTACATTACATTACAATTACATTACAAATTACATTACAAATTACATTACGATTACATTACGATGACGTTACGATTACATTACGATTACATTACGATGACATTACGATTACATTACAATTACATTACAATTACATTACAATTACATTACAATTACATTACATTGCATTACATTGCATTACACTGAAATTACATTACATTACAATTACATTACAATTACAATTACATTACATTACAATTACATTACAATTACATTACAATTACATTACAATTACATTACAATTACATTACAATTACATTACAATTACATTACAATTACATTACAATTACATTACAATTACATTAAATTACATTAAATTACATTACAATTACATTACAATTACATTACAATTACATTACAATTACATTACAATTACATTACAATTACATTACAATTACATTACAATTACATTACATTACATTACATTACATTACAATTACATTACATTACAATTACATTACAATTACATTACATTACATTTCATTATATCATATTATACAACATAAAAAAGTCATTATAATTGCAATAGTCGCAAAAATAAAATTGCTTGGTACACGACGTTATGGCATATTCCGCAAACCTGACGTTACATTCATACGTTTTCCTGCGTACGAAAAATCTGCGCCTACCATAAACGAAGATTCGCAGAGTCTGGTGATCGCAGTCTGATGCGAGCGATGTACACGATAAAGCGTAACGGGCACCGTCGATTCCGTAAAAATCGATACAAATCGAATCACAGAGTCGCGATCAGCGGCGACGCGGTCGTACGGTAAATCGATGGCTTTTAATTGGTCGACGTGAAGCGACGAGCTCGCGCGTTAACGATTAACGGATTGGAGAATCGCGTCGCGTGCGAGCCGAGGCGCACGTAACGGGTGGCACGGTGCGATCGAGTCCCTCGAAAAGCTGTCGGACACGTTCCGTTTCTGCGAATCGATCGAAAACGTGTTCGGAAAAAACGAATCGAAGAAACTTCCCAAAAAGTTGGCCAAAATGCACTGTTCTCCTGTAATACATGCGAGACGTTGAAAGCAGAAATCGAGTAACTAAATAAAGTTAATTTGTGGATAATTGTGGACGAATTTAAAGTTTTGTAAAATGCAGTGGCGACGTAGAAAGTAGACACGTCTCTTTGATGTATGTCACACTTTTAAGTTTTAACTTAGGATCGTAAGAAAAGGTCAAATAAAATTATATATTATATATAATATTTTGTAATATTATTATATAATGTATATGTATAATATAATATAAATAATATAATATAGATGATGTGATGTAATGTAATGTAATTGTAATGTAATTGTAATATAATTGTAATGTAATGTAATTGTAATATAATTGTAATGTAATGTAATTGTAATATAATTGTAATGTAATGTAATTGTAATATAATTGTAATGTAATGTAATTGTAATGTAATGTAATTGTAATGTTATGAAATGTAATATAAATATATATAACAAATATAATAATATCAAATATTTAATATTTTATATATTATATTATACATAATATTTTTATTAAGTGAATTTTTGGGGGAGAAGATACGCCGTCGCGCTTCGTCGAACGGCATCGTTCAACGTGTCGTCGATCGCTCGGATGTAACGACGCGCGCGTTCGACTCGTTTCTCCCCACCGGCGTAAATCTCTTAACCGTTTCGTAGCCATTCGCGCGCGTACAACTATTTATCTGTATCGGGAACGGCGTCGGGTAAAAGAGAGAGGGAAGGAGGGAGCGAGAGACGGAGAGTGGGGATAGGGTAGCGGATCGCGTTTGCCCCGCGGATGCGAGTTCCGAACTTCGCTCACGAATTTATACGATAACGGTATTCCAGGAGGGATTCGACGCGGTGCACTGCCGCTCCGGATCAACGAAATCGGACCCCTTGTTTCGAGCGAATGCTACTGGACCGTGATGGTTGTGTTGCGTCCCTTCGGCAGAGTCCCTAGCCTCGCCACCGTGGTTATCCATGAGCTGGTGCATGCGAACCGAATATAATGCGCCTGCCTGCGATCACCGCTGGCTGCCACTGTCCGACACCTATTCCGTGTTCCCGTAAACAATCGCCGAGCCGCGCCGAGCCGCGCCGAGTCGCACCGAGTCTCGCCGAGTCGCGCCGATCCTCGCTCGCCGGCTGCGAGTCGGAAAATCTCCCCTCCCCGTGGTCCTCGCTCGAGGATTAGAGTCGAACGTGGGCCACGTTCGTGGTGACAGATTTCATTCTTCAGTGACAGATTTCGAAGGATTTTTCGGAGTTGTTAATTTTACAGGCCTGCGAATTAAAGTGTCAATCTTTTCTCATTAAGTCACAACTATTGAACGCTGTCAATTTAAAATGAGCTTCTGGATGATCACAGTAATAACCTCGACGTAGCGGTATCTGATCTAAATAATTTCAGTTGAACCAGATATTTGTTCACTATTTAGGCTGCGATCGTTTTTAACAAATATATGTTATTTTGTACTACAGCAATATTGAGAAATTTGAAGAAAAATTATATAAAGATGTTGAACCTGAAATTTAAATGAAAATTATTCGAAGCGAACGTTGCATCATAGAATACTTTCAACGATTGATATCACTGGCAAATTATTTATATTATATTATATAATATTTTATCATATATTATTTTAATACTAGCAAAATTATCACTGGCAAAGTGATATTAAACTTATTTATTAGACTGTCTTCTATATCTGTACGATACGAATGATCGTAAATTAAAAAGATTAGCGATCCGTGATTTTGACGGGGTTCCATAAATCTAGTGTTAAACGTCGTTCTCGACTACTTCCGCGGATCACTGTATGTAAATACGATACGCCGATCACCAGCCACGTTCCACGTCCCCCTGAAAGGAGGCATTCCAGTTGCCGATTGGATTCGCGGTGTCCCCTCGGAGGGGACGGCAGAGTGCGAAGGGTCAACTGTGTAACTGTGAATTACATGTGATTCACGGGACAGCGGTCCCGTTAGCGTAAATTAACGCAAAATGAACTAGTCACAAATGCGGTGCTTTTTACGGTTATCATTATACATATATATATATTATATTATATTATTATATTATTTTATATTATATTATTATATTATATTATTTTATATTATATTTTTATATATATTATATATAATATAAATAATATAATAATATATTATATATAATATATAAAAATATATATATATACATATCATTACGATTTTCGAGAAATTTGTATACATATGTTCGTCGACTCCAGAATTATCTAATCAGAGCTGTTCGACAGCTTGTCCCCCTCCCCGCCTTTAGATAGTGATTTTCAGGGCAAACACTGATCGGTGGGCATTAGGTCCCATTCCTGAGGGCACAACGGTGCTCATTTCTTAGCTCAAGGAGCTAATTATAGCTATAATATAGCTTATATTATAGGTTATAGCAATAATTAGGTTATAGCTATAATATAGCTTATATTATAGATTATAGCAATAATTATAGCTATAATATAGCTTATATTATAGGTTATAGCTATAACTATAGCTTATATTATAGGTTATAGCTATAATTATAGCTTATATTATAGGTTATAGCTATAATTATAGCTCATATTATAGGTTATAGCTATAATTATAGCTATAATATAGCTCATATTATAGAGCATATTATACAGCTTATATTATAGGTTATATATTAGCTTACATTATATTATAGGTTAAGTGTCAAAGTCACAGCGATGGATAGACTCTTTCTTATCCAGTGCGAGGTTAAGATCTCGTTTCACTATTCCCGTAAAATCGTCCTTCAACAGCGTCTCCGCGCAGTTAAGAGCGAATTATTATGATCCCCGGCTATTGTGCTCCGTTGGGGACGCTCGAAGAAATCCGAATCGTCGGGGAGAACCGTCGAACAAATATATCGGAGCTTCGAGTTCGCGAGAACGGCGGGAAGAGTATATCGAGGATCGTCGTCGTCGTCGTTGTCGTCGTCGTACTCCTCGGGGATCTTCGCGAACTTTTTCTTCTTCTTCGAGAAACTCGGCGAGTGGTAGTCGTCGTCGTTGTCGTCGACGTCGACGTCGTCTCGTCTCCGTCTGGGCGCGATCGCCGCGGTAAAAGGGTGAATCTTGAGCGCGCATCGTCGAGCAGAAACGTCTCGCCGTTGTGTCCGCCGTCGCCGCGGCGCGGCGCGGCGAGCCGCCCCGCTGTACGTGTTTTCCCATTGTCGGCGGCGACTGTTCTCGGAGAGGGGAGGGGATGGGGCAGCGCGAGCGGCGCGTCTCACAGTATGTCGGGCAAACTTTCCGAGCACAAAAGTGGCGGAGAGCCGTCGGCGGCTCGAACGGTGGAAAGTTGCCGGGGATAAGGGGCGCCCGTGGTGCCACCGCGACAACCACCGGCATTGTTGCGCGAATGAAAGAGATCCGTTTACGCCGACGTTCGCCGGCGGTTTTATTCGGACACCGATAACATACGTTTAACCATTACAGACGACGCGCGACGCTTTACCGGTCCGTGTGTACGACCGACCTGTAAGGCCGCCGCGCTCTGTCGTCTTCGGCAGGAGAGACGAAACGACGCTGGTCGATCGATACGTCGTTCCGTGTGTCCGTCTCTTGGACGGCTCGGCCGGCTCTCTCGTCCGTTCGAAGCGACAACCCGGAGAGGCCGATTTTCTTTGAGAATGGGACCAGAAAATGAACGGAAATACGGTTTCGAAAGAGGCGAATTTTGTACAATCGTACATTAAATTCTCAGTAAAAAAAATGTTTCGAACAAAAATTAATTATTACTCGGTCTCCGTAAACATTAATATAAAAAATTGAAAAGAAAAATGACCGTTTCTATGAAAATCGTTAATTGAACAGTTTGTGGATCGAATTGTAAGCATTTCTGTAGTACTGTTCATTTACTTTTGCGACGATATTATTTATTATTTTGAAAATATAATAAAACATTATGTATTATTATTATTGTATTATTATATTATTAGTATTAGTATTATATTATGATATTATATATTATTATTATTCTATTATGATATTATATATTGTTATATTATTATTATTATATTATATATTATAATCATAACGGTATCATTTCCACCAACGTTCGTCAATGAAAATAATTATAGTTTATGATTATGATTGACTCGATAAGTAACTCAAGGTTACTATTATTATTATTATTATTATTATTATTATTATTATTATTATTATTATTATTATTATTATTATTATTCACGCGGAGGTAACAAAAAGTCTTCCATAAACGTCAACATACAAAAATTAAAAAGAAAATATATTTCTAAACATCAAATCAAAGTAACCTCGATTTTTAAATCGTCACTACATCTTTTTCACGTTAACATCATTATAGCCGACGTCAAGACGAATTCAACGAGCCATAGAAAACTGTCTTCACGTCCTAAAAACGTTGCTAAAATCGTCGCGAACAGCTAATTCCATCGATTGGGACCGCTGCGCGACGCTCGGCGTTAGCTTAGGTTAAGCAGACGGTCTCCCCCCACTCCCCTCGGTCCCCTCGCGGGACCACCCTCGGCGCTTGCGCCGGTTCGCGGTATGCGCGACGCGGCGCGTTACCCCCTCTCCGCGGCAAGACGCCGCGTTACCCCGTCCAGCGCGCGCGGAGCGCACTGAAATCCGCGATGGACCTAGCAACACTGGTTTTTCGCCGCGCGAGGGGACTTTTTCAGGCGAGGCGTCTGTCTTTTTTTTTTGCGAGTCTCGTATCGCGATCTCCGCGGCGCGAAAACGAGCATTCGCGACGAGAAATCAGCGACTTCGAGGCGTTACATTTGCCCGCGCACGGTAGCCTCCTGAAAAAGAGGGTCGTGCCCGATAAGAATCCGTTGAACCCCGCGCTGTGAACAGACTTTTTTCTTTTCTTTCTTTCGATTTTTTTTTAACCCCTTAATGCACAGTTTTTTTTAAAAAGGCCAGCCAAAAATATCAATTTTTTTTAATGTAAACAAGCACAATTTAGAACGTTGTCTTGGCAAGAAAAAAAATTACAAAAATACAAAAATAATCAAAATTTTTATTGCAATTTTGGATTTTGATAACATTGCAGATAAATAGTCAAATATTGTAATATTACACGCACATCGACTTTTTTATCTTTCTTTTCGAATTCTCATTTCAGAATAAACATTATTATCAGTAAATTTATTTATACTTTTAAAACATAAATAATAACAATACTAGTATTTATAATATTTATTATTATATTTATACATATAATTATTTATATTTTATTTTACATTATATTTTAGTAAAATATATATTGAAAAATGAGCGAATCAGAATCTGGATCTGAATACGCTGTCGGAAAGCGGCTCACAAGGAAGAGATAGGTCTTATGTGATAAGTAGAAAAAGGATATATTTTATACTTGAATAAGTAAGTGTTATAGCTTACAATCCCATGTAAATGATAAATATCAATAAAACGATTGTTTTCTTTTTTGCTTTCACATTGTTATTTTCAATTCTCGATCGCATTCGAGTGTGAAAAATTATAGCAACATAAAGTACAACGCCGCTCGAATTATCTCGAGTGTGCACAGTTTGGCCGGTTTAGCGCGCTCGAGTTAACTCGAGCGTGCACGTTAAGGGGTTAAGGAAGGCGAGCGCAGAGAATTCGCGACATCGGCGAGAAGGTCCTCCTCGGTCGATGCGGAACGCATCCGGCTGCATTCTTTCTCTCTCGACTCGGGTTAGGCGAATGGGATGAGCTCCGGCGAGCGGACGGAGAACGTCGGCCGTTCGAACGCGACCGGTACCACTCGACTCGACTTGACTCGGATCGATCGATCATCGATGGCCACCGCTCGAGAACAATGACGGACTCGGTGAATGAAAGTGGAACGGAAACTTCGAGAGCCCGTCGATTTTAGACCGCTCGACGAGCAACGCCGAAGTTAACCCAACTTTCGAGCCAGCGATGTCTCTCTGCTCAGGAAATTACGTCCACGTTATTCCAGCAGGCTGCGTTAACGTTTATGCGGACCGAGAAACGCTCGAGTAGTATCGCTCGGGATTCGAGAAATCATTTCGGCCGCGTGCTCAACGTGAACACGTGTTTGCTAAACGAATTAAGTGTCGCGGAGATTACGAACGAATATTCAAACAATATTGACGAATTCAATTCTATGGTATTGTGGACGATGCTATTGCGCGGGAAAGTTGAATTGATTCGTTTTAATAGTTTTAGTGGAAAGAAGAGGAAATATTTAATAACAAAGATAATAACCTTGATATATATATATAACTTTATATATATAATATAATAATATATATAATAATATACATATACAATAAATAATATATATGATAAATAATATACATATATGATGTATATATTTTGTGTCCCAAAAATGTCTCGCAATCCGAAAGCAGGGGCTTCCCGAGGTGATTTGAAGCAACTTTTTCCTTAGCGAAAATGCGATCCGCGGCTTCGTTTACGAGTTATCAACGAAAGAACAGTGACCAATCAGAGGCGAGATCATTTGGCGCGAGACGGCCGAGCCAATGGGCGGAACTGGGCTCCGCGCGCTCGTTGGCCGGGCCGCCGCGCGCCAGCCGAGCGTTCGCCTCTTATTGGTCAGTGTTTTTCGTTGATAACTCGTAAACGAAGCCTCGGAGAAAATTTTCGCAAAGGAAAAAGTTGCTTCGAATCACCTCAGGAACCTCCCATTTCCGGATGAACGCGAGACATTTTTGTAACACGAAAATATATTACATATATTATGTAATATAATAAATTGAAAATATAAATAGAATATAATATAACTATATAATATATATAGTTATATATAAATAATAATGTTAATTAATTATTTATTAAAAAATTAATATATAATAAATAGAAAAGAATATCGAAGGAAAGAGCCCTTTGTTTAACAAAACTTACGAAAAAGGATAGTTTCGGGACAGATCGACCCTGCGTCGTGATCGAAACGAATCTATCAGCGTCTCGCGAAGCGGAAAGGTGTCGGTCGCCGAACACCGGTGATTACGATCGATTCCTTGAATTTCCGCGGTGCCGGGATCGGCACCGGAGCACTGTAATCCACGCTCAACGGCGTGCGAAATACTGGCGTATGAATAACTACGCGATTTAACGGTCCGCGCGATTCGCGCTCGCGCCGCTCGGCTCGGCTCGCGCCGTGGGCCAGTTGCGCGCTCGTGATCGCGTTTAGCTCGGCTTTACGATCGGTTGCCGGTGCTTCGGGTAAACGGATACGATTTGGAATAGAGTTGTTTGGCCGATCGATCGATCGATCGATCGATCGTTCGATTCGATTTCCAGCTCGATCATTCTGTAATGGGTGAGAAAACGATTTTCCCGGTAGAACGAGTAGCTGTTCGACCGATTTGTTTGTCTTTCATAGCGGTTACACGCTGCTGTGATCTTTTCGGACATTTTGGATAATGCTTTATATAGCAGGGGTGTCAAACTCAAAAGCTAACTTGGGCCAAATAAACAATGCTTAACTTTAGGTGAGCCGCAAAAAAAGAAAAATCAATGTTCATAGAAACAAATATTTTTATTTTGACTAGTACGTTGTAATAAACATATATAAAGTTAAATTATTGTTTACGTCCTGATGATACTTGACATCTCTTCTCTGATACTATCTTTCCTATTTCGGGAGAAATTTTTTATTGGTCGAGACTACTTTCAACATTTCTAAGTCACATTTCTATTTTATTTTTACTTTGCGTCGGATATATTGACTGGGCCGCAAGAATGTTCATCTCGGGCCGCGAGTTTGACACCCCTTCGTAATTATAATCACCGTGATTATATTGAATACATTGAAAAAGACATTTTGAAGACTGTTTATTAAATTATTTATTTGATAATTTATTCAATAGAAGGATAACTTGTTTTCGCGAATTTTGTTGACTCGTTGATTATTTATTTATTTATTTATTTATTTACTTATTTATTTATTTATTTATTTACTTACTTACTTATTTATTTATTTATTTCAGTCGCCCCTCGTATGACACCTGTTGAGAGGAACTGTAAAGTAATGGAGATTAGGGGAACGCGTTTTATTGTTATAACAAAATTGTGCGAACCGAAACTCGGGAAAAATAAAAGTATAGTTCGGTTATTGTTTTTTTTTCGTCGTTTGTGCGTCGCTTGGCCTGTTTTCCAAAAGATAAATAAAAATGCGACGAACTTAGCGGAACGTGAATTGATAATTTACCATTGTAAAAATGGAAAAAGTTATAATGAAGTGAGTGAGATTATTAATCGGAGTAAAAGTAGAATCCAAATATTCAAATTTCTAAATTATTGTACAAGCGAGAAATAAGGGGTTCCTGAGATCATTTGAAGTAACTTTTTCCTTTACAAAAATGTTCTCCGAGGCATCGTTAACGAGTTATTAACGAAAAACACTGACCAATGAGCGACGCGAAGCGGCAGAACCAATGAGTGGAACTGGGCTTCGGCCGCTCGTTGGCTCAAGCGCCTCGCGTTAGCCGAGCTCGCCTAGCGCTAGGCGGCCGAGCTAATCAGCGCTACAGGACTCCGGCCGCTCGTTGGCTCAGGCGCCTCGCGCCGACCGCGTTCTCGCCTCTCATTGGCCAGCGTTTTTCGTAAATAACTCGTAAACGGTGCCTCGGAGAAACTTTTAGTAAAGGAAAAAGTTACTTCAAATAACCTCAGGAATCCTTTATTTCTCGCTCGTACAATAATTTCGTGACACCCCCTATAAACAATATCGACGAAACCTAATATCTATATAATTATATCAACATAAACATTATCGATGTAACGATTGTTGGCGGCTCAAAAATAACCCTTAAACCAAAAGACGCGGTAAAATCGCGTCAGCGAATTTACCATCAACGAAGCACCGTGGCAACGTCGCACCGTATAAAATGGGCGGACTGTATTAAAAACTCCTCGAATTCTTGTCTCGCAAGAGTACATCGGCGGGCGAAACAGTTGAAGGACGCGGCTGAATGGACGCGAAGAAGTTAACTAATTTCCCGGGGTCCGACAAGTTAACGAAGTTGTTCGTTCGGAAAGGTTGATTCATCCCCCCACACCCCGCCCCCTCCTGATTTCAGCAGCAGTCTCTGACAGTCTCTGCTCCAGTTTTCACGGTAGTTTCGAATGTTTGCGAAAAAGACGAGAGAGAGAGAACGCTCGGCGCGGCGTGGCGCTGACGGCTGGTAAACTCTGTGAATAGGTCCGCGAAGGAAATCTTTGCTTGCCACTGGGCGAAAAGTCGGCTGGCACAAGGGGAGAGAGCCCCGGTGTGTACATAAGGTCAAGGAGTGCGTCGAGTGGCCGCGAGTTTCTCGATTCCTCGAGTGTCGGTCGATTCGACGACCGCCGCGCGCGCGGGCGGTCTCTTCTTTCCAGAGACCTCTCCTTTGAATACCTTCCTCCCCGCTGCCACCTTCACCCCCGCGGGACCACCCCCCGCGTCGCTTCTCGCCTTAGCCTCTCACCTGGCCCGCCTGAAATTTTGATCCCTTTCGGCGCCGGTTCCGTCTATTCCTGTCGAGGTTTCGGGTCAAGTGCGACACCGCTGCGGCCGCGCTTCGCGGATCCCGTAAATGTTGCAGGCACGCCAGCGTGATAAACTACGCTTTTCTTTCCGCCACCGACATAGTCGCTGGCACGATTATGCCAGATCCGTTTCGAAGTGGCGCGCCGCGCATCGTCGCGCGGACAAGAAAATTCGATTTTTGTTGCTTTTACGATAAAGACGCGAAACAAAGTTGGTATTCTTTTGATTTTGATTTATAGTGAAAGCAATCTCGGTATGGCATTGTTATAAATACAGGGGGGCCCAAAATTATTGTCCGAGCGAGACATGAGACATTGTTTATACAGGATGTCCTAAAATTATTATATTATTATTATATTATAACATTATTATATTATTACATTATTACATTATTGTACTATTATTGTACAAGCAAGAAATGAGGGGTTCCTGAGGTCATTTCAAGTAACTTTCTCCTTTACAAAAATGTTCTCCGAGGCATCGTTAACGAGTTATTAACGAAAAACGCTGACCAATGAGCGGCGCGCTCGGCAAGCGCGGCGAGCGACGCGAAGCGGCCGAGCCAATGAGCGAAGCTGGGCTGCGGCCGCTCAGCCGCCTCGCGCCGGCCGCGCTCGCCTAGCGCTAGGCGGCGGCCGAGCCAATCAGCGGCACGGGGCTTCGGCCGCCGCGCGCCAGCCGTGCTCTCGCCTCTCATTGGCCACCGCATTTCATTAATAACTCGGCAAACGAAACCACGGATCGCATTTTCGCCAAGGAAAAAGTTTATATAAATAAAACAAATAACGCGTAAATGTATCTTTACGATACGAATAATCGTAAATCAATAATCGTGCTAAACAATCGTAAAAGATAATCGTAATTAGCGACACGTTATTTCGACGGGTTAAGTAAATCTAGCGTTAAGCACGTCGAAACGTGAAGACGAACGAATCGAAGCGTTAAAATGAACGAACAACGACCGCTCGACGAGAACAAGAGCCGTCATTCCCAACATGGAATCTACAATTCAATTTTCGTCGCACAGTCGTCTCCGCCGTAGCGAGAGACGTATCTACTGTTTGTAGACCGACTCGCTGCTAGAACCGACTGACTTCCAGCCGTACGTATGTAAACGGAGGAGGGGGGGGGGGGGGCGAGCTAGTCGCGAGAGCGTATCTACGGCGTAGCATTTCATGCGCCTATGATTCCAGCAGCGGTGCCTTAGAAAAGTTTGTTGGTACTTCGCCGTGTCCCCGACGAGAGGGACGCGAACGTACGTACGTATGCAATGCATGCGAAACTGCGAAACGCAGACGACTTTGAACAGTAACAGTTTGCCCGGTTAAATAGAGCACGGAATGATGTTTACGCAGTTTATTTCGCGGAAAGTTTGTTGCCCGATGCGTAACGGATCCGTAAGCTATTTTCATCTTTTTTTTCTTCTTTTTATTTAAACGATCTTTCGTCGACGGTGTTCATTTGTCGGAATTTCGCTGAGGGTGGCTGCTGTTGGATTAACCACTTCACAGTGGTTTATTGTTATTATATATTATTTTACTTTATATATTATTATTCTTATTATTATTATTTTTGTATTTATTCTTCTACTTCTTCTTCTTCTTATTTTTGTATTTATTATTCTTATTACTTCATTATTATTATTATTATTATTATTATTTCATTATTTTTTCATACGGAGTGAAAATATTAATTAGTATTCTCGCAGCCCTCGAAGAGGAGGGAGACAGAGATTTGCGAAGCAACAGAAGTTCGAAAGATTTTTGTCGCTAAATGAACGTCGTTAAATCCTTCGATCGGGATCGCAGCGCGATAATCGGCGCGGTTGGAATCTTCTCGATTGTTCGTCGACGAGCCGTTTTAACTGGCAGCCAAAAATTTCGCATACTTTAGGCAACTAATTTCCATCGATTTCGAGGGGGCTGTCGCGCAGTCGTTCTCTCTCTCTCGCGCGCGCTCTCTGTCCCTCGCGCTCTCTCTCTCGCACGCGCTCTCTCTCTCTCTTGCTCTCTCACTCTCGCGCTCTCTCTCTCTTGCTCTCTCACTCTCGTGCTCTCTCTCTCGCGCTCTCTCCCTCGCGCTCCCTCTTTCGCGCTCTCTCACTCTCGCGTTCTCTCTCGCGCGCTCTCTCACTCTCGCGCTCTCTCTCTCTTGCTCTCTCACTCTCGTGCTCTCTCTCGCGCACTCTCCCTCGCGCTCTCTCTTTCGCGCTCTCTCACTCTCGCGTTCTCTCTCTCTTGCTCTCTCACTCTCGTGCTCTCTCTCTCGCGCTCTCTCCCTCGCGCTCCCTCTTTCGCGCTCTCTCACTCTCGCGTTCTCTCTCTCGCGCTCTCTCACTCTCGCGTTCTCTCTCTCTTGCTCTCTCACTCTCGCGCTCTCTCTCTCTTGCTCTCTCACTCTCGTGCTCTCTCTCGCGCTCTCTCACTTTCGCGTTCTCTCTCTCTCTCTCTCTCTCTCTCTCTCTCTCTCTCTCTCTCTCTCTCCTCTTTCGTTCTTCCCCCGGTTCTGGCAGCTTCGTGTTCGCGTCTTCCAATTCCGTGGAACCGTCGAGCCCCGTCATGGCCGAGCGGCCCGAGTTGTTACGGATTCCTGCATAATTTCTTCCAGAATCGAGCACGAACGAGAGAGGAACGGGATCGACGCGGTCGGCCCTTCCTAGACTACGGACATCTTAATTGTTCCGACCGTTTCGGGTCCTCTCGACGAGGCTATGCTGTCTGGCCTTGTCCGAGTCGTTACGTCTCCGTGACGTTGCAAGAAAAGAAACGGACGGTGCAACCCCGTCGTTTTTCTTCGGGTCTTTTCACCGCGTAACGGTGAAAACGTTCGGGTCGGAACCGTCTCGTCGATGTTCCAAGGAAAAGTGAAGCTTTGTTATTCATTGTGCAAGGTGTCCCAAAATTGTGGCGCGTCTGGAAACTGAGGGGTTGTTCGTCAGGTCATTCGAAGTAACATTTCGCCACGATTTTTGCCGGTTTACAGCGACTGAATTACGCCGACACCGGGGATTCATCGATATTGTTTATACAGGGTGTCCCAAAATTATTATATTATTATGTTATTACGTTATTATAATATTACGTTATTACATTATTACATTATTATATTATTATATTATTATATTATTACATTATTACATTATTACATTATTATATTATTATATTATAGTATTACATTATTACACTATTATATTATTATATTATTATAGTATTACATTATCATATTATTACATTATTATATTATTATATTATAGTATTACATTATTGCATTATTACATTATTATATTTTTATAGTGTTATATTATTATATTTAAAATTTCAGTATGCCCATAATTTACCAAGGAAACCTATAGAAAATGCATTTCTTAAATGTTCGTTCCAGGTTCAAATAAAAAAGTTAAAAAACAAGCGCAGAATTAAAAAAAGAAACGATACGTTAGTCATTGTACCGTAAACTAGCCCCTATAACACTCAAAAAGAAAAGATTCAAATCAATTAAACCAGTTAAAAAAAAGTTATTGCATCTTAAAAAAAATGGGCGAACACTTTTTGCCACGGGTTGTACGCGAAGATCGTTATAGCTCGATTTTCTTCATAAATATTATAAATTAAATAATGTGGCTCTCGCGTGTAACCATGCACTAAATAAACATTGTAAGGACTAATAGCGAAGGCAAACAAATGTTAAGCCACGAACAGAGCAAATTACAGTTGCAATTAGAATCTGCGCATAAAGATCGAATATATCAGGTGTCTGTCTTTTGTAATGATAACGATAACGTATTTGATTTACGATATATGCAGAGAGACATTAGGCCAGTCGCGGAAATAACTGCCGCCCGGTCTTTTAACTGTCTCACTTATGGGACACCCTGTATATGAGTAGGCGATGTCGTACAACGGTAATCGGCACTAAACTGTCCGTTAATAGCTGACGACGACGACGACAATATTATATGGAAGTATGCGTGTAACATTCGCTGATCCGAGGCGGTTAAATTATTCCATTCTGTTTAAACGCATGCAAATATATTCAGGCGGATCGTAAATTCTTTGGAAATTCGTTCTATTAAGTTCCACCGGAACTTGTCCCAATTTGTACAAATGATTAGGCGTGATATACTGATGGAAAGTAGCCGAGTATGCATATGGGAATGCCATTTCGTTACTCGCGTATGCCATGCTTACGTTTATTTTTTATTTTTTTTGCGACGTTACAAACCACCGTCGATGTTGAACTAATTTTAGAAAATGTTAAACCGTACCGAATATGGAACGCTGGTGACGAGTGCAATATTTTCGAAAACGAACAAACAAACGAACTTGTTCTTTCAGCTTCTTTTTTCCTTTGAAGCATTTTCGTTACGATCTCACATTTAATGTACTATTAAACAAAAATTGAATTTTTAAACAAGTGACTAATTGTCACTTGTAGAAAACGGAAAGAATATTTTTCCTCTTATTCGAGAAATTCTTTGATTGTATAATCATGTTTCACATGAAATTATATAATGTATATTTATTTATAATTATATAAATTATTTGCAATCCTCGCGTATCTATTAGTATATTCTGTTTGAAAAAAGAAAGAGATACTTCCCTGTCCTAATTACTTGAAAGATAGAAGCTTCAGGAACAGTAATATCTTTTCTTCAGAAAGAAACATGGGTGTACCGAAATTGTGGCATTTCCGGGAAGCGAGATGGATCCTGAGGTCATTTCAAGAAACTTTTTCCTTCGCGAAAATGCGATCCGTGGTTTCGTTTACGAGTTATTAACGAAAAACAGTGACCAATGAGAGGCGAGAGCACGGCTGGCGCGAGGCGGCTGAGCGAACGAGCGGACGGAGCCCCGTACCGCTGATTGGTCACTGTTTTTCGCTAATAACTCGTAAACGAAGCCTCGTAGAACATTTTCGCTAAGGAAAAAGTTGTTCCAAATCACGTCAGGAACCCCTCATTTCCCAGAAATACCATAATTTCGGGACACCTAGTATATTATTCCAGAAAAGATCAGAACGTATTTCTCATTTCTTTATATCGTTAAAATCTTTGGTACACAATCCGGTTCTCCGAATATCTCCGATATTTTTAGTGTTTTAAAAATGCTCGTCCTCAGAGGGTTAATTTATTATTATTAATTCGTTGCGCACGTCCATCGGTAACGCAACAAGGCGCGTCATTAAACGCGGTCCAAAAGACCTCTCGGTGGGTTTCTAGCTGGTTTCCTAGCCTTCCGGCTAGGAAAGTGTCGTTTCACGGCGCACCATGAAGGGTTAGGCGCGCACTGGGTGTATCGAACGAGGACGAGACTCGTCTCGGCACCGCCGTGTTTGCGGTCGACAGGTTCTTTCCTTCGGACGACGACGGTTGTTCTTTCGACTCGCGGCGTATTGTAGTCGGTGCGTTCGAGCGCGCTGGACGAGATGGAACACAGCGGATATCAGGAAGGAAGGCAGCAGGCGGGCAGGAAGGAAGGGGGGATGGAGGGCGGGGAGAGGGGGAACGAACGGGCGAAGAAAGGACAGACGCGCGCGGCTCTCAGAAGTAAATGAAAAGCTGCGAGAGAAAGGTGCAGGTCGCGGATTGTAAGAGTGGGGGGGGGGGGGTGGAAACATAAGGGAGGGTTAAATCTCGGAATGCTGAGACTAACAGAGGGGTGAGGGGCGATGCGAGGGGGACTGGAAAAGGGAGAGATAACGCTCCTTGCCGCAGCCGACGACCCTTCACTACCCTTTGTTTCGCGAAGGTGCTGCCGTCGCGATTCGTCGTACGGTTTATCATTCGCAGCTTTGACGCGCGCTGATTGGTTCTGCGACAAGAATATCCAGCCCGATCTGACGCGATCTGATCCGATCCGATCCGATTCGAACCGATCCGACTGTAACACCTGGTAAAAATTATTCGAACGCACCGTTCAAAATGCAATAACTTTGATAAAACTTGAGTGAACGATTTGATTATTTTTTTAATGTTAGTGGGGATAGTATAGTGAACTCACTGTACAATGATCAATATACTGCTTTTAAATTTTGCTTTAATTTGATTTAATTGATTTAATAGATTTAATAGATTTAATGGATTTAATAGATTTGATAAATTTGATAAATTTAATAAATTTTATAAATTTGATAAATTTGATAAATTTGACAAATTTGATAAATTTGATTTAATTCATAAATTAACTAATAAATTTGATTTACTAGAATCTTTTTGATTTAATAGATATAATAGATTTATTTATTTAACAATTTTGGTCCGAATTTATCCAATAAATTTTGCATAATATCTTCATCATGAGTCTAACACGAATTGTCATATCGCAAGGGGTTAAATTGTTTTCTTAGATAAAAATAAGTAAAACATTTGAACGTACATTTTTATCGTTTTTGTTTTCTTTTTATTCCAAGTAACAGCAAAATTAAGGAAAGCATTTAAAATCGACTGTACAGAATGAACCAGTGCCTCTAATCTTTTATTAAAAAGAATTCGGGTCATCCGGTCCAGTTTGAAAAAATCTTTTGTTGCGTTTTGTTTTAAAAAAGGTGTTCGAATACTTTTTTTTGTCATGGTCGGTGGACTCGAGTCCACGACTCAAGTATAACCTCGACTCGACACCTTTCACCCTTTCCGCGACCCTTTTCTTCCCACTCCCTTTTTTGTTTCCGTATCCCTTTGCTGCTTGCCCTTCCGTCGTTCACGGGCTCCGGGGCATCCGCGAGCGGGGAACGCGTCACGCTCCGTCGCGTTTCTTCGATTCCGCTCGAGCAAAAAGATGCTCTTTACTGCCGGTTGGCGCACGCGATCATCCGGCATGCGTCGCGCCGCGCCGCGGGAACGGCCCTTTTAACGCAGCAATGGAGACGCGAATCGGCCGTCTACGCAACTACGCATTCAGTCGCCGTGCTGCTTTTCAATCCGTCGCCACCGTCGCGTCGCGTGCAGATTTATTATGATTAGAACGCTGATCGTCCCGTGAAATACAATTTTCCCGGGTTAATTTTCAAAGAACGGAAAAGACGGGTGTTCTCTCTGTAAACGATGCAGTTTTATCGTGCCTCATCCTTCTTTTCATTTACAACGTTCCGTGTACAGGGTGTCGCATAATTATGTTAACACTCGGGAGGAGATGATTCCTCAGATCATTTGAAGTAACTTTTTCCTTAGCGAAAATTCTCTCCGAGGCTTCGTTTACGAGTTATTAACGAAAAACGCTGACCAATGAGAGGCGAGCGCGAATGGCGCGCGGCGGTCGAGCCAATGAGCGGCCGAAGCTCAGTACCGCTGATTGGCTCGGCCGCTTCGCGTCGCTCGCCGAGCGCGCCGCACATTGGTTGGCGTCCAATTTGTCCATTTTTGCGTACAATAATAACAATAATATTAATAATAATAATAATAATGGTTCTCGTTTTACCTTTGAATCTTTTGTCTTGTTGCAGTCAGTTGTCTTGTTTGCGTACTATAATAACAATAAAAGTAAAATAATAACAATAACAATAATAATAATAATAATGGTTCCTGTTTTACCTTTGAATTTTTTGTCTTATTTCAGGTAAGTACGAGCTCGACGACGATGATCGACAACACGTACCATCAGAGCGACCATCTGTGGTATTTACGGTAAAAAGAGAGATTTCTTCGCTTTCCCTTATTTGTCCAACGATTTCGAAACTTGCGGTGACACGGATAATCGCGTTGGCGTTTCGGCGATAACAACCGAAATCGCATCGGCAAACATGGTGGCCATCCCCACCTCGGTGGCCTTCGAGATCGCGACTGATCAATTTTAGCCGCTGTTTTCACTTTCGGGTGGCTTCGTACGAAAGCTCGGAAAATTCTGAAATATATTTCGTAACCAGCGTTAACACATTAATTTAATTGACTCGAAAAATTCACGCGATATCAAAGTCATTTAATCAACGAAACCGAAACTAGAAAGTGAAAATTCACCGTAGAAAATATATAAATATTCAGCTATTTTGTATTCTACAGATCCTAGTAACATTCAGTTTCCTCGATATGTTACAATAAAAATGAATTTCAAAGATCCGGATAAAAATTAATGTCGCCCATATATGACTCACGTGGCATTCATCCGGTTGATTCGACCGTCAAGGTTATGTCATTCAACGTCAAAAGTATCGATGAAAGAAGCTTTAACGTCTTCGGTTGTTTCCGTTGATTTATTTTTCCATTGGCGCGGCAAAGAGGATTCGCGACCCGCTCGGATCGAATAGCATTTCTATGTAAGTCTATCTCGTTCCGCCGGCGAAATAGTCCGGCAATGTCGTTCCAGCGCCGCCTTAACGACGCGTTGCGCGACAAAGAGACTCGGCCAGCGTCGACGTAACGTCGATTCCGTGTGAGAGGTTCGCACGACTCGTTCGCGGACGCGTCGACTCGGACCGCACGAAAGTGCACTTACGCTTCATTTTTCACCCCTTAACGAGCAACAGCGGTCCACTAATATCGCGCGGATGTCGTAAATTTAATGGTCCCGTTCCGACAGCTTCTCTCTTTACCGGCGGCCATTATTCTCCGACAGGAAGACTTTTAACGTATCAAAACGGGGCGACCGGAGCGCCTCCTGTACAAACAGCCGGTCGTAATTTTTCGGTAGCCCCAGATAACCTGCGCGTCGCGAGTGTCGCGTTTCAAGATCTCCTTCAGGAATTCGATCACCGGTCTCTCCTTGACTTTCCTTGTCGAAAATAAGCACTCGGGCCTTATCGCGTCGCGCCGCAGCAGATACGGGATATCTACGTTATCTAAATGGTCCAGGATCGTCGCGAGAAATACGATTCCGTCCCGACCATAATCGAAAACTGCTCTTCACGTGCACGTATACAGGGTGTCCCAAAAATGTCACGCAATCCGAAAGTGGCGGGTTTCTCGGGTCGTTCGAAGCAACTTTTTCCTCTACAAACATTTTCTCCGAGGCACCGTTAAGGAGTTATTAACGAAAAACAGTGACCAATAAGAATCGAGCTCGTCTAGCACTATAGGCGGCCAAGCGAGCCAATCAGCGGAACCGCGCTTCATTCACTCGTTGACTCGGCCGCCTCGCGCCATCCGAGCTCAGCCGGCGCGAGGCGGCCGAGCCAATGAGCGGAACTGGGCTTCGCGCGCTGGTTGGCTGGGCCGCCTCGCGTCAGCCGTACTCGATTCTTATTGGTCACTGTTTGTTCGTTGATAACTCGTTAACGGTGCCTCGGAGAACATTTTTATAAAGGAAGAAGTTGCTTCAAATGATCCGAGGAACCCGCCATTTCCGGGATGGCGAGACATTTTTGGGACACCCTGTAGAACGCGATACTTAATGTCCGCGAGGCATGCTGCGACGCACGCAACGCAACCGACGCGAGATCTCGCGCGAGAAAATTATCCGACGCTGGATATTACGCTGCTCGTTCGCTGGTCGTTCGACATACTTATCATTAAATCTTGTATTATGCTTTTGTAGCGTCGCATTCCTCTACCTGAGCGCGGCCGCTAGCAATAAAACATGTACCGTTCCTAATCCTCAAAATTCCCTAAAAAGCACGCACCCCTAATAAAGCAATTCTCCTCACATCTGGACACCTCGACCCGCACGGGACTTTCCCAACTTTCTCTTTTCCTACGAAAGTCCATCTATTCCTTTCTTCCTTTCCAGTATAAAACAGACAAACGCGCAACTCAAAAAGCTCAGTCTGTCCGAAGTCGCTAGCCCTACAACACCACGCTAGTCGCGCCCGCGCTCATCAATAGCAATTCAATAAACTGTAGTAATAGTAGCCTTAAACACGTTCTCCGATTCGCTCACCTTTCCCTTCAGCGCTAAAATTGGTGACCCCGACGTGATTTGAAGCGAATCTGACGATACGCCAACGCGATCGAAAAAAGTAACGTGTCCACCATAGTGCGCGAATTGCCTTCGAACATAAAGAAAATGAACGGGAACAACTTCCTCGGCAACCTCGGCACGGCCAATGGCATAACAACGACAGGCAACTCTAGCGCTGTGAACCCTACACACATCGACCGCGTCGCCGTTCGGATTCCTCCGTTTTGGCACAATGACCCGGAGATGTGGTTTTGCCAGGTGGAAGGACAGTTCGCTGCAGCCGGGATCGTCGCGGATGAGACGAAGTACCACTACATCGTGGGGAACCTGGAATCGAAGGTCGCCCAAGATGTCCGCGACATCATCACAAATCCGCCACCCTCAGATAAGTACGCCAAATTAAAAAACGAACTTATCAAGCGTCTCAGCGCGACACAGGAGCAAAAGCTGCGGCAGCTCCTAGAGCACGAAGAGTTAGGGGACCGCAAGCCTTCGCAGTTCTTGCGTCATTTAAGAAGCTTGGCCGGCAACACGGTACAGGACGAGATTTTAAAGCCACTGTGGCTCTCGCGCCTGCCGAGTCAGTCACAATTCGTGCTCGCGCCGCAGAACGACCTTTCGGTTGACAAACTCGCGGAGCTCGCCGATAGACTGACGGAAATCCCGACGACGCGAGGCCAAATCAACGAGGTACAGCAAGTGCCGCAGACCCTCGACACGTGCTCGCTCATCGAACGGCTAACGATATCGTTCAACACCCAGCTTTGCGAGATGGCGAACACGATGCGGCAGGAAATCGCGGCGATATCGCGACAACAAGATCAGCGTGGGAATCGCCGAAATACGCGCTCACGCCCGCGTTCGCGTTCGCGATCAAGATGGCAGCAGAGACCCGACGGACCGTGCTTCTATCATTCGAGGTTCGGAAAGGACGCGCACAAGTGCGCTCAGCCTTGTTCTTTCTCCTCGGGAAACTCTCAGGGACCTCGTTAATGGCGGCGAGCGACTCCTGCCCGACCTCGCGCCGCCTATACGTCACCGACGCCGCGACCAAAGTACAATACCTGATCGACACGGGCGCCGACGTCTCCGTATACCCACGAAAACGCGTTCGTGGTCCGCGAGAAAAGTCGGAATACGAACTGTATGCTGCGAATAATTCGGTGATCACTACCTACGGCACGATCCCGATCGACCTCAACCTCGGATTGCGTCGCCAGTTCTCATGGAACTTCATCATCGCGAACGTCGAAAAACCGATCATTGGCACCGACTTCTTGTACCACTTTGGTTTGCTAGCCGACATACGCAACAATAGGCTAGTCGACAGTACAACGTCGCTAATTTCGCTCGGGAAACCCGCAGGAGACGAGGTGAGCAGTATCAAAGTCATCGTTGGTACGTCGAAATACCACGAACTGCTCTCTCGTTATCCCGAAATTACGCGACCGAAAGGTTCACTTGCGATGAGGGATATCAATCACTCCACTCGGCATCACATCCGTACGACGCCCGGACCACCGGTATCCTGCAAGCCTAGAAGACTTGCGCCGGAGAAGTTCAACGAGGCCAAACGCCAATTCAATGAGATGATCCGCGCCGGCATCGCACGACCATCGGACAGCCCGTGGGCCTCGCCTCTGCATATGGTCCAGAAAAAGAACAGCGAGTGGAGAATATGCGGAGACTACCGACCCCTCAACGCCCGAACCATACACGACAACTACGCGCCACCCAACATCGAAGATTCGACGCAGAATCTCCACGGGAAGAAAATTTTTTCCAAAATAGACTTCGTAAGTGCGTTTAACCAAATTCCGGTCGCCGAAGAACATATCCCGAAGACAGCGATAATAACGCCATTCGGCCTAATCGAAATGTTGGTCATGACGTTCGGCCTTCGCAACGCGGGACAAACGTTTCAGAGGTTCGTCGACTCCGAATTTCGCGATCTCGACCCGGCATATCCCGATTCAAGATTCAAATCCGTCCTCATCAAGTATATAGATGACTTCCTGCTGGCTTCAGACGATGAAGAACAACACTACCAGGACCTGCAAGCACTTTTCGAAAGGATAAAACAGCTCGGCCTTGTGATCAACCCAGCGAAGTGCGAATTCGGCGTTTCCCGGATGGATTTCCTCGGATACAACCTATCCGAAGCAGGTATACGCCCTCCGGAAGAAAAGGTCGAAGCCATAAGGCAGTATCCAAGGCCGCGTACTGTAAAGCAGCTTCGCCGCTTCCTCGGGGTAATCAACTTTTACCGGCGTCTAATCCCTCACGCAGCGCAGACACAGTCACCGCTAAATGACTTACTGCGTGGGAACGTTAAAGGCAAAATGCCGATAACATGGACCCCGGAAGCCGAAGCTGCCTTCGAAAAGTGCAAGAAGGACTTGATCGAGGCAACCCTGCTCGCCCACCCGAAGAACGACGCACCACTCGCCGTTGTCACCGACGCCTCGGACACCGCAATCGGCGCAGTTCTGCAGCAGCTGATCGAGAAAGAATGGCAGCCCCTGGCGTTCTTCTCGAGAAAGCTTAGCTCCGCCGAACAAAAGTACGCAACGTACGACCGGGAGTTACTCGCAATGTACGCGGCGGTGAAACACTTCAAGCATATGGTCGAAGGAAAAATCTTCACGATTTTTACCGATCATAAGCCTCTCACATATGCTTTTCACCAAAAGCCCGAGAAGTGTTCACCCCGCCAAACACGTCATCTGGATTTGATCAGCCAGTACTCCACCGACATCCGACACGTAGCCGGAAAGGATAACACCGTAGCCGACGCGTTATCCAGAGTTGACGCACTCACAGCAACGATCAATTTCGACCGATTAGCCGAATCGCAGCAAGATGATCGCGAGCTGCGATCGTTCCTCGAAGACACCGACAGCGGACTCCAGCTGAAACAAATTGTCGTACCTGGATCTCAAGCGCCAGTGTATTGCGATCTGTCAACCTCCAAGGCTCGACCCTTCCTCACGGCACCGTTTCGCAGGCCCGCCTTCGACTCCCTGCACCAGCTAGCTCATCCAGGCATCAAGGCATCGGTGAAGCTTACGACGCAAAGGTACGTGTGGCCCTCCATTAAAGCAGACTGTACGAGATGGGCACGAAGTTGTATTCCGTGCCAACGATCAAAAATCTCGCGCCACACATCGGCACCAGTCGGCGTGTTCACACTGTCCTCAGCTCGGTTCGAGCACTTACACATCGACATCGTCGGACCACTTCCCACGTCCGAAGGATTTAAATATCTGCTCACCTGCGTCGACCGTTTCACCCGATGGCCGGAGGCATGGCCCTTGGAGAACATCGAAGCAACAACAGTCGCTCGCGCCCTATTTACCGGTTGGATTTCCCGATTCGGCACACCGCTCAGAATTACATCGGATCAAGGACGACAGTTCGAGTCACACCTATTCAAAGAGTTGAACGCTTTGTTAGGTACGACTCATCTCCGCACGAGCGCATACCACCCCGCAGCCAACGGACTCGTCGAGCGCCTGCACCGCCAACTCAAGGGCGCTATCAAAAGTCACGAGGAGGAGCGTTGGACAGAGGCACTACCAGCAGTATTGTTAGGCATACGATCTGCCTGGCGAGACGACCTCAGCGCAACCTCCGCAGAACTCGTATACGGGGAAAACATCCGGCTCCCTGGTGAATTTCTCGCACCTCAAAATTCGAACCAGCAACCGACGAACCAATTCACCTCCGACCTGAAGAACAAGTTTGCGCATCTTCGCCCAACAAACGGCACAAGGCATGGCCGGAGATCCGTCTTCATCTTCAAAGATTTAGCATCCTGCCACCAAGTGTTCGTCCGGAACGATGCCGTCAAAACGCCGTTACAAAGGCCATACGAAGGACCGTATCGTGTCGTAAAAAGGCACGAACGGAACTTCATCATTGATATAAAAGGAAGAAACGTCAACGTGACGATCGACCGTTTGAAACCAGCCTACATCATGCACGAAGATAGCGATCAAATTCAACAAACTCCAGATCCACACAACACACAGACGCCACACACAGACACCAGCAGGAACGGAACAGAAAATCCCGAATCACCAGCGACAAATCCACGACGGTCCAACCGAAAAGTTAAATTTCCAGATCATTACGGCCTACCAATCAGCAGCGAACATATCTTCGATTAACTTCGCCCACATTCTCTCCGCTACACCTTCGACAGGAGACATACAATTTAATTTCAACCATGATCTTCGGAACCAACATTGTAAAATACTCAGAGTACACAAACAACATTTTTCTTGCACAAAAACACTAACGGGGGAGTACTGTAGCGTCGCATTCCTCTACCTGAGCGCGGCCGCTAGCAATAAAACATGTACCGTTCCTAATCCTCAAAATTCCCTAAAAAGCACGCACCCCTAATAAAGCAATTCTCCTCACATCTGGACACCTCGACCCGCACGGGACTTTCCCAACTTTCTCTTTTCCTACGAAAGTCCATCTATTCCTTTCTTCCTTTCCAGTATAAAACAGACAAACGCGCAACTCAAAAAGCTCAGTCTGTCCGAAGTCGCTAGCCCTACAACACCACGCTAGTCGCGCCCGCGCTCATCAATAGCAATTCAATAAACTGTAGTAATAGTAGCCTTAAACACGTTCTCCGATTCGCTCACCTTTCCCTTCAGCGCTAAACTTTTAAGTGAATCTACGCGGCTGTAAAAAAATGCTAAAATTGTGATCTGGTATGTACACGTTTTCTTTCAGCGCCATTCGAACTTTTAATCCGAGATAGCTTTTCTAACCTACAATGCTTTTATGCGACACGACTTTTAACGCATTTTATTCGTACGTGTTATTTGAAATTGAATAAAAACAACAATTAGAAGAGAGCGCGAGTGCAAAAGCGCGAGAGTGAGAGAGCGCGCGCGCGCGAGAGAGAGTGAGAGCGCGAGAGTAAGTTCGACTAAACGGTGTCGCAGGAAGATCCTGTTGCGGAAACAACGAATCGCACGATGCTGGAGCAACCCTAATCGACGTAAGAGCACGGGCGAACGGGTTGGATTTTCGAATAGCGGGCAACAATTAGAATTTCATCGGTTTGCCCGTTCGAGGGCGGCGCGGTCGCGGGGCGAGGCATGCACAAAATACGTGCCCGTTCGTTTTCTGCCAGCGTTTCCGCCCGAAAGAGAGGAAAAAAGTGCGCACGGACCTTCGTAATAACAGCTCGGGCCGCATCGGCGAAGATTTAAATGCAGAACCTTCTCGTGCGCGGCTCGCCGCGGTTGCACGCATTACATCGTTCCTACTGTCGCCGATGCAACGACGGTCCCGCCTACCTCCCACCCTCCCGCCCCCTCTCTCCGTCTTTCTCTCTATCGTTCTTCCACCTCCTCGCCTTCCTCTCCGATTCTGCCGGTTCACAGGCCCCGTTCTTCGCGGCGCAGGACCGGCGGCCGCCAGCGATGGCCTCGACGCGCTTCGAAACGCGTTCGAGATGCGCTACTACACCTTCAGGGTTGCCATCGAAGCAGCCGTGTCTTAGTTCCGTCCCTGCTCCCGGATCCAGGAAGCCGTAAATTCCTGCGAAGATTTCGTTCGATCGATTCCTGGCGAACGAAACGCCTACTATCTTCTTCTTTTTTTTTAGACGTCATTGGCCAAAATTCAGCGTAGAAATTTTGCGCGATCGTAGCGTACGAAAACTCCAAGAATCTGACTCTAACGAAAATTCCGGTCTTTTTTAATTATTAATAACTATATTATTAATAATGAATAATTATGATTATGAATAATAATTATTGTATAATTATTATTATTATAGTAATTAGTATAATAATAATAATAATAATAATAATTATTATTATTATTATAGTAATAACAATTATTATTATTATTATTATTATTATTATTATCTGTAGAACGCGCGCGACTTCCGTAAGAAGGCGGGAAACGTCGCAGTGGAAAATCGACGTACGTAACACGGGTACG
Organism: Megalopta genalis; assembly: GCF_051020955.1. Taxonomy (NCBI): domain Eukaryota; kingdom Metazoa; phylum Arthropoda; class Insecta; order Hymenoptera; family Halictidae; genus Megalopta; species Megalopta genalis. The sequence continues at coordinate 445,823 of NW_027476169.1, forward strand.
AGAACTCCGCGTTCGACCGGGACGACAACGAGCGATGGTCGAATAATCGACGAAAATGATCGCCGCCCCGGCCACGGCGCCCGTGTCCACCAATTACGAATACAGTCGGCGGAACGATAAATCGTTCGGAAACGCGGAGGGAGAGAGTGCAGTGGCCATCGCTGGCGACTGCGCTCGCCGGTGGTCAGGTATGCGAGGCTCGCAGACGAAAAAAATCAACCGGGATGAAACAAGAAAAAGACGGGAAGAATGGCGAGGAGGCGGACGGGGGAGGGGGCCGAGCGAAAGATCGAGAGAACGGGGGAGAGAGCGAGAGAGAAAGAGAGAGTGTGCGAGAGAGAGAGAGAGCGAGTGTGAGAGAGAGAACACAAGAATAAGAGAGCGCGCGCGAGAGAGAGAGAGAGAGCGCGCGAGTGCAAAAGCGCGAGAGAGAGAGAGAGAGAGAGCGCGCGAGTGCAAAAGCGCGAGAGAGAGAGAGAAAGAGAGTGAGAGAGAAAGAGAGCGCGAGAGTAAGAGAGCGCGAGAGAGAGAGCGCGAGTGCAAAAGCGCGAGAGAGAGAGAGCGCGCGAGTGCAAAAGCGCGAGAGAGAGAGAGAGCGCGAGTGCAAAAGCGCGAGAGAGAGCGCAAGAGAGAAAGCGCGGGAGAGAGAGAAACGGTTGCAAAAGGTGCGGGTGCGGTGCGCGAGCGAGACCGAGGGACGCAGAGGACGGAAGAAAGGGTGGAAAGGAACGGACTGCATCGAATGCAAGAATGAAAGGACGATTCGACGAGGGAAACGGACGGTGAAGATCGGGACGGGAGCAGTCTAACCCGAACGACCCATCGGGTCTAAACAATCGTACGATCGCCCTTCGAAATATCTCCGACTCCTGGGTACACGTTTATGCGTGTCCGTTCGTCCTACCTGCTCCCGGCTCCCGGCTCCGTTTGTTTGCTCGGACCTGGCGCTGCTTCTTCGACGGACTTTTCTGAAATTCTCGAGAGTGGACGGCGACCACCGAATCCACGGTAGCTGGACACACGGCTGTTCTGTAAATACGTCTTTCTCTTTGCTTTTCTTTTCTCTGTCTCCCTCCCTCTCACTCTCTCTCTCTCTCTCTCTCTCTCTCTCTTTTTCTTCTCCCATCTTCGTCTTTCGAGGCGAGTTCTCACCTTTTAACGACGCCCGCGACTGCTTTATTTTTCGTGCACTCGCCTCGGACGCAGGTTGTTGCGAGTCTTCGACTTGGGAGAAGCGACGAAAATGCTTCGATTTTACGTATACTCGTTCTTAGTTCTGGTTAAGATAGTTCTCGTTCTAGTTAAACAAGATTTTTTAATGTTTCGGGTGACGCAGAAGCTTTTTGATATTTTTCTGATTGCTCCGGAGACTTGTGCACATGGAAGTCTTGTTTTTTCTTCACAGAATGCTGAATCTCAAATGTTAGGTTAAGTATTACCGCGGTTTCTCAACGAAGGCGAACTTTGACAGAAGGAATAAGTGCTTTTACGCGAATAAATTGACGAGTCAAGCTATAAAATTTTCGCAGTTTTCCCATCTCCGGATTGCGAGATATTTTCGGGACACCCTGTATAGTCCTATCAATTTGGGCGCGTCGGTCACCGGTGACCCCCACGGCATCACCGCCAAGTTAAGTGCCGGTCACCGGTGACCCTCGTGGCATTCAACGTGTTAAAAAAGAAAAAGAAAAGGAAAAGAACAACCAGCTAAAGTCTACTCTGGCCGCGGTCCCGTCCCCGTTCCGGTAATTCATGCCGCGAAACAAGGACACCCGTCTCGACGAAACCGCGGCGAATTGCGCTCGAGTTTGCACGCGGCCTCGGCGTAAACGGCGCAACATTCCCCGAGTGTTTAATTCGGAGCCGAAAGCTCCGACCGGGACGGTAGAGAGGGGGGTGAACTCACTGGGAAACCGCAGGATCCGCTAGATTGGATGCCCGCCGCGCGATCCTTCGCGAGCGGAACCGAGCCAGACCGAATTCCCCCCACTCCTCGCCGCGAGCAAGGAAAAAATTTCATTCGCCGTACGCGTCCGAATAATTTCATTCTTCTTCGCTTCCTTCTCTCTTCCCCCACCCCTCCTCCTCCTCGCTGTTTCTTCGCGTCGTTGTAGACAACGGACTGTGCGCGCGTTGTGCAGACAACGAGACAGAAATAAAAGGAGAAGTTTTCGTCGTGTCGGGAGAGAACTGGAATCGCGCGATCGTGGGACGAATTCCGAGCAGGGGAGTCCCGCGGAGCCGGGAGAGCGCAACAGCTCGATATTATGTATACGTAAGAGACATTTTTTCGATATTCGGTACGCTTAGCCGAACAAAGTGCTCGTCGGCCGCTTCTGACGCGACACATTTTGCGCGGCCGCATATATAGAGCCGCTGTCTAGTAAAAGGCAAATCGTCCTTGAGCGTCCACGTTCCAGATCGTTGCTGAACGACGGTGGCAGCATAGCGCGCGCGGACAATTTATTATCACCGAGTTGATTCGCCGCTGAATTGTGTTTGATCCGGTTATGCGAATTAACGTTGGATTTGCGGAGCATTGAGATCACTGAGAACAGCTATTTTATGTTGCTTCGTAAACATAACCTTAACCGCAAATACTGTAGCATTTTATAAAAGTAATATATATATATATATAATATCTCATGATTTTTTATACGTTTGGTATTGATAATTTGTGACGTAGAAGTGACAGCAATCGCAGTTTTAACCCTTTAACGGTCCAATGCCGCCATGTACATTGCAAAAATATGGAATATTTTGGAACATATTAGAGGGATTATAGTTTATTGTACAACAATTCTGCTATTAACTGGAATGACAGAAAAAAGAAAAACTTTCGTTTTTTAACCGTTTTCACCTGAGCCTAGAAGAAAAATGTAAAAAATGTTATTTGAAATGCAATAACTTCTTGAAAGCTGGACCAACTGACTTGAATGTTTCTTTTTTTTCAGATAATAGAGCGATTAGTATACTAGACAATGATCGAAATGTCTTTTTTAAATTTTGCTGTTACTTGTAACGACAAAGAAAAATAAAAAAAAAACTCTCGTTTTTTTAAAACTGTTTTATCCGAGCTAATAACAAAAAATTGCCTGTGGTAGCCATCACGATGCTAAAAATCTCTCAATTTTCTCCTATCATTTTCTTCGAGTTGAAAAGCAGACAGGACTTTCTCCAGCAAAAACCTAATCCATCGCGAATTCGTAACGGCTTAGAGGTCGCGGCGAGGCCAGATTAAAACAATCGCCGTAAAACGTTCGTTACGCCGAGTAGGATACGACGACGACGGTCGCGGATACATAGTGAAAAGGTCATCGGTTTAAACGCAAGGTCCGCCCGATTCCATTAGAAGGCTGGAAGCCTGTAATGTTGCGCCCGGCGTGGGCGGAAATGGGCGAATTCGCGGGGCGATCGCTTAAACAATACCTGTGGTATCGTAGCGTGTCCTCCTCCGCCCGGGAATTACGCTTCGGTCTCAAAGTAAATTCCTCGTTGTACGTTGCTCGGCCGTTCGAGCGAGCCTCTGGGAATATATCGATGTTACGAGGCTTTCGAGACCGTTACCGTTGCGTTCGCCCGGTAATCGATACTTCAGCTTTCGTCGAGACGTTTTGTCTCGGACGCGAGATTACGGACGTCCACGGGAGACGACCGTCGCGTCGGTGCAGCCGGTGGTCTTTTCGTTGAGCGACGGCTACGAATTCCTTTCGTCCCCCCTCCCCCACTCCCCGCCCGCTGGTTCTTCCGTCCCTTTCGCTCCGCCGGCGCAACGCGACTCGAAAGCCGAAGCTTTTTCGCCTCGTTTTACCCGGAGGCTCGTCGCACGCCGCGCCGCATGGCGACCGCGAGCAATGTAAAAAGATAAAAAAATCAATATTTTCTTTTCTTTGTGACATTATCGTGAGCTAGAGTCTTTATTCGTACGTAAACGATTGAAATGAAACGGAAAAGTAACCCTCGATATTCAGGAAACTTTCTGGAGACTTTATTCGTACTTAAATAATTCAAAAAAAAGAGAAAAGTGACTCTCAATATTCAGGAAGCATATTAGTATGGACAACGATCTACAGTGAATTCTCGCTAATTGACGCTCGGACTGTGCACAAAAATGGACAATTTGGGAAGAGGAGGTACGATTATTCGAGCCTCGCGGCTCGCTTTTATGGTTACCGATTGTCAACAGCTGTAAAAACGTAACCGCGAGGCTCGAATAATCGTGTCTCCTTTTCCCAAATTTTCTACTTTCGTGCATATTCCGAGCGCCATCTAGGGAGAATTTATTGTACTTGCTTTGCTTCCTCGAGCATTTGACTGTTACATCGCGCAGTGTTTTTAACGTCGAGTTATTCAAAGTACGCGGCAATAAATGTAAATGTGAATGGATTATTCGATCGAAGATACTAAACGCTTGTCATTTCGATCGCGAAACGGTTTAATTACTTATCGTATATTCAGTTTTATTGTCGCGAAGTTATGCATCCGTCGAGGACCTGCTGTATACGTTTTCTCCGAAAAGGTAAAACATGTCCTGGGATCTCAACGGTAAATTATTCCTTGAACCGTTCTCGACACTGTTACACAAAATTGTCTCGCAGTGGTCTGCATTTGTAATTGTAATCATGGTTTAATAAAACATGTTTAATAAAACGAAATCGTTGCACGAAAAGCTTCCAAATCGAATACTGGTAAATATCTTATAAACAATATACTATCGATGTCTGATTTTTGCAAATATTTTCGCACATAATTTCTTGTTATTTATTAACCTGTTGCGTTGGAATATTTGTCGCCTGTTTATGCGTTATGTTCAAATATGACAACATTTTCGTTGCACGAAAAGAACAATAGTTCCCCTCGTTGTCAGCGGCCTCTTCGAAGCAAATTGTAAAAGAAATAACATCTGATATACATACTTGTGATCTCCGAATCGATTGTTTATTTGAACGTGTTGTATCGCACCAGAATTTATCAGTTTGTCCTCGGCTTTGTTTGAACTTGTTTCTAGAACGTACCCGCGGGTACTACGGGTAATTGATAGCGCGTAATCTGTGGACCCTAAAATCATTTCCAGGTAGCGACAGAGACACGATGACTTCGGACAATAATATTTCGAGGCGAGATTAGCTATCGGACGTACTTCTTATGGTTGTAACATGTCAGTCTCTCTTCTATCGGTTCGGAGAACGGTGATTAATGATCGTTTGGTAACATAATACTTATGTATATGTATGTATCATTTTCGTTGAAACGCGACGATTACGTCGCGTGTAAGTTTAACTGCCGGCTCTGCGATTTCTTTCGCAGCTGCGAGGATTAATATTTGAGGAATAATTATTATTATAGATATAGGTACGTGTATATATTATTATAAGATTATTATAAATATATTAATATTATAAATATATTAATATATTATATATGAGAGAGAGAGAGAAAGAGAGAGAGTAAGAGAGCGCGAGAGAGACTGCATGAGAGTAAGAGAGCGCGAGTGCAAAAGCGCGAGAGAGAGAGCGCGCGAGAGAGAGAGCGCGCGAGAGAGAGAGCGCGCGAGTGCAAAAGCGCGAGAGAGAGAGAGAGAGAGCGCGGGACAGAGTGAGAGAGAGTAAGAGAGCGCGAGAGAGACAGCGCGAGAGAGACAGCGCGAGAGAGAGAGCGCGAGAGTAAGAGAGTGCGAGTGCAAAAGCGCGAGAGAGAGAGAGAGCGCGAGTGCAAAAGCGCGAGAGTGAGAGAGCGAGAGAGCGCGAGAGTGAGAGAGCGAGAGAGAGAGCGCGAGAGTGAGAGAGCGCGAGAGAGAGAGAGAGAGAGTAAGGGAGCGCGAGAGAGGGAGAACAGTGGCCGCATCGCGACGCGAAACCATGAGAATCCGATTTCAACCACGACTTTCGATCCCGGAACGTTAACGTCCGGGCGTTATAGACCGGTCGCATTATGTATCGGACGCATTATGCTAATCGGTCGGTGGCATCGTTTCTTTCCGAGAATGGAGCGGCGAAGAGCGTGGTGTGCGCGCGCGTATGCATCGGCCAACGGGGTAGCAAAGCGACGCGATCTTATCGAGGCGAACGAAAGGACTTCCTGATCTCTCCTGCAGGCCTGGCGCGTTCTGCTGGAAACAAAGAGCTCGTTCCGTAGGTATCGCCGACGGGCCGGGTATCCACGGTGCTTCGAAGGATACGATCTTTCTGGCGATCGGGCCCTACGAGTGACGTTACCGATGTCCTAAGGATTCTCTCTTATCTTATTCCGATCTTTTCGGAAGCGGTCCGATGTCGATTTAAAGCATCGATCATCAAGACACGCGGCGGCTCAGGGAACCGTTGGTACACCTTTTGAAAACTATATTTATTTAAACAAATATATATATTAATAATAATAATAATAATATATATAATATATGTAAAATAAATAAATATATATAATAATAATATATATAATATATATAATAAATAAATTGTTTTAATATGCCCCAATAGAAGTATACTGAATTTAGTAAATCATTTAAGCAACGAGAGGAGAACATCGGCGAGCCGCACACATACATACATATACATACATACATACATACATACCTATGTACTCGGCCGAAGTCCTTATCGTCTCGACGCAGGGAACACCGGCAGGGACGCGCGAGTTTTCGGGATAGTTGACCCCTTTTGCGAATCAGCTGTTCGAGCTGCGGTTATGGCCGAGCTGGAGGATGGGGAAGCTGAAGGCACCTCGGCCGGCAGATTTCAAAGCATACCACAGCGTGAGCGAGAGAGAGAGAGAGAGAGAGAGAGCGCGAGAGAGAAAGCGCCAGAGTGAGAGAGCGCGAGTGTAAAAGCGCCAGAGAGAGAGAGAGAGAGAGAGAGAGCGCGAGTGCAAAAGCGCGAGAGAGAGAGCGCTAGAGTGAGAGAGCGCGAGAGAGAGAGAGACGGACTCGGAGATCGTGGAGACTGCGTTCCCTGTGAAGAACATATTAGCCGAAGAAAGGACGAGGACAGAGAGCAGCCGGTGCGGAGAGAGAAAGAGAGAGAGAGGCGATAAAAAGGAGAGAGAGAGAGCGGAGAGAAAGAGATGCGACGCGCTAGACGCGTGGGAGAGTTCGGCTCCGGCGGGATGGTGCTCAACCTTGCACAGGTGAGCGGAAGTCCAGGCGTAGCGTAGCGATGCGAGGTAAAGCGAGCCTCTTCTCTGCTTCCCCCTCCACGCCGCTCCTCGCTGCTTCCCCCTCTGCGGCGCACTTCGCTCCGCTCACCGCGTCTCTTCGGCCGTTCGCTCTCGGCATCTCCAAGAGAGTTCCATTAGCTCGCGGGAAATTTGATCTCCCTCGTTTTCCTTTCTGTTCGGCTCGACGAGACTCGGTGAAAACGCTCTCCTCCTCCTCCGCGTCCCGGATTTTTTCGTCCGGGGAGTGTGCGCGCAATCGCGCGCCGCTGTATCGCGTGCACGTCGGTCCCACAGGCGCGGTGCGAATATCAAAGCGTCGTCATTGACGACCCTCGACGCCCGCCGACGGCAAAGTGCCGCTTGACCCTGTCGATTGGTTCGAGCACGACTGTCAGCCACTCCAGAGTTAAATCAATTAAAGGGACGCCGTTTCGTCGTATTACTCGCGCGGTCGCCGCACCGCACCGCGCCGGCCCGCTCGTAAATCCAATGCTCGAACAGACGCTCGCTCGATTATTATCTTTCGTCGCCGCGTGATTTCGGTTCCGCCGCGATTCGACGCGATTTCTTCTCGCCGCGCTGTAGGTCAGAGACCGTACGAAAGCGGCAAGAAACGTGATCTCGCTGTAATCGTGTAACGAATTTGTGATTCTTTACGGTGACACTTTATACGATGCGGAATGTGCATCTGGTAAATATAATTATAAAGAACTCGTGAAAAGTGGAATTTAAAATTAAGACATTATACATTCAGTGTAATGGAATAAATATGTCTTAGAAATGAATGATGAAAATAAAAATATTAAATGACGTTTAAGTTGATAAAAATTGATACTATTAATAAAATTGAAGTAAAATTAATATAACCTTGACATTATCCTGCATAATGGAATAAACATGTCACATAAATGAATGATGAAAATTAAAATATTAAGTGTCGTTTAAAATAATAAAAATTGATACTATTAATAAATCATTGAATACGGAGCACCAATTACATTTCGATTCGATTCATTTGCTTGGGTAATTTTGTTCGACATTCAGAAGTACGTGAATTAATTTTCCAATAATTTATAGTTTATTAGGTGGTACAGCGGCGTGACTAATTATAGACTCGAAGTGTCTTTTACATTTCTAGCGATATTTAAATCAAAGACTTAACGAAACTGAAAACAACTGAACCAATGGACTAGAATTTCTTTGTTAATATTAACATTAACATAAATTATTAATATTAATAAAAACAATAAAACAAACATTGACGTTTCATAAACGAACACTTTATCATTAATAACGGACTTTTTGAAACCGCTGGGTCTAATTTGACCCGGCAAGTTTCAAAAGCGTACCTTCAATGAAAGTTAAGCGACAAAAATGAATATTTATCTAAAAACGTTCTCGGCCGTCGGACAAGCGTTGCGCGCGAGCGCGCCGAAATTGTAATTGTTCCGGCGCGCGGAGAGAAAGAAAAAGTGGGCTGGAAATTTTACGACGCCGCAGCGAGAGTGGCGGAGGGGAGGGGGGAGCGCCTCGAGGGCCCCGCCTCGCGCGTCCCATGGTTTACACGCTCGTCTGCAAGCGCATCGGACGAGCGTGCCAGCCTCTCGAGTGCGCGCGTCCTCGAGGATAGTCTGCGGCGTGTACGCTAACTATGCGATCCGCGGCGAGCGATCGCGTCGGAAAGTCGGATGGCTGAATAATTAGCGCGCGTTCGAGGGCTTTCCACGCGGTGATACACACGCGATCGTCGAAACGCTAACTAGCTCCAATTAAATGTCAACGATAGCTGCGGCTTTGATCTCTCGCGGCGGAACCTCAGGAAATAAAGTTGAAAGAGATTGTCCCGGTTTTGCGGGCATGTAATTTGTAAGCAGCCAACGAGGAGGCTCCGCCTCGATATCCGCGACCGATCCGCGCGGAGAACGCGATGAAACGCGATGCACAATAATAAGGAAAAATAATAAGGCGCTTCAAGATTTTTGCGTGTGAACGTCTATTCGTAATAAAATCTATGCACGAGAAAATAAGGTAGTAGCTTTGACGTAATATATAACGAAATTGAATAAATCATTAATTATATTTATAATATAAATATATATTATTTATATTTATATTTATAATATTTATAATATTTATATATAATAAATCATTAATATATTATATTATATTGTTATTATTAATTATGTCTTAAATTAATTAAAATGGGCTTCTGAATGATCACAGTAATAACCTTGACGTAACAGTGTTTGATCAGAATAATTTCAGTTGTACCAAATATTTGTTCACTATTTATTATTGTGTCATAGCAATATTGAGATTTTTCAAGAAAACAAAATATGGAGATGTAGACCTATTTTTCAAAATACACAGATTTGTAAATTTAAATGAAAATTATTCGAAGTGAACACGCTGCATTATTTAATACTTTCAACAATTAATAGCAAAGAATTATTAGGCCTAGCTGATTAAGATGGTCAATATTGCCCTTAGAGATTTTTTTAATTAGTATTATACAGTTCGACAGCTGTGCAAAATCTCAACTTGTCCCAGAGGGTAGTTACAGGGTGAATTAGATTTGGGCGCTTTTCCGCCCCATTTCCCCCCTCCGGCGACTTCGTAAAATTTTGAAAGAAATGTGACTTATTTCAGACATCAAGTCGCATGTTATAGAATTTTTTCAGATTTTTCGGTTGCAAACTGTGGTTATCAATAATTGAAAACCAAAAAAAAAAGTCAGAAAATTGAAGATATCTCGAAAACAAAAATACTATGCCACCCTATTATTAATTCCTTGTTAAGATACTATCACAAGCAGTGACCTACAAAATACATTTTTTTAATTTTCGTTCAAAAAGTTTAAAAAACCTTTTTTCAATTTTTTTATCGTTCCAATCAATAGCAATCTAAAAATTGCTATTGCTTATACTCTTTTTGTACACTCATTTCATAGAAAACTAGTCAGTGAAACATCTCAAAAATATCCAAGTCCTTCGAAGCAATTTTAAAAAAGTTATTCCGTTCGAAAAGCCGTTAACGTACTTTCCGAGGCGACTGTACCTACGTGAAATCCGCACGATCGACGAAAAATCCTCCGAGATCGAGTAGTCGCGATCCAAAAACCTCGACCAAACAAACGAATCAACGAAAATTAGAAACGAACGAGTCAACAAATTAGTCAACAAACAAACAAACGAATGCGTCGACGGAATAACCTTGACGGCGGAGGCAATGCGAATGTTTCCGATTTCTGTGCCGCGGCGTAAAGCGTGGAGGCGCTGCGAATCGCCTGGAACGATTCTTAGATATGGCGGCGTGACGCGCGCCGATGTTTCAGCGGGAATAGAGTCGGGCCTGGGTCGGGCACAAAGCGAGTCTGGTCGCGGCGTCGCGTAGCAAATTGGCGAGGTGCAAAGTCACGGTGCGCGCGGCGGGCGGGAGGGGGGAGGGGACGTTGCAAGACTGAATTTTTCAGCTCGCCGCGTCTCGTAACAAACCTTTCGCAACGTTGCAGCCTCCCAAAGTACAATGGGGTGCGCTAGAACGGACGTAATTGGTTGTAGATCCCCGTTCGTTATAGCATCTGTTCGTTCTGGCGTGCGCGTGTAACAGGAACACACCGTTGCGGAGACCGGGCGTGTGTACGAGACACGGGTTCGTTTAACACGAAAAATTGCGGCAACGTTTGCACAACGCGGCGGAGAAAAAAAAAGAACCCGGGCAACGCGCGCGCGCGCGCCCGTCATAGAAACGATGGTTACGTGTTTCCGGGGCGGCGTGTTTACATTTTCGTGGGGGTAACGAGGCAAGATACGATCGCAGAGGGTCATTACGTAACGGCGCGCGGAACGGCGGGAAGGGCAAAGCGGACACGATGAAATTGATCGTATCGAAACATCTTCTATTTGCATGGGTCTCCGATGGACGAAACGCGATCACGGGCGAATCTGTAACATAAACATAAGCGAGCGAGCAAAAACGAGCAGAGATAACGGAGGATAGAGATCGGTTACAGGTAAAGAGAAAAATTGAAGATAACGTTTTATAGCGAACGAAAATAACACGGCTGAACTATTTCGCTGACTGTACTAAATTTATTTGAGCTTCGTATGATTTATAATTGTGATATACACTTCAATGAGAAAAAAGAGCACCCAAAAAATTCTCATAGAAATATTTTTGTAACATCAGGAACTGTGAAAGGAAAAATTAGAAATCAGTCATTTCAACTGGTTTTGTAGTGATAAGTGTGTACAGTCTGATTCGTCAGATTTATTTTAACTCTTGACTACTAGTGCCGGTCCCTGATCAGTTATAGAGCAGATAAATTTTTGAAATCAATTGATATGAAATAGTAAAGAACGAAATGTTTGCGTAAGTAAATACTGTTTTGAAATAATGTTTTATTTAATGCTTGAATTAAGTGCTGTTTGGAAATGTTATTTCACTGACTGTTTAAACGATTAGAAAATACTGTTTACAATGTAAAATCGATGCTACGTGCAGGAAATAAGAAATATCGTTACGCAGTAATATCCGACCAAACCAGTGACCAATGAGGGAGGGGGCCGGCGCGAGAGCGGCGCGCCACGGTCGAGCCAATGAGCGGATCTGAGCGTCGCGCGCTCGTTGGCTAGGCCGCTTCGCGCGCTCGTTGGCTGGACCGCCTCGCGTCAGCCGTACTCGATTCTTATTGGCCCACTGTTCTTTCGTTAAAAAGTCGTTAACGGTGCCTCGGAGAAAATTTTCGCAAAGGAAAAAGTTGCTTCAAATGATCTCAGGAACCCCCTATTTCCGGATTCCGAGACATTTTTGGGATATCCTGTACATATATAATTAAGAAGCATTGAACTACGTGTCTATAAATAAAAATGGACAGTCTGAGGGCCGATTATATACACGCGACGCCGAAATCCAATTCGACTAAACCGCATTTTCTATAATTCTCACGTTTTATAAATAAAATTCGCTTGAATTCCTTGGTGAACGATTTCAGGCGACCGTCACTGTACATCGATCTCGCTAAATAGGAACGCATAAACAGCCAATAATATCGCTAATTGGACGCTATACCATAAAAAGAAAGCGAAAAGAGAGCGACGGATTCTTAAATCCGTGCGGAAAAGGTAATACACACGAGATGAGGCAATTAGTAGCGGTTTCACGGGCCGACAACAGTAGTTACGGGATTAAAACCTTTTTGGAAGGTATCGCTAAATTCTGGGACAGCTCAGACTGCCACAATTAAGTCTAGACCGAGCTTAAGCAAGCATCTCGAGGGTGACGCGGTAGTGGCGGAACGTGGGCAAAAGAAAAGAGGTCACTGAGTACAAGAAAGATCGAGAAAAGATGTGTGCGCGCGCGCGCGTGTGTGTGAGAGAGAGAGGGAGCTAGAGACGAAAGAAAGAGAAGAAAAACGAGAAGAAAAGGAAAGAAAAGGAAGAAAAGGGTGGCGCGAGAACCGGTGCGGTGGCCGAGCGGCGCCAGTCACCAGGAACAACCTTTTTTCCCGCATCGCGCGTAACATCATCGACTTCCTCTCGCCTGTTAACCTTCTCATTCACCGTGCTCGCCCGTTTAGCCCAGCGCGCCGGGCCCTTCTCTCCCCCCTCCACCCCCACTCTCGATCGCTGTCATCGCCGGCCATGGATTTCGCCTCTGCCTCCGATTCTTTCGCGGCGCGACACGATTACACGCAATTACGTCGGCCGGCCGTTGTCGGTTCGACGACTCTCGAGGAATGGAGCCGTTGTCGATCACGGTCGCGCCAGCGAAGGCGATCGATTAATTTGCGGTGGCTGGGATAACCGCGGCCTCTAATCGAATCGATGACCAACCGATCCCCGTTGTCTGCGCCCGCGCATAGTAAACCGTTCTACGCCGGCCAGCCCTTGCTCAACAATTAGAACGGCAACCTCGGACAGCACTCTCCGCGGCGTGTCACGTTTGTCACTTTTTTCTGCTGGTGGTCACGTGGTTTAAACCGTGGACAATGACGGTGCTAGTGTAGGTGCTTGGAAAATTTGATTTCTGAGCTTATCGACGACCGGCAAATTCATGCTTTTTGCTTGCGAATCAGCTGGATGAAATGGCATTTTACATTGCAAATTGAATATGCGCTGTTTGAAATATTATTTAGAAATTTATTAATTAAATTTAATAATTGATTAATAAGTAACTTAAATTTATTAATTTCGAAATTTGTTATCTATTATATTACTTCAATTTTACTTTATTAATAAAATAATGTTACTTTGCTAAAGATGCACTTTTTGTTACACTTGCAACAGCTATCTTTACAAAGACAACAAGCTCCATTTGCAAATAGCGTTACGATTTCTTACTTTATCTCGTCTTACGTCACGTTAATCATTTTCCTAACTTATTTTCCGGTTATGAACCACAGAGTGTATTCTCATTTTTTAATGCTTCACGTTATCGGAATAGAAAATGTATTTTGTCTTTTACATTTTACAATATCAAAATAAAATATTTATTCCATGATATTTAGCTTTAGAGAGATTATCGAAATGAACTATTCTGTTTTCTAAAAATTTTATATGTCCCAGTTGATGTACCATTTTATTTGATTCGCGACGAATCGGTTATTTAAAATAGTGTTCCGAATATTTTCTCCGTAAATATTACCCAGCTCTCGCTACGGTCCAGTGTTTCGACCATTTCAGTTTAAATCCGAAAAATACACGCGCGCCCTTCATGCTATTACTAGCGGTTGAACTATCACGTGCCGCGTGCGCACGGTATGTGTCAAAATGTGTGCCGTTGTCGAAGTGTAATAAAGGCTGTACTGCATTTGATGGATAGGTTGCCCGGACACAATCCCCGATAACATATACCTTTATCCCATCGAAACAATCGACTTCGACGTTCGAAAAAAAAATCGAAATCTATTAAAACCCCCTGACAGTCCCGCTAAATCGATTAAATCCTTTCGAAAGATGGCTACTCGGCGTTTTAAACAAATTCGATCGTTATTCCGATGTAAAAGAAGTCGATTCGAGCAGTAAATGATTTTCTTTTATTTGTAAAAATGAAGTAATTATTTATGTCCGAAGTCAATTTTCTCAGCGACGAAGCGCTGAAATAAAAAAATTCTATTCCTTATTTTTCCATTTTTTCTTGTAGAATCAGCCCTTTCTCGTTTGTACCAACGATGTTGGGACACTCTGCACAGCGTCGGCGCGAAGCGTTAATACTTTGACTGCTATTAAAATTTCTACCATTTCAAAAGTCTCGAAATTATGGCATTTCTGGGAAGTGGCGGGTTCCTGAGGTCATTTGAAGTAACCTTTTCCTTTGCGCAAATGCAATCCGCGGCTTTGTTTACGAGATATTAACGAAAAACGCTGGCCAATGGGAGAGCGCGTGCGGCTGACGCCCCGCCCCCGCGACCACTGCCGCTGCGTCAGACGGCCGGCCGCGACGCGCCATTGGCCGCGAGAACGCCGGCCGCGCGCCGCGCTCGCGCTCTGATCGATCTGTCATTGGTCAATCAGAAACCCCACATTTCCCGGAGGTATCGTAACTTTAGGACACCCTGTATATGTATTTTCAAACAACAGCAAGAAAATAACGATTTGAATAATAATAAAATAAATTATTCTTTTAGTATATGTAATGTAAAATTCGTTTCGGTCTCGCGTGCGAACGTAATTTCGCAAACGTCCCGGAAAAAAAAGATACCAAAAGAACGAAAGACGGTCACGAATGGAAAGAAATTCGTAATTTTTCTTGGCGAAAGGGGGAGGCCTCCTCTTTGTCCGGATTCGAAAACCGAAGGAATTCCCACGGGTCGAGTCTCGATCGCTCGTTAGCCGGAACGTTAAAATGAAATCTTAATGGCCGGGAACAAGAGAAAGGGAGGCGAAACTGGATTCCAGGCTGACGATGAGTATCGGGATCTATCTCTTGATTCGATGACTCGGCTCGAGGCATTCGTGGGAGGGAATACACGTTCCTGACAATAGAGTTTGTATAGCAAACACGACGGTTCCCCACGGATCGTTTAACATGTTCCTTCTCATCGATACAACGAATGGTTTTAAGGTCTGTTCAGGTCTTTTCGACGAAGCGTTGCTCTATCCACAGTCGAGAATTTCTTAAAAAAACAATTGTCCAAAAATACATTAATCTCGTTCACAATCCATCAAATTATCTGGAAATTATTATAAATTATAAATATAATTATTATATTCATATTATATTATATAATTATATATATATATACATTGTTATATTATTATATTATATATATATTAATTAATATAATCATTATAATATATATATATTGTTATATTATTATATTATAATAATTATATTAATAATTAATATTATTATATTATCTATATTGCATTAAATATAAAATATAAAAAATATAAATTATTGTAAGAAATATCCCGTCATTAAATATCTACTGATTAGTCGTGGATTTAATACAATTACGACAAAAATATGTATCTGAAATGTGAAACAATTTTTTTACGCAAGATCTAGACCGTAGATCCTATGATCTATGATCTAGGACGAACGATCGGAAATTTTCGGATCGCGATCAATATTTTCTTTATCGCGACGCATGCTAATTCCCTGGGGCATCGATGTTTACGCGGTTTAATTTCACGGCGATACGTTGTTCCCGTTGTAATTAACGAGGTAAGAAACAATTTTTCTGAATGACCGGATAGGAAATAAGAGACCGGGGAGCCCTCGGTCCGCGCAGAACCTGTTTCCAGGCGGCCCGTAATTCGTTGCTTCGTTAATTTATCGATGCTCGGCGGCCGCAGCAGCTTTCGCGTTCGAGATCGCGGCTCTTGGAATTTTTCGATGCAATATCTCCCCCCCCCCCCCCGCCTGACTCTTCTGTCATTAATTTAATGTACGCGATAAACCAATTAAACCGCGTACCGCAGGATAAATAGCACCGGGTACAGAAACAAGAAGAAGAAGAAGAAGGCGTATGCAAATAACGCTTTTAATCCGATTCGGTATAATATACATTTCAGAATATTACATCGTTAAAAGGAAAAAAAAAGGAAAATACGGTGTAAGTAAATTGCGATTGCTAGTGTACGAAGATAGAGAATTTTACCGAAAAGATTTCGATAGAAATTAATTTTCGTGTTCGCTCAAAAAATATTGCTTCAGACATACGCGAGCGATTTCAAATTGTTGCTTAACGATTATCGAATAGGCTAAAATCATAATGACGTGCAAGTCACATTTCCGAAAATATCCCGAAAACATCTCGCGCGCGCGCGAGAGAGAGAGAGAGAGAGAGAGAGAGAGAGAGAGAGCGAGTGCAAAAGCGCGAGAGAGAGAGTGCGAGAGTGAAAGAGCGTGAGTGCAAAAGCGCGAGAGAGAGGAAGCGCGAGAGTGAGTGGGAGCGAGTGCAAAAGCGCGCGAGAGAGAGAGAGCGCGATAGAGAGAGAGAGAGAGAGAGAGAGAGAGAGAGAGAGAGAGAGAGAGAATGAGAGATTAATCCAATGATCCGAGGGGCGCGGAGGAAGGTAATCGGCCGGTACCTGGATCGGGTCGCGCAAATAATTCCTCTCTGCATCGAGTGTCGCTCTGTGCAAACTGCGCGGCACTGTACTCGTCGATACTCACTCGTCACAGCGCAAATATACGGTTCCAATCGGCAATCGGCGAGAATGCGCCGAGTTGCTGTACATTTTCCGAATGGAAACAGAGTTTAGGCAAGAGGGCAAACGTTTGTCAAAAGGTTTCGCCAAATCTGCGAAGCGTTTCAAGTCGGATACAAGTGAATTCAATTGTCCTTCAGCTTTTAAACAAAAATAGACTACATATTCAAGAAGACAGAAAGCCTCGATTATTCGAGTCTCGCGACTTGTTTTTTTGACATAACCTTGACATATTTAAGAAGAGAGGAAGTCTCGATTGTTCGAGTCTCGCGACTTATATTTTTATACAGTCGCCGATCGTCAACAACCGTAAAAACGAGGCACGGACAATCGTATCTCTCCTCCTCCCACATTGTCTTACTTTGATATTTGATGATTTACTGACCAGTTGACATAACCTTGACCACGTGTTCGCAAAGAGGATGAAAAATGAGTTCGTCGAATCGCCTCGTTCCGAGCTGTAACAGGAGTTCTAGGACACCCTGTATAGTAGAGCATTGGTTCTTACGAAATTCTGCAGGAAATCCTAAAAGATTCCCGATCCCGTAAAGCAAGCCGCATCATCGTCGCTATCACAGGCGAATCAATTTGAAAAATAATACTGATAAAAATTGGCCGTGGCCGAACACGTGAAACGGCAAGATCGCGTCGGAATCCCGGCGAGTCGAGCGGCGCGGCGCGCGGTGCGACTGGGAAAAGGAGCCACGGTCGGGCCGGTAGTATAATAAGAATGAAGTTATTCGAAAGACGGGGCTGGCTCGGCCGGTCGAGCGAGCGAGCGAGCGATTCCCGCGGTAATTGCGAGACCGGCCGTGCTTCGGCGCCGCGATTCGAAGCACGCGCTCGCGCGCATACCTTTCCACGACGTCGAGTATCGGGTATCGGGCGCGTATTAACGCGCAGCCAATTATAATCCACCGAAATTCGATTGCAACGCGCATATCGGGGCTCGGAAGAGACATTCTCAATTATTCAGGAATTATCGAGGCCCTCGGTCTCCCGATTGATCGATCGGTTCGTTAAACGTTGCGCGACGCGCGTCTCTTTCCCAATTCTCCTCCTCCTCCTACTCCTCCTCCTCGCTCCGTCCGCTCCCCCCACTCCGGCCCCGCGGAAACGAGACGGAAATTAAGCGGCTCGCCTCGGCCGTTCGTCGGGCAGACATCGCATTATCCGAGCGCTGGAAAGTGCTAAAGTTTTTTCTTTAAACGGCGATTCAACGGCGCTGCGCTTACTCGGGGCGCTGTAATCGTCCTGCGGATGAGTCAGTTACGTTCTACCGGCTTTAATAGTATACGGGCTATACGGCTACAGTTAACCCTTTCCGGTCGCAGTCGGTTCAGCTACGGGCGTCTGGCTGGCTGGTCGGCACGAAGATTAATACGATCTTCCATATAATTAACAGCGATATACTTTTGGCTCGACATTGCTCTCCTGCGTACGGAGTTTATCGCGCGATCGATTTAATTGAAATACGAATCGAACTGAAAGTACGCGTGCAGCTGGAACCGTCCGCCGGCGAACGGTTTTCATACAAATGGCGGGAAAAAGTCGGCTTTTAAAAAATGGTATTCCCGTAATGCATACTTTATTTAGTAATGGTCGATTATTAAACGTTCGGATTATTGCTTGCTATGATCTTTTTCTTTTCCATCTGTTCGTTTTTCTAAATTATATAAGTAATTTTTCTAAATTTATATCGTCGTTTGTAATCATTTTGTTCTTTGGAAATGTATAATTTTTACAGAAAATGTACTTAAATTGTGATACGGAGGAGAAATAATTTGTTTCGAACCCGATAAAAAGGAAACTAAAGCCCATTCCTCTTTTATTTTCTACTTAATATATTTACATATCATTTGTCGATTCTCTAAACAAAAATTTATACTCTCTCTTTAATAAATTAATGGTATTAATTTATTTTTATAATTAATAAAAGAGAATGATATTTCCATAATAAATAATTATTTTTATTAATCTAAATTATTACGTAACGAAGCAGTAAAAATATGTTAAAAAGATTTTGAAATTGATCCCGCCGAACTTCCTTTTCGTATTACACGTTTAGCTTGCCGCGCCTTGTATTTAGCTTGACCTAACGCGACCTCGTTTTTATGTGGCATACGTACACAGAAAAGAGATTGAAAAAAAGATATTTCAAGCGATAGTAAAGTTTCTAATGGGTAGGTATGGAAAGGGGGCGTCCCTTTAATGAAGTACATTTTGAGAGGCCTAACCAGTAATTACAATAATATTAGAGGAAAGATAACGAATAGCGTGTTTTATTGTTCTTCGAGGAATGCTTGTTCAGATGCAGTCAAGTATAAATTAATTGCTAGTAACAACAATTCGGCAAACGTTTTTGAGAACTTGACAATTGCACTTTCAAAATTGTGCTCCAAAGCTGTAAACAATAACTTTTGCTTGTCTCACATTCTTCGCTGTTTTGCCTTCAAAATTCAGACATTTTCTCTACCAAAATATTTACTTAAATACAATATTTTATTTATTTATAATTATATACACATACAGTGATTGTCACTTAAAATCGTACACCTAGGAATTCAGTGAATTTTCACTTATAAAACGCGATAATTTTAGGAAATTACTAAAATGCATATATATGGACGTATAGTTCGATACCTTTTTATTTAATATACAGGATATCCCAAAAATGTCTCGGAATCTGGAAGTGACGGGTTCCTTAGGTCATTTGAAGCAACTTTTTCCTTTACAAAAAATTTATCCGAGCCACCGTTAACGAGTTATTAACAAAAAATACTGACCAATGAGAGGCCAGCTCGACTGGCGCGAGGCGGCCTCGTTGCCTCGGCCGTTGGCTCGGCCGTTTCGCGTCAGCCGTGCTCGCCTCTCATTGGTCACTGTTTTCCGCTAATAACTCGTAAACGATGCATCGGAGAAAATTTTTGTAAAGGAAGGAGTTGCTTCAAATAATCTGAGGAACCCACCATTTCCGGATTGCGAAACATTTTCGGGACACCCTGTATAACGACGGTAGAATAAAAAGCTTTTTATAATTGTTAGTAAATTAAATAAAATTGTCGTTGTGTATAGAACTAGCCCGTCGGTAAAAACGGTACGTTGTTAGCAACACTGTAAATTCCCGATCGTGTTTTGTTTAACAATGCTTGGAAACGTTAAAAGTAAAGTTCAGTCATTGTTCAGTTATTATTGCCAGAATATTATAATTAGCATATCATTTTGTACAGTAATTTTATCTCATAATTTTGTATCATTTTAGTCAACATTCTGTTACAATAAACCAATAAATAAAAAACATTGCATAATAAGCCCAATCATAATCTGCGTTACCTTTACAGTCCATTGGAAAAAATATAATATAAAGACTACACACCGTCACGTATTCTTCGTACGATTTTTATTTATTTTACGTCGAAACAAACTAAAACGAACAGTTACATACTAATATTCACTCCTAGCATCCTCATGGTCCTTTAAAGGTTAGGTGACAGTCACTGTACAAAATGTATTGGAAACGAAGCCGAGCGGAAGTCACGGTTTTCGAAAAGAAAGCGTAAGAAAAAAAAAGAAAATTAAAAAGATGCGAACATTTCTACTTCTGGGGAGCGTGAGAAGGTTATGTCGAGCGGAGTCGATTTTTGTTTGAAGACACGCGAGGGAATTTATCGCGCAAGCTGCTAGATCGATGGTAGGTTATGATAAAATTCGACGGTGGCTACGCGTAATCTGGAAGGAACGTGATCGCCGAGCGGCGGGAAAAGGGGGGGGACGGGGGGACGACGAAGAGGGTGAAAAGGGGATCGCGAGCAGGGAGATGCCAGCGCAAGATACGCGCGACGACACTCGTAGGTAGTACATACGTAGGGGCAAGATGCACGCGACCATTCTCACGTCGGTGTACGCTCGTGAAACATCGGCCCCTTTGATATTGCCTCTCGCGTGCGTGGGTTTGTGCGTTCGTCGGCCCGCAGGAGAACCGCCGCTGCGGAGGAATGCACCTTGCTTCGACCGCAGGTAGAGAGAGCCTCGTCCGTAGCCCCCCTCCCCTTCCCACCCCTCGAAACCCTTTCCGTGGCCGCGCGCCTCTGCGAAAAATTTCCTCCGAAACCGTGCGCGCGCGCGCGCTATCTGGCGACGTTCTTTGATTCGCTAGAAATGTCGCGGTTTCCGCGAAGAAAACAGCCCGTGTGTTTCATAGTCGATTTACGATAAAGTCGACCATCGAGAATCGCGGAGTTTCTCGCATGCTTGCATGCTCGCATTCGTCGTATCTTGGTGAAGTAAATCCATGCTAATGAATTATTTGAGGGAACTGTTTACATTATCAATGTTCACGTTGCTGTTCTTTGTTTTATGCAAAGTGCATTTATTCGTCGCCTGGAAATTTATTTATCGATTTATTCGTCGCAGTCATAGGCCTGGAAATGGACTTTGCTTGATTTGAAACAGTGGAGCATTAATCCTGAAAGTTCGAGAAAATTTATATATAATTAATTATATATATATATTTATATATATTATATATATATTGACGAAGATAATTTTTTTATGTACGTACATCGATGCATTTTTTAACAAGAATTATGCGTCTGAAAGTTCTTCGCCTGCGATTGTCTTCTCTTCGTCTAATGTCATTCCTTCGTTTTTATTTTATAACCTGAAAATGTTATGTCTTCTGAAATATCCGTAACGGCATCTGTGAACGCTGATTCGAAAGGCATTTATATTAATTAATAGCGAACTATTCATTTTAGCGTTATTTTTAGGTAAAGTAATCATTTGATAAAAAGTCGACGTACCATCGTCTATCCTCAAATATTATTTACTATTCGGCGCATTGTTTTTTTACTTTGCATGGACAATAATACTGCGGCGCTTTACCGAACTACGTACCTTAACCTATAATAGTTACACCGGTGCGAACACGCTTGATTGCAGAGTGCATATACCTAATTTGTAAAGCGCTACAGTGAGAATATCTTGATCCTGGGAATTGTTGCTGTGTGCGTACATTTCGAAGAAATTGGGTCATGTCAACCTTGACACGTAATAATCAGAACATCCGCACTATTTCGGTTAGTCGTAATAGATACATAACCCTCGCTAATGTGTGCACACGTGAAACACATGTTTCTTTATATTACACTTTTCAATGAAATTCGTGCTTTCAAAGATACAATATTTTGAGAAAAGTTAATATTCAAGTTCAAATAGGTTCAGATCCAAATAGGTTATTTCGTGGCTCGTCGAGGTTATAACCAAATAGGTTATAATCCAGTTGTCAAGTTATTGGCGTAAAAGGTCTTATTATTCTGTCAAAGTTCGCCTTCATTAAAAAACGATAATAATACCTACACTTACCCCATACATCGTCGAAAAGTATAAATTCTCAAGCATTAAAACGGTATGCGGTTCGTCGAGTTTGGACGAACGTTGAAAAAGTGACGGGTGTTCGAAGATCGGGCTACTTTTAAAGTAGCGGTGACCGCAGTTTCGGGTCAGATGTCCCACTGCGTGGCCGGCCGGCCAGCAGGAAAAAACCGTTTAGTAGGCCTAGCGCGGTCGCTAAGAGCTGCCCGATAAAAAGCCTATTTAATAAGCTTCCGGTAGGCAAAGTGTTAACCGACCGGAGCAAAGGGAAAGAAGGTGCACGAAACAATCTCTTGGCCGATTCCTTCGATGCTTCCTCCTCTTTCTTTTTCTCGTCCCGCGTCCCTCCCCGCATTCCAGTTACGTACCGAAACCTCGGCCGGATTCCTGACCGCTCTCTTTGTGTGTCGGTTGTCCGGCCGCCGCTATCTCGCGCTCTCTCGCGCCGCTCCTCCGTGCGCTTCGCCGCTATCTCGGGCTCTCTCGCGCCGCTCCTCCGTGCGCTTCGCCGCTATCTCGCGCTCTCTCGCGCCGCTCCTCCGTGCGCTCCGCCGCTATCTCGCACTCTCTCGCGCCGCTCCACCGTGCGCTCCGCCGCTATCTCGCACTCTCTCGCGCCGCTCCTCCGTGCGCTCCGCCGTGCGCTCCGGCGTCGTGCAGCTGCAACTCGGCTGGCAACTGCGGGGCAGGTGATACGAACACACGGTTACACGGGCCGCGCTTCGCCGTGGCTCCCTTTCATCCCGGCGCGCGGCGCGCTGAACCGGCGGGACAGTTTCCATCGGCGAGAGCCGAAGGATACACCTTCGTGGGATACACGCTTCTGCGTCGGGAAGAATCGATATCGCGGTAGCGGCGACGAGTGAAAATCCATGTCGCGATATTTTCAGGCGCGAGATCTCGGCTTTCGAAACAGCCCGCAACGGTTCTGCCGTCTACCGCTTCCTCGAAAGAGCTGTTGCGCCCTGAATTGGCCGCGCGTACTGTTCGGCTAAGCAGTTCCACGGTGTATATGCGCTGACTTCACGAGCCGCACGTTTCTTAGAACGATCGTCCACAAATCGTTATTTAATACTCCGAATGATACTATTGCGAGCAAGCTGACTTACTACTGCATGAAATGCAAACTAATTCCTAGAGAGATACAAAATTATGTGTATATAACCGAAGAACAGGAATGTATGTTGACATTGGAATCTCACATAACCTTGATATCCTTACGTTATTGTAATTCTTTTTAGTACGATGTTCGATATCATTTGGCTCTTATTACTTCTAAAAGGCGACTCCGATGTATTTTTAATTAATTATTTTTAAATTAAATTAAAATTATATTTTGATCTTGCGTATCTTTCGGTTACGGTTATTCGATGGTATTTCTTTTAAATTTACGCATCTCCTACTTTCCTCCAAATAACTGTTTCTCAGAAAAATATAGGGTGTCCTAAAATTATTGAGCAAACGGGGAATGCAATTCAAGGCTTCGTTCAAGAGTTATTAATGAAAAACAGCAACCGATCGGAGCGCGAGCGCCAATGTCCCATCGCGCCGACCGTCTGACGCAACGGCGAGTGGGTGGAGCGGTGCTCGCGAGGGGGAGGGGCGTCAGCCGTACGCGATCTGTCATTGGTCACCGTTTTTCGTTAATAACTCGTAAACGAAGCCGCGGATTGCATTTTCGCTAAGAAAAAAGTTGCTTCAAATGATCCGAGGAACCCCTCATTTCCTGCTTGATTATTATAATGCAATTATTTTGGGACACCCTGTATTGTCTTTTTCGCGATATACGGCTATAAAAATTGCTTTCATTTATAGAACATTCTATTCGCGTAATTCTAATATAGCAAACATAAATTATCTTTCAATTGCGAGCGCAACATTTTTCACGAAAGAAAATAATTGTTCAACGTGTCAAGTTTTAATAACGCGTTTCGATGACGTCAGAATTGGAAATAAGGATCAGTGTCGCAAATAATTTCACGGAGACGTTAAAATCCGTCGCAGCACAGAGTGTACACCGATGTTCGTGTCGTTTTTCCGATTGGAGGAAATGGAGCGCGAACCGATACGAATTGGACAGGTATGAATTGCATTGTCGTTTCACAATCGATTTACTCGGCCAAGGTAGTTATTAAGCCGTAGCTCGATCCGAACAAGACGACAGATGGATGGCCGGGGTAAATCAGAATTCTATTTGCCGGCACCATGGTTTCCGGTTGGCTAAAAGTAAGAATTCGATGTCTAGTCGTAGTCGTTCTTCTTATATACGAAGAGACAAACAAATTATTTAAGAATCTTGTTGCACTGTTTTCAATTTATTGAAACTATAAAAGGAAGAAACTTATCCCTATTTAACTCAAAATAAACGATGTTTAATTTGCATAAAAAATTTGCTATTTTATTTATTTTTATTATTTTGTATTATTATTATTTAATATTATTATCTATTATTATTACTATTTGTATTATTATTATTTAATATTATTATCTATTATTATTACTATTTGTATTATTATTATTTAATATTATTATCTATTATTATTACTATTTGTATTATTATTATTTATTATTATTATCTATTATTATTATAATCTTTTATTATTATTATTTTGTTAATCTATTTATTAACGCTATGACGTTGATAAATAAGCGTCGTCGCGATCGTCCCATAGATCCCCATTCCGCAGCCATTTGTTTCCTTACCGCACTCCGGATGCGTTTTTTCGGGGGGACGCGACAATTGAGGCGGCAATTCGAGCAGAGGGAAATTAGCGGAGGCAGAGTGGCGCCGGGCAATCTTCCAATTTCCCTCGCAATACAGTCGATACGCCCCTCCCCCTCCCCCGCGCGGGCGGGTCACGTCTTCGAGTCGTTCGAATGTCGGCCGCGCGCGTCCATTATTCGCACGCATCGTCGTCGCTTGTCAGCGGATGTGCCGAGTTACCGCCAACAACCTTATCACTGCTAACCCCGTTCTGGTACATCGTAGATCCACCCCCGGAAGACGGTATCTGATCCGAGACTCCGTATTTGCAGAATCGTCACGAAATGTGCTTCCCCGACGCGGAGGCGCCGCAGCAAAGTAACATATAGCGGTGTTGGAATTACAGTTTACAGTGGCTTCTTTTCTCTTCCTCCATTCTCGCTCTAACTTCGTCTGATTGGAAATATTTTTTAAAAACATTTTTTGCTTTGATAACGTAAGGTTATCATTATTATTATTATCATTATTATTGTTGTTATATTTTATAAATTATTTTATTATGTATAATTATGCATATAATATTATTATTATTATTATCATTGTTATTATTACTATTATTGTTCTATTTTATAAATTATTTTAATACATATAATTATAATAATTATAATATTATATAATAATAATATTATTATCATCATCTAAATAAAGCACAAACTAGTATACTCTCCATAGTTCTTATACATAAACGATAACTTAGAATTACATATAATGTATTAGATATTAGTAAAATAGAAAATGGACAATGTCGAGTAAAAACAGCCTCGGCACGGAACGTGTTAAAATACTATTTAACCCGGCTCCGGTTCCAGATCGAAAATAAATTGCTATAAGATCCCTTATATCGGATCGAACACAGTGCATCGAGGAAGAAGACGGCGTACACGTCGACTAATGAGCCTGGTTAGCGACAAAGTTGCGGCCGTGTGTAGTGTTAAAATAATCGACGCCCGAAAATTGCGGATCGATTTCGTCGGCGGCTTGATCGTTACCTCCGTAGCTCCGGGCGGTGAAAACAAAAGAAAGAGGGGAAGAACACGGCTGGTATAATTCGAAGATCGTTTGCACGCCTCGAGCGATGGAGGGGGGAGGATTTCGGCCGCTGCTCCGTGTGTCGCGCCGACGACGAAATGGGAAGAGAATAGAAGGACGATTATCGAACGCACGGAGTTCGCCGTCTGCAAACTGCTGCTTACGTATGTACATACATACCGGGAAATATCTCAAAATTATGTTATTTCCGAGAAATTAGAGGTTTCCGAGATCATTTGAAGTAACTTTTTCCTTTGCAAAAATGTTCTCCGAGGCATCGTTAACGAGTTATTAGCGAAAAACTCTGACCAATGAGCGGCGAGCTGGTCGAGCCAATGAGCGGCGAGCAGGACGAGCGACGCGACGCGGCCGAGCCAATGAGCGGAACTGGGCTTCGTCCGCTGATTGGCTCGGCCGCCGCGCCGATCTCATTGGTCACGGTGTTTCGTTAATAACTCGTAAACGAAGCCGCGGATCGCATTTGCGCAAAGGAGAAAATTGCTTCAAATAACCTAAGGAACCCCTCGTTTCCCGGAAGTGCTATAATTCTGAGACGCCTATATAGATCGAGCTGATACGAGACGAGAGTAGCCCCCGGCCTGCCGCGGCAACAACTCGCGTTAATAAAGTTCACGTAGACGGTTCTCGGGCGGAGGAAGATAGTAGCAGTTGACACGCACCCGACCGAATCAGGATGAAACGAAATCGTGCGTCGCGGCCGAGAGATTACGGAAGACCTCGAGCCACGAAACCTCCTTCGCGACACTTATCTCGCTAACGAGTCTCGACCGTACGACCACACGTTCCTTAGTTTTATTCGTCGGATCTCCGCGCGTAATTCCAACTTCTTGGAATCCAAATTCGTTTTTGATTTTTCAGTGGACATACCGATGGATTTCGTCGAGGAGAGTCCAAAAATCGAAGTCTCGCATCGAGGAATGTCATTAAAATAAGCCTTGTATTCTCTTGTTGAAAAGTCACGGCGTTCAAAGTTGACGAATTTCCAGCGTTTTTGACAGGTGAGCGCGCCATATTGACAGGCGACGCCGCTACATGGCGGTACTACGCGTAACGTAGAACTATCAGTTGGCAGCACTACAGGTATTTTGAATTAATTCCACTACGCAATTCCACAGGTCTTATAACTTACTAATTACGTTCCTAGATTCGGGACTTCGATTTTTGGACATTTCTCGACAAAATCCGTTGGAATGTACGCTGGAAAGTCATAAAAATAGAAACCCCCAAGGAAAAGTTTAACCAAAAATAGTGCGAAATAGAGGTTATTGAAAGGTGTCTTTCGACACCTTCGCTATATATACATATATATAGAGTGTTGAAGTCAAATATACTTCTGTATGCGCGAATAAGACTTCCATGCTTGCCAATATTGAACTTGTGTACGATGAGCATACAGTTGCAGCCGTGCGGATAGAGGAAGTCGTATGATAAGCGATCGATACAACGTGTTCGGTGATATCATTTCGTTTGGGTAGTATGTAATAGCGTGATAATAGAATTATCCAATTTCTGCTTCGGTTCATTGATACGACTGATCCAATTAAAATGAAATTGCTGCAACACTCTGCATTAGGTTAATGGAAGGTAAGTGGCTGATTAAACTCTTTGCCATTTACGTTGACCTAACTCGACATTCAATTTGACCGGAATAGCTAGATATTTATCTGGCGTGCGGAACATTTTCTATTGACGTCACAATTGCGTCTAGCATGAGCACAATCTTGGTAACTAATCTTGGTAATAAAACTACATCCTCGGTTTACACTTCATCAACTTTTGCTGCGGCTGCACATTATTTAATCGTCAAGCTATGCCTTACGCGACGTGTCGCATTCCAAGGAAATGAAACCTTTTTTTTGCTCTTTTGTTTAATGATACTGTATTTATTATATATAATAAGTTATATGAATTATATAATATATATTTATATATTAATTTATTAATAATATTTATATTAATATATATTTATTAATATATATTATTTTCTTTATATTAAAGTCCAATTTCCAACGATCCTCCTTAAAATAATTTGTTCAAATTAGCACACAAGTTTTAGATGTTGGCCCTTGCAATATTTAAGTCGACGTGAATTTTGATCAGTTATATTTACATACTTATAATTTTCAAGGTCTGAAAACAGAATAAAATGCGTCTGCTGGCGATAAAGATGGCTGACCTTTCATGCGGTAGAAAGGATGAGCGCTAAAGTCGGGGATTCGAAGATGACGACGTTAATGCCATCAAAAGATTGCGGCAAACGTGGGAACGGAGGCAGTTAATATCGGGTCTTTCGAAAAAGCAGAGGATAACAGGAGTTACCATCGCACGTAGCCGCGCTCAATTCTCGATCGTGGCTCGTCGCCGAGCTGCTCTGTATTCAGGCGAGTTGTAAACGCGCGGCTCGGGCTCATATTTTTAAAGGAAATTCGTAATCGAGTCGCGCGACGTAACGGAACGGCACCACGTTCGTCTCACGTCGGCGAAACCGTCCGGGATTGGCCGAAACAGCCGAACAGACGAACTACCACTAGAGCGGCACAGACGATGATTCATACGGGGCAAACGCGAAGTGATCTCATCGTTCACGTCGTGCGAATCGCTACTTGAAAACTGGACGAAGGCTCCGCTCTCCTGGCTTCCAGTCGACTCATCTTGCGATTCGACCGTACCGGTTATCAGCGGAGCGAAATAGAATCCTGATGACGCACAGTGGCTCTGGGAAACTAGTAATTTGTAACCGAAATTCAATCCCTCAACTATTGTACTTGAAGAATATATTTGTTTTCCTGTGTATCGACCACTCAGGAATTCTGAAATCCAAAATATTAACCTCAAATATTAACCTAAAAGTAGAAATATTAACAACCTGAGAATAAACCTAAAAATATTAATAACCTAACTCCGTGACTAGATAGAGCGTTGTAGAGGCACAAATACAAAATTTAGATTAAAACTAATTGTTTTAATTACTCGTTACAAAATATCGAAATGCAAGTTCTTGCTATACGTTCGTGTATGCGAGCATTTATGTTTTAACTAATCTCTCAACTACTGTACTTGAAGAATATTTGTTTTCCTGTGTATCGACCACTCAGGAATTCTGAAATCCAAAATATTAACCTCAAATATTAACAACCTAAAAGTAGAGATATTAACAACCTGAGAATAAACCTAAAAATATTAATAACCTAACTCCGCGACTAGATAGAGCGTTGTAGAGGCACAAATACGAAATTTAGATTAAAACTAATTGTTTTAATTACTCGTTACAAAATATTGAAATGCAAGTTCTTGAGTAATTAAATAATTTGAATAAATAATAATTTAAGCATTAAATGCTTAAATTACTGTCAAAAAAAATGTTTCCAACGAAAGTTGGTCAACGTTCACTTTCCGACATATTGAAATATATAAACGTAGAGCAAAAAATATGTTTTATGAAAAATGCTCGTCACCTCGATCTCTTAAATGTTAATGCATATTGTTCTATTGATAATATTCTAACTGGTGTCTAGAAATTCAACCACCAACTATATTTATAGCCTTAAACCTGAGAATAACGCTAAAAGTGATTTAAACCACGGAAAGCGAATTCCCAGACCACTGTGCGATGGGCGAAGCGTAAATACACGTGTATCCTCGACGCGTCTCGCGTTAGGCTACTTTCCCAGGGACCACCCGCTTTGTTTTCATTTTTAGGTTCGCCCCGACGAGCTCGCACACACCGATACTCTGCTCAGCTCACCGTCTCGCGTCCAATTAACCCTTCGCAGACGATCGACGCGCTCGCGCGTGAGATACACAGTTACCGTAAATTCTGCCTAATTGACGCTCAGATTGTGCACAGAAATGGACAATTTGGGAAGTCAGGACACGATTATTATTCGAGCCTCGCTGCTCGTTTTCATAGTTACCGATCTCTTCCCAAATTGTCTATTTTTCTGCACGATTAGGGAGAATTTACTGTACTCCCATTAATATTCGCGCATATAATATCTATATAAATATAATATATAATATATAATAATATATTATATAAATATTATATATATAATATCTATATGAATATATAGATATTTTATCAATTATTGTGCAAAACGAGGCTAATATTCACTTCAAGGATTCAGAGAATTTTTGGACTTCCTTAAGACGTCTGTTTCTACAGGGTGTCCCAAAAATGTCTCGCAATCCGGAAATGGCGGGTTCCTCGGATCATCTGAAGCAACTTCTTCCTTTACAAAAATGTTCTCCGAGGCACTGTTAACGAGTTATTACCGAAAAACAGTGACCAATAAGAATCGAGTACGGCTGACGCGAGGCGGCCCAGCCAACCAGTGCGCGATGCCCAGTTCCGCTCATTGGCTCGGTCGCCTCGCGCCAGCCGAGCTCGCCTCTCATTGGTCACTGTTTTTCGTTAATAACTCGCTAACGGTGCCTCGGAGAAAATTTTTGTAAAGGAAAAAGTTGCTTCGAATGACCCGAGGAACCTTATATACCCTGTATAAAGCAGCTTGAAAATGTTCGATGACGAGACGCGGCCGAGGAAGTCGCGTTTCGGAAGCATGTCGCGTCGCCGTGCGCCGGAAGGAAAACAGTAAGATCTTCGGGCCCCAGTAATACATAAGTATGTCCCCCGTCCTGTTATCGCAGTCGTTCGGCTACGTTTTCGCGTCGGGATGATCGTCCCTTAAACATTGAATACCATAAATCCTCGACCGAGACGGTTCACCGCGAAAACGATTTATCGCGGAGTGGGGGGTAGACGTGCCGCCCAGGGACACAATCGAGATTCGGCCGTTGGAGGGGCGGGGGGGGGGGGCAGAGGCAGAGGACGAAGAAGAATCACGGCGCCGTCGCACAGCGTTCGAAAACGGCGATTTAAACGCGAGAAATTACATATATTTTATCACAAAGATGGATAAATCTCGGCAGACAAATATTTCAACGATATCAGCATGAATCGGACGTAATAATTTGAGTATTATTTTATTATTTATTATTATATTATATTATATTATATTATATTATATTATATTATACTATACTATATTATTATATTATGTATTTATTTTTATAATTTCTGATAAATGTTTCAAGGTTAAGTAACATTTTTATTGTGATTACATAATGTGTACAAATGCCGGAAGAAAATAGTAGGGCATAGTGAAAAGAGATAAAAAAAAAAGGAGAAATAATAATGAAACGATAAAAAAGCAATACATATTTTTAGAATGTATTAATCTACATTACCATCGTTAGTAAGTGTGTCTGTGGATTTTACCAACTATAAAAACCACGGATATTTCGTACGGATATGAGTCGGATATTTTATTCTTTTTCTTCGATCTTAATGAGCTTATTAGCGGATCTGAAGATACTAAAAGAATATGTAAAAAGGTCTTCCGTGCATTCTTTTCTGAAACATTTTCCGGTATTAAGCCGTCTGTAATATTGAACGCCTTTATTCCGTGCTTCTCGGGCTTCTTCCGATAACCTACCTATGGGTAGCAATGCATTTTTAACAACGTCCGCGCCGTGGATTAATAGCTTCGAGTAGAACAGTGTAAAACAGCGTCAGGTATCGTTAGACGGAATTGTGAGATAACAAATACGCAGAACGAAGAAGAGTAAATAGCAAGAAATTTACAATTTATTCGTCCTGCGATTGGTAACCAATTAGTATCAACAATTAGTATTACCGACGAGTGATAATATTCATATACACCGTATTCGCAATAATATATTTAATACTCGAATTCCAAAAATTGAATTTCTAACCTTCAAATGGTATTTGCTCGCTTACGTTGATCTTTAGGCTGACCCCTGAAAATTATTTAATTTCAATTTTTAATTTTAACTACACAATAACAGAAACGATAGATTCGAAGAATTCTTCCAGATATAGTCAAAATATTATTATTATAATTATTATAATATAATAATAATATTTTGACTATATCTGGAAAAATTTTAATATTATAATATTATAATAAAAATAATAATATATAATAATTATTATATATTATAATTATAATTATTATAATATTATTATTATATATTATTTTATTATAATTATATTATAATATTATTGTAATATTATTATTATTTATCGCAATTTTAAGGTTATTGGACCGTGCTGTGATCGGCCGTGCACATAAATCTGTACCGAAATTTTCGGAATAATTAAAGCGAGAAGGAAAAGTGCCAAGACGAATGAAATAAGTTCTCGTCCACGGGGTTCGTCGTTCAATCAACCATCGAATACCACCGCACACCCTTCGCCAAAACTTGATTTGGCGCGTGTTCACCGTCTACCCACGCATGCACGTCCAGTCGCCTGGTTTTGCAGCTCGTAATGGTCTTAACGATCTTCCGGCAGCAGATTGGATCGGGTGTCGGGAATTACTGGAATCCTCGAACTTCCAAGTAACGAGTGTCACTCGATAAACTTTATCCAGAGATCGTGACGCCTAGGTTGCGAAAAACAACGATTCAGACACGAAAAACCCGTGCTTTTTTTCATCGTTTCCGACGCTTTAATATTTCATGTTGTTAGGTTAGAAGTTCGAAATTGCTATTTAAATTGATTATTAAATTGCTATGTAAGGTTATATTTCATGCGACTAAAATAGACAGAGATTTTATTCTGCATTTATAGTTCGACGTTCTATTTACAAGTTAAGCTTAATATTATATGCAAGCTTGGTAAATTTACATTTGTTCCTGCGACTTTAGCGACTCCATCAGCTATTTCATTAAATATGTACAAGCTGCAGAAATATAACAGGAGATTCAGGATCGTGGGACGCGATTAATAAATCATACCGAGGTCTAATTACATTCGTTTATATAAATGTAACATAAGTTCGGTTCTCCCAATTTATCATTACTGCGGATATTTTTGTGGGTTAATGTAAAAGGTGAATTATTAAGGCCCAGCTGGGGTCGAAGTGTACTATAAGAGTTTCTCTGGGGCAGATGTCCTGCGGAGTGTTTGGACAGCTTCGAGTGACCTGAGCTTCGTGTTTGGGTTCATCGAAGTCCTGCGTAGCTGAAAGATAGAGCGTGAGAGATAGAGATAGAGAGAGAGAGAGAGATAGAGAGAGAGAAAGCGAGAGAGAGGGAGAGAGCGCGGAGAGAGAGAGCGAGTGAGAGAGCGCAGGAGAGAGAGCGCGAGATAGAAAGAGAGAGAGTAAGAGAGCAAGAGAGCAAGAGAGCGCGATTACAAAATCACGAGAGTAAGAGAGAGAGAGAGCGCTAGAGACAGAGAGAGAGAGAGAGAGAGTAAGAGAGCGTGAGAGAGAGAGAGAGAGAGAGAGAGAGTAAGAAAGCGCGAGAGAGAGCGAGAGTAAGAGAGCGCGCGAGAGAGAGAGAGAGAGATTTTGAGGATGTTATTAATCATTCTGTTGCCACTACTGCCCGTACACAGCTGAAGATACCTAAGTTCACTATTAGCTAAGTATTTTATATTAATCCTATAATAAATAATAAAAATATTAATAATAATAGCAATAAATATCATAATATTTTATATTCATGGAATATGAAATTACAAAATTTCAGAACAACTTTATATTCGATTCGATTATTGGTTGTATCAGTAGAAGAAAATAAAGTCGAAGAATTTGACTGGACGAATAACGATATAATTATATATATATTATATAATTACTCACATGTAACTCTTGCAACGTACAGCGGCGTCAATAATTATATAAATCAATAATTATCTAGTATAATAATAAAGAAGTATGATAATAAAATAACTGTATAATTGTATAGTCAATGATTATTTCCTAATATAAACATATGTTTATATTATTATTATTATAATATAAATATATAAATTTTTCTTAATAAACTTTCGGTAAAATCTCTAATCTGCTTCTTTAAATTGCAACACTACTCAATTTTCCTATAAATGCATATAAAAATCCGCAGTCTGCTGACGAAATAGGACATTTGGGTGCCACTGGGTGGTGCCTTTTGTCCTATAACGCCGGGGCGGTCATTAACCGGAATTTTGAATCGTTCGAGGAGCGTGCCAGAACGAGTCCGCCGTTTTCGTACGTGCTTCTGCGGCCTCTGATCGTCGGCGAATAAAAGGCGACTCTGGTTGAAAACCCCATAACGTTACGGTTTATCGTGCCCGACGACGACAACAGGGGGCGGGAGAAACACCCGCGCGACCGAACACGAACACGCGCGTTGCGGACGATCTGCTCGAACTACTCTCGTTGCAGCGTACGCGTATTTATAGGCAGACACACATTTTTACTCGGCGGACGCGTGGCAGATTTATATGGCTCCTGTTTTACGGTTCGATCCTCTCGCTCTGCCGCGCCGCGTGCCGGGGAACTATAATACGGTTTGATTTGAAAGCTGAATAAAATGGTGATTCGTTGCACCGCACATTGGCCGCCGCCGCCGCGTCGCGCCGCACCGCCGCGCCGCGCCGACCGCCGATAGTGCACGCTCCGTGACAGCCGACGCGACGCGCCGAATTAATATCGTTGAGTAATTGGTAGAAACAGAAACACTACTTCTTTTGTCTTGTTTAGTGGGACTGTATTTTCCGCGAATGGTACACTCTCGCAACGAGCGAACCGAATGCGCGCGTATATCGGGGGGCTCACTATGAATTTTGTGAGTCGTTCTCGCTTTTGCTATATACACACTTATCGGCGAACTAAACTGTAACTAGATATATGTATGTTTATAATATGTTTGGCTAATAATGTTATAATATTTCGTTCGTATTAGTTAATGTATATTACAAATATTGTGCTTCATGAAAAAGGAACTCTATTAATTCAACGGGATTCGAACCCCGGTGTACTGTTTCCGTAGTCGAACACCTTACTCACTCCGCTAATCAAAGATATTGGAACATGTATGAATATTTAGATATATATCGCAATGTTGCGCATCACATTTTTTTCTTTCTCTTAAATCGCATTTTCTAGGTTAAAAAATTGCCTGTTTCGATGTGATAACGTTTAAAATTACTAAATCCACACGGTAAACCCAACAAGTAGTAATTTTCTTTCTCACAGCGAAAACGTCGACAAATTAGGTTTCCATTTTTTTTTACGATGACGCAGTTCTACGAAAAATCCGAGAAAAAGTGAGCGCACTGCTTATGATATCATCTTATCAGAGAATTAATATCGGAGTGGCATAGTATTTTTGTTTTTGAGATATTTTCAATTTTCCGATCCTTCTTTTGGTTTTCCATTTTTGATACCCACAGCTTGAAACCGAGAAATCTGAAAAAATTCTATAATATGCGAATTAATGTCTGAAGTAAGTCACATTTTTTTCAAAACTTTAAAAAGTCACCCCAGATCTGATTTACCCTGTAACTGTATTTATTCATAAAATAGTACAAATTTCATTACACATAATTCCTTAATTTTATTAATTTACTTTTAAATAAATTTATTAATACTAATTAATTACAAATTTTATTAAGTAATTACAAATCAGAGAAGTTCATTTAAAAATAGCTTAATGAGGCACGCAAAAGCTCGTCAATTTTATTAGCAAACAGTTGAATATTTTGAACGATTAGCTATTACAATCTCCTTCGAGTGCCTGACGATGCTTCTTACATAACCTAATCCCTGAAATAATATCCTCATAGTCCTCCATTTTCAGCATCGAAGCATAGTCTCCGGTTTAATCCTGGAACAGTCGCATGAGGTGTCACCTAGCCGTCAATAGCTGCACTAGCTATCAATTAAGAATGACGGTAGCGTGATTTTAAACCTTCTCGGTATTATTTTTACGTGTCTCTTAGAATGTCACACACCCCGCGCAACTTTTCACGTAACTTCAACCGAAGTTACTTGCTCGGTCCAAGGTTAAAAAAGTCGAAATTCGTCTCAAGTTCGAAAATTAGAAAATGTGGTTTTTCGGTGTCGCAACCGCGACGATTGCCATACCGCGCAAAGGTCCGGTTTCCGTGGATCCGTCCCAGGTGTCGCTGCAGCTTCGCAACTCGTCCGTGTAATCCGTGGGACGAGCGGGTGCAACAGCGTGGGCAGAAGCGACGCGTCGTTTGCATAATCCGGCTCGTCGAGCAATTAAGTCGTTCAGCGTTGTTCGCGAGCAGCGTGCTCGGAACTTCTCCGGCAACGTTTCTTGGCTTGGGACGTCTCGGAGAAACAAAGGTAAACGTTATTGTCTCCGTATTCAACGATCGTCCCGGTCGATCGAATCTTTCTACCATTCGCTACGCGCTGCTTGAAATATTTAACCAGTTAGCTGTGGCGCCTGCTTTCCGGAGCGCGCGTCTATGCGTGTCGCGAGAATCAAGCGACGACGAGTATACTCGTCGAACACAGAGCAAGCGTCATTGTAAAAATATTAGATCGAGAGGACGGTTTTACTTTATAAAGTTAACAATTTTATTAATAATATTATTATATCATTATTATATATATATTATATATATATATTACTAATATATATATTATATTAATGACCTCAGGAATCCACAATTTCCCGGAAGTAACGCAGTTTTGGGATATCATCATGTATGAATCACCCCTTTCCGGGTGTTAACGCAATTATGGGGACACCCTGTATGATTAGTACAACTCTGCTTAGAAATCAAGAGAAAAAAGGAGTATCGTAAGATAATAGTAATAATAATAGCAATAATAGTAATGACGATGATCGCGTCGATATTGAGGAATGATTAAATAATAAATTTAAATATAATAGCAAATTTAAATAATAAATCTAAAATTTAATAAAAATTCCGGGAACTTTCTGCTCGAATAAAGAACTCGCTAACAAAATATTCCGGTTTGGCCTGCGAATCGTTTTTACAAGCGTAATGTAATATGGACATTGATACGCGTCCCGGATGCATATACCCGAAATTTCATTGATTTCGATCGCAATTGAAAATTCGATTTCGGTCCGCGTTCCGACGGCGCATTAGCCCGGCGCGTGCGCGTCGCGCAACACAACGGTTCGGAATTACACGTTCAGGCGACGGAGAGCTCGTTACTCCCATACGAGGGTCGAATAAAATAAATATACATACCCTGGCCAACGGGCGTCGCGGCCGCGCTCGCGTTCGCGTGCGCGCGCGCGCGTGTTTGCTCGGCGCTGGGGCGTTCAAGATACAGGATGAAATATTAACGCTTGGACCGCGTCGGTTCGCCGAACCACCGCCGCCACCGCCGCCGCCGACGTCGTCGTCGCCCGTATGTCGCGTCGACGACGCTCTCGGGTCCACCCCGGTTTATCCATCGCCGATTAAATTAAGATCGTACGCACGTGTTCGACACGCAACGGTTTCGCGAACGGCTCGCCGAGATGTTCGTGTTCGGATCGTCGTGAAGTAAACGGCTGCACGCGAATCGTTCTTCTTCTATCCTCCTCATGGGACTCGTCTCGTCCCACTCGATTTCCCGGCGACCCCTTGCATTCCCGGCGTACCGTATTTTTAAATTCGGAGCATCATTCTCGTATACATCCGCCATCCATTATAACTCGGTAACCGGGCCGGAGGCAGGGAAGACGTTCGAATGAGATGCTAGTCAAATAAATGTTCGAATGAAATGCTAGTCAAATAAATGTACGAATATAGCGGCGTTCGTGGAAACTACTTCGCCGTGCTGTACATTTCGGCGCGCGATTTGAAATCGAATTATAGATTAAAAATAAATTAAATTATAAAATATATTTACTTAATATATATATATAGATTAATAAATATTATATATTATCTATATATCTATATATTATATATAGATTAAAAATAAATTAAATTATAAAATATATATATAAACCCGCCATTTCCGGATTGCGAGACATTTTTTGGACACTGTGTATACAATTTCCAACAATTATCGCGTCTTATAAGCGAAAACTGGCTGAGTTCCTGGGTGAACGATTTTAAGTGACAGCCACTGTACCTACTAGTTTGAGGTTATGTCGATCGCTAGGATCCGTAACGAACTTCAAGTAAGGAAATCTAAGTAATAATACCGTCGGCCAGAAACGGTATAACAAGCGAACGCGTAACTGGGGTTAGGTTAGAGTCGCGAGGACGAGGGAGCAGCGTCGTCGCAGCTTGCGAGCGAAAGCTTCCCGACCTCCGGCGGGATAGGGGCCGAATCGAATCTCCACCCACCTCTAAATAAACGGTTCTCGCCGGTTGAACCCTCGCGCGCAAAGTTTATAAAGCGGAAAATACGTCTGTGTTTACCGTAGTCGGGCTCCGAGTTTAGATCGGTCCGCGGACCGGCACCGGGAGCACTGACCAAAAGACAACGACGCCCATTTTCTAAACATAGCGACCGGTTTTTCGCCATCGAACAAAGCCTTTTATTTATTTCCCGCGAACATTCGTGCAGCAGATCGGAACAGGGTCCTCTAGGATCATCGTTAGGATCGACGAAGACTTTTCGTTACTTACAGTAATTTGTTGACAACATTTTGCTAATTTACAATGTATCGTACAATAAATAATCTGAACTCGTCTGCAACAATTGAACGTTGCAAAGAAGAATACTTTGTACAGAATGTCCAAGCAAGGCCTCCTGTTGTCAGACTGAAAATTTTATTTATTTATGAGGAAGATGGATAGATGAAATGCGAAACAGGGAGAACGTTTATTAAGAAAATAAATAAATGTATAGACGGTTACGGGGCCCGAATCGTTTCCATTTTGCATGAAAATCCGCCAGCGACATGCAAATTTAATTGACTATTTCATAGCTCGTTAAAGTATTACAGTGCGTAGTTTGTTATAGAAAATGTAATATTACATGATGTATAATTTTTATGAATTGTTAAGATAAATAGCAAGCAATAGCAAGCTTTGGTTTCTACACTTATACCAAGGTTTAAGAATTCCTAACTACTCTGTGATCATAGTGATTTTAACAACGATACTTATTTTATGATAGTTATTGTTATATACCTATTCGCAAACATTATAATAACCGCCTATGTCCTATAAGACTGATCTAGGTTTATAAAGACCTAATAAACAATAAAAGAGAAATACTTGAATTTTGTGAACACGCCCTTCGCGCAGTTGGTGACTTATTTAACGCGAGATTCCATGAACGAATAAGCGACTTCCGGCTTTAACCTACAAATACGAGGAGGGCTCTTCCCTCCTCCCACATCGTCAACTTAGTTGGAACTTGGCGTCGTCGGATCCCATGGAATCAGAGAAGTTTCAAAGAGGCGTAGGAGAGCCTCCTGACGACTCTAACGCGGGCCACAAGGATGTACTCTCTCTCGGACACTTTCCGGCCATGATGAATATGTATTCAGAGAAACCCTTTTCGGTTTCGGCACAGCTTACTTTGGGGGCACATTTACTGCCGTTTATGCAGTACCTCGGGCTGTTTGCCCGCACACCTCCAATTCGTAAATGAAAGGAACGAGACGACGCGAAGCGCTACCCTGCGAATAGTCAAATCGGATAAATTGCGCGCGCGCGCGCGCCATCACGTGTAATGGGATTATCCGTTTAGGGCGCTGCGAAAATTTCGCTCGACTCCTATTATGTACAGGGTGTCCCAAAAATGTCTCGCAATCCGGGAATGGCGGGTTCCTCGGATCATTTGAAGCAACTTTTTCCTTTACAAAAATATTCTCCGAGGCACCGTTAACGAGTTATCAACGAAAAACAGTGACCAATAAGAATCGAGAGCACGGCTGACGCGTGGCGGCCCAGCCAACCAGCGCGCGAAGCACGGTTCCCGCTCATTGGCTCGGTCGCCTCGCGCCAGTCAAGCTCGCCTCTCATTGGTCACTGTTTTTCATTAATAACTCGTTAACGATGGCCTCGGAGAACATTTTTGTAAAGAAAGAACCCGTCATTTCCGGATCGCGAGACATTTTTGGGACACCCTGTATATTTATCTTCTCTGTCGTAACGACGGCTTCCTTCCGTGGGTTAAGAGGATGTTTGGGAGCTTGAATATAGTCTTGTTTACGACTTAGAGAGGTTAACATTGCAGATTCCTCTCTGGTTATCCTTGGCATTATTATCGCGGATGCAGGTTCCATTGTACATTTATATAGCGTTCTTAAATGTACGGAGAAACAACACGCGACAACGGGGCGTCTTCCGACTTTATTGGCATCTAAAGTAGTAAAAACTTTTGTAGGAGAAAATGGAGTCCCGACCGATTGGATAAATAGGATTGGGGCGGGGAGGGGGGCTCTCTCTTCTGCTGGGGGGGATTCGAACCCGGGTCTTCCGCTTGACGGGCGACTGCCTTAAGCAATTAAGCTATCCAGACTGACCGACGACACATTCTCTCCCTGTCCTCATAAATCGTTGATCTCCTTTGCGTGTTCACAGTTGTAATAAATAGAACCTTTCCAAGGTTACTCGAAGTTTCCGAACGGATATCATTGTAATGCGTACGCGTGTCTCCAAGATACAAGGTTCACCGATGCGTTGACGTTTTCCT
This sequence comes from Megalopta genalis, assembly GCF_051020955.1. NCBI lineage: Eukaryota > Metazoa > Arthropoda > Insecta > Hymenoptera > Halictidae > Megalopta > Megalopta genalis. The sequence goes on from NW_027476169.1 coordinate 486,280, forward strand.
AATGGAAAATGGAGCAACTTTCGAGTGATTGTATAATAATCATAATTAGTAATTTCGAATAATCATTTGCACTCGGGCCATTTTTCTCTCGGGCGAATCAGCGACTCGAGACGATTTTTCGTATATTTGGTGAACTTCTCACAGCTGACCTAAAATATTTTCACACACAAATTAACTATTGAATTATATTTTTTTATTATTTTATTATATTATTTTGATTATTTTATCTTCTATTATATTTAGCTATAGGAGTAACTTTAGTACCTTCAATTAAAACTTTTATTTAATTAAAGAAGGTATAAATAAGTTCTTTCTTTATGAGATGTCTGCGTACCTTAACCTATAGTTGTACCTATACCTAATTTATAAAGTGCTACAGCGAGAATATCTTGATCCTAGAAATTGTAGCTGTGTGTATACATTTAAAAGAGAATGGGTTATGTCAACCTTAACGCGCAGTAATCGTAACGTTCGCAGCATTAATTATGTATTATAGATAACCTAAATAATATAAATAAATAGTTTCTTATAAGCTATAATACATAACCTAAATAATATAAATAAATAGTTTCTTTACGTCATGCTTTTTACTAAAATTTGTGTTCTTGAAGATCCAACATTTTAAGAAAGGTCAATATTCGAGTTAATGAATAACAAGTATAGCTCGAGTTGCCAATTTATTGGCACGAAAGATCTTATTTTCTCCGTCGAAGTTCGCCTTCATTTATAAACCGCAGTATAATATCCTGCACATAAATAACCTAGACTTACCCTATTCCCGTCAGAACGCTCTCAATCGAATTACATTTTCGGTCGGTATCGAACGCTGCAATCGCGTACGCGTATCGCAACGCGCGCGTATTCTCGTGTGAAACGGTTCCGACGGCGACCGAGAACGACAAACGAGGGCGCGCATGCGCCGCCAACTAAATTATAATGATTTCCCCGCGCGGCGCCGGTTGTTGTTTCACGGGAACCGATTTCTACGCGAATACGAAGCCGCCCGGCGCGCGTCGTGAATACGAAACGAATCCTCGGAGTCGCGGCGAACGGTCGCGCAATGATCTAAATCTAAACGGTAGACTTAAACGGCCGAAAGTGTGTAATTATCTGCGAACCAACTTTTTTATCTTTCACGCAACGGTTAAGGTTATGTCAAGGTTATGTCAAGTTATCATAGGTTATTGGATCTGTCCTGATCTAAGCTGTCGCGATACGATGACAGAAATATGTGATTCCATTTGGAAAAACATCGATGACCTTGAAATCTCTAAAAAATATAACCTTCGAACAGAAATCGACTCCACTGCGAGATGTGGCCCTTCGAACCGTACAATCTGTTCCTCTAGCATTTTTTAGTATCGATAATGATAACAGAGATATAATGATAAGAACTTGCGAGTATCGCACGTTGCTGTATACAAAATAATTTTCAATTTAATTAAATTAATGATCATAGGAAAATTTTTTAGAATCCGATGATTCTGTATCTAGCTTATGAGGTTATTCTACTTGAAAAATATGTGATAAATAAATACGTGATACAACAATTTTCTTTTGTACGAAGCTTTAATTAAGTTTAGCTCGCGACCACTCGATGATTCGCATGAACAAGATTCGGGGGGATTTGGTAATTAACGGAGCGGCCCGAATATCGTGTCGAACGACGCGGTGCCGTCGCGCCGGCTACGAGAGGCTTATTGAAAGCTTCGCTGTTTTATGGGCCACCTGTTTGCCTGGCCGCCGCACCCCTTCGCCACCTTTTACCCGCTTCTCTCGTAGTTGCTTCTCCTCGAGTTTGTCCGCGAGTTTCGGCAGGTCGAGAGCGCGTCTCGCTTTTTTCCCCCCCACTCCGCCCCGAAAGCCGCGCTGCGAGCTCGGTTAACCTTTCACTGTTCCTCCAAGCACTTTAGTCATTGTCCAGAATAATTGTCATCTAAAGAAAATGCCTCTATCGTCTAAAAAAAAATTCAAGTCATTTAGTTTAATTTTGAAAAATTCATTGCTTTTCAAAGTCTCTAACGCGGACATTAAAATTCAAATATCTTCTAAAACCAATGATTTCTTATAAGAAATTTTTCTTTCAATGTCATCCGAAGGTCATCGTGTAGCAGATCGTTGAATTCGTCTCGACGTCGCCTACGATATCGTCGTGTTAAAATAACCTGGTTTCGTTTAAAAATATAACGGTGATCTTGTTTTTTTATCGAACATCAATTTGTTTTCAAATTCGAACAATTGCGATTTCTTGTCGGTTAAATATCGATCAACTTTGATAGGAGACATTTTTTTGTCAGACTGGAAGGAAGTCGCTGAAAAATCGCGAGGAATGATTTGTGACTCACCCTGTATATGCGCGAGTTTCGGCAGGTCGAGAGCGCGGTTTTTTCTATCCCCCCACTCTGCTCCCTAAAAAGCGCTGCGAGCTCGGTTAACCGTTTCACTGTTCCAAAGGATCAACCGGATACCAGAAAGCCTATCAACTCCGTCGCGTTAACGCCGCGTTCTCGTTCTTTGTTTCGACCATTTTCACTCGCCGTTTCAGCTGTAAATTCGAAATAGTTTTTCCGATTTCCATTTTATTATTGCACACAATAATAAATGGTATGAACGTCTATTTGTACGTACAAAATAAATACGCGTCGAAATAAATTAGTAAACGAAGTAAATTGATATAATATATATAAGATATATAGATAATATGATAAACAAACTATGTAATTTTATTTCAGTTTAATGCTTTTGTTATTTCATAGTCAAAGTGCCCTGTCATTAGCTTACAATAATAAATAATAAATAATAATAAATACTAAATAATAAAATAATTATTATAATTAAATTAATACTTATACTAATAATTATATATAATAATAATATAATAATAATTATAATTAAAATATTCCTAAAATAATAAATAATAATAAATAATAAATACACATTAGCTTACAATAATAAATAATAGACGTTCATACCGACCCGCAGCCAAAAAAACAAATTTCTTCAACTTTGGAAATACATAGATGCGTATTACGCAAGCTTCTTTTCATACGCAAATTCACCTAAAGGGATGAACATAACCTTAAAATATTCTGTTTTCTTTATTTATGCTACTTTTTCCCATAATTTGAAAACTGTACAAGATAGAAAAGATTATTAATTTGAACGAAAGACAGATTATGTGGTATGCGATTTGTTAATCGTTTAAACAGTTGGAAAGAGTTATAAACAAATGACCGATATTTTTCGTATTAATTTTTATTTATTTTCTTCTATTTTCGTACTTATTTTTTTCGTTTATTATTCTACAATACAAATGTATAAGAAAATAACAATCGAACGTACAAAACTATAAAGCAACGAACGTCTGTTTTAAATGCGACGAAATGTTAACCTAGGTTAGGTTAGGTTAGTCATTTTAAGTTAGCCGGTTGCCTACGTTTATCCGGCTGTGCGGCCAGAAAATAGGTTAATGTCACGGCCGAATGAACAAAATTATAAATTCTGGTCATAATGTCGAAAGGTCTAGGGTCAGTTTTATAAGCGTCTATTCTGAATAACAGCCGGCTGCGTACTGGACGCGGATTAATATTAAAGTTTATAAGGTCCGGTAAAATTGGGCAATGAATGAGAATATAATAGTATATGAAAAAATTAAATAAAGCGTTCGACGCACTTGTTACATGTGCAAAAGAAAAATGAAATTTTGTGTGGTTATTAACATTTATTTGCACATATTGAATGAATGAATATAATTTTTAATATTAACAATAAAATAAGGTAGTAGCTCCGACATAATACAATGAAAAAATTAAATAAATTATTAAAAAACAAAATAAAATCTTATGCGGACAAAATGATGGGGCACTTTGTTTATGAAAAAACAAAAGCATTAAAATGAAATAAAATTACACAGTTTGTTTATCACATTATCTCTCTATCTTATATATTATATCAATTTACCTCATTTACTAATTTATTTCGACGCGTATTTATTTTATACGTACAAATAGACGCGTTCACACCAAAAAAAACCTTGAGAGACGCCTTATCATTTTGTCCACCAGAGCGCGCTACATGGTGCGTTAGCTTCGCACAACCACGTATTCTCGGGCTCCGAAACTCCGGGGTAAATAATAAAACGACTAGTCCCCGGCGACCTTGGCGCCGCGATACGCGTAAACGCGGCATTAAAATGTCGGGCGAGAAATCGTCGAGCCGGAGAAAGCCCCGGGGTGGTGGCGTGACAATGTTTTCGCGTCTAAAATTATGCGCCTAACGGAAGGTTAAATACACGCACGCTTGGCGTTCAAAGGTGTCGCGATATGGGGTCTCGGTTAGGGGTAAACAGCGCGCGATCGGCGCGGAGGAAAAAGGAAGAAGGTGAGCCGAGTGAAATGGAACGGAACATCTCCCGGTCATCGGGCGGCTGGTAAAGGTCAGGAAAAGATGGTGTGTATACGTATAGCCGAGGACGAGTAGTTTGTCATGTTCCACGCGCAGACACCCTCGAAAAGCATGGCAAGGAAACGAGTCTCGGTCTCGTGCAACCAATTCACCGTCCCCCTACGAGTCGCATAGGGTAATGCAATATAACATGTGGAAGAGGGTGTCTCCTAGCAACCCTATGTCGTCTTCTCACCCCATTCTCTAAGCTTCGCCCTAAAACACCCTAAATCCGTTGCACGCCGCTCGACTCCCGTCGACGCGACGCGACGCAACGCGACGCTCACGGAAACTTTCGTTTGAGTTTTCACGGCTACCTCTCCCACTACCCCCTCTCCTCCCACCGCCGCCGCGAGCGACGACGCGCGTGTCCCCTGTGCCTTTTATCGTTTCTCGGATCCAGGCGGACGATCGACCTTTTATATAGCACTTTCGCTGGACGGTAAACGGACGGCGCGACCGCCGCTTGCAAATACGCGGATATACGACCGCTGGAACGGAAAGGAAAGTCCGGGGGCAACCTTTCGAACTTTTTTTAACGTCGTCGTTGACCTTATAGTGGTTTTTAAAGGACAGAAGTGAGTCGTGAAGCTGTTCTGAATTTTCTGTTCGAACAACGTTCGATGCGAGTCCCATTTCTCTGCAATTTGGACGGTTACAATCCTGTTTTATACATATCTGTCTGTCTCTCTCTCTCTCTCTCTCCTCTCTCCCTTTATCTTTCTTTCTCTCTCTCCTTTCTTTGTCTCTTCATCTTTTTTTCTCTCCTTTCTCTCTCTCGCGCGCGCTTTTGCACTCGCGCTCTCTTACTCTCTCTCTCTCTCTCGCGCTTTTGCACTCGCGCTCTCTTACTCTTGCGCTGTCTCTCTCGCGCTCTCTTACTCTCGCTCCCTTACTCTCTCTCTCTCTCTCTCTCTCTCTCTCTCTCGCGCTTTTGCACTCGCGCTCTCTTACTCTTGCGCTGTCTCTCTCGCGCTCTCTCTGCCTCGCGCTCTTACTCTCGCGCTCTCCTCTCGTTCTCTCTCTCTCTCTCTCTCTCTCTCTCTCTCTCTCTCTCTCTCTCTCTCTCTCTCTCTCTCTGGATAAAAGTTCATATTTTCCTCATAAACATCACGAAAACATTTATTTCTTGCGGAAACTTATATCACGTACTATTGAACAAATTAAATTGTCAAACAAAAACTTGTTGATATTTGCAGACATTCTCTTTTGCAATACATTCCTGGAAAAGTTTCACGAGCAGGTTAACACTTGCAGTGTCGACTGGAACGAAAAAGTATAATACGAATATTATGCAGATTATACTGCATGCATTTACGTTATTTTTTATTTTTTACACAACATCTACGTTACGTTCATGAAAATGGCTCAAAACCGAGATGTCATTAATAACTATTGTATCACCTACCAAAACAAACCGTATATTATAAAATTTGTTTATATTAATTTTAAAAAAAAACTCTGATTTGTATTTATATACCAGTGAGACTGTTGAGAGTTTTTTTTTATGACGAAACCAAATGACAATGTGGGCACGAAAGACAGGACATCGACCGCGTGCTGTGGCAATGCCTGTTATTCGAAAACCGGAGAACCACCCCCATCGAAAAATTGCACAGAATGAAATGCTTCCTCCCCCATTGTCATGCGGCATTGTACTTTGTAAAACAGTACTACGCACTTTGTTAAACTTCGTTTTTTTCTGAAAAGCTGCGAGCTAGTCCGTCGGAAGTATTGTAAACATATGCGACTTCTCGGCAACGTGTAACTCGACACATTTCGAGCATGTGTAAATTATATATTAAATATTATATTTATAATATATATACAATGTATAATATGATATAAAATATATAAATATACAATATATAATATAATATAAAATATATAAATATAATATATAGTGCAAATTATATATTAAATATTATATTTATATTATATATAATATATATAATAAACTAGACAATGTTTATATTGTTTCTTTTCTAAATTCTTTTCTTTTCAATTGTTTCTCCACTTCCCAGATTGTTCATTACTGTGCACAATCAGAGCGCCAACAAATTATCGATACTAAACCTATAAAAAATTAAGAGATTCATTTTTAAAAGATTAGACGCTATAAAATGCTGGATTTCATTACTGTTACGAGATACCGCATTATTTTCGGCGTCCGCGGTAATGCCCGCACTTTCCCTAGGCGGTCAGCCCTTTGTCACCGTAGCAAACTCTTTCTCTGCGCGTAACCGAGCGATCGATAAAATCGTGCGTTCGCTCGCGTCGCGACTAAAATGCACCGGAAGACTAGACTCGCGAGAGACCGTTTTCACACTTTCGACCGAAAGCTGTAAGAAATCTAGAGCTTTTGTTATTATATCTATACATTATCTATTATATTATAATTAACGGTTATATATATAATTATAATAGATATAATTAACAGTCATAATTATAATTGTGTGTGTGTGTGTGTGTGTGTGTGTGTGTGTTATAATTATTAGTTATAATTAGTAGTTACGATTAATAGTTATAACTATAATAGTTATAATTAATAGTTATAATTAAAAGTTATCTATAATTGTTATAATTATAATAGTAGTAATTATTAGTAATGACTATAATAGTTATAATTATTAGTTATAACTATAATAGTTATAATTATAATAGTTATCATTATAATAGTTATAATTATGATAGTTATAACTACAATAGTTATAATTATAATAGTTAGGACTATAATAGTTATCATTATAATAGTTATAACTATAATAGTTATCATTATAATAGTTATAACTATAATAGTTATAATAATAGTAGTTATAAATCGGTAACTACAAAAACGAGCCGCGAGGCCCGAAAAATCGCGACTCAGTATTTCCCGGATTATCCAGTTCCAATTCCACCGCGATTTAGGGCGAAATTACTGTACCATCGCAGAAATACGCTCGAATCTCTATATACGCGTCCTCGGGGCACCGTTCGTTCGGGCCATTGCCTGCATCGCCGGGGCTTTCCTTCGATCATCGGCCGTAAACGAGTTTCGTTTTTCAACCGGGGGGGAGTAGTCGTGAAACTTCACAACTGCCTTCTTTCATTCGCCGCCCCTATCGTTTGTCGCGCGACAGCCCGCTACACAGGGTGTTCGACGAACTCCCGTAAAATCCTTCGCATCGTCGAACATCGCCGACGTTTTCAATCCGAAACGTCCTACGATTCTTTCCAGCAAGAAACACGGTGTTGTTATCGACGCGTTGGATCGCGCGTTTCTTTCGATCGGATCTTCGAAGTACAATTTTCATTCGTTGGAATCTCTTTATCGACGCGAACGTTACAAAAAAAAAAGGAAAAAAATCGCAAGGCTGCTTTAAGCCCATCGATCCGGCGCGAGAAAGTAAGGCGGGCGCGACACCGTGTATATTGGTCGCGCGTTCGACGCGAGGGGCACGATGTTTGCCTGCGCTTTCGCGCAGGGGTTCGGCGACACGGGCCGGAGGAGTGGGGGAGGGGGAGCGGTCGGATCTCTCGAGCGTCGCGCGCGTCAGGATTTGTCCCCTTTCTTCTTCGTTGCTGGCACAACTATCGCGATCGTTAATTTCGGTCCACCGGTGCTGCAACGCTCGCGGGCCCGTGACCGGTGGCCGCCAACTCGACGCTAATGCAACACCGGTGCGCGCACTGTGTCGCGTTAGGGTAAATGTAGGTACAGTAAATTCTCCGTAATTGACGCTCGGAAACAAACCTGGACAATTTGGTAAGAGGAGATGTGATTGTTCGATCTGTGCGGCATGTTTTTATAGTTACCGATTATAATTATTGTAATTATCATTATAATCGTATCATTATAACTATTAATTGTAACTATTACAATTATAACTATTAATTGTAACTATTACAATTATAACTATTAATTGTAACTGCTATAATTATAACTAGTAATTATACCTATTATAATTATAACTATTATAGTTATAACTATTATAATTATAACTATTATAGTTATAACTATTATAATTATAACTATTATAGTTACAACTATTATAATTATAGCTATTAATTATAGCTATAAACTATTATAATTATAACTATTGTAAGTATAATTATTACCAGTGTAACTATTAATTATAACTATTGTATATAAGTATAACTATTAATTATAACTATTATAATTATATCTATCAATTACAACTAATATAATTATAACTATAAAAACGAGTATTGAGGCTCGAAATTATCGCATGTCTTCTTCTTAAATTGTTATATTATTGTTATTATTTTTTTTTTTTATTTATTATTTTTATTATTATTAATTATTACTGTATTTTGACTCGATTATGTCACGAATCGATGGAAATATGTTTCCTCCGAACATGATCGACAAGGTCGCGGCGGTCTAGTAGCAGAAATTGAAAATCGAATCGCGCGCCGTGATTCATTTTATTACCCTAAATCGTCGAACGATATCAAGCGCGCAGCTTGTTGCTTCGGCTTTTCGGTGAAAGAAGCGAGCGAAGAGATGGCACATTGAGAGCTAAAACGTACACACGACGGAAGCTATTGTCGTCCGTTGCGCGCGCGGCTTAGACGGATTTATAACCGTTTATAAATCTCTCTTCGCCGCTGCGCGAGTTTCAATGGCGCTCCTGTAAACCCTGCGAAGCGGGTTTGCATCTTTGCTTCCCCGTCGAGCATCCAAAATGTGGCAAAGCATCGCGAAAATTGTAACAAATCTGCCGATGCAGATTCTACGATTTATTGTTATTTAACGATATCGCGGAGAATTGTGTACGAATTTCGCAATTCGATCATTTTTTTGTTACTGAAAAATGAAAGTTCGAAAATTAATTTTCACATAATTCGATTCTGCGCGGAAAGTACTATGGAGGCATATTTTTTCAAGATTTTAGTTGCAAAATTACTGGTACTTGATTTTCAGCCGAATGTGCCCCGTCGCCCCCTTAACCCATTAACTGCCACAATCCCCATTTGGAACTCTTTAAAAAATATAAAATATTTTAATATTTCAAAGTTTTGAATTTTTATATTATAAATATAAATATAAATAATTACAATTTATGTTATATTTGTAAATTTGTAATTTTAAATATTTTAAATATTTTTAATTTTATTATTATAAATATAACGCCTAATTTGAACATAATTGTATTGTCACAGAACTTTCTGTGCATACAATTTATTCATATTTATATAATATAATAATAATTTATATATAATATAAATAATATATAAATTATATAAATATTATATATATATATATATTATAATTATATAAATATATATAAATAATAATAATTCATATATATATAATATTTCGCAATTAATGGATTAAGCCATTATTTGAGCTCTCATTATTTTCCACGTAACATATTTTTCGATAGAGTGATTATCCGAGTACCTAATCAAGCAACGGACATAACCTCGGACAAAAAAATTCTCGGGATTTGGTGGCCACCGCGCTCCCGCCCGAATTCGACTCGTTGTTACGCGAGAAGAAATTAAAGACCGCAATAGAACCGGCGCAGATTGGTGCGTTTCAACGATCGGTTCCCATCGACGCGGCGATTGATCCAGCGCAAACATCCGAGAAGAAGAAGAAAAGCGAGCGCGCGGTGTTTCCGAAGCTGGCACTCGGGGCCGATTCGGCTCGCTCGTAAATATTTAATGGATATCCGCGGCAGGAACCCGTAATGGCAGACGGCTGAAAAGCACACGCGTGCGTCGGAGATACACGCCTATACAGCCGCCTCTGCCACGGTCTCTCTCTCTCTCTCTCTCTCTCTCTCTCTCTCCCTCTCTCTCTCGACGGCTTCTATACGGGCGCACGGTCGCGCCGTATCATTCTGCATAATGGAAAGCACAGAAGAATAACCAGCGGAGAGAAATAGTTTTCGCCGGCGAGATGCTCGATGAGTTTTTTCTCCGTCTCACATCGGCCGCCGCGGTTCTGCACGATGCCTCCGAATCCCGAAAACGTAGATAAAAACATAAGTAATTACAAATTACTGCAGTCGTTACAGCGTGTAATTGTACCTACGGATTCGTTATTTTAATATTTATTTGATACCGTAGGTCGGTAAATAAAACGATTAATTGCGAATTAATACAGTTATTACAGCGTGTAATTGTACTTATGGATTCGTTATTTTATCATTTATTTATCGTCGTAGGTAGGTAAAAAGAATAATTAAGAATAATTAAATACAAAAGAATAATAAAATAAAATGAATAATTACGAATCATTACAATTATTACATTATGCAATGGTGGCAATATTTTCGAGTTTCCCTTCGCTTTTTATCCGAATCATTTTTGCAAGTATAATACGAACATGCGATTTTCTTTCCTTCTCCTTTATCTCGTGGATGTGAAAATTATGGTATTTCCGGGAAACGAGGGATTCCTGAAGTCATTTCGAGTAACTTTTCCCTTTACGAAAATTTTCTCCGAGGCACGGTTAACGAGTTATTAACGAAAAACACTGACCAATGAGGGGCGAGCTCGGCGAGCAGTCGAGCCAATGAGCGGCAGCTCGACGAGCGGCCGATCCAGTGAGCGTAACTGGGCTTCGTGCGCCGCCTCGCGCCATTCTGCGCTTGATCGCTGTTTCTCGTTAATAACCGGCAAACGAAGCCGCGGATTGCATTTTCGCCAAGGAAAAAGTTACTCCAAGTAACCTCAAGAACCCTTCATTTCCCGGAAATACCATAATATAGGGACACCCTGTAGGTACAATCTCTTGCGACCTTTGCGCATAGAACAATTTTAACAAACACACGCCAACGCGGTATTCAAACGTCCGGCTAAACGGTCGAACAGCAAGCGATGCTGGTCACTGAACGCTCGTATCCAATTTCAAAACAAACCACGACTTCTCAGACATTTCCGATGAATTGGTAAACAAGGAACTGTTCCCAGCCAAAATTGTTAGGCTATGTTAACACGTCCTTTTCGCCGAGTAATATTGTAGCCGGTACGTATTGTGCGTAGCCGGCTACAACCATAAACCTCGAAACAACGTCGAGATACAATTTTGGTGACGGAAACCGAATTCCCAGACCGTTGTGCGTCGGTCCGTCGCGAACAACCGGCTTGGAGATTCGCCGGAGGCGGCGCGGCGGGGCGAGGCGTGGCGAGGGGAGGCGCGGCGGGCGGCGGAATTGTTTGCATCGTGCTCGGAGAGGGAAGAAGTTCTTTGGTATCGCGCGGGGGTGAGAGACAGTCAATGGGAATCGTCGGCAGTAGAGAGGGTAGTCTTACCGAAATTGAAAACAGGCGGGAAATTAATGGGAGTTCGGACCCGGTTGGCAAATATTTGCGTGGCAAGCGATTCCGGGGGCATTTCCATAAAGGTGAATCTCGGTGGTCGGTCCTCCGACGGCTTGTTTTCCTTGGATCCACTTCGTTCGATTGGAAGAGGGAATTTTCTTCGCGAGATAACTCCGACGGCGGAACTTTCGCGGGTGGCTAGCGACGGGGAGGTGTGGTGGTGGTGGGGGGAGGCAACTTCCCGGCGCGCGGTGCTGTGTAGGGGCGAGCGGCGCGCCGAACGCCGAACGCCGACGGTTTTTCGAACACCGCCGATCCGCGGAACGAGGATCCGACACTGGCGCGCGGCGGTCGTTTGTCGAGCCGATGGAACACGTCGTTGTTCGCCGGAACGATTACACGAATTGTTTCCAACACGATAAAGCGTGAAACACCCCTGCGGCGTGCGAGAGCACGGGGAATAATGGGGTTTCGAACTGGGAAGCGAATCGGCCCGATCGCATCCGGAGCGAAACCGCCACACAGTGGAATCGGTCCATTCACACGGCCGCCCGAACATATTCCCGTGCGCACACCGGCCGAATAAAGAACCGACGGGTGCGAAACGCGAAGCAAACAACGGACCGGACAGAGAAGACGGCCGGCGAAAGGAAAACTGCGGGAAACGGGCCGGTAAACGACACGGGAGAACGGCGAGACCCGTGTACAGAGGTCCGGATCATGAAAACGTGTTCCGAAACACGACAGATGAATTTTCTTGTGGGTTTGTTTTAACCGTTGCACGGTTTCTATGTAAAAAAAGAAACGGAAAAAGTCAGCTTTAAAAAATATTTCGATTTCGTATTATTGTTTTAGAAATTTATCATCTAATGTGCAAGAGTATTTGGAAGTTATCGCGCAGAGACATGTTCGAATGTAATTGTTAACCTAGCAAAATGTGACAGAAAGGATAAAATACAAGACGAAAATATTCCCGCATAATTTGTTCGCTAGTAGTCGATTAAACGTGTGGCTTATTATTTATTATGATGTTGTTATCTACGTTGATAACACGTTGTATAAAATGGAAATACTGTAAGTTAGAATAACTGAGAAGAAAAAATTACATACTCTATAAAATGTTTGATTTTATTAATTTTATAAAATACCGTAGTATTTTAATTATATATTAATACCCACATATAGTGTACATATAATGTATATGTATATTATTATTATATCATATTTATATTATATTATATTATATTATATTATATTTATAGTATGTTTATATTATATTTATAGTATATTTATAGTATATTTATATTATAATTATATTATATTTATATTACATTTATATTATTTTATATTATTTTATATTATATTATTATATATTATTATTATTATTATTATTACCCACATCTACCCTAACACAGATCCGCGCCCGCCGCGCACTACCATTTGTTTTTGTAGCATCTTCGACAGTTCACGAGACAATCAACCGTGTACACTGTTCACTTTCCCGTATACGTCGTCTACCTCCGCCTTCCAATTCCAGTTCCCTCCAGAAAATTGGCGCATCTGGCTGTCACCGGCGAAGCCCTCCCGATGAGGGGTGATTTCTAATCGAATCGTGTAACCCTTCCCGATGTACCCCCCACCCCACCCCCGCAGGGGGTGGCTTCGGCTGCCAGGGCGACGAATGAAATCCTCCAACGGAAACGTTTCGAATCGTTTCGCTCCTCTTGATCGGCTTGTAGGTTACGATCAACGGAGGGTAGGACCCCGCGACTATTACGGGATGAAATTCGCCCGGGACTTCCCGCCGCGCGGGATTCGCATTCCGGATGCGACGCGTCCTCGGGTCTGATCGTCGACGATTCCCTGATTATCGGTTGCTTCGCTGACTTCGTCCATTGAGTCTCGACCGGTGCAGAGTTTAGTCGTAATGAAATGTAGAGCGAAGAACAATAACTTGGTTCAGTCCCTTGCATTGTAATCTACAGGGTGTCTTGTTTAACCAGTTAGCTATTTTTTTATTTGTTTCATTCTGGCCTGGCCTTAGAATATTTTAGATATCTTGAAATTCGAGAAATCTTGAAATTTGTTCTCACAAAAATTACAATTTAAATAGCCAATGGTCACTACTTTTTATAACATATTCTAGATATCTTGAAATTCGAGAAATCTTGAAATTTGTTCTCACTAAAATTACAATTTAAATAGCCAATGGTCGCTACTTTTTATAACATAACCTCGACATAAAATGTTGCCACTTGTCCATGACGAGCGTACTCGTCAAACACAGCCAACTGTTTAGGACGGAGTTATAATTATTAAAAAAATCTGCTCGTCAATTAGGCAGAATTTACTGTGGAACGTAATGCGTAGTATTTAGCGTTTATTTCGTACATCGTTCGATCCCCAACAACATCGATCTGTCGTGGCCGCGTGTCGGTCCAGCGTCGAATAAAATATTCACGTGCAACCGTCGTCGTCGACCCGTTTCGCATCTATTTTCGGGGTTCGCGAGGATTCCAAGACGATCGATAATGGGCACGGCATGGAGACTGACCTTTCGTCTAAAAAAAAAAAAAAACAGAAAAAAGGAAAATGAAAAATGTAAAAACGCCACTGGGAGCACTCTCGACGGCGGAATTAATCCGGGCTCGATCGACCGTGAAACTCATCGGATGAACAACGTCCGCGCGTGCGACACGTCCATCGAATCGATCACCGGTCCCTGATATCTATGTTTAGCGCAACTCAAGACGTTCGACGCGCGGAAAAACAATGTCGGCTCCGCTTTCCGTCGCGGCACGGCGCGGCGATCCTGAAAGCTCGGGAGAGGGGGGAACAGAGTTCCGTTCCCGGCGAGCGCGCTTACTCGAGGCCTCGTTACATCGTCCGTGGAAATCGCGCGACAAATTAGGCGCGACCCGCTGAAATCGACTCGTTCGCGCGCATTTAAAATAATTACTTTCGTTTCGTTTGACAGGGCTTTCCAGCCGGAGCCTGAGCGAACACGCTCGCTTCCGTTAAATGCGTCACTCGATTTTTTACAGTCGGAAGAATCTCTCTCTCTCTCTCTCCTTTTTTTCTACTCTTTCTCTCTCTCTTTTTTCTACTCTTTCTCTCTCTCTCTTTTTTCTACTCTTTCTCTCTCTCTTTTTTTCTACTCTTTCTATATCTCTTTTTTCTACTCTTTCTCTCTCTCTCTCTCTCTCTCTCTCTCTTTTCTCTACTCTTTCTCTCTCTTTTTTTCTACTCTTTCTCTCTCTCATTTTTTCTACTCTTTCTCTATCTCTTTTTTTCTACTCCTTCTCTCTCTCTCACGATCTCTCTCTCGCGCTCTCTCACTCTCGCGCTCTCTCTCGCGTTCTCTCTCACTCGCGCGCTCTCTCTCTCCATCTCTCTTTCACGCTGTCTCGCGCTCTCTCACTCTCGCGCTCTCCCTCGCTCTCTCTCACTCTCTCACTCTCGCGCTCTCTTTCTCTCGCGTTCTCTCTCGTTCTCTCTCACTCGCGCTCTCTCGCTCTCTCTCGCGCTCTCTCTCGGTCTCTCTGACCGGAAGCCCCCTTCGAATTGCATAGATCGTCGATTATCGGCCGGAGATATTCATCGGATCGCGACGCTCGCGGTTTTAGGCCCTTGAACGACCCAGCCACGGTCGCAGACGACGCAACCACGTCGACGACGCGACGTCGGGGAAAAAGAGGTCGGTATCCTGTCGCTGGGGTGTCGGTAGTGAATGCAGCTCGACACGGAAGGAAGCTTGTCGCGACGGAAATCCCGGCGTCTTAGCGACGTCAAGACGCTAACAAACGGCGCAGCGTGTGCGGCGCGGTGCGTCACGACGAGGCGCGGCGTGGCGATGCGCGGCGCGGTGCGACGTGGCGCTTCGCTGTCTCTCTGCGAATATGTGTGTGTGCTGAGGCTTTGCGCGTCGCAAAGCTGCGCCGACGAGGGTCTTGTCTGGTTGTCTGCTGCAAGGGGCTTTCAATGGTAGTCCGTCAAATGCTTCGTCGAGCTTCCGCGACGCGTCTCCCTCGCGTCTAGTTCACTTTTCCGTATCCACCATCTTTCGCGCAATTTAGCCGACGGGTTTTATCCGGCACGCGGGAGAAAACGGGGTGTCGCAGGACGGCCGGAAAATTTTCTCCGAGGCTTCATTTACGAGTTATTAACGAAAAACACTGACCAATAAGAGAGAGAGCGAGCTCGGCTGGCGAGCTCGGCTGGCGTGCGGCGGCCCAGCCAACGAGCGCGCGGAGCCCAGTTACGCTCATTGGCTCGGCCGTCTCGCGACAAACGATCTCGCCTCTGATTGGTCACTGTTCTTTCGTCGATAACTCGTAAACGAAGCCGCGGATTGCATTTTCGCTAAGGAAAAAGTTGCTTTAAATCACCTCAGAAATCCCCTACTTTCGAATTGCGAGACATTTTTGGGACACCCTGTACACACATTCTTTTTTTCTCTCGTACCTGCCCTTGCACTCATGCTCCACCGCTTTTCTTAGGCGCCGAAGGAGCCCCGCTAATACCAAGTCGATCGCTATTGTTATTAATAATACATTAGAAGCGCGATGACCGTTCGCGTCGACCAGCGAGCGACGTATACATATTTTTCTCGTTAATGCTCTCGCATCGACCTGACCATGTCGGAACGTGCGACCCCGGAGAAAAAGAGTAAAATGATGGAACGGTGCAGAAGGATGGGAGAGAGAAGGACGGGAATGGAAAAGCCCAGGCGACACGGTCAATCCCGCGGAAACGGATTACTTTTACGCCGCGTTTGAAAGTTGAGGACGAACGTAGTCGCGAGGGGATGGAAATAAAGGGGGAGAGACCGGCTGGCAGACCCTCGAATCGGAGCCGGAGGTGGAACAGTTTGACGGGAAGTTGCGATTGGTTGGAAATTAGCTCGCTTAGACGGCACGGGAAATATTGGTGGATAAGGGGTGGATAAGGGGTGGGAGCTGGTAACTAAGTAGCAAGAACCGTGTAACGTCTAGATCGACGCCGCCGTTTCTCATAATTCCTCTCGCGACGAGGGGTGCGGCCCGTGGATCTAACTTTTGTTATCGACCCGACCCCGTCCCCCAACCCCGCGCCGCGACATGACACTAAATTGTCGGCTGATTTAGGATTTCATTGAGTTTTCTTCGACGCGAAATTCATTTATCGATCATCGAACGTACATGCGATTTTTATGTAGGTCCTACATAACATTTTTTCTTTCGACATTAGGGTAATTCAGTTAGGATAATTCTTCGGCCAATTTTATTTTATACTCCAAGTCAATAATTAACGCTGAATCTACTCGGTATTAAAAACGACTACAATAATGGTGAAGCTTAATTTATTTAGACTTTTAATCATTTTTTATAATAATTTATGCTTAAGTAAGCAAATCCATTGCATCATTTTTTGTGAAAGAGTCTTCGTAACTTCAGCAATTTTTAAATAAAAAAAATATGCTATCAGACATTTTGACCACTATTGTAGGCTTTTAGTGTTTAAACTTCATGTAAAATACTTGTGTCAATTGTTTTAAACGATGTTCGGTAACATTGTTGTTGTTGGGCTTTCATAGCCTCAGCGTATATGTTTACGCTTCCGATATCAATTAATTGATAACGAGGTTATGTGGAAGATACCTCCAACAATTTTGTAATTTGTCGACAGGGACATCCAAAATAGTTTTTAAAACGAATTGAGAAAGAAATGCAGAGATTGATATAAGGGTTAAAGAAACATATCGCATGAGAGAAGTAAAAACATTTCCTCTCTGGAGAAAAGAAAGTTTTTTCTACGAGGAACTTATGATTCACTTTGTCACGTATCCGAAGTCCATATTATTGACAACTTGTTCGTAGATTCTGTCATGCGTCGACTAAATGCTGCGACTAATTCGCATATTACAATAATCCCAATATTACATATTGGATATTACATTTGTCTTTACCGTTGAGAGCCTACAAAAATATAATATAATATATAATATAATATAATATAATATAATATAATATAATATAATATATAATATATAATATATAATATATAATATATAATATATAATATATAATATATAATATATAATATAATATAATATATAATATATAATATAATATAATATAAAATGAAAAATTGGGGCTTAAATATATAATTTTAGTTGTTACATATTTTCTCCGCACTTTTTTTGTATTGCCTCTCAATCGTTGTTAGAACGCGTTATAATAGAAGCAAGCCACGTGCCATATTTGAGGTTAGCCACACGTTCAAGTAAACCTGTAAGAAAATAATGCAGCCATCTGATTTACGTTTTGAAACAGTTCTTATTAAATAGATATAGAAAACTACGACAGCGTAAATTTATTTACAGAAACGGCTCAGAATCCACAGCCAAGTTTTGGTCGACGTTCATCCAAGGAAAAACGTTTACCTCGATCGAGAGTAAATATCCGTTTCGTTCGAAACCGTTCACTTTTCGGATTCGATCCCTACGACCCAGCATATCCAGCCGTAAAACAGACATTGCCACGGCTATCTTATTGCGCACCGCGAATAAGAATCGAGCCGAGCTCCATCGTGCTTGTGAAAATGTTTACGATCGGTACGAGAGCAAATAATTTGCGACCTATTCGGCCGTGAAGAGCGACAGATTCTCTCCGGGGTGTATCTGGCACGATTGGTTTTACCCGATCCATCCGGTGAAATCCCATTTTCTCTTTCCATTGTCCGATGCAAAGTGTCTGGAAAATAGCGCGGGCCGAAGTTAGACGCATTTCGGGCGAATGAAAGGAAACAGCTCGACTTCCCGATCCCCGGCGCCCCAGCTTTGTGTACACTACCTGTCGCTCCGACGATCCTCGAAACTACCTCGTGGATCGCGTTAACGGGACCCGGTCGGTGCGGCGGAAAGTTTCGTCGCCGGTCGCGCCTCGCACACAAGTCGTTTTCTTCTTTAACCGCGCTCCAGCGGATCCAAGCAACCGTCGCGCTGTCTCGCGCAGGGAGGACCGCCTCTCGGATCCTCTTGTTCCGCGAGTTCGAGCCTCTCTTGCTGCCGTCAATGGCGCACAGTGGTCCAGATCGAGAAACTCGGTGACATGCTGTGTTATAGCTGTTGGACCATTTAGAGATATTGCGTTTGAAATTCTCGCTAAACGTATTTAAAAGGATAGTCATTTTTAACCACGGGCAAGTAAATATTTCGTTCGTTCGTTGAATGATAATTTTTAAATAATTTTCACTTGCAAAACAGGAATTGCGTTTCTGAGTTACGTTAACTTGCATATGTTAAAATTGACATAACCTTGATATTCTCCCCTACTTCCTACGTTTTCAGAGGTATATAATAATCTTGAGAAGATCTGTCACGTCGTTATACGAGAATATTTGGATTTTAGACAATTTTCGTCCCGCTAGGCCGTGTTTTGCTGCACTGTGCGGCCGGTGGCGAACGAACTCGACGATTCGCTAAGGCCCGACCGAATTTCCGCGCAAATGTGTCCCTTCTAGCTTTAGCAGCGCATACTTTCCACCAACCGCGACGGGGCAAATTGAATTCTCGTCGACGAGGACGAGGTGACGGCAAGGCGGCGGCTTTGTTCGGTGGTCGGCCACGCGAGAATCAATTTTTCGAGATCATCGCGGCTCGCGCGGCGCTGCCTCTCTCGCTCTCTCTCACTCTCGCGCTCTCTCTCGCTCTCTCACTCGTGCTCTCTCTCGCTCTCTCTCTCGCGCTTTTGCACTTGCTCACTCTCTCGCTCTCTCTCAATCTCTCTCTTTTACTCTCCCTCTCTCTCTCGCTTTCTCTCTCACTCTCGCGCTCTCTCTCGCTCTCTCACTCTCACGCTCTCTCTCTCGCGCTTTTGCACTTGCTCGCTCTCTCGCTCTCTCAATCTCTCTCTTTCACTCTCCCTCTCTCTCTCACTCTCGCGCGCTCTCTCTCTTTCACTCTCTCTCTCTCTTTCACTCTCTCTCTCTCTCTCTCTCTCTCACTCTCTCTCTCTCTCTCGTCACCGCTGCCGAGCTGGCAAACCGGGAAAACCCATTTGCCGGCTTCCCGGAAACGACGGAGAACGGATGAAAGAAAACGGAGGAAGAAGAATCAAATTAGCCGGATCTGTCGTAAATTACGGAAGCCGCGCCGCCTCGGAGTTTCGCGTAATCACAATTCGTTCGAGAACAAATAAACGTTGCCGCCCCTCCCCCTCCCCCCTCGGGTTTCCTTCGGGGAAGCAGACGCCAGACCGACCACCCCATTCCGGTTTCAAACTCGCCTCTCGAGGAAACTTCGAAAATTTTATAATCGGCCCGTGATGCCGGCTGGAACGTACCCGCGCGCGCGCCGGAATAAACGCGGAGCGAGAACTAAATCATATTTATTCGTTTACCGAAAGGATATGAACCCCGAAAATATTAGCCGTACGAATTAGCCGTACGAACATGGAAACTATCGTTGTTGCAAGTGAATATGATTTCGTAATTAATCCTTTTCATCAAGAAATCGAATCCGTTTCTCTAAGAAACGATCGAACTATTGGTTCCGGAACAATTTTCGCAACATGAAAATGGAGAGGGCGTTCAATTTAATTGTAGCGAACTGAAAATAAAAATAATATAATAATAATAATATTATTAATATTAATAATATAATAATAATAATATTATTATTAATATTAATAATATAATATATTATATTATATTATTAAACAATTAAAGCGCTTGTTTCAATTATTCTATCACAAGAAAAGCCCAAATATATATGTACTAATAACATAAACTGAAAAGGTAAGGATTAAATACATAATTTCAGTTCTTATAGGTTTTTATCCATTTCTTCCAGCGTGTTAATTACGACAGTTATAATATTAATAACGAATTTGTTAAATCGCTTCTCTCGTTGCATTTACATGCACCAAAATATTTCGTCATATTATTTCTGTTAACGGAGAAAAATGTTTCGTGGGATACGATCTCCTATTCTACTAAAAATTCGTAGAACGCGTAAACGCTATTATTACTATAGCGATTTATCATCTGTTCATTATTATTATCGATAATACCGTCGATAATCAATAGCCGCATTTCCCATTCGAGCGCAAAGCAACGCAACAATAAGGAGAAGCGACTTAACGACGAGAGCAGCAAAAAAAAACCGCATCGCGGCGGCGAGGGTGGAGGGGTGGGGGAAGAAAGTTGGTATTATACTTGTCCCAAGGAAAGAGAAGAAAACGCGAGGAGGAGGAGGAGGAGATCGTTGAGGTTCTCGGCCGTGGAAACGTTCAAAGGTTGATTTTTCCCTCGCGAGGTAGCGAAGCGGAGAGAACCGAAGCGGGCGCCGAGCGTCGAGCTCGTTTTAATCTCGTTTTCCATTCGTTTTTCCAGCAAAGGAACTGAAAATATGCGGCAGCGTGAGGAGCGGCGGAGAGGTCTGTTGCTCCGCGGACATGGAGGTGAGATTGCAGGAGAGGGCGCGTAACAAGCACGAGGAAGCCACCAAAGACACTCTCCAGCGACTGCATCAGATCCTGTCGACGAGAGGGACAAGGTTCCACAGTGAGTACCTCCTTAGACTTTCACGATTTTAATAGCTTTCCGCGGCGTTTAATACCAGCCGCCGTGTAGTGTATTCGCGTGCGTGGAGACCGTCGTGCGCCACCCTGTGCGAGGCCATCGATTCAAGCTGATTCCGTTTGAATCGGTCCGTGCGAATAGAACAACGCGGCTTCAACATCCGAGCTTGGGTTCTAAGAGATTCCCACGTCGAGCAATTCTAACGAGCAGTTAGTCGCTTTTACGATAACTCCCCGCGGAAAGTGCGTTGAATTCTTTCGAAGTGTTATTGTTATTAGTTGTTATTATTATATAATACTCATATTATAATACTTATAATACTTTATACTTATATAATTATAATACTAATATATATATATATTAGTACTTATACATTATATATTATATATATATATAATACTATAATATATATAAGTATAATACTAATAAGTTATATTGATTATATAATACTTACAATTATATAATATATTATTATTATTATTATTATTAAATTCGATTCGGATTGGGTGCTTTCCCGTCGTTCTGATTTCATCGTTGAATGGTTGTCGAAGAAGTTTTTCGTCGATAGCATCTACAAATAATAAAATAATAAAATAAACTTACCAAATAAAAGCTTAATAAACTTACCGCGAGGTATACTTCTTCAAAAAATATTCGATTTCGACAAAAACGTTCGGTACGCATAGAAGTCACCGAGATTTGCAAAACGCATTTGTCCAAACTTTCCTTACAGGCTCTTACGAGAAAGTTCGAAATCTTGAGCTTTTTATTTCTTTTTTTTATCATCCCAAGTAATAGCAAAATTAGAGAGAAGTATTTTAGTCATTACGTAATAGTCTGGCCCTTTTACCACCTAAAAATAGATTCAAGTCATTTAGTCCAGTTTCGAAAGAAAGTTATCGCGTGTTGTCTTCGAATCGTGTAAAAAAGAATGAGGACTAAAAAGGTTAAGTCACCGTTATTATTCCAGCATCACTATGTATATAATTCATATCAACGTACACCGGCATGCTGGGCGCTGTCCTTTCTTATCGACTGCCTCGAGTTTCCATAAAAAACGTGCCGCGAGGCTCGAAGAATCCGCGACTTAATATTCTCGGATCTGCCCAGTTTCAATTCCAACCTCCAAACATTTCTGGAAGAGAAATTACTATAAATATAAATTTTCTTCTTCTAAGAAATCGCTAGAATCGAGAAACCTCTCGTCGGCACAACTGGAAAGGTTACAACAAGATATCGAAACACAGCAGCTTGTTCGGCGCAATTGTATTCCAATAACGTTTCTCCGATCCGTGTCGGTGGTTCCATAACCACGGTTTCGGCCGCGTTCGAACAGCGCTTGACCCCGCATTAGCCAACGAACGAGCAGCGTGGAAACCAAGGGCGGCGCGTCGGTGA
Source organism: Megalopta genalis (assembly GCF_051020955.1). Classification (NCBI taxonomy): domain Eukaryota; kingdom Metazoa; phylum Arthropoda; class Insecta; order Hymenoptera; family Halictidae; genus Megalopta; species Megalopta genalis. The sequence continues at coordinate 508,966 of NW_027476169.1, forward strand.
CCGTTTCCGTGGATCGCGGCGAAGATTAAACGGGGCGCCACTGTGAAAATCCTCGGCGACATACCCCGGTGCCCTAACGATTCTCATTAACGAAATTACTCTTTGGCGCGCGCGGGAACTCGCGGCAGAACCTGGCATCGGTGACGATGACGCGGTGGCCTCCCCTCGGTCGAGCCACGGATCTTTTCGCCGTGGCCGTGCCGCGCGGCGGTGCTCTTCACGTGTGTGCCCTTTCCACCACCGGCCGCCACCGTTTCTCCGGCGGTCGGCGCGCTTCTCTTTGAGCCGTGGCTACCTAGCCGCATCTAGCTACCTACGCCCACTTTGCCCTCCACTCGCCGCGGCGCAAGTGCGGCGACACAGAGGTCGGTGCGACAGACGGAGAGAGAGAACCGGCACGGAAAGTCGACGACGAGGAGCGAGATATACCGCGAGACGGCACACCGGCTGAAAGGGAAAGAGAGTAAATAGCGAGGAGAAGCTGACAAGGACTGCTTCAGAGGTGGGCCCCCGCGATTCCAATGGAATTTCACGGGGTTGATAGAACCGTCTACGCGCGGTGAACGGAACCCGCGAATTCGACCGGCGATGCGGCTGTGCACCTAACCTTTTCCCGGAAAAAGTTGGCCGAAATGCGTGCTTTTAAATATCGCACGCAGGTACAGAGATTATATGCGTAGTCGAAGTCGACGAATTCTCGGGCCTGGTAATACCTCGAAAACGATGCAATCTTTAATGGTGCGAGATAGTTTGAAATTTAAAAAAAAAGGACGACTTTTTTAGGTTATATTTGGTAGTTTGAGGTCTTAAACATTAGATGCAAAAGATCCCAGCTTTTGAAAGGTCGTAGTGCGCAGCGGTGTACAAGAATTGTACACTCCTCCTCTGTACCGAAGGACTAGTATTTATTACAGATAATGATTATATCGAAAATATAGATAATATAGGTAATAAATATAATATAATAATATAATAACAAGTATAATATAATAATATCTATCTATATATATATATATGGACTTATTGAATTATGGAATTATCGAATCTATTAATTCTTTCTAACTTCGATCAGATAAATATTGTTATCGAATTGTGTTCGAATATTTTATAAATGTGCCGCCTATCGGCTTCTTGTGTTCCGTTACCGTCGGCGGTCTTGTTTCGTCCAATTGCGGAAAAATCACGCTTTCCGTCAAGGTTTCGCGATATTTTCAATGATATCATGACAGCGTCGATCGAATCAACGATCGGGACCCTTGGGCGTTTTCGAAACGATTTCGAGCAGCGGCCGATGTTCACGGATACTCGAACTCTTTGCGAGCGTCGACGATGTCCTAGAAAAAACGCGGCGGCTGTCCGATTTTTTTTTTCTTTTAATCGCGTTGCTGTCGGTGTTGCTGTTCTTTTTCTATTCATCGGCGAAACTAGGGAAAGCCGTCGGGACCCGATCCCCGCGAGAATAGACGGTCGCAACTCGAATTAAAATCTCCGACAAAGTTCCGCGCGGTGGTTGCTGGCGCACGTACAAAGCACTTGGTTCCCCTTTCGCGCGGAGTGGCGCGACGCGGCAGTCTGGTAGCTTTTTGTCGGTAGCGTCAACGTAGCCGGCGACGATTCCGTCGCACAGAGGCTTTCTCTCCCTCCCTCCCTCTCACTCGCGTACACGCGCGCTCTTTCTCACTTCCTCAGTCGCTCGCTCTCACTCGCGTGCGCGCTCTTTCTCACTTCCTCAGTCGCTCGGCTCTCACTTTTCCCCCTCTCCCTCGCCGCAGTCTGTTCCCCGGCGTCGTTAAAAGGAATTTTAATCACATTCTTCGCGGCTGAAGCGGCGATAAGAACCGGGCTCAGGGCACAGAGATCCACGGGGTTACGCGTCGAGGGTGGCGCGACCGCAATTGGGGATTCAGACGGGGAAGGGGGATGGGGACGGGAAAAGCCGCCGACGCCGACGTCATTCTTATCCGACTGGCACGAGTGACGCGTCCGTCGGCTCTTCCCTCTCGTGACGTGTCACGAGAAACCGATCGAGAACCCTTACCCGAGGATCGATGAATGCTTGGATCTTCTGCTCGCTCGTATGGGCATCGCCGAGTAGAGCCAACGGCGGGGAAAAACGGGGCCGATCCCATACGGGACCGCAAGGTGCAGGTGCCGCGTCGTACAAGGACGGCTAATCAAACACCGTTTTGTAGGTTTCGAACGGTTCCACTTGATTTTCAGCGGCACGGATGAACTTAATCTACTTGGTTTATTTATTACTTATTTATTTATCTTCTTGGTTCCTCGTCCTTCGAGGTTAGAATCTTGTCTCGTATTTTAAGCACTTTATGTTCCGGTGTCTCTGCATCGATCAGTACAAAAATTGAAGATCGATAGGATTATTGTAGGTATTTCTGCGGTTTTGCAATGAAGGCGAACTTTGACAGAGAAAATAAAACCTTCTACGCCAATGAATTGACAACTCGAGCTGTATCTATTATTCTTGAATTCGAATATTTATTTTCTTGAAAATATCGGATCTCTGAAAGCACGAATTTCATTAAAAAAAGCACAATGTAAGGAAACCATGCATGTGCATATGTATTTAGGTTACTTAGGTTATGTATTATAGGTTATTTATTTATTACTGTTAATCTATCCGATCCATCGATGTAAAATTGAATTTTAGTGTTTTACGAATAACATGGCAGCAATTTGGCCAGTTCGTTAGAGAACGTTCCATCATCTTCCAAATGTGTCCGCGGATGTAATTTATCTTCGCAGTGTCGCTGTACTGAAATGAAAAGCGACTAGGTGTTGTGGTCGATCTAGTAACTGCAGTGGCGTTTTGTTCAGTGACGCTTCACACGTTGAGCGGCGAACATCAATCCCGAAAATTCCTACGATGTTAAAGTAATTTAATTAATGGAACCCCGAAGCTGGAATGTTGAAGTTCACAATATGTAATATTAGTTTGTACCTTTTTGTATTTCCAAAGCCTGGTTAAAAATCGGTGTCGCTTACGTGTTACCGACGCGGCACTCAACGTGTCAATCAACCCTTATCGGGCCGAGCAACGATATATCGTTGCTGGCTATAACCCCTGGAAATAAGTTTCCGATCAGACGCTCTTGTACAAAATTTACTGAAAACATTGCTTGTCTTGAAGCGTAAAATAATATTCTTTGTAACTTAAAGTAACAGGGAGTTATTCATTTATTTATTTATTATCAACGACATGCGAATGAAAAAATAAAATGTTGCATGGAAAAAAAGTTTACGATCGGTAGAAATACTGAAACAGAGTTTCAGTATTAGTATTATATTCAGTATTATATTCAGAAACATTTGGGTATTAATTATTAATATTTTGCTTAATATTAATATTAATTAATAATTAATATAATATATATTATATTATATAATATATAACAATATATATTATTATATATATAATTAATATAATAATTTTGCTACTTGCCACGTATTCACAGTCTATGTATCAAATTTTTTCTCATGATAATCGCATGGTAGTTCTTCTTTTTCATAATTTCTCTTTATTTCCCGACACCATTTTTGGTGTTAGAATGTCGCGAGCCATCTTAATCGTCTCATTGGCCCATCAGACTTATTGTAATTGACGGGTCCAGTAAGATAATTATTAATAATAATAATTCATAAGGAAATTGTACACGTATTTATTTGAGGCTATCGTCTAAATTACTTCTGTTACCTTACGACAGCTTCGTTTCAGGAACACTAATCGTTACCTAACCTTAACCTTGTTAACCGAGGCAGGTTACAGCAGGCCACGAGTAACCAGTGGGAGAACGGCTCTCAAATTGTCTAGAAAGCGGGTTAACCCTTTGAGATAGGGTAACATAACTCAATCCGTAACCTGGTTACTACAGGAAGGAATTATTTATTACGACAAATACGCGTATTTATGGCATTCGTTGAATTTAGTTTCTACAAGCTTGTAAATAAGAAGGTCGGGCATTTAAGCATAAATAACCTTGAGAATAATCTTAGTACGTACCTCGATTCGAGTCACACAGACCCGAAACACGATGCAACAAGGATTCTTATTTAAATGTATGCAGGATTTTTCAAAGTTTAACCCGCAGGATAATAGTTGCAATCGCGATTTCCGGCGAATTGGTTTCCATTCACGCGTCCGTATCGAGGTCCCTGCGATCACCGATAAGGTTTCTCTTCCTTCTTTTTCCAGGTTTCTTCAAACTTCTGCTGACTGACAGCAAGAGGAGCTTCCACGAGATGTTCAAGAAAACTTACGGCATGCTTTACGAGCAGAACTCGTACGTCTTCACGGATCTGTACAAGGAACTGGAGAATTATTACGCCAAAGGGACGGTAAGTTTGCGTTTTCTACCTTTATTTTCCACGTCTGTTCGATCGATGCCGATTGTGCATACGCGTATGCGTTAGGTATTACTAAGGGGCCACCTAGAAACAAATTATATTTTATATATTTTATATTAATATTAATATCATATATATTATATAATGTATATAATATTATATATATATATATATATATATATATATATATATATATTATATTATATAATAATATTATTATATAGTATTATATAATATTAATATCAGATTACGTGCGCCCGAAACCATTCAAATTTCGTTCAAAACATTTTTCAGTATCGTCGACGGTTTCGAAGATATTCGACCGGATAGAGTGAAATTGGTCGCCCTGTACATGGGAAGCCCTTTATCGAAAATCTCACTGATCAAGTGAGAAATTCGAATGGACAAATAAAATATTTTCTTGAAACCCGTTGGCTTGCAATTAGTGCGATGGCAGGGTAAACCACGCGAACGCGTTGAGATTGCGACTGTAGTCGGTATTACTGCGGCAACGAATTTACACAGAGAGACGAATAATACCATACAGGATGAGTCACAAATCATTCCCCATGATTTTTCAGCCTCTTCCGATGGTCTGACAGAAAAATGTTTTCTATCAAAGTTAATTAGCATTTAACCGACGAGGGGGATCACAATTGTTTCAATTTGAAAACAAATTGATGGTCGTTTCATCTAAAACTATAACGGTATTTTATCGAAAATCAATTTGTTTTTAAATGTAAACAAGTGCGATTCCTTGTCGGTTAAATACTAATTAACTCCGAGAGAAAACATTTTTTTTTTGTCAGACCATCGTCAGGAGCTGAAAAAACCCAGGGATTAATTTCCGACTCACCCTGTACATTGCGTCCCGCCTCGCGGAACAGGAGAATTCGTATTTATCGAGGATTCATCGTTTCCTTGTTTCTCTCTCCTTTTTTTTCTTTTTTATTATACTTCCCCACGTTTCCATGCCACGACGACTCGATAATACGGCCGTCGGATTATTCCTTCGATCGGTGCGCTCTCGAATATTGGCCAGGATGGAAAACTATACCGGGGGAAATATCTATGAATGGATAATCCTCGGACTATACTTCTTTGTTTCCTCTTTTTCGATCGATCAGCGGTAATACTTCGTACGTCTCGAGTGTTCGACGCGATGCTGAAGAATTATTTTGCCTGCGTTCATTATCCGAGATACTTATTTTTTTCCGTTTAATGCGACCTCGAGACCGACGTTGAAACAGAGTTCATTTCCCTAATCATTGATCTGGCGGATCTTTGTCCATCTATGGTACTTGCGAACACTGTAAAACATGAGAAAATGTAAACAGTTATTAAAAGCATATGATTTTCTTCTTTATATTTATATTTTTTATATTTTTATTATATTTTTCGGTAACTAATAATAAGCTGTTCATTTTAGCGTTACTTTAAAATAAAGTAATCATTACTTTGATCAATTAATCGACACGTACACTGTTACTATCATTCATCCTTAACCTGTCGTCTCATCTTAACCCTTTGCACTCGAAGCTATTTTAACCGTAAATCCGAACCAATTTTTCTGACTTAACGGTGTTTCCATTTTACACGACAAAGTGCATTTTATGCACATGAAATTGAGTCTTGCGACGACTCGTGCGACAGTTACACTTTAAACAATTTCCCAAATCTAAACTTTGTTAATACAAAAATTATCTTAGAACGTGATACAACAATTTTACCGGTGCCTCAGAGTCACCTCTCGAGTGCAAAGAGTTAGCCTATACAGTGCAGTTTTCGATGAACCGGTGCGAACACGCCTGATCGTACAATCTAACCTAATATACCTAATTTGTAAACTATTACAGTAAGAACATCTTGATCCTAGGAATCGTAGCTGTGTGTGTGTACATTAAAAGAAAATAGGTTATGTCAAGCTTGACAATTTCATGCTTTCAGAGATCCAGTATTTCGAGAAAAGTAAATATTCAAGTTAAAGAATAATAGGCGATAACTCAAGTCATCAATTAATTGGCATGAAAAAGTCTTACTTTCTCCGTCAAAGTTCGCCTTCATTGAAAACCTGCAATAATACCTACCCTTACCCTATAAATGAGACGAATCTCGATTGTCTTTTCGAACTTGATCGACCAAGCGCCGAATTATTGTTTCAGGTTAACTTGAATGATGCCATGGACAACTTCTTCAACACTCTCTACCTGAAGATGTTCACCGTTCTGAACAGCCAATACGATTTCGACAACAAGTATCTGGAGTGCGTGGGCGAAAGTATGAAAGAGATGAGGCCGTTCGGCGACGTCCCGCAGAAACTGGGCGTCCAGATCAAGAGATCGTTCGTCGCGACAAGAGCGTTTAGCCAAGCTATGACCGTGGCCGCAGACATCCTGAAAAACATGCAGTCGGTGAGGGCCGAGCTCTTCCTCTCCTTTTTCTCCTATTTCTTCTTCTTCTTCTTCTTCTTCGTCTACTCAACCTGTTAATCGAGAATAACAAGTTAACTCGTGACTGGAAAATCTTCGTGCAGTGTGCACGACGAGTTAACCCCCCTCTCCCCTCCCCCTCCTGCCCCGATAAAATTTTAATACATTCGACGCGGAGAGCTTGTTGCTCGCTGTAATATGTGTAGCTGTCAAAACAGCTATTTAAGCTTCGCACGTTGATTAAACCAAGGACGTGTGAAATAATAGTTATTCGAACAATTTTAATGGCGTAAAATCGATAACGAAATCGCGATCATTGTTCAAGTTATCGATCGCGAAATGTAAAAGAAATTGTTCAGAAAGGGAACCACGCGGTTGAAAGATCTCAATTATTCTTTTTCATTTTGGTTATACATAACAATTGCAATAAACGAAGATAGTTGTTATCGATAAACTATTATATATATAATATTATATATTATATTAAATATTAATATGTATTATATATATATTATATGTATATATATATATATATATATATAGTTATATATATAGTTACGAATAACTGGGAATAAAATTATATATATAAAATAATATAAATAATATAATATATAAAATAATTATAAAATAATATATATAAAATTATATATATATAATAGTAATATATATATTATATTATATTATATATATTATTTTATAATTATTTTATATATTATATTATTTATATTATTTTATATATATATAATTTTATTCCCAGTTATATATATATATATATATATATATATATATATATATATATATATATATATTCGTAACTAACAAATTTCCAACGTCTGTAACGATTATGGATGACGAAAAGCGAATATCGATTGCATAGTATAACTATTATACATACATGTATGTACAATTTACATAATACATGTACGTGCTTAATTATACTTTCGGTATTACATTGAAACGGAGGAACCGAAAAATTGACCGATAAGTGCTGGTAGACGCGTCGATATTTTTATATGGACAACTATATGATGTCAGGCCAGTATTTGTTTATTAAATTGACCGATAAATGCTGGTGGACGGGTCGATGTTTTTACATGGACAACTATACGACGCGTCACGCCAGTATTCCTCGTATTTCGATTTTCATAAGGGTGTCGACGGCGCAGCCGGTGTGTTTCACATTTCGGAGGAGAGGACTCCGTCTAGAAACAACGGCGATCGGCCGATTCAACGATTTCGGCTCGTAACGAATCCCTGCTCTCGCTGAAAAAAAAAAAGAAAAAAAGAGGAGTGCGGCGAGAGGCTGCGCCGCGCTTAAACCGAGGACAGCTGGAAAATCGTTTTGTGTTTGCAGTTGAAGCCGTCCGCGGACTGTGCAGCTGCATTCACCAGAATGACAGTCTGTCCGTCGTGCAGCGGGATCACCGGGAACGTGTTAGCGTGCGGCGACATGTGTACTAACGTGATGAAGGGTTGCTTGGCCCAGCATGCGGCTCTGGACACTGAATGGAATCACTTTGTCGGTGAGTAATTTCCCGTCCATTGTTCCCCGGTAATTATGGACTCACGCCGCTCGATGCGCGATCCCCGCGCGTCGCCCAGTTGACCACTTTTATTTGCCGCGAACGGAAAACACGTAACGCGGCTCTCGCCCGCTCTCGCGTTCGTCCGACTGAATCTCGCACTGTCTTCCGGATCGTCTTGCGTAATCGTTGTGAATTCTGACGAAAGATAAACCGGTTTCTGTTGATGCATCGGGATAGTAAAAGTTCTACAAAAATCGGTGTACGTTGTTCGAAACTCTGATCTCTCGTTTAGACGAGTTTCAGGGAGGTTCGTTGGGTTTCAGTCCGTTTGTGCAACTAGGCTGCAGACCTAACGCAAATATGTATAAGTACATATGTACAACATATATGTACAACATAGAGAACATAGTATGATATAAAATATTATACTATATTATATTATATTATATTATATTATATTATATTATATTATATTATATTATATTATATTATATTACATTACATTACATTACATTACATTACATTACATTACCATTACATTACCATTACATTACCACTACATTACATTACATTACATTACCACTACATTACATTACATTACCACTACATTACATTACCATTACATTACATTACCATTACCATTACGTTACCATTATATCATCGTTACATTGCCGTTACATTGCTGTTACATTGCTGTTACATTGTTGTTATATTACTGTTACATTACATTACCATTGCAATACCATTACATTACATTACCATTGCAATACCATTACATTACATTACATTACCATTACCATTACCATTACATTACATTACATTATATTAATTCATTTGCGCCGCAGTGGTATAAAAGATGCCACTGGTAAGCTAATGGGAGAGGATCGAATTTCAGAGGCCGTGGACAAGGTGGCGGAACGGCTGCTGGGCCCGTTCAACATCGAGATGCTGGTGCGACCGATCAATCTGAAAATCTCGGAGGCGATAATGAACTTCCAGGAGACCGGGACCGACGTCTCGCAGAGAGTGTTCGCCGGTTGCGGCCGGCCGAGGCTCGGCAGACGAAGACGTAGGCGCAGGGACGACCGCGAACTGGAGCTCGAGTCGCTGAACTTCGATCAGGAAACGTTGACCGAGGACCGGAGGTCCTCGACTGCGGCCAGCCTGGACAAGCTCGTGAAGGAGATACGGCAAAGAGTCCGGGACTCGCGCCAGTTTTGGGTCTACCTGCCGTACAAACTGTGCAACGACGGCCTCGTCGTCCCGCCGAGCAACACGAAGGAGTGTTGGAACGGCACGCACGTCGACAAGTGAGTCGACGACAATTTCTTGCTCTGCACGATCGTTCGCCCGGATCGTCCTTATCCCGACACTTCGACGCGCGTCTCTTCTTTTCTTCTCGTATAATGTTACGCGTGATCCCTCGGCCCGTTTCTACTACAGAACACGCGTTCGATTCTCGAGCATGTGCCAGGATCGATGTAACAATCGCCGTTGTCTCTGCAGGCGTGTCTAAATTGAGACAATCGGTTAGAGTAAGATCCACTAATACCAGTTTCGCGAATGGAGAAAAGTGTATATATATAAATAAAGATTTATGTATATATATATATATATATATATATATATATATATATATAATATTATACTATATTATATAATATTTATTATATATTTATATATATTATATTATACTATATTATATAATATTATTATATATTTATATATATTATATTATACTATATTATATTATATATATATATATATATATATAAATAAAAATTTATTTATATATATATATATGCATTTATTATATAAAAAATATATATAAACGCAGTGCGAAATGTTTTTTCATGCGAGACGCGATCTATCGGAGGCATCGTAGATCAAATCGAGACGGCGCACAGTGGTCGAATATCCCCATAACATAGCAAAAATTCGTTCTCTATGGTCGCAAATTCCCAACAGTTTTTTTAAAAAAAATTTTTATTGCAGTATTCATATTTACGTTTATTTATATCGCGTTGTTATTTCTTGTTTATGTCGTATCGATTGCCCGTTCGCGCAGGTATATATACCCGGTGTCGTTGAATGGCGAGACTCAGAGCTTGAACCCAGAGGTACGCAGCTCGGGACCGAGGCCGACCATCGTTCGAGATCAGGTCTTCGCGTTGACCACCATCACGAACAGGCTCAAGTCGGCGTACAATGGGCAGGATGTCGATTGGATAGACACAGGTGAATACAGAGCATCTTTGTGTCTCCTCTAACGGTATCCGCGACATCGTCTATCGTCACGCTCGGAAACGATAACATAACATAACCTAAAGCGTGACAGTGGAATCTCGATTATCGTCCGGTCCAAATACATTTCACGCAGCAAAATCGATTTATTGCACGGATCGATGAAAATTCAAGTCGGCACTGTAACTAATTGATTGTTCTATCATACAGATATTATACCATGCTTTTGACCGGATAATCGAGGTTATACTGTACGACGCGAACGAATTTCGAATCTTGCGAGAAATCTGAAGTTCGCCGTTTGTTCCGTCCGAACTTTGCACAAACTGGAAAACTCGAAGCAGTTCGACGGAACGAACTGTGAAAGAGTCGATGTAAATATCGTGCACGAACGTAGCAACGGTGACAGCATATCGCGCGCTATTCACTCAGAACATAGCTGCTACAGCGGATCCATTCGCGTAATCAACGGCGATGTCCGATGGATAATGAGAATCGATTAAATGGAACGGCATTTTGCCTCGCGATAAGCTAGTTCTCGATTCATCACCGTGACACGGATTGCGGCAACCAATCTGAGGAGGTTGCCGTTTCCAACGAAGCCCTAATGGAACATAATATGCATAGACGTTCTGCAGAACATGATACGACAACTCCGGAGAGGGAAATAATTTTTCATGTATTGTAAAGTACGTTGAAAATATTTTTAAAACATCGCTGCAGCAGTTATAATAAAATAAATAATATAATAAATGAAAAATAAAAGGATAAATCGTATCCTTGTGACAGATGTAGAGACTTGAAACTTGGCTAAGATGGTTTTCCACTATAGTGATCTGTCGAATAATATTTTATTTGAAAGCAACATAAATAACTAATCAAAAGGATTCATATCGTGCCGTTATTTACAATGCCGTTGCGTGAAAATGAAAAATTAGTAACACTTGAAGTAACAAAAATTTCGAATAATGAACGTTGTGTTTTATATTTCAGATGCTTTCCGTTAATAACTCGTAAACAAAGCCGCAGATCGCATTTTCGCAAAGGAAAAAGTTACTTCAAATGACCTCAGCTACCCCTTATTTTCGGCTGTTAAAATAATTGTAGAACACCCTGTATATATACACACACAGATGTTAACCGTGCGTTTGTAATTGCAGACGAATCGGATTGGAACAGTTCGGGAAGCGGATCCGGCGGCGGCATAGACGAAGACAACACCCCGATCACGGACGACGAGGACGGGTTCAAGGAGGGTTCGGGCTACGAGCCGAAGGTGTTGCCGCCGGACACGCCGAAGCAATCACCGCCGGCGGTGCATCCCGACGGCGTGCCACCGAGGTTGGACACGGTGCCCAACGTGTCCGGCGGCAAGAGCGAGGATGGGTCCGCGGCCGGGTCTGGGTCCGATTCGAGCGGCGGTTCCGGGTCCGGTACCGGCAGCGGCGACAGCAGTACGGGCACCGGAAACGGCACCACCACCGCGGACAGCGGCGCGAGCAGACAGAAAATGTCCCTCTCGCGCGCCCTGACGACGTACCTCGTTCCCATAGTGGTTATGTGGTTCGGTGGTTGTCTCACCGAGTGGCTGTGATCGTGTGGTTTCCGAGGAGAACGTACCGCTATGTAAATAAATTCCTTTCGACCGTAACTCGCGTCCTCGGTGTGTCGCGCGAGTACTCTAAAGGGAACAATGGTCCCCAGTGGCTGCCGGCCGAGAGAGGACATCGATCGGTTCGAGGAGGCGCGCGCGTTCTCCATCGAACAATCTGACACGAACGTCGGGGGACGCCTTACGGAGACGGTACATCCCGTGGACGTTGACCAGACACACGCTGCAGCTGGCTCGAGACATCGGCAAAGAGTTTCCTCCACGGTGGAATGCTTCCGCTCGTCGACGAACCCCGCTCGGATCAAAGCGCGAGCTCGCGATGGCTGCCGGACGGCTAGATTATACGCAGGACTCTCAAGAGGATTCCTGCGGCGATCCACCGCCGGAAGAGCGCGGTTTACAGTCGTCGTTCCTAGGCCCTGAGGTTGCCCGATGACCATAAGGCAAGATGCAAGTCGTGGTCGTCTTCGTGGCAAGGACTCTAGCAGATCCGGAAGGTCTCGACGATGCACGACGGTTCACGCGAAGCTTGTGCGAACCGAGTAACCAGACGAATTTAACCCAGACGGCCGCGAGGACCGATTATCGAGCGACTGACGGATTCGTGTGGATCGATTAGCATCATCTGTGATCCGTATTCGAGGACGAGCTTCTGAAGAGATCGCCGCAGACACGGCGACGGAAAAAGGAATTCCGGTCGGTTTCGCTGGTATACCGGTTCGGTACCAGCGAGGACAGTGGGGAGGATAGAGAGAGAGGAAAATCCTTATTTTTTCTTCGAGGATATGCTTGTTGAACGGGGTGTGGTTTGAACAGTTTGAGATTCTATGGTGAAATGTAAATAAAGAAGGGTGGGCGCGCGATTAAGGGTTCCGCGGCGGAGAACACGTTCGTGGAAACACGGGAACACTTCCTCCGGAAGTTTACCCTCGTGCGTTCCCGGCTTTCGAACTGTCCAACGCGTGGCTTTACGTCGCTGTAACGGAGTCACGATCGGCGCAAAGTCTTGGGAAACGATTCTCTCCATCTTGAGACGATCCTTGAGACGTTTTTTAATCGTCGACGGACGAACGTCGACGTGAAAGTCTGAAGTTCCAGGCGAACGATTCGATTATTCGGATGATCGGCGGATCAAACTTTAAGAGAGGAATATTTGATATGCTTTAACACTTTGTTAGCAACCCGCGACAAATTCTACAAAACTGAAGTATTTTATTGAATCGAATCGAAATTGGAAAGTTTAGTTGTAGAACGTGGTAAAATTAAAACTTAGTAAAATTAAGAGGATATAATAGATTAGCGTAAAGATTAATTTTCAAATCCTAGTAGATAATTCTGCGAATCGCATAATCGATGACGTACCACTAAAAGCGTTTTAAACACTCCTTGTTCAAGAAACAGTTGATTCTGAAGAAATTCAAGAAAATATGATTTAGCCGGAAGGCATTGATAACGGAAAGAAAAACCTTTGTAACTTTCCCGAGAAAAAAGAAATCAGAATTTACAGGACTCGCGCGTCGATGATCAGATCGCAGATGGACGTTAAACCTAGTTGGACAGTCTAATCGAATCGACGTGTTTCTTTGCGCCGCTCCGCCGCCGCTGCCGCGTCATTCCAACAACCGGTACTCCGAAACGCGGTCGAAAATCGACTCCTGTGATAAAATCAAAAAAGTAAAAAAACGGTAAAAGAAGAAGAAGAAGCGCCTTGACATCATTCTGGCAACGTCGAGCCTACACGCGGGCAGAATAAAAAAAAAAAAAGAAACAGAGACATTATTCTACAAATCTAGTGAAATATTCAAATAAATATTACGAATAATTATTTGTAATTATATAATTATATATTATTATTATTATTATTATTATTATTAATATTATTATTATTACAAAAGCGAAATTAATATAAAAAGAAAAATTGTACGTTGCGTTCGAGATATGGTTGCGTGGACGAGGAAGCGTCAGGATCTTGCGATCCCATTTTCGCAGACACCTGCAGAGAGACGCGCCTCGTCCACGAAAAAATATCATCTGCCTTTCGCGAGACAAAGAGAGAACGACGAATTGTAGGCGTGTCCTTTCGCGCGACGCGGACGCACACGGGGCGTAAACCTGCTGTTAATCGCAGTTACGCTCCGGTTCGGTTCAACTCTTCGACGACTATGTAGAAAGGTGCGAACGACCGATGATGATGTCTGATCATAAAAGTCGAGTTACCTCCATCGCGTACCGTTCGGGACTCGACCGTCCGCGAGGAGCGAAAACAGGAGGACTCGGCGAACAGGGAACAGGGTTTTATAATCGCGAAAGCATTTACGGACCAGTTGAACAATTTTCCAGAAATCGAGCACTCGCTGAAAACAGTAGTAGTGTCAGAGCGATCCATTATATTTTTTTCTCTATTTACTCTTTGTTCGTTTATCTCATTTCGACTTAGGCGTCGAGCGTTCCGCCGCGAGTCGACGAGCATTTTAATCGTTCGATGCCCGGGTCCGCGCTTTCTCGACGCGAGGCTTTTTCGAACTGAACGAAAGAAAGGGGACGACGGGGGGCGACGTGGAGAAGAAACTCGCGGCGAGGAGCGACCGGGGGTGACAAAGTCGGGCACGTCGAAGTACACTTATTACGTTTCTTACTATTATTCTTAATAATTGTATTTATGTTATTCGCTATTACGAGAAGGTAACGAGCAGCGAGGAGATTCATGTGCAAATCGGTGGCGACACACACGTATTCGTCGGAGACCTCAAACGAAATTGTTAGTCGAGATTGCGTGAACCTTTGTTTCTTAGACTAGCCCACTGTAAAACGATCGCGTCGCATCGACACCTAAGCGATAATTCGCTAAGCCTGCTGCTCTCCAGAGGAATGGATTCGCCGTTGAAAATCGTTCGACAAGAAGCATTGCGATTGTCGATGAATTTCGAGCCCGATCCTCGGAGAAGCAGACGATGATCTTTGTTTCTTTTTCTGTATTTTCTTTTTTGTAATCTTCGCGACGATTGAATGAACGAAAGGGGAAGAGCGAAGGATTAGAAAATACGCGCGACGGTTCACGGTTGAAAAATGTAAGACCGTGTGTGTGTGTGTCTGCGTATGTGGCGTGCGTTTGCGTGTGCATGTGCGGGGATGAATGTGTATAAAGACAGAGAATCCCGGTTTATTACGCGTCACGCGTGCGATCATTGATGTTCGTGAATTTTGTCCTTTGATTTCTCCGCGTTCGATGATTCGCGTTCTCGATGCCGATCTTAAACGTCTAGCGATCAGCGAAGAATGTCCGATACACCGCATACGTCGAGAGAGACCATTGTAATCCGCGAGGATACACCGTTCTACATACTGCCCGATGCATTATTGTGATAAAACCGCGTAGACACCGAGAAGAGACCCTCGAGAACTGCTCTCACGTTATTTTCGGACCGATCGGTTCGGGGAGGGGCGGAGGGGGGAGGTGGTAACGATCGGTAAACGCAGGTGGAAACGCGTGTGAAACGTACGTGCCATAGAGCGACGTGGAAAAAACCAGAAGAATATTCCGAAACACGCCGAAAAGCGACTACACAAACCTTACTTTTCACGCGATCGGTCTCGACTTTTCGCTCGTATCCGAGACGGTTCCGTTACGTGTACAGACACCGGAGAGAGTCTCGCCGTTACATCCTTACAGTGTGCTAGCATCTAACCCGAGAATTTTATTTAACGACCGACCCTATGAAATAAATTGAAATATTCAAAAGGAAACACAGCCGGTCTCGATCTTTCCCCTGCACCTGTGAACGCGCGATTGACGCGCCACGCGAGGTACAGTCGCTCGCAAAAATTCAGCGTACACCTTCTAAAACGCAACAACTTTTTAAAAAAGGAAATTAAAAACTCGTTTTCCCTTTTTTTAATTTTTTATTGGGCCTATAACGCGGAAATTAGAAAAGTTTGAAATATAAAATCGTAGATAACTCGGTAACTTGTATGCATGCTGAAAAATCTATTGCAAATGTTACTTCTTCTTTTTTTTTGTTATCCCAAATAACAGCAAAATTAAAAACAGGCGTTTCAGTAGACAGGGTCTAGTAGACTAGATGCTCTATCATCTGAAAGATATTCAAGTTGCTTAGTCCAGTTTTAAAGTATCCTTAATTTTGTGAGACTTCTACTCGTTATTAACACTGGACTTTTACCGAGCGCTGAGCGTGACAGATTCTCTACAACAATTACAAGACTGAATTTTATTCAAACTCTTCGGCAATTTTATTATAATGAACGCTTGATTCAAGAAACTTTTTAACATTTTTTTTAAATTTTTAAAAATTTTCTTTTAATTTTAAAAAATCCTTTTTTCTATGAAGGGTATGCGATGAAAATGTAAAGCCATTTTATTTTCTGTCGATTATCCTTTATTAAACTTGTCATATATTGCGACAGGTATGAAAAAATAGAATTATGTACATCTTATCTTCATTCGATACATTCATTCGACACGTTCATTCATACGACTAGAATTCTTCTCATTTGAAGAAACAACTATCTACCGTGCCCAAATCAGGCATTTGTATTATTGAACATTACAACCTTTCTATTTCTCTATTTTATAAACAAATATCGAACGGAAAACGCATGGTAATCGGGATCGATGAAATACTTTGAAGTACATATAATTATTACCATTACGAATAACTTATTAACAATAATGAAACAAACAACAAGAAGTATATTGCACGCCAAAAATTCTAACATGTCGGAAAACTGCCTTATAGTATTACAAAATTTAATATATTTTACGTCAGGTTTCACACAGTTGAATGAGAACAATGTCCCACAAAAATAAAAGAAAAAACATAATAACAATATACAGTGGCGGTAATTAAATAAAATATCGCCTACCGTGACTGTACATTAAATATATATATATATATATATATATATATATATATATATATATATATATATATATACTGCTTATTAACGCGCTTCTTATATTATATTATATATATATATATATATATATGTCTTTTATACCATTGGAACCGCCGCAAACATGGTTATATATATATATATATAATATATATAATATAGTATAAGAAGCGCGTTAATAAGCAGTCAGTGAGCAAGTATCGAAATTAATGACGCCGATAACGCTTGCAGATATTCAATCATTCCCAATCGAAACGAGTGATTAATCTCGATCTTGAACAGGTTCCGAAAAGTATGGCCTCCGGAATGCGTTTGCGGCGGTTCCAATGGTATAAAAGACTGAAGGAGGAGATAACCGTCGTATCATCATTATCGCTGGAATCACACTTCCTTTGTGGAAGTGGAAGCGCCCAGCGTCAACTGCGTCCTGCGCCGTCGCAATGGCCGCTTTCTGTTCAGCGGCGACGCTGCGCGTGAAACGTCTTGTCGACGCTGGAAACTCAGGGATTTGCTCAATCGTCCTTTCGGGAGTTGCGGCCTTAACTCTTTTGCTGCGTCTCAGTTCCTGATTCTCTTTAAGAACACGCTGATGGTTGAGCTTTTTCCCCTCAGCAATCCACTTCCATTTATAGTAGTATACGACGATTTCTTCCTGCAACATTATAAAAAAAAAAGCTTTGAGCATATCGTGCATGAAAAATATACGTACGATTATTTTTTTGGAGGAACGATCAACCGCGAAGCATGGATTTATCAACGTGTTTACTTCAAGAAGAAAACTTCTGTTCGACTTTCAAGGTCTTCCTAGAATCCAACGATCGAAAATAGTGGTAGATATCGAAGCGATGATTACTCGAAAGAGCAGAGATAATAGAAATAATGATAATAAGCAAGAAAAAAGAAGAGGAAAAAACTGACGATGAAATTGAACTTACCCTGGTCTTTTCCGGCAAATATTGCTTTCTTAAAGAGGCAAAATCCTTGCCGTGTACTACATAACCTGCAGCGAACAGCTCCTGAAAAATATAACATAATATTATAGAATATGATCGTGATCTCTTTTCACCTGGTTAACAACTTAACCTACAACTACAGGCATAGCCCGCGTAGTACGCTGATCGGGCCAAATATAAACATTAACGGCGGCGCCCTTTTAAAGTTATAAATATTTGTGAAATATTATATTTATACAATATATATATATATATAAAATATTATAAATATTATATATATTTATACAAAAATCAGTAATACAAGATGTGATACAATTCGAAACATTCCGGTCGGTAATATTTACGATTGGCCCGATCAGCGTATTACACAAGTCGAATGGAATGGCTCGAAGGCTGCGCGAGCTTGTTTACGTTTTCGGCCTAAAAAATTCTCGAACATTAAATCGTAGGTTAAGGAGTCAAATGTAGAAGCTACCGTAATTAGAATATACATATATCGCCGGGTCGAGAATTAGAATTTCGCGAATCTCAAGTTCAAGCAATCCCTCGACTAACATGTACGAGAAACTTTAACGCGACATATTAGTTTTAACATAATTACTATGATTAACATAACCTCCCGGAGTCGTTGTAATGGTAATGGAAATCGGTATCGTTAAAACAGAAGAAAATAGAATACGATTATTGTTGTATCACTCACCCCGTCCTTTGTGGCCTATTTCGCCGTCAGCTTCTGCGGAGGCCCATGTTTTTTCATATGAGCCAATGCCGTAAGCGGCTTGTACCGATTTTCATGCAGGCAATCGCTGACGTATTGGTCGGCCATACCGGACACGGAGTTTGCCAGTGCCTCGTGAAAAGTGATACCTTTCTGGCACTGCGTTTCACACAGCACAAATCTTGCGTACTGAGTGTACCAGAAGAGCACTTCAGCGGGCGGTTTCCAGATCGGTTCGTCCTGCCCGCCGTATTCTCTTATCCCGGCACTTAGGTGTAACTGCTGCTCTCTGTTTATAAAACTCCACCGTGTTCTATTAAAAAAAAAAGACATTTTAATTAGTTCACTGTAGACGCGACGAAATTCTGATTTCTTGTGCACGGCAAAATCGTCGAGATTACCGCAAAACGCGACGCGCAGATATAATATACAATTTAACGTTTTCCTTTTTTGTTCATTTTCACCGATAGACGATCGCGACGATTTTATTCAGAGAACACTTGGCCCACCGAACTGGCAGATCTCACTGTTTTAAATTCAATCGGTTGGCGACCGAACGGATGATTAATGAAAAATTAAAAAGTATGAAGTATATAATACATAAAGTAAATATAATATTATATGAAGTATAAGTTTGCTTTATAATTTTTGTTTAATCGAACGAAATATTTTAATTTTACGAACATTTCTGAGGTTTCTAGCACGGCCGTGGAAGCGTTAAGAAAGAAATACAGCGGCGAATAAATACGAACCTTTTTCGGCGACTTTTTCGACGAATTCCTCTGCTTCTTGCTGTTACCCATCTCACAGAACTACGCGAACTTCTTTCGATTTCAAACTCGTTCCGTCGAAGACAAAACTGTTTATGATTTGGACAATCGCCGCGCCAGCTTATATATGCTTACCATCCCTCAGGTATTCGAAAATGCACGTGGTCCACCTTCACCCCCTCCACGTATCCTATATTTTTGCCAATAGCAAAGGATCTTTATGGAAGGAGGTACGCGTCCTCTTTATCCTTGCCTGCAATAAAGGATCATTATGGAAGGGGGCACACGAATTTCGATTTTCCGAAGCCGCCGCTCCTGCTGGCGCAGGTAAATTTCTATTAATTACCCCGGGCCGGCTGTAATGGAATGCGACGCTAATCGTACCATCGGGGAAAACACGCAGAAACGCGTCCGTCGCATACTGCAGATTGATGGACGAGTTTTCTTTTTTCTTTAAACAATTGTTTTAAACAATTTGTTAATACATGCACACGGTTATTGAAACATATAGGTAAGCTTTGGAAAAAAAGAGCGATCGGAATAGAAGAAAACAGATTCAGCTATCGAGGATTAATTAATTCGAATAATTATATTATTATATAATATTATATATATGAGCCGTTTATTTTTAAAGTGGCTTAAGTCACTTTACCGTAATGAAAAGTGTTTATACGAAATTATTTATACTGAGAAAAATATCAGTATCCTGAGATAACAAATACAAGAAAATCTTCTCGAAAGTTAGCATCCATATTTTGAAAAAAATAATGAAAGTAACGGTAGTTGTAAATAAAACTTAGTATGATCTTTTTATCTGTAAACAATTTAGAGCGATATCGAAATTCAGAATCCTAATATTTGGGAGATGGATGTGTTTAGCTCTTAACAGTATCGCAAATATGTTTAATTGGAAAACGGTGCAAGTCCAGCTTAGATTGAAATTATTTTTAATCGTATGGTAAAATTTAATTCCGACTGCTGTTATGCTGAAACAAATGTGATGGTTTAACATCGCGTCCGAAATGTGTAGGGTGTTTTTATCTATCTATCTATCTATCTTTGATATTGGTAATCGGTTATTGTACAATATTTCATAAACAATAATAAGTATATCATAATTTTGCGTTTCGATAATAAGACCAACAACCGGGAAATTTTAGTATTATTGGCAAATTTTTATTACCATACATACATCGCGTACATCGTGAATATTTAAAAATGTTACATTCGATATGATTATACGTATAAAATAAATGATTAACGAAAAATGTATAATTTCATGGAAATTCTTAATAAAAATAAAAAAAATTGAAGAATTGAGCGCACACCTTTCAAAATGCAGCAACTTTTTAAAAAAAGAAATCAAAAACTCGTTTTTTTTCAACTTTTTATTGGGCCTATAACACGGAAATGAAACAATTTTGAAATATAAAATCATAGATAACTCGGTAACTTGTATGCATGCTGAAAAATCTATTGGAAATGTTACTTTTTCTTTCTT
Source organism: Megalopta genalis (assembly GCF_051020955.1). Taxonomy (NCBI): domain Eukaryota; kingdom Metazoa; phylum Arthropoda; class Insecta; order Hymenoptera; family Halictidae; genus Megalopta; species Megalopta genalis. Next base: position 529,992 of record NW_027476169.1, read on the forward strand.
TTTGGTTATCCCAAATAATAGCAAAATTAATAACACCCGTTTCAGCAGACAGGGTCTAGTAGACTAGATGCTCTATCATCTGAAAAATATTCGAGTTGCTTAGTCCAGTTTTAAAGTATCCTCAATTTTGTGAGACTTCTACTCGTTCTTAACACTGGTCTTTTACTGAGCTCCGAGCATGACAGATTCTCTACAACAATTACAAGACTGAATTTTATTCAAACTCTTCGGCAATTTTATTATAATGAACGCTTGATTCAAGAAACTTTTTAACATTTTTTTTAAATTTTTAAAAATTTTCTTTTAATTTTAAAAAATCCTTTTTTCTATGAAGGGTATGCGATGAAAATGTAAAGCCATTTTATTTTCTGTCGATTATCCTTTATTAAATTTGTCATATATTGCGACAGGTATGAAAAAATAGAATTATGTACATCTTATCTTCATTCGATACATTCATTCGACACGTTCATTCATACAACTAGAATTCTTCTCATTTGAAGAAACAACTATCTACCGTGCCCAAATCAGGTATTTGTATTATTGTACATTACAACTTTTCTATTTCTCTATTCTATAAACTAATATCGAACGGAAAACGCATGGTAATCGAGATCGATGAAATACTTTGAAGTACATATAATTATTACCATTACGAATATTACTCCACGTTAAAAATTCTAACATGTCGGAAAACTACCTTATAGTATTACAAAATTTAATATATTTTACGTCAGGTTTCACACAGTTGAATGAGAACAACGTCCCACACAAATAAAAGAAAAAACATAATAACAATATACAGTGGCCTTAATTAAATAAAATATCGCCTACCGTCACTGTACATTAAAAATATATACAATATATATAATATAGTACACGAAGCTTGTCAATAAGCAGTCAGTGAGCAAGTATCGAAATTAATGACGCCGATAACGCTTGGAGATTAAAATTATTTCACCGGGATCTATTCAATATCAGTCTTCAACGGTCTACTCAGCAACGCCATGCAGATATTCATTCATTCCTAATCGAAACGAGTGATTAATCTCGTTCTTGAACAGGTTCCGAAAAGTATGGCCTCCGGAATGCGTTTGCGGCGGTTCAAATGGTGTAAGGACGGTGGTGTATCACACTTCCTTTGCGGAAGTGGAAGCGCCACCGTCGACAGCGTCCTGCGCCGCCGCAATGGCCGCTCTCTGTTCAGCGGCGGCGCTACGCGTAAAACGTCTTGTCGACGCTGGAAACTCGGGGATTGGCTCAACCGTCCTCTTGCGTTTAAGTTTTCGGTTCTCCGTGAGAACACGCTGACGGTTGAGCTCTTTCCCCTCCGCAGTCCTCTTCCACTTATAATAATGGATGATGATTTCTCCCTGCAACATTATAAAAAAAAAAGCTTTGAGCATATCGTGCATGAAAAATATACGTACGATTATTTTTTTGGAGGAACGATCAACCGCGAAGCATGGATTTATCAACGTGTTTACTTCAAGAAGAAAACTTCTGTTCGACTTTCAAGGTCTTCCTAGAATCCAACGATCGAAAATAGTGGTAGATCTCGAAGCGATGATTACTCGAAAGAGCAGTGATAATAGAAATAATGATAATAAGCAAGAAAAAAGAAGAGGAAGAAACTGACGATGAAATTGAACTTACCCTGGTCTTCTCCGGCAAATATTGTTTTCTTAAAGAGGCAAAATCCTTGCCGTGTACTACATAACCTGCAGCGAACAGCTCCTGAAAAATATAACATAATATTATAGAATATGATCGTGATCTCTTTTCACCTGGTTAACACCTTAACCTACAACTACGGGCATAGCCCGCGTAGTACGCTGATCGGGCCAAATATAAACATTAGCGGCGGCGCCCTTTTAAATTTATAAATATTTGTGGAATATTGTATTTATACAGTATATATATAAAAAATATTATAAATATTATATATATTTATACAAAAATCAGTAATACAAGATGCGATACAATTCGAAACATTCCGGTCGGTAATATTTACGATTGGCCCGATCAGCGTATTACACAAGTCGAATCGAATGGCTCGAAGGCTGCGCGAGCATGTTTACGTTTTCGGCCTAAAAAATTCTCGAACGTTAAATCGTAGGTTAAGGAGTTAAATGTAGAAGCTACCGTTATTAGAATATATATCGCCGGGCCGAGAATTAGAATTTCGCGAATCTCAAGTTCAAGCAATCCCTCGAATAACATGTACGAGAAACTTTAACGCGACATATTAATTTTGACATAATTACTATGATTAACATAACCGCGCGGTGTCGTTGCAATGGTAATGGAAATCGTACAATATTTCATAAACAATAATAAGTATATCATAATTTTGCGTTTCGATAATAAGACCAACAACCGGGAAATTTTAGTATTATTGGCAAATTTTTATTACCATACATACATCGCGTACATCGTGAATATTTAAAAATGTTACATTCGATATGATTATACGTATAAAATAAATGATTAACGAAAAATGTATAATTTCATGGAAATTCTTAATAAAAATAAAAAAAATTGAAGAATTGAGCGCACACCTTTCAAAATGCAGCAACTTTTTAAAAAAAAAAATCAAAAACTCGTTTTTTTTTCAACTTTTTATTGGGCCTATAACACGGAAATGAAAAAATTTTGAAATATAAAATCGTAGATAACTCGGTAACTTGTATGCATGCTGAAAAATCTATTGGAAATGTTACTTTTTCTTTCTTTTTGGTTATCCCAAATAATAGCAAAATTAATAACACCCGTTTCAGCAGACAGGGTCTAGTAGACTAGATGCTCTATCATCTGAAAAATATTCGAGTTGCTTAGTCCAGTTTTAAAGTATCCTCAATTTTGTGAGACTTCTACTCGTTCTTAACACTGGTCTTTTACTGAGCTCCGAGCATGACAGATTCTCTACAACAATTACAAGACTGAATTTTATTCAAACTCTTCGGCAATTTTATTATAATGAACGCTTGATTCAAGAAACTTTTTAACATTTTTTTTAAATTTTTAAAAATTTTCTTTTAATTTTAAAAAATCCTTTTTTCTATGAAGGGTATGCGATGAAAATGTAAAGCCATTTTATTTTCTGTCGATTATCCTTTATTAAATTTGTCATATATTGCGACAGGTATGAAAAAATAGAATTATGTACATCTTATCTTCATTCGATACATTCATTCGACACGTTCATTCATACAACTAGAATTCTTCTCATTTGAAGAAACAACTATCTACCGTGCCCAAATCAGGTATTTGTATTATTGTACATTACAACTTTTCTATTTCTCTATTCTATAAACTAATATCGAACGGAAAACGCATGGTAATCGAGATCGATGAAATACTTTGAAGTACATATAATTATTACCATTACGAATATTACTCCACGTTAAAAATTCTAACATGTCGGAAAACTACCTTATAGTATTACAAAATTTAATATATTTTACGTCAGGTTTCACACAGTTGAATGAGAACAACGTCCCACACAAATAAAAGAAAAAACATAATAACAATATACAGTGGCCTTAATTAAATAAAATATCGCCTACCGTCACTGTACATTAAAAATATATACAATATATATAATATAGTACACGAAGCTTGTCAATAAGCAGTCAGTGAGCAAGTATCGAAATTAATGACGCCGATAACGCTTGGAGATTAAAATTATTTCACCGGGATCTATTCAATATCAGTCTTCAACGGTCTACTCAGCAACGCCATGCAGATATTCATTCATTCCTAATCGAAACGAGTGATTAATCTCGTTCTTGAACAGGTGCCGAAAAGTATGGCCTCCGGAATGCGTTTGCGGCGGTTCAAATGGTGTAAGGACGGTGGTGTATCACACTTCCTTTGCGGAAGTGGAAGCGCCACCGTCGACAGCGTCCTGCGCCGCCGCAATGGCCGCTCTCTGTTCAGCGGCGGCGCTACGCGTAAAACGTCTTGTCGACGCTGGAAACTCGGGGATTGGCTCAACCGTCCTCTTGCGTTTAAGTTTTCGGTTCTCCGTGAGAACACGCTGACGGTTGAGCTCTTTCCCCTCCGCAGTCCTCTTCCACTTATAATAATGGATGATGATTTCTCCCTGCAACATTATAAAAAAAAAAGCTTTGAGCATATCGTGCATGAAAAATATACGTACGATTATTTTTTTGGAGGAACGATCAACCGCGAAGCATGGATTTATCAACGTGTTTACTTCAAGAAGAAAACTTCTGTTCGACTTTCAAGGTCTTCCTAGAATCCAACGATCGAAAATAGTGGTAGATCTCGAAGCGATGATTACTCGAAAGAGCAGTGATAATAGAAATAATGATAATAAGCAAGAAAAAAGAAGAGGAAGAAACTGACGATGAAATTGAACTTACCCTGGTCTTCTCCGGCAAATATTGTTTTCTTAAAGAGGCAAAATCCTTGCCGTGTACTACATAACCTGCAGCGAACAGCTCCTGAAAAATATAACATAATATTATAGAATATGATCGTGATCTCTTTTCACCTGGTTAACACCTTAACCTACAACTACGGGCATAGCCCGCGTAGTACGCTGATCGGGCCAAATATAAACATTAGCGGCGGCGCCCTTTTAAATTTATAAATATTTGTGGAATATTGTATTTATACAGTATATATATAAAAAATATTATAAATATTATATATATTTATACAAAAATCAGTAATACAAGATGCGATACAATTCGAAACATTCCGGTCGGTAATATTTACGATTGGCCCGATCAGCGTATTACACAAGTCGAATCGAATGGCTCGAAGGCTGCGCGAGCATGTTTACGTTTTCGGCCTAAAAAATTCTCGAACGTTAAATCGTAGGTTAAGGAGTTAAATGTAGAAGCTACCGTTATTAGAATATATATCGCCGGGCCGAGAATTAGAATTTCGCGAATCTCAAGTTCAAGCAATCCCTCGAATAACATGTACGAGAAACTTTAACGCGACATATTAATTTTGACATAATTACTATGATTAACATAACCGCGCGGTGTCGTTGCAATGGTAATGGAAATCGTACAATATTTCATAAACAATAATAAGTATATCATAATTTTGCGTTTCGATAATAAGACCAACAACCGGGAAATTTTAGTATTATTGGCAAATTTTTATTACCATACATACATCGCGTACATCGTGAATATTTAAAAATGTTACATTCGATATGATTATACGTATAAAATAAATGATTAACGAAAAATGTATAATTTCATGGAAATTCTTAATAAAAATAAAAAAAATTGAAGAATTGAGCGCACACCTTTCAAAATGCAGCAACTTTTTAAAAAAAAAAATCAAAAACTCGTTTTTTTTCAACTTTTTATTGGGCCTATAACACGGAAATGAAAAAATTTTGAAATATAAAATCGTAGATAACTCGGTAACTTGTATGCATGCTGAAAAATCTATTGGAAATGTTACTTTTTCTTTCTTTTTGGTTATCCCAAATAATAGCAAAATTAATAACACCCGTTTCAGCAGACAGGGTCTAGTAGACTAGATGCTCTATCATCTGAAAAATATTCGAGTTGCTTAGTCCAGTTTTAAAGTATCCTCAATTTTGTGAGACTTCTACTCGTTCTTAACACTGGTCTTTTACTGAGCTCCGAGCATGACAGATTCTCTACAACAATTACAAGACTGAATTTTATTCAAACTCTTCGGCAATTTTATTATAATGAACGCTTGATTCAAGAAACTTTTTAACATTTTTTTTAAATTTTTAAAAATTTTCTTTTAATTTTAAAAAATCCTTTTTTCTATGAAGGGTATGCGATGAAAATGTAAAGCCATTTTATTTTCTGTCGATTATCCTTTATTAAATTTGTCATATATTGCGACAGGTATGAAAAAATAGAATTATGTACATCTTATCTTCATTCGATACATTCATTCGACACGTTCATTCATACAACTAGAATTCTTCTCATTTGAAGAAACAACTATCTACCGTGCCCAAATCAGGTATTTGTATTATTGTACATTACAACTTTTCTATTTCTCTATTCTATAAACTAATATCGAACGGAAAACGCATGGTAATCGAGATCGATGAAATACTTTGAAGTACATATAATTATTACCATTACGAATATTACTCCACGTTAAAAATTCTAACATGTCGGAAAACTACCTTATAGTATTACAAAATTTAATATATTTTACGTCAGGTTTCACACAGTTGAATGAGAACAACGTCCCACACAAATAAAAGAAAAAACATAATAACAATATACAGTGGCCTTAATTAAATAAAATATCGCCTACCGTCACTGTACATTAAAAATATATACAATATATATAATATAGTACACGAAGCTTGTCAATAAGCAGTCAGTGAGCAAGTATCGAAATTAATGACGCCGATAACGCTTGGAGATTAAAATTATTTCACCGGGATCTATTCAATATCAGTCTTCAACGGTCTACTCAGCAACGCCATGCAGATATTCATTCATTCCTAATCGAAACGAGTGATTAATCTCGTTCTTGAACAGGTGCCGAAAAGTATGGCCTCCGGAATGCGTTTGCGGCGGTTCAAATGGTGTAAGGACGGTGGTGTATCACACTTCCTTTGCGGAAGTGGAAGCGCCACCGTCGACAGCGTCCTGCGCCGCCGCAATGGCCGCTCTCTGTTCAGCGGCGGCGCTACGCGTAAAACGTCTTGTCGACGCTGGAAACTCGGGGATTGGCTCAACCGTCCTCTTGCGTTTAAGTTTTCGGTTCTCCGTGAGAACACGCTGACGGTTGAGCTCTTTCCCCTCCGCAGTCCTCTTCCACTTATAATAATGGATGATGATTTCTCCCTGCAACATTATAAAAAAAAAAGCTTTGAGCATATCGTGCATGAAAAATATACGTACGATTATTTTTTTGGAGGAACGATCAACCGCGAAGCATGGATTTATCAACGTGTTTACTTCAAGAAGAAAACTTCTGTTCGACTTTCAAGGTCTTCCTAGAATCGAACGATCGAAAATAGTGGTAGATCTCGAAGCGATGATTACTCGAAAGAGCAGAGATAATAGAAATAATGATAATAAGCAAGAAAAAAGAAAAGGAAAAAACTGACGATGAAATTGAACTTACCCTGGTCTTTTCCGGCAAATATTTTTTCCTCAAAGAGGCAAAATCCTTGCCGTGTTCTGCATAACCTGCAGCGAACAGCTCCTGAAAAATATAACATAATATTATAGAATATGATCGTGATCTCTTTTCACCTGGTTAACACCTTAACCTACAACTACGGGCATAGCCCGCGTAGTACGCTGATCGGGCCAAATATAAACATTAGCGGCGGCGCCCTTTTAAATTTATAAATATTTGTGGAATATTGTATTTATACAGTATATATATAAAAAATATTATAAATATTATATATATTTATACAAAAATCAGTAATACAAGATGCGATACAATTCGAAACATTCCGGTCGGTAATATTTACGATTGGCCCGATCAGCGTATTACACAAGTCGAATCGAATGGCTCGAAGGCTGCGCGAGCATGTTTACGTTTTCGGCCTAAAAAGTTCTCGAACGTTAAATCGTAGGTTAAGGAGTTAAATGTAGAAGCTACCGTTATTAGAATATATATCGCCGGGCCGAGAATTAGAATTTCGCGAATCTCAAGTTCAAGCAATCCCTCGAATAACATGTACGAGAAACTTTAACGCGACATATTAATTTTGACATAATTACTATGATTAACATAACCGCGCGGTGTCGTTGCAATGGTAATCGAAATCGGTATCGTTAAAACAGAAGAAAATAGAATATGATTATTGTTGTATCACTCACCCTGTCATTTGTGGACCATTTCGCCGTCAGCGTCTGCGGAGGCCCATGTTTTTTCATATGAGCCAATGCCGTAAGCGGCTTGTACCGATTTTGGTGCAGGCAGTCACTGAAGTATTGGTCCGCCATACCGGATGCAGAGTTTTCCAGTGCCTCGTTAAAACTGATACCCTTCTGGCACTGCGTTTCGCACAGCAGAAATCTTGCGTACCGAGTGTACAATGAGTACCAGAGGGGTACTTCGGCGGGTGGTTTCCAGATCGGTTCGTCCTGCTCGCCGTATTCTACGAGGGCCTCACTCTTATCCCGGCACTCAGGTATAACTGCTGCCCTTTCTTTATAAAATTCCACCGTGTTCTATTAAAAAAAAAATGACATTTTAATTAGTTCACTGTAGACGCGACGAAATTCCGATTTCTTGTGCACGGCAAAATCGTCGAGACTACCGCAAAACGCGACGCGCAGAAATAATTCAATTTAACGTTTTCCTTTTTTGTTCATTTTCACCGATAGACGATTAAGATGATTTTATTCAGAGAACACTGTCTTTTCTAACACTTGGCCAACCGAACTGGCAGATTATGATTAATGAAAAATTAAAAAAAGTATGAAGTATATAATATATAAAGTAAATATAATAATATATGAAGTATAAGTTTGCTTTATAATTTTTGTTTTTTAATCGAACGAAATATTTTAATTTTACGAACATTTCTGAGGTTTCTAGCGCGGCCGTGGAAGCATTAAGAAAGAAATACAGCGGCGAATAAATACGAACCTTTTTCGGCGACTTTTTCGACGAATTCCTCCGGTTCTTCCTGTTACCCATCTCACAGAACTACGCGCACTTCTTTCGATTTCAAACTCGTTCCGTCAAAGACAAGACTGTTTATGATTACGCGCACTTCTTTCGATTTCAAACTCTCTCCGTCGAAGATAAGACTGTTTATGATTACGCGCACTTCTTTCGATTTCAAACTCGCTCTGTCGAAGACAAGACTGTTTATGATTACGCGCACTTCTTTCGATTTCAAACCCTATCCGTCGAAGACAAGACTCTTTATGATTAAGATAATCGTCGCGCCAGCTTATATATGCTTACCATCCCTCAGGTATTCGAAAATGCACGTGGTCCACCCTCACCCCCTCCACGTATCCTATATTTTTGCCAATAGCAAAGGATCTTTATGGAAGGAGGTACGCGTCCTCTTTATCCTTGCCTGCAATAAAGGATCATTATGGAGGGGGGCACACGAATTTCGATTTTCCGAAGCCGCCGCTCCTGCTGGCGCAGGTAAATTTCTATTAATTACCCCGGGCCGGCTGTAATGGAATGCGACGCTAATCGTACCATCGGGGAAAACACGCAGAAACGCGTCCGTCGCATACTGCAGATTGATGGACGAGTTTTCTTTTTTCTTTAAACAATTGTTTTAAACAATTTGTTAATACATGCACACGGTTATTGAAACATATAGGTAAGCTTTGGAAAAAAAGAGCGATCGGAATAGAAGAAAACAGATTCAGCTATCGAGGATTAATTGATTCGAATAATTATATTATTATATAATATTATATATACGAGCCGTTTATTTTTAAAGTGGCTTAAGTCACTTTACCGTAATGAAAAGTGTTTATACGAAATTATTTATACTGAGAAAAATATCAGTATCCTGAGATAACAAATACAAGAAAATCTTCTCGAAAGTTAGCATCCATATTTTGAAAAAAATAATGAAAGTAACGGTAGTTGTAAATAAAACTTAGTATGATCTTTTTATCTGTAAACAATTTAGAGCGATATCGAAATTCAGAATCCTAATATTTGGGAGATGGATGTGTTTAGCTCTTAACAGTATCGCAAATATGTTTAATTGGAAAACGGTGCAAGTCCAGCTTAGATTGAAATTATTTTTAATCGTATGGTAAAATTTAATTCCGACTGCTGTTATGCTGAAACAAATGTGATGGTTTAACATCGTGTCCGAAATGTGTAGGGTGTTTTTATCTATCTATCTATCTATCTTTGATATTGGTAATCGGTTATTGTACAATATTTCATAAACAATAATAAGTATATCATAATTTTGCGTTTCGATAATAAGACCAACAACCGGGAAATTTTTGTATTATTGGCAAATTTTTATTACCATACATACATCGCGTACATCGTGAATATTTAAAAATGTTACATTCGATATGATTATACGTATAAAATAAATGATTAACGAAAAATGTATAATTTCATGGAAATTCTTAATAAAAATAAAAAAAATTGAAGAATTGAGCGCACACCTTTCAAAATGCAGCAACTTTTTAAAAAAAAAAATCAAAAACTCGTTTTTTTTTCAACTTTTTATTGGGCCTATAACACGGAAATGAAAAAATTTTGAAATATAAAATCGTAGATAACTCGGTAACTTGTATGCATGCTGAAAAATCTATTGGAAATGTTACTTTTTCTTTCTTTTTGGTTATCCCAAATAATAGCAAAATTAATAACACCCGTTTCAGCAGACAGGGTCTAGTAGACTAGATGCTCTATCATCTGAAAAATATTCGAGTTGCTTAGTCCAGTTTTAAAGTATCCTCAATTTTGTGAGACTTCTACTCGTTCTTAACACTGGTCTTTTACTGAGCTCCGAGCATGACAGATTCTCTACAACAATTACAAGACTGAATTTTATTCAAACTCTTCGGCAATTTTATTATAATGAACGCTTGATTCAAGAAACTTTTTAACATTTTTTTTAAATTTTTAAAAATTTTCTTTTAATTTTAAAAAATCCTTTTTTCTATGAAGGGTATGCGATGAAAATGTAAAGCCATTTTATTTTCTGTCGATTATCCTTTATTAAATTTGTCATATATTGCGACAGGTATGAAAAAATAGAATTATGTACATCTTATCTTCATTCGATACATTCATTCGACACGTTCATTCATACAACTAGAATTCTTCTCATTTGAAGAAACAACTATCTACCGTGCCCAAATCAGGTATTTGTATTATTGTACATTACAACTTTTCTATTTCTCTATTCTATAAACTAATATCGAACGGAAAACGCATGGTAATCGAGATCGATGAAATACTTTGAAGTACATATAATTATTACCATTACGAATATTACTCCACGTTAAAAATTCTAACATGTCGGAAAACTACCTTATAGTATTACAAAATTTAATATATTTTACGTCAGGTTTCACACAGTTGAATGAGAACAACGTCCCACACAAATAAAAGAAAAAACATAATAACAATATACAGTGGCCTTAATTAAATAAAATATCGCCTACCGTCACTGTACATTAAAAATATATACAATATATATAATATAGTACACGAAGCTTGTCAATAAGCAGTCAGTGAGCAAGTATCGAAATTAATGACGCCGATAACGCTTGGAGATTAAAATTATTTCACCGGGATCTATTCAATATCAGTCTTCAACGGTCTACTCAGCAACGCCATGCAGATATTCATTCATTCCTAATCGAAACGAGTGATTAATCTCGTTCTTGAACAGGTTCCGAAAAGTATGGCCTCCGGAATGCGTTTGCGGCGGTTCAAATGGTGTAAGGACGGTGGTGTATCACACTTCCTTTGCGGAAGTGGAAGCGCCACCGTCGACAGCGTCCTGCGCCGCCGCAATGGCCGCTCTCTGTTCAGCGGCGGCGCTACGCGTAAAACGTCTTGTCGACGCTGGAAACTCGGGGATTGGCTCAACCGTCCTCTTGCGTTTAAGTTTTCGGTTCTCCGTGAGAACACGCTGACGGTTGAGCTCTTTCCCCTCCGCAGTCCTCTTCCACTTATAATAATGGATGATGATTTCTCCCTGCAACATTATAAAAAAAAAAGCTTTGAGCATATCGTGCATGAAAAATATACGTACGATTATTTTTTTGGAGGAACGATCAACCGCGAAGCATGGATTTATCAACGTGTTTACTTCAAGAAGAAAACTTCTGTTCGACTTTCAAGGTCTTCCTAGAATCCAACGATCGAAAATAGTGGTAGATCTCGAAGCGATGATTACTCGAAAGAGCAGTGATAATAGAAATAATGATAATAAGCAAGAAAAAAGAAGAGGAAGAAACTGACGATGAAATTGAACTTACCCTGGTCTTCTCCGGCAAATATTGTTTTCTTAAAGAGGCAAAATCCTTGCCGTGTACTACATAACCTGCAGCGAACAGCTCCTGAAAAATATAACATAATATTATAGAATATGATCGTGATCTCTTTTCACCTGGTTAACACCTTAACCTACAACTACGGGCATAGCCCGCGTAGTACGCTGATCGGGCCAAATATAAACATTAGCGGCGGCGCCCTTTTAAATTTATAAATATTTGTGGAATATTGTATTTATACAGTATATATATAAAAAATATTATAAATATTATATATATTTATACAAAAATCAGTAATACAAGATGCGATACAATTCGAAACATTCCGGTCGGTAATATTTACGATTGGCCCGATCAGCGTATTACACAAGTCGAATCGAATGGCTCGAAGGCTGCGCGAGCATGTTTACGTTTTCGGCCTAAAAAATTCTCGAACGTTAAATCGTAGGTTAAGGAGTTAAATGTAGAAGCTACCGTTATTAGAATATATATCGCCGGGCCGAGAATTAGAATTTCGCGAATCTCAAGTTCAAGCAATCCCTCGAATAACATGTACGAGAAACTTTAACGCGACATATTAATTTTGACATAATTACTATGATTAACATAACCGCGCGGTGTCGTTGCAATGGTAATGGAAATCGTACAATATTTCATAAACAATAATAAGTATATCATAATTTTGCGTTTCGATAATAAGACCAACAACCGGGAAATTTTAGTATTATTGGCAAATTTTTATTACCATACATACATCGCGTACATCGTGAATATTTAAAAATGTTACATTCGATATGATTATACGTATAAAATAAATGATTAACGAAAAATGTATAATTTCATGGAAATTCTTAATAAAAATAAAAAAAATTGAAGAATTGAGCGCACACCTTTCAAAATGCAGCAACTTTTTAAAAAAAAAAATCAAAAACTCGTTTTTTTTCAACTTTTTATTGGGCCTATAACACGGAAATGAAAAAATTTTGAAATATAAAATCGTAGATAACTCGGTAACTTGTATGCATGCTGAAAAATCTATTGGAAATGTTACTTTTTCTTTCTTTTTGGTTATCCCAAATAATAGCAAAATTAATAACACCCGTTTCAGCAGACAGGGTCTAGTAGACTAGATGCTCTATCATCTGAAAAATATTCGAGTTGCTTAGTCCAGTTTTAAAGTATCCTCAATTTTGTGAGACTTCTACTCGTTCTTAACACTGGTCTTTTACTGAGCTCCGAGCATGACAGATTCTCTACAACAATTACAAGACTGAATTTTATTCAAACTCTTCGGCAATTTTATTATAATGAACGCTTGATTCAAGAAACTTTTTAACATTTTTTTTAAATTTTTAAAAATTTTCTTTTAATTTTAAAAAATCCTTTTTTCTATGAAGGGTATGCGATGAAAATGTAAAGCCATTTTATTTTCTGTCGATTATCCTTTATTAAATTTGTCATATATTGCGACAGGTATGAAAAAATAGAATTATGTACATCTTATCTTCATTCGATACATTCATTCGACACGTTCATTCATACAACTAGAATTCTTCTCATTTGAAGAAACAACTATCTACCGTGCCCAAATCAGGTATTTGTATTATTGTACATTACAACTTTTCTATTTCTCTATTCTATAAACTAATATCGAACGGAAAACGCATGGTAATCGAGATCGATGAAATACTTTGAAGTACATATAATTATTACCATTACGAATATTACTCCACGTTAAAAATTCTAACATGTCGGAAAACTACCTTATAGTATTACAAAATTTAATATATTTTACGTCAGGTTTCACACAGTTGAATGAGAACAACGTCCCACACAAATAAAAGAAAAAACATAATAACAATATACAGTGGCCTTAATTAAATAAAATATCGCCTACCGTCACTGTACATTAAAAATATATACAATATATATAATATAGTACACGAAGCTTGTCAATAAGCAGTCAGTGAGCAAGTATCGAAATTAATGACGCCGATAACGCTTGGAGATTAAAATTATTTCACCGGGATCTATTCAATATCAGTCTTCAACGGTCTACTCAGCAACGCCATGCAGATATTCATTCATTCCTAATCGAAACGAGTGATTAATCTCGTTCTTGAACAGGTGCCGAAAAGTATGGCCTCCGGAATGCGTTTGCGGCGGTTCAAATGGTGTAAGGACGGTGGTGTATCACACTTCCTTTGCGGAAGTGGAAGCGCCACCGTCGACAGCGTCCTGCGCCGCCGCAATGGCCGCTCTCTGTTCAGCGGCGGCGCTACGCGTAAAACGTCTTGTCGACGCTGGAAACTCGGGGATTGGCTCAACCGTCCTCTTGCGTTTAAGTTTTCGGTTCTCCGTGAGAACACGCTGACGGTTGAGCTCTTTCCCCTCCGCAGTCCTCTTCCACTTATAATAATGGATGATGATTTCTCCCTGCAACATTATAAAAAAAAAAGCTTTGAGCATATCGTGCATGAAAAATATACGTACGATTATTTTTTTGGAGGAACGATCAACCGCGAAGCATGGATTTATCAACGTGTTTACTTCAAGAAGAAAACTTCTGTTCGACTTTCAAGGTCTTCCTAGAATCGAACGATCGAAAATAGTGGTAGATCTCGAAGCGATGATTACTCGAAAGAGCAGAGATAATAGAAATAATGATAATAAGCAAGAAAAAAGAAAAGGAAAAAACTGACGATGAAATTGAACTTACCCTGGTCTTTTCCGGCAAATATTTTTTCCTCAAAGAGGCAAAATCCTTGCCGTGTTCTGCATAACCTGCAGCGAACAGCTCCTGAAAAATATAACATAATATTATAGAATATGATCGTGATCTCTTTTCACCTGGTTAACACCTTAACCTACAACTACGGGCATAGCCCGCGTAGTACGCTGATCGGGCCAAATATAAACATTAGCGGCGGCGCCCTTTTAAATTTATAAATATTTGTGGAATATTGTATTTATACAGTATATATATAAAAAATATTATAAATATTATATATATTTATACAAAAATCAGTAATACAAGATGCGATACAATTCGAAACATTCCGGTCGGTAATATTTACGATTGGCCCGATCAGCGTATTACACAAGTCGAATCGAATGGCTCGAAGGCTGCGCGAGCATGTTTACGTTTTCGGCCTAAAAAGTTCTCGAACGTTAAATCGTAGGTTAAGGAGTTAAATGTAGAAGCTACCGTTATTAGAATATATATCGCCGGGCCGAGAATTAGAATTTCGCGAATCTCAAGTTCAAGCAATCCCTCGAATAACATGTACGAGAAACTTTAACGCGACATATTAATTTTGACATAATTACTATGATTAACATAACCGCGCGGTGTCGTTGCAATGGTAATCGAAATCGGTATCGTTAAAACAGAAGAAAATAGAATATGATTATTGTTGTATCACTCACCCTGTCATTTGTGGACCATTTCGCCGTCAGCGTCTGCGGAGGCCCATGTTTTTTCATATGAGCCAATGCCGTAAGCGGCTTGTACCGATTTTGGTGCAGGCAGTCACTGAAGTATTGGTCCGCCATACCGGATGCAGAGTTTTCCAGTGCCTCGTTAAAACTGATACCCTTCTGGCACTGCGTTTCGCACAGCAGAAATCTTGCGTACCGAGTGTACAATGAGTACCAGAGGGGTACTTCGGCGGGTGGTTTCCAGATCGGTTCGTCCTGCTCGCCGTATTCTACGAGGGCCTCACTCTTATCCCGGCACTCAGGTATAACTGCTGCCCTTTCTTTATAAAATTCCACCGTGTTCTATTAAAAAAAAAATGACATTTTAATTAGTTCACTGTAGACGCGACGAAATTCCGATTTCTTGTGCACGGCAAAATCGTCGAGACTACCGCAAAACGCGACGCGCAGAAATAATTCAATTTAACGTTTTCCTTTTTTGTTCATTTTCACCGATAGACGATTAAGATGATTTTATTCAGAGAACACTGTCTTTTCTAACACTTGGCCAACCGAACTGGCAGATTATGATTAATGAAAAATTAAAAAAAGTATGAAGTATATAATATATAAAGTAAATATAATAATATATGAAGTATAAGTTTGCTTTATAATTTTTGTTTTTTAATCGAACGAAATATTTTAATTTTACGAACATTTCTGAGGTTTCTAGCGCGGCCGTGGAAGCATTAAGAAAGAAATACAGCGGCGAATAAATACGAACCTTTTTCGGCGACTTTTTCGACGAATTCCTCCGGTTCTTCCTGTTACCCATCTCACAGAACTACGCGCACTTCTTTCGATTTCAAACTCGTTCCGTCAAAGACAAGACTGTTTATGATTACGCGCACTTCTTTCGATTTCAAACTCTCTCCGTCGAAGATAAGACTGTTTATGATTACGCGCACTTCTTTCGATTTCAAACTCGCTCTGTCGAAGACAAGACTGTTTATGATTACGCGCACTTCTTTCGATTTCAAACCCTATCCGTCGAAGACAAGACTCTTTATGATTAAGATAATCGTCGCGCCAGCTTATATATGCTTACCATCCCTCAGGTATTCGAAAATGCACGTGGTCCACCCTCACCCCCTCCACGTATCCTATATTTTTGCCAATAGCAAAGGATCTTTATGGAAGGAGGTACGCGTCCTCTTTATCCTTGCCTGCAATAAAGGATCATTATGGAGGGGGGCACACGAATTTCGATTTTCCGAAGCCGCCGCTCCTGCTGGCGCAGGTAAATTTCTATTAATTACCCCGGGCCGGCTGTAATGGAATGCGACGCTAATCGTACCATCGGGGAAAACACGCAGAAACGCGTCCGTCGCATACTGCAGATTGATGGACGAGTTTTCTTTTTTCTTTAAACAATTGTTTTAAACAATTTGTTAATACATGCACACGGTTATTGAAACATATAGGTAAGCTTTGGAAAAAAAGAGCGATCGGAATAGAAGAAAACAGATTCAGCTATCGAGGATTAATTGATTCGAATAATTATATTATTATATAATATTATATATACGAGCCGTTTATTTTTAAAGTGGCTTAAGTCACTTTACCGTAATGAAAAGTGTTTATACGAAATTATTTATACTGAGAAAAATATCAGTATCCTGAGATAACAAATACAAGAAAATCTTCTCGAAAGTTAGCATCCATATTTTGAAAAAAATAATGAAAGTAACGGTAGTTGTAAATAAAACTTAGTATGATCTTTTTATCTGTAAACAATTTAGAGCGATATCGAAATTCAGAATCCTAATATTTGGGAGATGGATGTGTTTAGCTCTTAACAGTATCGCAAATATGTTTAATTGGAAAACGGTGCAAGTCCAGCTTAGATTGAAATTATTTTTAATCGTATGGTAAAATTTAATTCCGACTGCTGTTATGCTGAAACAAATGTGATGGTTTAACATCGTGTCCGAAATGTGTAGGGTGTTTTTATCTATCTATCTATCTATCTTTGATATTGGTAATCGGTTATTGTACAATATTTCATAAACAATAATAAGTATATCATAATTTTGCGTTTCGATAATAAGACCAACAACCGGGAAATTTTTGTATTATTGGCAAATTTTTATTACCATACATACATCGCGTACATCGTGAATATTTAAAAATGTTACATTCGATATGATTATACGTATAAAATAAATGATTAACGAAAAATGTATAATTTCATGGAAATTCTTAATAAAAATAAAAAAAATTGAAGAATTGAGCGCACACCTTTCAAAATGCAGCAACTTTTTAAAAAAAAAAATCAAAAACTCGTTTTTTTTTCAACTTTTTATTGGGCCTATAACACGGAAATGAAAAAATTTTGAAATATAAAATCGTAGATAACTCGGTAACTTGTATGCATGCTGAAAAATCTATTGGAAATGTTACTTTTTCTTTCTTTTTGGTTATCCCAAATAATAGCAAAATTAATAACACCCGTTTCAGCAGACAGGGTCTAGTAGACTAGATGCTCTATCATCTGAAAAATATTCGAGTTGCTTAGTCCAGTTTTAAAGTATCCTCAATTTTGTGAGACTTCTACTCGTTCTTAACACTGGTCTTTTACTGAGCTCCGAGCATGACAGATTCTCTACAACAATTACAAGACTGAATTTTATTCAAACTCTTCGGCAATTTTATTATAATGAACGCTTGATTCAAGAAACTTTTTAACATTTTTTTTAAATTTTTAAAAATTTTCTTTTAATTTTAAAAAATCCTTTTTTCTATGAAGGGTATGCGATGAAAATGTAAAGCCATTTTATTTTCTGTCGATTATCCTTTATTAAATTTGTCATATATTGCGACAGGTATGAAAAAATAGAATTATGTACATCTTATCTTCATTCGATACATTCATTCGACACGTTCATTCATACAACTAGAATTCTTCTCATTTGAAGAAACAACTATCTACCGTGCCCAAATCAGGTATTTGTATTATTGTACATTACAACTTTTCTATTTCTCTATTCTATAAACTAATATCGAACGGAAAACGCATGGTAATCGAGATCGATGAAATACTTTGAAGTACATATAATTATTACCATTACGAATATTACTCCACGTTAAAAATTCTAACATGTCGGAAAACTACCTTATAGTATTACAAAATTTAATATATTTTACGTCAGGTTTCACACAGTTGAATGAGAACAACGTCCCACACAAATAAAAGAAAAAACATAATAACAATATACAGTGGCCTTAATTAAATAAAATATCGCCTACCGTCACTGTACATTAAAAATATATACAATATATATAATATAGTACACGAAGCTTGTCAATAAGCAGTCAGTGAGCAAGTATCGAAATTAATGACGCCGATAACGCTTGGAGATTAAAATTATTTCACCGGGATCTATTCAATATCAGTCTTCAACGGTCTACTCAGCAACGCCATGCAGATATTCATTCATTCCTAATCGAAACGAGTGATTAATCTCGTTCTTGAACAGGTTCCGAAAAGTATGGCCTCCGGAATGCGTTTGCGGCGGTTCAAATGGTGTAAGGACGGTGGTGTATC
The DNA here is from genome assembly GCF_051020955.1 of Megalopta genalis. Taxonomy (NCBI): domain Eukaryota; kingdom Metazoa; phylum Arthropoda; class Insecta; order Hymenoptera; family Halictidae; genus Megalopta; species Megalopta genalis. Next base: position 548,991 of record NW_027476169.1, read on the forward strand.
ACACTTCCTTTGCGGAAGTGGAAGCGCCACCGTCGACAGCGTCCTGCGCCGCCGCAATGGCCGCTCTCTGTTCAGCGGCGGCGCTACGCGTAAAACGTCTTGTCGACGCTGGAAACTCGGGGATTGGCTCAACCGTCCTCTTGCGTTTAAGTTTTCGGTTCTCCGTGAGAACACGCTGACGGTTGAGCTCTTTCCCCTCCGCAGTCCTCTTCCACTTATAATAATGGATGATGATTTCTCCCTGCAACATTATAAAAAAAAAAGCTTTGAGCATATCGTGCATGAAAAATATACGTACGATTATTTTTTTGGAGGAACGATCAACCGCGAAGCATGGATTTATCAACGTGTTTACTTCAAGAAGAAAACTTCTGTTCGACTTTCAAGGTCTTCCTAGAATCCAACGATCGAAAATAGTGGTAGATCTCGAAGCGATGATTACTCGAAAGAGCAGTGATAATAGAAATAATGATAATAAGCAAGAAAAAAGAAGAGGAAGAAACTGACGATGAAATTGAACTTACCCTGGTCTTCTCCGGCAAATATTGTTTTCTTAAAGAGGCAAAATCCTTGCCGTGTACTACATAACCTGCAGCGAACAGCTCCTGAAAAATATAACATAATATTATAGAATATGATCGTGATCTCTTTTCACCTGGTTAACACCTTAACCTACAACTACGGGCATAGCCCGCGTAGTACGCTGATCGGGCCAAATATAAACATTAGCGGCGGCGCCCTTTTAAATTTATAAATATTTGTGGAATATTGTATTTATACAGTATATATATAAAAAATATTATAAATATTATATATATTTATACAAAAATCAGTAATACAAGATGCGATACAATTCGAAACATTCCGGTCGGTAATATTTACGATTGGCCCGATCAGCGTATTACACAAGTCGAATCGAATGGCTCGAAGGCTGCGCGAGCATGTTTACGTTTTCGGCCTAAAAAATTCTCGAACGTTAAATCGTAGGTTAAGGAGTTAAATGTAGAAGCTACCGTTATTAGAATATATATCGCCGGGCCGAGAATTAGAATTTCGCGAATCTCAAGTTCAAGCAATCCCTCGAATAACATGTACGAGAAACTTTAACGCGACATATTAATTTTGACATAATTACTATGATTAACATAACCGCGCGGTGTCGTTGCAATGGTAATGGAAATCGTACAATATTTCATAAACAATAATAAGTATATCATAATTTTGCGTTTCGATAATAAGACCAACAACCGGGAAATTTTAGTATTATTGGCAAATTTTTATTACCATACATACATCGCGTACATCGTGAATATTTAAAAATGTTACATTCGATATGATTATACGTATAAAATAAATGATTAACGAAAAATGTATAATTTCATGGAAATTCTTAATAAAAATAAAAAAAATTGAAGAATTGAGCGCACACCTTTCAAAATGCAGCAACTTTTTAAAAAAAAAAATCAAAAACTCGTTTTTTTTTCAACTTTTTATTGGGCCTATAACACGGAAATGAAAAAATTTTGAAATATAAAATCGTAGATAACTCGGTAACTTGTATGCATGCTGAAAAATCTATTGGAAATGTTACTTTTTCTTTCTTTTTGGTTATCCCAAATAATAGCAAAATTAATAACACCCGTTTCAGCAGACAGGGTCTAGTAGACTAGATGCTCTATCATCTGAAAAATATTCGAGTTGCTTAGTCCAGTTTTAAAGTATCCTCAATTTTGTGAGACTTCTACTCGTTCTTAACACTGGTCTTTTACTGAGCTCCGAGCATGACAGATTCTCTACAACAATTACAAGACTGAATTTTATTCAAACTCTTCGGCAATTTTATTATAATGAACGCTTGATTCAAGAAACTTTTTAACATTTTTTTTAAATTTTTAAAAATTTTCTTTTAATTTTAAAAAATCCTTTTTTCTATGAAGGGTATGCGATGAAAATGTAAAGCCATTTTATTTTCTGTCGATTATCCTTTATTAAATTTGTCATATATTGCGACAGGTATGAAAAAATAGAATTATGTACATCTTATCTTCATTCGATACATTCATTCGACACGTTCATTCATACAACTAGAATTCTTCTCATTTGAAGAAACAACTATCTACCGTGCCCAAATCAGGTATTTGTATTATTGTACATTACAACTTTTCTATTTCTCTATTCTATAAACTAATATCGAACGGAAAACGCATGGTAATCGAGATCGATGAAATACTTTGAAGTACATATAATTATTACCATTACGAATATTACTCCACGTTAAAAATTCTAACATGTCGGAAAACTACCTTATAGTATTACAAAATTTAATATATTTTACGTCAGGTTTCACACAGTTGAATGAGAACAACGTCCCACACAAATAAAAGAAAAAACATAATAACAATATACAGTGGCCTTAATTAAATAAAATATCGCCTACCGTCACTGTACATTAAAAATATATACAATATATATAATATAGTACACGAAGCTTGTCAATAAGCAGTCAGTGAGCAAGTATCGAAATTAATGACGCCGATAACGCTTGGAGATTAAAATTATTTCACCGGGATCTATTCAATATCAGTCTTCAACGGTCTACTCAGCAACGCCATGCAGATATTCATTCATTCCTAATCGAAACGAGTGATTAATCTCGTTCTTGAACAGGTTCCGAAAAGTATGGCCTCCGGAATGCGTTTGCGGCGGTTCAAATGGTGTAAGGACGGTGGTGTATCACACTTCCTTTGCGGAAGTGGAAGCGCCACCGTCGACAGCGTCCTGCGCCGCCGCAATGGCCGCTCTCTGTTCAGCGGCGGCGCTACGCGTAAAACGTCTTGTCGACGCTGGAAACTCGGGGATTGGCTCAACCGTCCTCTTGCGTTTAAGTTTTCGGTTCTCCGTGAGAACACGCTGACGGTTGAGCTCTTTCCCCTCCGCAGTCCTCTTCCACTTATAATAATGGATGATGATTTCTCCCTGCAACATTATAAAAAAAAAAGCTTTGAGCATATCGTGCATGAAAAATATACGTACGATTATTTTTTTGGAGGAACGATCAACCGCGAAGCATGGATTTATCAACGTGTTTACTTCAAGAAGAAAACTTCTGTTCGACTTTCAAGGTCTTCCTAGAATCCAACGATCGAAAATAGTGGTAGATCTCGAAGCGATGATTACTCGAAAGAGCAGTGATAATAGAAATAATGATAATAAGCAAGAAAAAAGAAGAGGAAGAAACTGACGATGAAATTGAACTTACCCTGGTCTTCTCCGGCAAATATTGTTTTCTTAAAGAGGCAAAATCCTTGCCGTGTACTACATAACCTGCAGCGAACAGCTCCTGAAAAATATAACATAATATTATAGAATATGATCGTGATCTCTTTTCACCTGGTTAACACCTTAACCTACAACTACGGGCATAGCCCGCGTAGTACGCTGATCGGGCCAAATATAAACATTAGCGGCGGCGCCCTTTTAAATTTATAAATATTTGTGGAATATTGTATTTATACAGTATATATATAAAAAATATTATAAATATTATATATATTTATACAAAAATCAGTAATACAAGATGCGATACAATTCGAAACATTCCGGTCGGTAATATTTACGATTGGCCCGATCAGCGTATTACACAAGTCGAATCGAATGGCTCGAAGGCTGCGCGAGCATGTTTACGTTTTCGGCCTAAAAAATTCTCGAACGTTAAATCGTAGGTTAAGGAGTTAAATGTAGAAGCTACCGTTATTAGAATATATATCGCCGGGCCGAGAATTAGAATTTCGCGAATCTCAAGTTCAAGCAATCCCTCGAATAACATGTACGAGAAACTTTAACGCGACATATTAATTTTGACATAATTACTATGATTAACATAACCGCGCGGTGTCGTTGCAATGGTAATGGAAATCGTACAATATTTCATAAACAATAATAAGTATATCATAATTTTGCGTTTCGATAATAAGACCAACAACCGGGAAATTTTAGTATTATTGGCAAATTTTTATTACCATACATACATCGCGTACATCGTGAATATTTAAAAATGTTACATTCGATATGATTATACGTATAAAATAAATGATTAACGAAAAATGTATAATTTCATGGAAATTCTTAATAAAAATAAAAAAAATTGAAGAATTGAGCGCACACCTTTCAAAATGCAGCAACTTTTTAAAAAAAAAAATCAAAAACTCGTTTTTTTTCAACTTTTTATTGGGCCTATAACACGGAAATGAAAAAATTTTGAAATATAAAATCGTAGATAACTCGGTAACTTGTATGCATGCTGAAAAATCTATTGGAAATGTTACTTTTTCTTTCTTTTTGGTTATCCCAAATAATAGCAAAATTAATAACACCCGTTTCAGCAGACAGGGTCTAGTAGACTAGATGCTCTATCATCTGAAAAATATTCGAGTTGCTTAGTCCAGTTTTAAAGTATCCTCAATTTTGTGAGACTTCTACTCGTTCTTAACACTGGTCTTTTACTGAGCTCCGAGCATGACAGATTCTCTACAACAATTACAAGACTGAATTTTATTCAAACTCTTCGGCAATTTTATTATAATGAACGCTTGATTCAAGAAACTTTTTAACATTTTTTTTAAATTTTTAAAAATTTTCTTTTAATTTTAAAAAATCCTTTTTTCTATGAAGGGTATGCGATGAAAATGTAAAGCCATTTTATTTTCTGTCGATTATCCTTTATTAAATTTGTCATATATTGCGACAGGTATGAAAAAATAGAATTATGTACATCTTATCTTCATTCGATACATTCATTCGACACGTTCATTCATACAACTAGAATTCTTCTCATTTGAAGAAACAACTATCTACCGTGCCCAAATCAGGTATTTGTATTATTGTACATTACAACTTTTCTATTTCTCTATTCTATAAACTAATATCGAACGGAAAACGCATGGTAATCGAGATCGATGAAATACTTTGAAGTACATATAATTATTACCATTACGAATATTACTCCACGTTAAAAATTCTAACATGTCGGAAAACTACCTTATAGTATTACAAAATTTAATATATTTTACGTCAGGTTTCACACAGTTGAATGAGAACAACGTCCCACACAAATAAAAGAAAAAACATAATAACAATATACAGTGGCCTTAATTAAATAAAATATCGCCTACCGTCACTGTACATTAAAAATATATACAATATATATAATATAGTACACGAAGCTTGTCAATAAGCAGTCAGTGAGCAAGTATCGAAATTAATGACGCCGATAACGCTTGGAGATTAAAATTATTTCACCGGGATCTATTCAATATCAGTCTTCAACGGTCTACTCAGCAACGCCATGCAGATATTCATTCATTCCTAATCGAAACGAGTGATTAATCTCGTTCTTGAACAGGTGCCGAAAAGTATGGCCTCCGGAATGCGTTTGCGGCGGTTCAAATGGTGTAAGGACGGTGGTGTATCACACTTCCTTTGCGGAAGTGGAAGCGCCACCGTCGACAGCGTCCTGCGCCGCCGCAATGGCCGCTCTCTGTTCAGCGGCGGCGCTACGCGTAAAACGTCTTGTCGACGCTGGAAACTCGGGGATTGGCTCAACCGTCCTCTTGCGTTTAAGTTTTCGGTTCTCCGTGAGAACACGCTGACGGTTGAGCTCTTTCCCCTCCGCAGTCCTCTTCCACTTATAATAATGGATGATGATTTCTCCCTGCAACATTATAAAAAAAAAAGCTTTGAGCATATCGTGCATGAAAAATATACGTACGATTATTTTTTTGGAGGAACGATCAACCGCGAAGCATGGATTTATCAACGTGTTTACTTCAAGAAGAAAACTTCTGTTCGACTTTCAAGGTCTTCCTAGAATCGAACGATCGAAAATAGTGGTAGATCTCGAAGCGATGATTACTCGAAAGAGCAGAGATAATAGAAATAATGATAATAAGCAAGAAAAAAGAAAAGGAAAAAACTGACGATGAAATTGAACTTACCCTGGTCTTTTCCGGCAAATATTTTTTCCTCAAAGAGGCAAAATCCTTGCCGTGTTCTGCATAACCTGCAGCGAACAGCTCCTGAAAAATATAACATAATATTATAGAATATGATCGTGATCTCTTTTCACCTGGTTAACACCTTAACCTACAACTACGGGCATAGCCCGCGTAGTACGCTGATCGGGCCAAATATAAACATTAGCGGCGGCGCCCTTTTAAATTTATAAATATTTGTGGAATATTGTATTTATACAGTATATATATAAAAAATATTATAAATATTATATATATTTATACAAAAATCAGTAATACAAGATGCGATACAATTCGAAACATTCCGGTCGGTAATATTTACGATTGGCCCGATCAGCGTATTACACAAGTCGAATCGAATGGCTCGAAGGCTGCGCGAGCATGTTTACGTTTTCGGCCTAAAAAGTTCTCGAACGTTAAATCGTAGGTTAAGGAGTTAAATGTAGAAGCTACCGTTATTAGAATATATATCGCCGGGCCGAGAATTAGAATTTCGCGAATCTCAAGTTCAAGCAATCCCTCGAATAACATGTACGAGAAACTTTAACGCGACATATTAATTTTGACATAATTACTATGATTAACATAACCGCGCGGTGTCGTTGCAATGGTAATCGAAATCGGTATCGTTAAAACAGAAGAAAATAGAATATGATTATTGTTGTATCACTCACCCTGTCATTTGTGGACCATTTCGCCGTCAGCGTCTGCGGAGGCCCATGTTTTTTCATATGAGCCAATGCCGTAAGCGGCTTGTACCGATTTTGGTGCAGGCAGTCACTGAAGTATTGGTCCGCCATACCGGATGCAGAGTTTTCCAGTGCCTCGTTAAAACTGATACCCTTCTGGCACTGCGTTTCGCACAGCAGAAATCTTGCGTACCGAGTGTACAATGAGTACCAGAGGGGTACTTCGGCGGGTGGTTTCCAGATCGGTTCGTCCTGCTCGCCGTATTCTACGAGGGCCTCACTCTTATCCCGGCACTCAGGTATAACTGCTGCCCTTTCTTTATAAAATTCCACCGTGTTCTATTAAAAAAAAAATGACATTTTAATTAGTTCACTGTAGACGCGACGAAATTCCGATTTCTTGTGCACGGCAAAATCGTCGAGACTACCGCAAAACGCGACGCGCAGAAATAATTCAATTTAACGTTTTCCTTTTTTGTTCATTTTCACCGATAGACGATTAAGATGATTTTATTCAGAGAACACTGTCTTTTCTAACACTTGGCCAACCGAACTGGCAGATTATGATTAATGAAAAATTAAAAAAAGTATGAAGTATATAATATATAAAGTAAATATAATAATATATGAAGTATAAGTTTGCTTTATAATTTTTGTTTTTTAATCGAACGAAATATTTTAATTTTACGAACATTTCTGAGGTTTCTAGCGCGGCCGTGGAAGCATTAAGAAAGAAATACAGCGGCGAATAAATACGAACCTTTTTCGGCGACTTTTTCGACGAATTCCTCCGGTTCTTCCTGTTACCCATCTCACAGAACTACGCGCACTTCTTTCGATTTCAAACTCGTTCCGTCAAAGACAAGACTGTTTATGATTACGCGCACTTCTTTCGATTTCAAACTCTCTCCGTCGAAGATAAGACTGTTTATGATTACGCGCACTTCTTTCGATTTCAAACTCGCTCTGTCGAAGACAAGACTGTTTATGATTACGCGCACTTCTTTCGATTTCAAACCCTATCCGTCGAAGACAAGACTCTTTATGATTAAGATAATCGTCGCGCCAGCTTATATATGCTTACCATCCCTCAGGTATTCGAAAATGCACGTGGTCCACCCTCACCCCCTCCACGTATCCTATATTTTTGCCAATAGCAAAGGATCTTTATGGAAGGAGGTACGCGTCCTCTTTATCCTTGCCTGCAATAAAGGATCATTATGGAGGGGGGCACACGAATTTCGATTTTCCGAAGCCGCCGCTCCTGCTGGCGCAGGTAAATTTCTATTAATTACCCCGGGCCGGCTGTAATGGAATGCGACGCTAATCGTACCATCGGGGAAAACACGCAGAAACGCGTCCGTCGCATACTGCAGATTGATGGACGAGTTTTCTTTTTTCTTTAAACAATTGTTTTAAACAATTTGTTAATACATGCACACGGTTATTGAAACATATAGGTAAGCTTTGGAAAAAAAGAGCGATCGGAATAGAAGAAAACAGATTCAGCTATCGAGGATTAATTGATTCGAATAATTATATTATTATATAATATTATATATACGAGCCGTTTATTTTTAAAGTGGCTTAAGTCACTTTACCGTAATGAAAAGTGTTTATACGAAATTATTTATACTGAGAAAAATATCAGTATCCTGAGATAACAAATACAAGAAAATCTTCTCGAAAGTTAGCATCCATATTTTGAAAAAAATAATGAAAGTAACGGTAGTTGTAAATAAAACTTAGTATGATCTTTTTATCTGTAAACAATTTAGAGCGATATCGAAATTCAGAATCCTAATATTTGGGAGATGGATGTGTTTAGCTCTTAACAGTATCGCAAATATGTTTAATTGGAAAACGGTGCAAGTCCAGCTTAGATTGAAATTATTTTTAATCGTATGGTAAAATTTAATTCCGACTGCTGTTATGCTGAAACAAATGTGATGGTTTAACATCGTGTCCGAAATGTGTAGGGTGTTTTTATCTATCTATCTATCTATCTTTGATATTGGTAATCGGTTATTGTACAATATTTCATAAACAATAATAAGTATATCATAATTTTGCGTTTCGATAATAAGACCAACAACCGGGAAATTTTTGTATTATTGGCAAATTTTTATTACCATACATACATCGCGTACATCGTGAATATTTAAAAATGTTACATTCGATATGATTATACGTATAAAATAAATGATTAACGAAAAATGTATAATTTCATGGAAATTCTTAATAAAAATAAAAAAAATTGAAGAATTGAGCGCACACCTTTCAAAATGCAGCAACTTTTTAAAAAAAAAAATCAAAAACTCGTTTTTTTTTCAACTTTTTATTGGGCCTATAACACGGAAATGAAAAAATTTTGAAATATAAAATCGTAGATAACTCGGTAACTTGTATGCATGCTGAAAAATCTATTGGAAATGTTACTTTTTCTTTCTTTTTGGTTATCCCAAATAATAGCAAAATTAATAACACCCGTTTCAGCAGACAGGGTCTAGTAGACTAGATGCTCTATCATCTGAAAAATATTCGAGTTGCTTAGTCCAGTTTTAAAGTATCCTCAATTTTGTGAGACTTCTACTCGTTCTTAACACTGGTCTTTTACTGAGCTCCGAGCATGACAGATTCTCTACAACAATTACAAGACTGAATTTTATTCAAACTCTTCGGCAATTTTATTATAATGAACGCTTGATTCAAGAAACTTTTTAACATTTTTTTTAAATTTTTAAAAATTTTCTTTTAATTTTAAAAAATCCTTTTTTCTATGAAGGGTATGCGATGAAAATGTAAAGCCATTTTATTTTCTGTCGATTATCCTTTATTAAATTTGTCATATATTGCGACAGGTATGAAAAAATAGAATTATGTACATCTTATCTTCATTCGATACATTCATTCGACACGTTCATTCATACAACTAGAATTCTTCTCATTTGAAGAAACAACTATCTACCGTGCCCAAATCAGGTATTTGTATTATTGTACATTACAACTTTTCTATTTCTCTATTCTATAAACTAATATCGAACGGAAAACGCATGGTAATCGAGATCGATGAAATACTTTGAAGTACATATAATTATTACCATTACGAATATTACTCCACGTTAAAAATTCTAACATGTCGGAAAACTACCTTATAGTATTACAAAATTTAATATATTTTACGTCAGGTTTCACACAGTTGAATGAGAACAACGTCCCACACAAATAAAAGAAAAAACATAATAACAATATACAGTGGCCTTAATTAAATAAAATATCGCCTACCGTCACTGTACATTAAAAATATATACAATATATATAATATAGTACACGAAGCTTGTCAATAAGCAGTCAGTGAGCAAGTATCGAAATTAATGACGCCGATAACGCTTGGAGATTAAAATTATTTCACCGGGATCTATTCAATATCAGTCTTCAACGGTCTACTCAGCAACGCCATGCAGATATTCATTCATTCCTAATCGAAACGAGTGATTAATCTCGTTCTTGAACAGGTTCCGAAAAGTATGGCCTCCGGAATGCGTTTGCGGCGGTTCAAATGGTGTAAGGACGGTGGTGTATCACACTTCCTTTGCGGAAGTGGAAGCGCCACCGTCGACAGCGTCCTGCGCCGCCGCAATGGCCGCTCTCTGTTCAGCGGCGGCGCTACGCGTAAAACGTCTTGTCGACGCTGGAAACTCGGGGATTGGCTCAACCGTCCTCTTGCGTTTAAGTTTTCGGTTCTCCGTGAGAACACGCTGACGGTTGAGCTCTTTCCCCTCCGCAGTCCTCTTCCACTTATAATAATGGATGATGATTTCTCCCTGCAACATTATAAAAAAAAAAGCTTTGAGCATATCGTGCATGAAAAATATACGTACGATTATTTTTTTGGAGGAACGATCAACCGCGAAGCATGGATTTATCAACGTGTTTACTTCAAGAAGAAAACTTCTGTTCGACTTTCAAGGTCTTCCTAGAATCCAACGATCGAAAATAGTGGTAGATCTCGAAGCGATGATTACTCGAAAGAGCAGTGATAATAGAAATAATGATAATAAGCAAGAAAAAAGAAGAGGAAGAAACTGACGATGAAATTGAACTTACCCTGGTCTTCTCCGGCAAATATTGTTTTCTTAAAGAGGCAAAATCCTTGCCGTGTACTACATAACCTGCAGCGAACAGCTCCTGAAAAATATAACATAATATTATAGAATATGATCGTGATCTCTTTTCACCTGGTTAACACCTTAACCTACAACTACGGGCATAGCCCGCGTAGTACGCTGATCGGGCCAAATATAAACATTAGCGGCGGCGCCCTTTTAAATTTATAAATATTTGTGGAATATTGTATTTATACAGTATATATATAAAAAATATTATAAATATTATATATATTTATACAAAAATCAGTAATACAAGATGCGATACAATTCGAAACATTCCGGTCGGTAATATTTACGATTGGCCCGATCAGCGTATTACACAAGTCGAATCGAATGGCTCGAAGGCTGCGCGAGCATGTTTACGTTTTCGGCCTAAAAAATTCTCGAACGTTAAATCGTAGGTTAAGGAGTTAAATGTAGAAGCTACCGTTATTAGAATATATATCGCCGGGCCGAGAATTAGAATTTCGCGAATCTCAAGTTCAAGCAATCCCTCGAATAACATGTACGAGAAACTTTAACGCGACATATTAATTTTGACATAATTACTATGATTAACATAACCGCGCGGTGTCGTTGCAATGGTAATGGAAATCGTACAATATTTCATAAACAATAATAAGTATATCATAATTTTGCGTTTCGATAATAAGACCAACAACCGGGAAATTTTAGTATTATTGGCAAATTTTTATTACCATACATACATCGCGTACATCGTGAATATTTAAAAATGTTACATTCGATATGATTATACGTATAAAATAAATGATTAACGAAAAATGTATAATTTCATGGAAATTCTTAATAAAAATAAAAAAAATTGAAGAATTGAGCGCACACCTTTCAAAATGCAGCAACTTTTTAAAAAAAAAAATCAAAAACTCGTTTTTTTTCAACTTTTTATTGGGCCTATAACACGGAAATGAAAAAATTTTGAAATATAAAATCGTAGATAACTCGGTAACTTGTATGCATGCTGAAAAATCTATTGGAAATGTTACTTTTTCTTTCTTTTTGGTTATCCCAAATAATAGCAAAATTAATAACACCCGTTTCAGCAGACAGGGTCTAGTAGACTAGATGCTCTATCATCTGAAAAATATTCGAGTTGCTTAGTCCAGTTTTAAAGTATCCTCAATTTTGTGAGACTTCTACTCGTTCTTAACACTGGTCTTTTACTGAGCTCCGAGCATGACAGATTCTCTACAACAATTACAAGACTGAATTTTATTCAAACTCTTCGGCAATTTTATTATAATGAACGCTTGATTCAAGAAACTTTTTAACATTTTTTTTAAATTTTTAAAAATTTTCTTTTAATTTTAAAAAATCCTTTTTTCTATGAAGGGTATGCGATGAAAATGTAAAGCCATTTTATTTTCTGTCGATTATCCTTTATTAAATTTGTCATATATTGCGACAGGTATGAAAAAATAGAATTATGTACATCTTATCTTCATTCGATACATTCATTCGACACGTTCATTCATACAACTAGAATTCTTCTCATTTGAAGAAACAACTATCTACCGTGCCCAAATCAGGTATTTGTATTATTGTACATTACAACTTTTCTATTTCTCTATTCTATAAACTAATATCGAACGGAAAACGCATGGTAATCGAGATCGATGAAATACTTTGAAGTACATATAATTATTACCATTACGAATATTACTCCACGTTAAAAATTCTAACATGTCGGAAAACTACCTTATAGTATTACAAAATTTAATATATTTTACGTCAGGTTTCACACAGTTGAATGAGAACAACGTCCCACACAAATAAAAGAAAAAACATAATAACAATATACAGTGGCCTTAATTAAATAAAATATCGCCTACCGTCACTGTACATTAAAAATATATACAATATATATAATATAGTACACGAAGCTTGTCAATAAGCAGTCAGTGAGCAAGTATCGAAATTAATGACGCCGATAACGCTTGGAGATTAAAATTATTTCACCGGGATCTATTCAATATCAGTCTTCAACGGTCTACTCAGCAACGCCATGCAGATATTCATTCATTCCTAATCGAAACGAGTGATTAATCTCGTTCTTGAACAGGTGCCGAAAAGTATGGCCTCCGGAATGCGTTTGCGGCGGTTCAAATGGTGTAAGGACGGTGGTGTATCACACTTCCTTTGCGGAAGTGGAAGCGCCACCGTCGACAGCGTCCTGCGCCGCCGCAATGGCCGCTCTCTGTTCAGCGGCGGCGCTACGCGTAAAACGTCTTGTCGACGCTGGAAACTCGGGGATTGGCTCAACCGTCCTCTTGCGTTTAAGTTTTCGGTTCTCCGTGAGAACACGCTGACGGTTGAGCTCTTTCCCCTCCGCAGTCCTCTTCCACTTATAATAATGGATGATGATTTCTCCCTGCAACATTATAAAAAAAAAAGCTTTGAGCATATCGTGCATGAAAAATATACGTACGATTATTTTTTTGGAGGAACGATCAACCGCGAAGCATGGATTTATCAACGTGTTTACTTCAAGAAGAAAACTTCTGTTCGACTTTCAAGGTCTTCCTAGAATCGAACGATCGAAAATAGTGGTAGATCTCGAAGCGATGATTACTCGAAAGAGCAGAGATAATAGAAATAATGATAATAAGCAAGAAAAAAGAAAAGGAAAAAACTGACGATGAAATTGAACTTACCCTGGTCTTTTCCGGCAAATATTTTTTCCTCAAAGAGGCAAAATCCTTGCCGTGTTCTGCATAACCTGCAGCGAACAGCTCCTGAAAAATATAACATAATATTATAGAATATGATCGTGATCTCTTTTCACCTGGTTAACACCTTAACCTACAACTACGGGCATAGCCCGCGTAGTACGCTGATCGGGCCAAATATAAACATTAGCGGCGGCGCCCTTTTAAATTTATAAATATTTGTGGAATATTGTATTTATACAGTATATATATAAAAAATATTATAAATATTATATATATTTATACAAAAATCAGTAATACAAGATGCGATACAATTCGAAACATTCCGGTCGGTAATATTTACGATTGGCCCGATCAGCGTATTACACAAGTCGAATCGAATGGCTCGAAGGCTGCGCGAGCATGTTTACGTTTTCGGCCTAAAAAGTTCTCGAACGTTAAATCGTAGGTTAAGGAGTTAAATGTAGAAGCTACCGTTATTAGAATATATATCGCCGGGCCGAGAATTAGAATTTCGCGAATCTCAAGTTCAAGCAATCCCTCGAATAACATGTACGAGAAACTTTAACGCGACATATTAATTTTGACATAATTACTATGATTAACATAACCGCGCGGTGTCGTTGCAATGGTAATCGAAATCGGTATCGTTAAAACAGAAGAAAATAGAATATGATTATTGTTGTATCACTCACCCTGTCATTTGTGGACCATTTCGCCGTCAGCGTCTGCGGAGGCCCATGTTTTTTCATATGAGCCAATGCCGTAAGCGGCTTGTACCGATTTTGGTGCAGGCAGTCACTGAAGTATTGGTCCGCCATACCGGATGCAGAGTTTTCCAGTGCCTCGTTAAAACTGATACCCTTCTGGCACTGCGTTTCGCACAGCAGAAATCTTGCGTACCGAGTGTACAATGAGTACCAGAGGGGTACTTCGGCGGGTGGTTTCCAGATCGGTTCGTCCTGCTCGCCGTATTCTACGAGGGCCTCACTCTTATCCCGGCACTCAGGTATAACTGCTGCCCTTTCTTTATAAAATTCCACCGTGTTCTATTAAAAAAAAAATGACATTTTAATTAGTTCACTGTAGACGCGACGAAATTCCGATTTCTTGTGCACGGCAAAATCGTCGAGACTACCGCAAAACGCGACGCGCAGAAATAATTCAATTTAACGTTTTCCTTTTTTGTTCATTTTCACCGATAGACGATTAAGATGATTTTATTCAGAGAACACTGTCTTTTCTAACACTTGGCCAACCGAACTGGCAGATTATGATTAATGAAAAATTAAAAAAAGTATGAAGTATATAATATATAAAGTAAATATAATAATATATGAAGTATAAGTTTGCTTTATAATTTTTGTTTTTTAATCGAACGAAATATTTTAATTTTACGAACATTTCTGAGGTTTCTAGCGCGGCCGTGGAAGCATTAAGAAAGAAATACAGCGGCGAATAAATACGAACCTTTTTCGGCGACTTTTTCGACGAATTCCTCCGGTTCTTCCTGTTACCCATCTCACAGAACTACGCGCACTTCTTTCGATTTCAAACTCGTTCCGTCAAAGACAAGACTGTTTATGATTACGCGCACTTCTTTCGATTTCAAACTCTCTCCGTCGAAGATAAGACTGTTTATGATTACGCGCACTTCTTTCGATTTCAAACTCGCTCTGTCGAAGACAAGACTGTTTATGATTACGCGCACTTCTTTCGATTTCAAACCCTATCCGTCGAAGACAAGACTCTTTATGATTAAGATAATCGTCGCGCCAGCTTATATATGCTTACCATCCCTCAGGTATTCGAAAATGCACGTGGTCCACCCTCACCCCCTCCACGTATCCTATATTTTTGCCAATAGCAAAGGATCTTTATGGAAGGAGGTACGCGTCCTCTTTATCCTTGCCTGCAATAAAGGATCATTATGGAGGGGGGCACACGAATTTCGATTTTCCGAAGCCGCCGCTCCTGCTGGCGCAGGTAAATTTCTATTAATTACCCCGGGCCGGCTGTAATGGAATGCGACGCTAATCGTACCATCGGGGAAAACACGCAGAAACGCGTCCGTCGCATACTGCAGATTGATGGACGAGTTTTCTTTTTTCTTTAAACAATTGTTTTAAACAATTTGTTAATACATGCACACGGTTATTGAAACATATAGGTAAGCTTTGGAAAAAAAGAGCGATCGGAATAGAAGAAAACAGATTCAGCTATCGAGGATTAATTGATTCGAATAATTATATTATTATATAATATTATATATACGAGCCGTTTATTTTTAAAGTGGCTTAAGTCACTTTACCGTAATGAAAAGTGTTTATACGAAATTATTTATACTGAGAAAAATATCAGTATCCTGAGATAACAAATACAAGAAAATCTTCTCGAAAGTTAGCATCCATATTTTGAAAAAAATAATGAAAGTAACGGTAGTTGTAAATAAAACTTAGTATGATCTTTTTATCTGTAAACAATTTAGAGCGATATCGAAATTCAGAATCCTAATATTTGGGAGATGGATGTGTTTAGCTCTTAACAGTATCGCAAATATGTTTAATTGGAAAACGGTGCAAGTCCAGCTTAGATTGAAATTATTTTTAATCGTATGGTAAAATTTAATTCCGACTGCTGTTATGCTGAAACAAATGTGATGGTTTAACATCGTGTCCGAAATGTGTAGGGTGTTTTTATCTATCTATCTATCTATCTTTGATATTGGTAATCGGTTATTGTACAATATTTCATAAACAATAATAAGTATATCATAATTTTGCGTTTCGATAATAAGACCAACAACCGGGAAATTTTTGTATTATTGGCAAATTTTTATTACCATACATACATCGCGTACATCGTGAATATTTAAAAATGTTACATTCGATATGATTATACGTATAAAATAAATGATTAACGAAAAATGTATAATTTCATGGAAATTCTTAATAAAAATAAAAAAAATTGAAGAATTGAGCGCACACCTTTCAAAATGCAGCAACTTTTTAAAAAAAAAAATCAAAAACTCGTTTTTTTTTCAACTTTTTATTGGGCCTATAACACGGAAATGAAAAAATTTTGAAATATAAAATCGTAGATAACTCGGTAACTTGTATGCATGCTGAAAAATCTATTGGAAATGTTACTTTTTCTTTCTTTTTGGTTATCCCAAATAATAGCAAAATTAATAACACCCGTTTCAGCAGACAGGGTCTAGTAGACTAGATGCTCTATCATCTGAAAAATATTCGAGTTGCTTAGTCCAGTTTTAAAGTATCCTCAATTTTGTGAGACTTCTACTCGTTCTTAACACTGGTCTTTTACTGAGCTCCGAGCATGACAGATTCTCTACAACAATTACAAGACTGAATTTTATTCAAACTCTTCGGCAATTTTATTATAATGAACGCTTGATTCAAGAAACTTTTTAACATTTTTTTTAAATTTTTAAAAATTTTCTTTTAATTTTAAAAAATCCTTTTTTCTATGAAGGGTATGCGATGAAAATGTAAAGCCATTTTATTTTCTGTCGATTATCCTTTATTAAATTTGTCATATATTGCGACAGGTATGAAAAAATAGAATTATGTACATCTTATCTTCATTCGATACATTCATTCGACACGTTCATTCATACAACTAGAATTCTTCTCATTTGAAGAAACAACTATCTACCGTGCCCAAATCAGGTATTTGTATTATTGTACATTACAACTTTTCTATTTCTCTATTCTATAAACTAATATCGAACGGAAAACGCATGGTAATCGAGATCGATGAAATACTTTGAAGTACATATAATTATTACCATTACGAATATTACTCCACGTTAAAAATTCTAACATGTCGGAAAACTACCTTATAGTATTACAAAATTTAATATATTTTACGTCAGGTTTCACACAGTTGAATGAGAACAACGTCCCACACAAATAAAAGAAAAAACATAATAACAATATACAGTGGCCTTAATTAAATAAAATATCGCCTACCGTCACTGTACATTAAAAATATATACAATATATATAATATAGTACACGAAGCTTGTCAATAAGCAGTCAGTGAGCAAGTATCGAAATTAATGACGCCGATAACGCTTGGAGATTAAAATTATTTCACCGGGATCTATTCAATATCAGTCTTCAACGGTCTACTCAGCAACGCCATGCAGATATTCATTCATTCCTAATCGAAACGAGTGATTAATCTCGTTCTTGAACAGGTTCCGAAAAGTATGGCCTCCGGAATGCGTTTGCGGCGGTTCAAATGGTGTAAGGACGGTGGTGTATCACACTTCCTTTGCGGAAGTGGAAGCGCCACCGTCGACAGCGTCCTGCGCCGCCGCAATGGCCGCTCTCTGTTCAGCGGCGGCGCTACGCGTAAAACGTCTTGTCGACGCTGGAAACTCGGGGATTGGCTCAACCGTCCTCTTGCGTTTAAGTTTTCGGTTCTCCGTGAGAACACGCTGACGGTTGAGCTCTTTCCCCTCCGCAGTCCTCTTCCACTTATAATAATGGATGATGATTTCTCCCTGCAACATTATAAAAAAAAAAGCTTTGAGCATATCGTGCATGAAAAATATACGTACGATTATTTTTTTGGAGGAACGATCAACCGCGAAGCATGGATTTATCAACGTGTTTACTTCAAGAAGAAAACTTCTGTTCGACTTTCAAGGTCTTCCTAGAATCCAACGATCGAAAATAGTGGTAGATCTCGAAGCGATGATTACTCGAAAGAGCAGTGATAATAGAAATAATGATAATAAGCAAGAAAAAAGAAGAGGAAGAAACTGACGATGAAATTGAACTTACCCTGGTCTTCTCCGGCAAATATTGTTTTCTTAAAGAGGCAAAATCCTTGCCGTGTACTACATAACCTGCAGCGAACAGCTCCTGAAAAATATAACATAATATTATAGAATATGATCGTGATCTCTTTTCACCTGGTTAACACCTTAACCTACAACTACGGGCATAGCCCGCGTAGTACGCTGATCGGGCCAAATATAAACATTAGCGGCGGCGCCCTTTTAAATTTATAAATATTTGTGGAATATTGTATTTATACAGTATATATATAAAAAATATTATAAATATTATATATATTTATACAAAAATCAGTAATACAAGATGCGATACAATTCGAAACATTCCGGTCGGTAATATTTACGATTGGCCCGATCAGCGTATTACACAAGTCGAATCGAATGGCTCGAAGGCTGCGCGAGCATGTTTACGTTTTCGGCCTAAAAAATTCTCGAACGTTAAATCGTAGGTTAAGGAGTTAAATGTAGAAGCTACCGTTATTAGAATATATATCGCCGGGCCGAGAATTAGAATTTCGCGAATCTCAAGTTCAAGCAATCCCTCGAATAACATGTACGAGAAACTTTAACGCGACATATTAATTTTGACATAATTACTATGATTAACATAACCGCGCGGTGTCGTTGCAATGGTAATGGAAATCGTACAATATTTCATAAACAATAATAAGTATATCATAATTTTGCGTTTCGATAATAAGACCAACAACCGGGAAATTTTAGTATTATTGGCAAATTTTTATTACCATACATACATCGCGTACATCGTGAATATTTAAAAATGTTACATTCGATATGATTATACGTATAAAATAAATGATTAACGAAAAATGTATAATTTCATGGAAATTCTTAATAAAAATAAAAAAAATTGAAGAATTGAGCGCACACCTTTCAAAATGCAGCAACTTTTTAAAAAAAAAAATCAAAAACTCGTTTTTTTTCAACTTTTTATTGGGCCTATAACACGGAAATGAAAAAATTTTGAAATATAAAATCGTAGATAACTCGGTAACTTGTATGCATGCTGAAAAATCTATTGGAAATGTTACTTTTTCTTTCTTTTTGGTTATCCCAAATAATAGCAAAATTAATAACACCCGTTTCAGCAGACAGGGTCTAGTAGACTAGATGCTCTATCATCTGAAAAATATTCGAGTTGCTTAGTCCAGTTTTAAAGTATCCTCAATTTTGTGAGACTTCTACTCGTTCTTAACACTGGTCTTTTACTGAGCTCCGAGCATGACAGATTCTCTACAACAATTACAAGACTGAATTTTATTCAAACTCTTCGGCAATTTTATTATAATGAACGCTTGATTCAAGAAACTTTTTAACATTTTTTTTAAATTTTTAAAAATTTTCTTTTAATTTTAAAAAATCCTTTTTTCTATGAAGGGTATGCGATGAAAATGTAAAGCCATTTTATTTTCTGTCGATTATCCTTTATTAAATTTGTCATATATTGCGACAGGTATGAAAAAATAGAATTATGTACATCTTATCTTCATTCGATACATTCATTCGACACGTTCATTCATACAACTAGAATTCTTCTCATTTGAAGAAACAACTATCTACCGTGCCCAAATCAGGTATTTGTATTATTGTACATTACAACTTTTCTATTTCTCTATTCTATAAACTAATATCGAACGGAAAACGCATGGTAATCGAGATCGATGAAATACTTTGAAGTACATATAATTATTACCATTACGAATATTACTCCACGTTAAAAATTCTAACATGTCGGAAAACTACCTTATAGTATTACAAAATTTAATATATTTTACGTCAGGTTTCACACAGTTGAATGAGAACAACGTCCCACACAAATAAAAGAAAAAACATAATAACAATATACAGTGGCCTTAATTAAATAAAATATCGCCTACCGTCACTGTACATTAAAAATATATACAATATATATAATATAGTACACGAAGCTTGTCAATAAGCAGTCAGTGAGCAAGTATCGAAATTAATGACGCCGATAACGCTTGGAGATTAAAATTATTTCACCGGGATCTATTCAATATCAGTCTTCAACGGTCTACTCAGCAACGCCATGCAGATATTCATTCATTCCTAATCGAAACGAGTGATTAATCTCGTTCTTGAACAGGTGCCGAAAAGTATGGCCTCCGGAATGCGTTTGCGGCGGTTCAAATGGTGTAAGGACGGTGGTGTATCACACTTCCTTTGCGGAAGTGGAAGCGCCACCGTCGACAGCGTCCTGCGCCGCCGCAATGGCCGCTCTCTGTTCAGCGGCGGCGCTACGCGTAAAACGTCTTGTCGACGCTGGAAACTCGGGGATTGGCTCAACCGTCCTCTTGCGTTTAAGTTTTCGGTTCTCCGTGAGAACACGCTGACGGTTGAGCTCTTTCCCCTCCGCAGTCCTCTTCCACTTATAATAATGGATGATGATTTCTCCCTGCAACATTATAAAAAAAAAAGCTTTGAGCATATCGTGCATGAAAAATATACGTACGATTATTTTTTTGGAGGAACGATCAACCGCGAAGCATGGATTTATCAACGTGTTTACTTCAAGAAGAAAACTTCTGTTCGACTTTCAAGGTCTTCCTAGAATCCAACGATCGAAAATAGTGGTAGATCTCGAAGCGATGATTACTCGAAAGAGCAGTGATAATAGAAATAATGATAATAAGCAAGAAAAAAGAAGAGGAAGAAACTGACGATGAAATTGAACTTACCCTGGTCTTCTCCGGCAAATATTGTTTTCTTAAAGAGGCAAAATCCTTGCCGTGTACTACATAACCTGCAGCGAACAGCTCCTGAAAAATATAACATAATATTATAGAATATGATCGTGATCTCTTTTCACCTGGTTAACACCTTAACCTACAACTACGGGCATAGCCCGCGTAGTACGCTGATCGGGCCAAATATAAACATTAGCGGCGGCGCCCTTTTAAATTTATAAATATTTGTGGAATATTGTATTTATACAGTATATATATAAAAAATATTATAAATATTATATATATTTATACAAAAATCAGTAATACAAGATGCGATACAATTCGAAACATTCCGGTCGGTAATATTTACGATTGGCCCGATCAGCGTATTACACAAGTCGAATCGAATGGCTCGAAGGCTGCGCGAGCATGTTTACGTTTTCGGCCTAAAAAATTCTCGAACGTTAAATCGTAGGTTAAGGAGTTAAATGTAGAAGCTACCGTTATTAGAATATATATCGCCGGGCCGAGAATTAGAATTTCGCGAATCTCAAGTTCAAGCAATCCCTCGAATAACATGTACGAGAAACTTTAACGCGACATATTAATTTTGACATAATTACTATGATTAACATAACCGCGCGGTGTCGTTGCAATGGTAATGGAAATCGTACAATATTTCATAAACAATAATAAGTATATCATAATTTTGCGTTTCGATAATAAGACCAACAACCGGGAAATTTTAGTATTATTGGCAAATTTTTATTACCATACATACATCGCGTACATCGTGAATATTTAAAAATGTTACATTCGATATGATTATACGTATAAAATAAATGATTAACGAAAAATGTATAATTTCATGGAAATTCTTAATAAAAATAAAAAAAATTGAAGAATTGAGCGCACACCTTTCAAAATGCAGCAACTTTTTAAAAAAAAAAATCAAAAACTCGTTTTTTTTCAACTTTTTATTGGGCCTATAACACGGAAATGAAAAAATTTTGAAATATAAAATCGTAGATAACTCGGTAACTTGTATGCATGCTGAAAAATCTATTGGAAATGTTACTTTTTCTTTCTTTTTGGTTATCCCAAATAATAGCAAAATTAATAACACCCGTTTCAGCAGACAGGGTCTAGTAGACTAGATGCTCTATCATCTGAAAAATATTCGAGTTGCTTAGTCCAGTTTTAAAGTATCCTCAATTTTGTGAGACTTCTACTCGTTCTTAACACTGGTCTTTTACTGAGCTCCGAGCATGACAGATTCTCTACAACAATTACAAGACTGAATTTTATTCAAACTCTTCGGCAATTTTATTATAATGAACGCTTGATTCAAGAAACTTTTTAACATTTTTTTTAAATTTTTAAAAATTTTCTTTTAATTTTAAAAAATCCTTTTTTCTATGAAGGGTATGCGATGAAAATGTAAAGCCATTTTATTTTCTGTCGATTATCCTTTATTAAATTTGTCATATATTGCGACAGGTATGAAAAAATAGAATTATGTACATCTTATCTTCATTCGATACATTCATTCGACACGTTCATTCATACAACTAGAATTCTTCTCATTTGAAGAAACAACTATCTACCGTGCCCAAATCAGGTATTTGTATTATTGTACATTACAACTTTTCTATTTCTCTATTCTATAAACTAATATCGAACGGAAAACGCATGGTAATCGAGATCGATGAAATACTTTGAAGTACATATAATTATTACCATTACGAATATTACTCCACGTTAAAAATTCTAACATGTCGGAAAACTACCTTATAGTATTACAAAATTTAATATATTTTACGTCAGGTTTCACACAGTTGAATGAGAACAACGTCCCACACAAATAAAAGAAAAAACATAATAACAATATACAGTGGCCTTAATTAAATAAAATATCGCCTACCGTCACTGTACATTAAAAATATATACAATATATATAATATAGTACACGAAGCTTGTCAATAAGCAGTCAGTGAGCAAGTATCGAAATTAATGACGCCGATAACGCTTGGAGATTAAAATTATTTCACCGGGATCTATTCAATATCAGTCTTCAACGGTCTACTCAGCAACGCCATGCAGATATTCATTCATTCCTAATCGAAACGAGTGATTAATCTCGTTCTTGAACAGGTGCCGAAAAGTATGGCCTCCGGAATGCGTTTGCGGCGGTTCAAATGGTGTAAGGACGGTGGTGTATCACACTTCCTTTGCGGAAGTGGAAGCGCCACCGTCGACAGCGTCCTGCGCCGCCGCAATGGCCGCTCTCTGTTCAGCGGCGGCGCTACGCGTAAAACGTCTTGTCGACGCTGGAAACTCGGGGATTGGCTCAACCGTCCTCTTGCGTTTAAGTTTTCGGTTCTCCGTGAGAACACGCTGACGGTTGAGCTCTTTCCCCTCCGCAGTCCTCTTCCACTTATAATAATGGATGATGATTTCTCCCTGCAACATTATAAAAAAAAAAGCTTTGAGCATATCGTGCATGAAAAATATACGTACGATTATTTTTTTGGAGGAACGATCAACCGCGAAGCATGGATTTATCAACGTGTTTACTTCAAGAAGAAAACTTCTGTTCGACTTTCAAGGTCTTCCTAGAATCGAACGATCGAAAATAGTGGTAGATCTCGAAGCGATGATTACTCGAAAGAGCAGAGATAATAGAAATAATGATAATAAGCAAGAAAAAAGAAAAGGAAAAAACTGACGATGAAATTGAACTTACCCTGGTCTTTTCCGGCAAATATTTTTTCCTCAAAGAGGCAAAATCCTTGCCGTGTTCTGCATAACCTGCAGCGAACAGCTCCTGAAAAATATAACATAATATTATAGAATATGATCGTGATCTCTTTTCACCTGGTTAACACCTTAACCTACAACTACGGGCATAGCCCGCGTAGTACGCTGATCGGGCCAAATATAAACATTAGCGGCGGCGCCCTTTTAAATTTATAAATATTTGTGGAATATTGTATTTATACAGTATATATATAAAAAATATTATAAATATTATATATATTTATACAAAAATCAGTAATACAAGATGCGATACAATTCGAAACATTCCGGTCGGTAATATTTACGATTGGCCCGATCAGCGTATTACACAAGTCGAATCGAATGGCTCGAAGGCTGCGCGAGCATGTTTACGTTTTCGGCCTAAAAAGTTCTCGAACGTTAAATCGTAGGTTAAGGAGTTAAATGTAGAAGCTACCGTTATTAGAATATATATCGCCGGGCCGAGAATTAGAATTTCGCGAATCTCAAGTTCAAGCAATCCCTCGAATAACATGTACGAGAAACTTTAACGCGACATATTAATTTTGACATAATTACTATGATTAACATAACCGCGCGGTGTCGTTGCAATGGTAATCGAAATCGGTATCGTTAAAACAGAAGAAAATAGAATATGATTATTGTTGTATCACTCACCCTGTCATTTGTGGACCATTTCGCCGTCAGCGTCTGCGGAGGCCCATGTTTTTTCATATGAGCCAATGCCGTAAGCGGCTTGTACCGATTTTGGTGCAGGCAGTCACTGAAGTATTGGTCCGCCATACCGGATGCAGAGTTTTCCAGTGCCTCGTTAAAACTGATACCCTTCTGGCACTGCGTTTCGCACAGCAGAAATCTTGCGTACCGAGTGTACAATGAGTACCAGAGGGGTACTTCGGCGGGTGGTTTCCAGATCGGTTCGTCCTGCTCGCCGTATTCTACGAGGGCCTCACTCTTATCCCGGCACTCAGGTATAACTGCTGCCCTTTCTTTATAAAATTCCACCGTGTTCTATTAAAAAAAAAATGACATTTTAATTAGTTCACTGTAGACGCGACGAAATTCCGATTTCTTGTGCACGGCAAAATCGTCGAGACTACCGCAAAACGCGACGCGCAGAAATAATTCAATTTAACGTTTTCCTTTTTTGTTCATTTTCACCGATAGACGATTAAGATGATTTTATTCAGAGAACACTGTCTTTTCTAACACTTGGCCAACCGAACTGGCAGATTATGATTAATGAAAAATTAAAAAAAGTATGAAGTATATAATATATAAAGTAAATATAATAATATATGAAGTATAAGTTTGCTTTATAATTTTTGTTTTTTAATCGAACGAAATATTTTAATTTTACGAACATTTCTGAGGTTTCTAGCGCGGCCGTGGAAGCATTAAGAAAGAAATACAGCGGCGAATAAATACGAACCTTTTTCGGCGACTTTTTCGACGAATTCCTCCGGTTCTTCCTGTTACCCATCTCACAGAACTACGCGCACTTCTTTCGATTTCAAACTCGTTCCGTCAAAGACAAGACTGTTTATGATTACGCGCACTTCTTTCGATTTCAAACTCTCTCCGTCGAAGATAAGACTGTTTATGATTACGCGCACTTCTTTCGATTTCAAACTCGCTCTGTCGAAGACAAGACTGTTTATGATTACGCGCACTTCTTTCGATTTCAAACCCTATCCGTCGAAGACAAGACTCTTTATGATTAAGATAATCGTCGCGCCAGCTTATATATGCTTACCATCCCTCAGGTATTCGAAAATGCACGTGGTCCACCCTCACCCCCTCCACGTATCCTATATTTTTGCCAATAGCAAAGGATCTTTATGGAAGGAGGTACGCGTCCTCTTTATCCTTGCCTGCAATAAAGGATCATTATGGAGGGGGGCACACGAATTTCGATTTTCCGAAGCCGCCGCTCCTGCTGGCGCAGGTAAATTTCTATTAATTACCCCGGGCCGGCTGTAATGGAATGCGACGCTAATCGTACCATCGGGGAAAACACGCAGAAACGCGTCCGTCGCATACTGCAGATTGATGGACGAGTTTTCTTTTTTCTTTAAACAATTGTTTTAAACAATTTGTTAATACATGCACACGGTTATTGAAACATATAGGTAAGCTTTGGAAAAAAAGAGCGATCGGAATAGAAGAAAACAGATTCAGCTATCGAGGATTAATTGATTCGAATAATTATATTATTATATAATATTATATATACGAGCCGTTTATTTTTAAAGTGGCTTAAGTCACTTTACCGTAATGAAAAGTGTTTATACGAAATTATTTATACTGAGAAAAATATCAGTATCCTGAGATAACAAATACAAGAAAATCTTCTCGAAAGTTAGCATCCATATTTTGAAAAAAATAATGAAAGTAACGGTAGTTGTAAATAAAACTTAGTATGATCTTTTTATCTGTAAACAATTTAGAGCGATATCGAAATTCAGAATCCTAATATTTGGGAGATGGATGTGTTTAGCTCTTAACAGTATCGCAAATATGTTTAATTGGAAAACGGTGCAAGTCCAGCTTAGATTGAAATTATTTTTAATCGTATGGTAAAATTTAATTCCGACTGCTGTTATGCTGAAACAAATGTGATGGTTTAACATCGTGTCCGAAATGTGTAGGGTGTTTTTATCTATCTATCTATCTATCTTTGATATTGGTAATCGGTTATTGTACAATATTTCATAAACAATAATAAGTATATCATAATTTTGCGTTTCGATAATAAGACCAACAACCGGGAAATTTTTGTATTATTGGCAAATTTTTATTACCATACATACATCGCGTACATCGTGAATATTTAAAAATGTTACATTCGATATGATTATACGTATAAAATAAATGATTAACGAAAAATGTATAATTTCATGGAAATTCTTAATAAAAATAAAAAAAATTGAAGAATTGAGCGCACACCTTTCAAAATGCAGCAACTTTTTAAAAAAAAAAATCAAAAACTCGTTTTTTTTTCAACTTTTTATTGGGCCTATAACACGGAAATGAAAAAATTTTGAAATATAAAATCGTAGATAACTCGGTAACTTGTATGCATGCTGAAAAATCTATTGGAAATGTTACTTTTTCTTTCTTTTTGGTTATCCCAAATAATAGCAAAATTAATAACACCCGTTTCAGCAGACAGGGTCTAGTAGACTAGATGCTCTATCATCTGAAAAATATTCGAGTTGCTTAGTCCAGTTTTAAAGTATCCTCAATTTTGTGAGACTTCTACTCGTTCTTAACACTGGTCTTTTACTGAGCTCCGAGCATGACAGATTCTCTACAACAATTACAAGACTGAATTTTATTCAAACTCTTCGGCAATTTTATTATAATGAACGCTTGATTCAAGAAACTTTTTAACATTTTTTTTAAATTTTTAAAAATTTTCTTTTAATTTTAAAAAATCCTTTTTTCTATGAAGGGTATGCGATGAAAATGTAAAGCCATTTTATTTTCTGTCGATTATCCTTTATTAAATTTGTCATATATTGCGACAGGTATGAAAAAATAGAATTATGTACATCTTATCTTCATTCGATACATTCATTCGACACGTTCATTCATACAACTAGAATTCTTCTCATTTGAAGAAACAACTATCTACCGTGCCCAAATCAGGTATTTGTATTATTGTACATTACAACTTTTCTATTTCTCTATTCTATAAACTAATATCGAACGGAAAACGCATGGTAATCGAGATCGATGAAATACTTTGAAGTACATATAATTATTACCATTACGAATATTACTCCACGTTAAAAATTCTAACATGTCGGAAAACTACCTTATAGTATTACAAAATTTAATATATTTTACGTCAGGTTTCACACAGTTGAATGAGAACAACGTCCCACACAAATAAAAGAAAAAACATAATAACAATATACAGTGGCCTTAATTAAATAAAATATCGCCTACCGTCACTGTACATTAAAAATATATACAATATATATAATATAGTACACGAAGCTTGTCAATAAGCAGTCAGTGAGCAAGTATCGAAATTAATGACGCCGATAACGCTTGGAGATTAAAATTATTTCACCGGGATCTATTCAATATCAGTCTTCAACGGTCTACTCAGCAACGCCATGCAGATATTCATTCATTCCTAATCGAAACGAGTGATTAATCTCGTTCTTGAACAGGTTCCGAAAAGTATGGCCTCCGGAATGCGTTTGCGGCGGTTCAAATGGTGTAAGGACGGTGGTGTATCACACTTCCTTTGCGGAAGTGGAAGCGCCACCGTCGACAGCGTCCTGCGCCGCCGCAATGGCCGCTCTCTGTTCAGCGGCGGCGCTACGCGTAAAACGTCTTGTCGACGCTGGAAACTCGGGGATTGGCTCAACCGTCCTCTTGCGTTTAAGTTTTCGGTTCTCCGTGAGAACACGCTGACGGTTGAGCTCTTTCCCCTCCGCAGTCCTCTTCCACTTATAATAATGGATGATGATTTCTCCCTGCAACATTATAAAAAAAAAAGCTTTGAGCATATCGTGCATGAAAAATATACGTACGATTATTTTTTTGGAGGAACGATCAACCGCGAAGCATGGATTTATCAACGTGTTTACTTCAAGAAGAAAACTTCTGTTCGACTTTCAAGGTCTTCCTAGAATCCAACGATCGAAAATAGTGGTAGATCTCGAAGCGATGATTACTCGAAAGAGCAGTGATAATAGAAATAATGATAATAAGCAAGAAAAAAGAAGAGGAAGAAACTGACGATGAAATTGAACTTACCCTGGTCTTCTCCGGCAAATATTGTTTTCTTAAAGAGGCAAAATCCTTGCCGTGTACTACATAACCTGCAGCGAACAGCTCCTGAAAAATATAACATAATATTATAGAATATGATCGTGATCTCTTTTCACCTGGTTAACACCTTAACCTACAACTACGGGCATAGCCCGCGTAGTACGCTGATCGGGCCAAATATAAACATTAGCGGCGGCGCCCTTTTAAATTTATAAATATTTGTGGAATATTGTATTTATACAGTATATATATAAAAAATATTATAAATATTATATATATTTATACAAAAATCAGTAATACAAGATGCGATACAATTCGAAACATTCCGGTCGGTAATATTTACGATTGGCCCGATCAGCGTATTACACAAGTCGAATCGAATGGCTCGAAGGCTGCGCGAGCATGTTTACGTTTTCGGCCTAAAAAATTCTCGAACGTTAAATCGTAGGTTAAGGAGTTAAATGTAGAAGCTACCGTTATTAGAATATATATCGCCGGGCCGAGAATTAGAATTTCGCGAATCTCAAGTTCAAGCAATCCCTCGAATAACATGTACGAGAAACTTTAACGCGACATATTAATTTTGACATAATTACTATGATTAACATAACCGCGCGGTGTCGTTGCAATGGTAATGGAAATCGTACAATATTTCATAAACAATAATAAGTATATCATAATTTTGCGTTTCGATAATAAGACCAACAACCGGGAAATTTTAGTATTATTGGCAAATTTTTATTACCATACATACATCGCGTACATCGTGAATATTTAAAAATGTTACATTCGATATGATTATACGTATAAAATAAATGATTAACGAAAAATGTATAATTTCATGGAAATTCTTAATAAAAATAAAAAAAATTGAAGAATTGAGCGCACACCTTTCAAAATGCAGCAACTTTTTAAAAAAAAAAATCAAAAACTCGTTTTTTTTTCAACTTTTTATTGGGCCTATAACACGGAAATGAAAAAATTTTGAAATATAAAATCGTAGATAACTCGGTAACTTGTATGCATGCTGAAAAATCTATTGGAAATGTTACTTTTTCTTTCTTTTTGGTTATCCCAAATAATAGCAAAATTAATAACACCCGTTTCAGCAGACAGGGTCTAGTAGACTAGATGCTCTATCATCTGAAAAATATTCGAGTTGCTTAGTCCAGTTTTAAAGTATCCTCAATTTTGTGAGACTTCTACTCGTTCTTAACACTGGTCTTTTACTGAGCTCCGAGCATGACAGATTCTCTACAACAATTACAAGACTGAATTTTATTCAAACTCTTCGGCAATTTTATTATAATGAACGCTTGATTCAAGAAACT
Source organism: Megalopta genalis (assembly GCF_051020955.1). Classification (NCBI taxonomy): domain Eukaryota; kingdom Metazoa; phylum Arthropoda; class Insecta; order Hymenoptera; family Halictidae; genus Megalopta; species Megalopta genalis. Next base: position 579,028 of record NW_027476169.1, read on the forward strand.
TTTTAACATTTTTTTTAAATTTTTAAAAATTTTCTTTTAATTTTAAAAAATCCTTTTTTCTATGAAGGGTATGCGATGAAAATGTAAAGCCATTTTATTTTCTGTCGATTATCCTTTATTAAATTTGTCATATATTGCGACAGGTATGAAAAAATAGAATTATGTACATCTTATCTTCATTCGATACATTCATTCGACACGTTCATTCATACAACTAGAATTCTTCTCATTTGAAGAAACAACTATCTACCGTGCCCAAATCAGGTATTTGTATTATTGTACATTACAACTTTTCTATTTCTCTATTCTATAAACTAATATCGAACGGAAAACGCATGGTAATCGAGATCGATGAAATACTTTGAAGTACATATAATTATTACCATTACGAATATTACTCCACGTTAAAAATTCTAACATGTCGGAAAACTACCTTATAGTATTACAAAATTTAATATATTTTACGTCAGGTTTCACACAGTTGAATGAGAACAACGTCCCACACAAATAAAAGAAAAAACATAATAACAATATACAGTGGCCTTAATTAAATAAAATATCGCCTACCGTCACTGTACATTAAAAATATATACAATATATATAATATAGTACACGAAGCTTGTCAATAAGCAGTCAGTGAGCAAGTATCGAAATTAATGACGCCGATAACGCTTGGAGATTAAAATTATTTCACCGGGATCTATTCAATATCAGTCTTCAACGGTCTACTCAGCAACGCCATGCAGATATTCATTCATTCCTAATCGAAACGAGTGATTAATCTCGTTCTTGAACAGGTTCCGAAAAGTATGGCCTCCGGAATGCGTTTGCGGCGGTTCAAATGGTGTAAGGACGGTGGTGTATCACACTTCCTTTGCGGAAGTGGAAGCGCCACCGTCGACAGCGTCCTGCGCCGCCGCAATGGCCGCTCTCTGTTCAGCGGCGGCGCTACGCGTAAAACGTCTTGTCGACGCTGGAAACTCGGGGATTGGCTCAACCGTCCTCTTGCGTTTAAGTTTTCGGTTCTCCGTGAGAACACGCTGACGGTTGAGCTCTTTCCCCTCCGCAGTCCTCTTCCACTTATAATAATGGATGATGATTTCTCCCTGCAACATTATAAAAAAAAAAGCTTTGAGCATATCGTGCATGAAAAATATACGTACGATTATTTTTTTGGAGGAACGATCAACCGCGAAGCATGGATTTATCAACGTGTTTACTTCAAGAAGAAAACTTCTGTTCGACTTTCAAGGTCTTCCTAGAATCCAACGATCGAAAATAGTGGTAGATCTCGAAGCGATGATTACTCGAAAGAGCAGTGATAATAGAAATAATGATAATAAGCAAGAAAAAAGAAGAGGAAGAAACTGACGATGAAATTGAACTTACCCTGGTCTTCTCCGGCAAATATTGTTTTCTTAAAGAGGCAAAATCCTTGCCGTGTACTACATAACCTGCAGCGAACAGCTCCTGAAAAATATAACATAATATTATAGAATATGATCGTGATCTCTTTTCACCTGGTTAACACCTTAACCTACAACTACGGGCATAGCCCGCGTAGTACGCTGATCGGGCCAAATATAAACATTAGCGGCGGCGCCCTTTTAAATTTATAAATATTTGTGGAATATTGTATTTATACAGTATATATATAAAAAATATTATAAATATTATATATATTTATACAAAAATCAGTAATACAAGATGCGATACAATTCGAAACATTCCGGTCGGTAATATTTACGATTGGCCCGATCAGCGTATTACACAAGTCGAATCGAATGGCTCGAAGGCTGCGCGAGCATGTTTACGTTTTCGGCCTAAAAAATTCTCGAACGTTAAATCGTAGGTTAAGGAGTTAAATGTAGAAGCTACCGTTATTAGAATATATATCGCCGGGCCGAGAATTAGAATTTCGCGAATCTCAAGTTCAAGCAATCCCTCGAATAACATGTACGAGAAACTTTAACGCGACATATTAATTTTGACATAATTACTATGATTAACATAACCGCGCGGTGTCGTTGCAATGGTAATGGAAATCGTACAATATTTCATAAACAATAATAAGTATATCATAATTTTGCGTTTCGATAATAAGACCAACAACCGGGAAATTTTAGTATTATTGGCAAATTTTTATTACCATACATACATCGCGTACATCGTGAATATTTAAAAATGTTACATTCGATATGATTATACGTATAAAATAAATGATTAACGAAAAATGTATAATTTCATGGAAATTCTTAATAAAAATAAAAAAAATTGAAGAATTGAGCGCACACCTTTCAAAATGCAGCAACTTTTTAAAAAAAAAAATCAAAAACTCGTTTTTTTTCAACTTTTTATTGGGCCTATAACACGGAAATGAAAAAATTTTGAAATATAAAATCGTAGATAACTCGGTAACTTGTATGCATGCTGAAAAATCTATTGGAAATGTTACTTTTTCTTTCTTTTTGGTTATCCCAAATAATAGCAAAATTAATAACACCCGTTTCAGCAGACAGGGTCTAGTAGACTAGATGCTCTATCATCTGAAAAATATTCGAGTTGCTTAGTCCAGTTTTAAAGTATCCTCAATTTTGTGAGACTTCTACTCGTTCTTAACACTGGTCTTTTACTGAGCTCCGAGCATGACAGATTCTCTACAACAATTACAAGACTGAATTTTATTCAAACTCTTCGGCAATTTTATTATAATGAACGCTTGATTCAAGAAACTTTTTAACATTTTTTTTAAATTTTTAAAAATTTTCTTTTAATTTTAAAAAATCCTTTTTTCTATGAAGGGTATGCGATGAAAATGTAAAGCCATTTTATTTTCTGTCGATTATCCTTTATTAAATTTGTCATATATTGCGACAGGTATGAAAAAATAGAATTATGTACATCTTATCTTCATTCGATACATTCATTCGACACGTTCATTCATACAACTAGAATTCTTCTCATTTGAAGAAACAACTATCTACCGTGCCCAAATCAGGTATTTGTATTATTGTACATTACAACTTTTCTATTTCTCTATTCTATAAACTAATATCGAACGGAAAACGCATGGTAATCGAGATCGATGAAATACTTTGAAGTACATATAATTATTACCATTACGAATATTACTCCACGTTAAAAATTCTAACATGTCGGAAAACTACCTTATAGTATTACAAAATTTAATATATTTTACGTCAGGTTTCACACAGTTGAATGAGAACAACGTCCCACACAAATAAAAGAAAAAACATAATAACAATATACAGTGGCCTTAATTAAATAAAATATCGCCTACCGTCACTGTACATTAAAAATATATACAATATATATAATATAGTACACGAAGCTTGTCAATAAGCAGTCAGTGAGCAAGTATCGAAATTAATGACGCCGATAACGCTTGGAGATTAAAATTATTTCACCGGGATCTATTCAATATCAGTCTTCAACGGTCTACTCAGCAACGCCATGCAGATATTCATTCATTCCTAATCGAAACGAGTGATTAATCTCGTTCTTGAACAGGTGCCGAAAAGTATGGCCTCCGGAATGCGTTTGCGGCGGTTCAAATGGTGTAAGGACGGTGGTGTATCACACTTCCTTTGCGGAAGTGGAAGCGCCACCGTCGACAGCGTCCTGCGCCGCCGCAATGGCCGCTCTCTGTTCAGCGGCGGCGCTACGCGTAAAACGTCTTGTCGACGCTGGAAACTCGGGGATTGGCTCAACCGTCCTCTTGCGTTTAAGTTTTCGGTTCTCCGTGAGAACACGCTGACGGTTGAGCTCTTTCCCCTCCGCAGTCCTCTTCCACTTATAATAATGGATGATGATTTCTCCCTGCAACATTATAAAAAAAAAAGCTTTGAGCATATCGTGCATGAAAAATATACGTACGATTATTTTTTTGGAGGAACGATCAACCGCGAAGCATGGATTTATCAACGTGTTTACTTCAAGAAGAAAACTTCTGTTCGACTTTCAAGGTCTTCCTAGAATCCAACGATCGAAAATAGTGGTAGATCTCGAAGCGATGATTACTCGAAAGAGCAGTGATAATAGAAATAATGATAATAAGCAAGAAAAAAGAAGAGGAAGAAACTGACGATGAAATTGAACTTACCCTGGTCTTCTCCGGCAAATATTGTTTTCTTAAAGAGGCAAAATCCTTGCCGTGTACTACATAACCTGCAGCGAACAGCTCCTGAAAAATATAACATAATATTATAGAATATGATCGTGATCTCTTTTCACCTGGTTAACACCTTAACCTACAACTACGGGCATAGCCCGCGTAGTACGCTGATCGGGCCAAATATAAACATTAGCGGCGGCGCCCTTTTAAATTTATAAATATTTGTGGAATATTGTATTTATACAGTATATATATAAAAAATATTATAAATATTATATATATTTATACAAAAATCAGTAATACAAGATGCGATACAATTCGAAACATTCCGGTCGGTAATATTTACGATTGGCCCGATCAGCGTATTACACAAGTCGAATCGAATGGCTCGAAGGCTGCGCGAGCATGTTTACGTTTTCGGCCTAAAAAATTCTCGAACGTTAAATCGTAGGTTAAGGAGTTAAATGTAGAAGCTACCGTTATTAGAATATATATCGCCGGGCCGAGAATTAGAATTTCGCGAATCTCAAGTTCAAGCAATCCCTCGAATAACATGTACGAGAAACTTTAACGCGACATATTAATTTTGACATAATTACTATGATTAACATAACCGCGCGGTGTCGTTGCAATGGTAATGGAAATCGTACAATATTTCATAAACAATAATAAGTATATCATAATTTTGCGTTTCGATAATAAGACCAACAACCGGGAAATTTTAGTATTATTGGCAAATTTTTATTACCATACATACATCGCGTACATCGTGAATATTTAAAAATGTTACATTCGATATGATTATACGTATAAAATAAATGATTAACGAAAAATGTATAATTTCATGGAAATTCTTAATAAAAATAAAAAAAATTGAAGAATTGAGCGCACACCTTTCAAAATGCAGCAACTTTTTAAAAAAAAAAATCAAAAACTCGTTTTTTTTCAACTTTTTATTGGGCCTATAACACGGAAATGAAAAAATTTTGAAATATAAAATCGTAGATAACTCGGTAACTTGTATGCATGCTGAAAAATCTATTGGAAATGTTACTTTTTCTTTCTTTTTGGTTATCCCAAATAATAGCAAAATTAATAACACCCGTTTCAGCAGACAGGGTCTAGTAGACTAGATGCTCTATCATCTGAAAAATATTCGAGTTGCTTAGTCCAGTTTTAAAGTATCCTCAATTTTGTGAGACTTCTACTCGTTCTTAACACTGGTCTTTTACTGAGCTCCGAGCATGACAGATTCTCTACAACAATTACAAGACTGAATTTTATTCAAACTCTTCGGCAATTTTATTATAATGAACGCTTGATTCAAGAAACTTTTTAACATTTTTTTTAAATTTTTAAAAATTTTCTTTTAATTTTAAAAAATCCTTTTTTCTATGAAGGGTATGCGATGAAAATGTAAAGCCATTTTATTTTCTGTCGATTATCCTTTATTAAATTTGTCATATATTGCGACAGGTATGAAAAAATAGAATTATGTACATCTTATCTTCATTCGATACATTCATTCGACACGTTCATTCATACAACTAGAATTCTTCTCATTTGAAGAAACAACTATCTACCGTGCCCAAATCAGGTATTTGTATTATTGTACATTACAACTTTTCTATTTCTCTATTCTATAAACTAATATCGAACGGAAAACGCATGGTAATCGAGATCGATGAAATACTTTGAAGTACATATAATTATTACCATTACGAATATTACTCCACGTTAAAAATTCTAACATGTCGGAAAACTACCTTATAGTATTACAAAATTTAATATATTTTACGTCAGGTTTCACACAGTTGAATGAGAACAACGTCCCACACAAATAAAAGAAAAAACATAATAACAATATACAGTGGCCTTAATTAAATAAAATATCGCCTACCGTCACTGTACATTAAAAATATATACAATATATATAATATAGTACACGAAGCTTGTCAATAAGCAGTCAGTGAGCAAGTATCGAAATTAATGACGCCGATAACGCTTGGAGATTAAAATTATTTCACCGGGATCTATTCAATATCAGTCTTCAACGGTCTACTCAGCAACGCCATGCAGATATTCATTCATTCCTAATCGAAACGAGTGATTAATCTCGTTCTTGAACAGGTGCCGAAAAGTATGGCCTCCGGAATGCGTTTGCGGCGGTTCAAATGGTGTAAGGACGGTGGTGTATCACACTTCCTTTGCGGAAGTGGAAGCGCCACCGTCGACAGCGTCCTGCGCCGCCGCAATGGCCGCTCTCTGTTCAGCGGCGGCGCTACGCGTAAAACGTCTTGTCGACGCTGGAAACTCGGGGATTGGCTCAACCGTCCTCTTGCGTTTAAGTTTTCGGTTCTCCGTGAGAACACGCTGACGGTTGAGCTCTTTCCCCTCCGCAGTCCTCTTCCACTTATAATAATGGATGATGATTTCTCCCTGCAACATTATAAAAAAAAAAGCTTTGAGCATATCGTGCATGAAAAATATACGTACGATTATTTTTTTGGAGGAACGATCAACCGCGAAGCATGGATTTATCAACGTGTTTACTTCAAGAAGAAAACTTCTGTTCGACTTTCAAGGTCTTCCTAGAATCGAACGATCGAAAATAGTGGTAGATCTCGAAGCGATGATTACTCGAAAGAGCAGAGATAATAGAAATAATGATAATAAGCAAGAAAAAAGAAAAGGAAAAAACTGACGATGAAATTGAACTTACCCTGGTCTTTTCCGGCAAATATTTTTTCCTCAAAGAGGCAAAATCCTTGCCGTGTTCTGCATAACCTGCAGCGAACAGCTCCTGAAAAATATAACATAATATTATAGAATATGATCGTGATCTCTTTTCACCTGGTTAACACCTTAACCTACAACTACGGGCATAGCCCGCGTAGTACGCTGATCGGGCCAAATATAAACATTAGCGGCGGCGCCCTTTTAAATTTATAAATATTTGTGGAATATTGTATTTATACAGTATATATATAAAAAATATTATAAATATTATATATATTTATACAAAAATCAGTAATACAAGATGCGATACAATTCGAAACATTCCGGTCGGTAATATTTACGATTGGCCCGATCAGCGTATTACACAAGTCGAATCGAATGGCTCGAAGGCTGCGCGAGCATGTTTACGTTTTCGGCCTAAAAAGTTCTCGAACGTTAAATCGTAGGTTAAGGAGTTAAATGTAGAAGCTACCGTTATTAGAATATATATCGCCGGGCCGAGAATTAGAATTTCGCGAATCTCAAGTTCAAGCAATCCCTCGAATAACATGTACGAGAAACTTTAACGCGACATATTAATTTTGACATAATTACTATGATTAACATAACCGCGCGGTGTCGTTGCAATGGTAATCGAAATCGGTATCGTTAAAACAGAAGAAAATAGAATATGATTATTGTTGTATCACTCACCCTGTCATTTGTGGACCATTTCGCCGTCAGCGTCTGCGGAGGCCCATGTTTTTTCATATGAGCCAATGCCGTAAGCGGCTTGTACCGATTTTGGTGCAGGCAGTCACTGAAGTATTGGTCCGCCATACCGGATGCAGAGTTTTCCAGTGCCTCGTTAAAACTGATACCCTTCTGGCACTGCGTTTCGCACAGCAGAAATCTTGCGTACCGAGTGTACAATGAGTACCAGAGGGGTACTTCGGCGGGTGGTTTCCAGATCGGTTCGTCCTGCTCGCCGTATTCTACGAGGGCCTCACTCTTATCCCGGCACTCAGGTATAACTGCTGCCCTTTCTTTATAAAATTCCACCGTGTTCTATTAAAAAAAAAATGACATTTTAATTAGTTCACTGTAGACGCGACGAAATTCCGATTTCTTGTGCACGGCAAAATCGTCGAGACTACCGCAAAACGCGACGCGCAGAAATAATTCAATTTAACGTTTTCCTTTTTTGTTCATTTTCACCGATAGACGATTAAGATGATTTTATTCAGAGAACACTGTCTTTTCTAACACTTGGCCAACCGAACTGGCAGATTATGATTAATGAAAAATTAAAAAAAGTATGAAGTATATAATATATAAAGTAAATATAATAATATATGAAGTATAAGTTTGCTTTATAATTTTTGTTTTTTAATCGAACGAAATATTTTAATTTTACGAACATTTCTGAGGTTTCTAGCGCGGCCGTGGAAGCATTAAGAAAGAAATACAGCGGCGAATAAATACGAACCTTTTTCGGCGACTTTTTCGACGAATTCCTCCGGTTCTTCCTGTTACCCATCTCACAGAACTACGCGCACTTCTTTCGATTTCAAACTCGTTCCGTCAAAGACAAGACTGTTTATGATTACGCGCACTTCTTTCGATTTCAAACTCTCTCCGTCGAAGATAAGACTGTTTATGATTACGCGCACTTCTTTCGATTTCAAACTCGCTCTGTCGAAGACAAGACTGTTTATGATTACGCGCACTTCTTTCGATTTCAAACCCTATCCGTCGAAGACAAGACTCTTTATGATTAAGATAATCGTCGCGCCAGCTTATATATGCTTACCATCCCTCAGGTATTCGAAAATGCACGTGGTCCACCCTCACCCCCTCCACGTATCCTATATTTTTGCCAATAGCAAAGGATCTTTATGGAAGGAGGTACGCGTCCTCTTTATCCTTGCCTGCAATAAAGGATCATTATGGAGGGGGGCACACGAATTTCGATTTTCCGAAGCCGCCGCTCCTGCTGGCGCAGGTAAATTTCTATTAATTACCCCGGGCCGGCTGTAATGGAATGCGACGCTAATCGTACCATCGGGGAAAACACGCAGAAACGCGTCCGTCGCATACTGCAGATTGATGGACGAGTTTTCTTTTTTCTTTAAACAATTGTTTTAAACAATTTGTTAATACATGCACACGGTTATTGAAACATATAGGTAAGCTTTGGAAAAAAAGAGCGATCGGAATAGAAGAAAACAGATTCAGCTATCGAGGATTAATTGATTCGAATAATTATATTATTATATAATATTATATATACGAGCCGTTTATTTTTAAAGTGGCTTAAGTCACTTTACCGTAATGAAAAGTGTTTATACGAAATTATTTATACTGAGAAAAATATCAGTATCCTGAGATAACAAATACAAGAAAATCTTCTCGAAAGTTAGCATCCATATTTTGAAAAAAATAATGAAAGTAACGGTAGTTGTAAATAAAACTTAGTATGATCTTTTTATCTGTAAACAATTTAGAGCGATATCGAAATTCAGAATCCTAATATTTGGGAGATGGATGTGTTTAGCTCTTAACAGTATCGCAAATATGTTTAATTGGAAAACGGTGCAAGTCCAGCTTAGATTGAAATTATTTTTAATCGTATGGTAAAATTTAATTCCGACTGCTGTTATGCTGAAACAAATGTGATGGTTTAACATCGTGTCCGAAATGTGTAGGGTGTTTTTATCTATCTATCTATCTATCTTTGATATTGGTAATCGGTTATTGTACAATATTTCATAAACAATAATAAGTATATCATAATTTTGCGTTTCGATAATAAGACCAACAACCGGGAAATTTTTGTATTATTGGCAAATTTTTATTACCATACATACATCGCGTACATCGTGAATATTTAAAAATGTTACATTCGATATGATTATACGTATAAAATAAATGATTAACGAAAAATGTATAATTTCATGGAAATTCTTAATAAAAATAAAAAAAATTGAAGAATTGAGCGCACACCTTTCAAAATGCAGCAACTTTTTAAAAAAAAAAATCAAAAACTCGTTTTTTTTTCAACTTTTTATTGGGCCTATAACACGGAAATGAAAAAATTTTGAAATATAAAATCGTAGATAACTCGGTAACTTGTATGCATGCTGAAAAATCTATTGGAAATGTTACTTTTTCTTTCTTTTTGGTTATCCCAAATAATAGCAAAATTAATAACACCCGTTTCAGCAGACAGGGTCTAGTAGACTAGATGCTCTATCATCTGAAAAATATTCGAGTTGCTTAGTCCAGTTTTAAAGTATCCTCAATTTTGTGAGACTTCTACTCGTTCTTAACACTGGTCTTTTACTGAGCTCCGAGCATGACAGATTCTCTACAACAATTACAAGACTGAATTTTATTCAAACTCTTCGGCAATTTTATTATAATGAACGCTTGATTCAAGAAACTTTTTAACATTTTTTTTAAATTTTTAAAAATTTTCTTTTAATTTTAAAAAATCCTTTTTTCTATGAAGGGTATGCGATGAAAATGTAAAGCCATTTTATTTTCTGTCGATTATCCTTTATTAAATTTGTCATATATTGCGACAGGTATGAAAAAATAGAATTATGTACATCTTATCTTCATTCGATACATTCATTCGACACGTTCATTCATACAACTAGAATTCTTCTCATTTGAAGAAACAACTATCTACCGTGCCCAAATCAGGTATTTGTATTATTGTACATTACAACTTTTCTATTTCTCTATTCTATAAACTAATATCGAACGGAAAACGCATGGTAATCGAGATCGATGAAATACTTTGAAGTACATATAATTATTACCATTACGAATATTACTCCACGTTAAAAATTCTAACATGTCGGAAAACTACCTTATAGTATTACAAAATTTAATATATTTTACGTCAGGTTTCACACAGTTGAATGAGAACAACGTCCCACACAAATAAAAGAAAAAACATAATAACAATATACAGTGGCCTTAATTAAATAAAATATCGCCTACCGTCACTGTACATTAAAAATATATACAATATATATAATATAGTACACGAAGCTTGTCAATAAGCAGTCAGTGAGCAAGTATCGAAATTAATGACGCCGATAACGCTTGGAGATTAAAATTATTTCACCGGGATCTATTCAATATCAGTCTTCAACGGTCTACTCAGCAACGCCATGCAGATATTCATTCATTCCTAATCGAAACGAGTGATTAATCTCGTTCTTGAACAGGTTCCGAAAAGTATGGCCTCCGGAATGCGTTTGCGGCGGTTCAAATGGTGTAAGGACGGTGGTGTATCACACTTCCTTTGCGGAAGTGGAAGCGCCACCGTCGACAGCGTCCTGCGCCGCCGCAATGGCCGCTCTCTGTTCAGCGGCGGCGCTACGCGTAAAACGTCTTGTCGACGCTGGAAACTCGGGGATTGGCTCAACCGTCCTCTTGCGTTTAAGTTTTCGGTTCTCCGTGAGAACACGCTGACGGTTGAGCTCTTTCCCCTCCGCAGTCCTCTTCCACTTATAATAATGGATGATGATTTCTCCCTGCAACATTATAAAAAAAAAAGCTTTGAGCATATCGTGCATGAAAAATATACGTACGATTATTTTTTTGGAGGAACGATCAACCGCGAAGCATGGATTTATCAACGTGTTTACTTCAAGAAGAAAACTTCTGTTCGACTTTCAAGGTCTTCCTAGAATCCAACGATCGAAAATAGTGGTAGATCTCGAAGCGATGATTACTCGAAAGAGCAGTGATAATAGAAATAATGATAATAAGCAAGAAAAAAGAAGAGGAAGAAACTGACGATGAAATTGAACTTACCCTGGTCTTCTCCGGCAAATATTGTTTTCTTAAAGAGGCAAAATCCTTGCCGTGTACTACATAACCTGCAGCGAACAGCTCCTGAAAAATATAACATAATATTATAGAATATGATCGTGATCTCTTTTCACCTGGTTAACACCTTAACCTACAACTACGGGCATAGCCCGCGTAGTACGCTGATCGGGCCAAATATAAACATTAGCGGCGGCGCCCTTTTAAATTTATAAATATTTGTGGAATATTGTATTTATACAGTATATATATAAAAAATATTATAAATATTATATATATTTATACAAAAATCAGTAATACAAGATGCGATACAATTCGAAACATTCCGGTCGGTAATATTTACGATTGGCCCGATCAGCGTATTACACAAGTCGAATCGAATGGCTCGAAGGCTGCGCGAGCATGTTTACGTTTTCGGCCTAAAAAATTCTCGAACGTTAAATCGTAGGTTAAGGAGTTAAATGTAGAAGCTACCGTTATTAGAATATATATCGCCGGGCCGAGAATTAGAATTTCGCGAATCTCAAGTTCAAGCAATCCCTCGAATAACATGTACGAGAAACTTTAACGCGACATATTAATTTTGACATAATTACTATGATTAACATAACCGCGCGGTGTCGTTGCAATGGTAATGGAAATCGTACAATATTTCATAAACAATAATAAGTATATCATAATTTTGCGTTTCGATAATAAGACCAACAACCGGGAAATTTTAGTATTATTGGCAAATTTTTATTACCATACATACATCGCGTACATCGTGAATATTTAAAAATGTTACATTCGATATGATTATACGTATAAAATAAATGATTAACGAAAAATGTATAATTTCATGGAAATTCTTAATAAAAATAAAAAAAATTGAAGAATTGAGCGCACACCTTTCAAAATGCAGCAACTTTTTAAAAAAAAAAATCAAAAACTCGTTTTTTTTTCAACTTTTTATTGGGCCTATAACACGGAAATGAAAAAATTTTGAAATATAAAATCGTAGATAACTCGGTAACTTGTATGCATGCTGAAAAATCTATTGGAAATGTTACTTTTTCTTTCTTTTTGGTTATCCCAAATAATAGCAAAATTAATAACACCCGTTTCAGCAGACAGGGTCTAGTAGACTAGATGCTCTATCATCTGAAAAATATTCGAGTTGCTTAGTCCAGTTTTAAAGTATCCTCAATTTTGTGAGACTTCTACTCGTTCTTAACACTGGTCTTTTACTGAGCTCCGAGCATGACAGATTCTCTACAACAATTACAAGACTGAATTTTATTCAAACTCTTCGGCAATTTTATTATAATGAACGCTTGATTCAAGAAACTTTTTAACATTTTTTTTAAATTTTTAAAAATTTTCTTTTAATTTTAAAAAATCCTTTTTTCTATGAAGGGTATGCGATGAAAATGTAAAGCCATTTTATTTTCTGTCGATTATCCTTTATTAAATTTGTCATATATTGCGACAGGTATGAAAAAATAGAATTATGTACATCTTATCTTCATTCGATACATTCATTCGACACGTTCATTCATACAACTAGAATTCTTCTCATTTGAAGAAACAACTATCTACCGTGCCCAAATCAGGTATTTGTATTATTGTACATTACAACTTTTCTATTTCTCTATTCTATAAACTAATATCGAACGGAAAACGCATGGTAATCGAGATCGATGAAATACTTTGAAGTACATATAATTATTACCATTACGAATATTACTCCACGTTAAAAATTCTAACATGTCGGAAAACTACCTTATAGTATTACAAAATTTAATATATTTTACGTCAGGTTTCACACAGTTGAATGAGAACAACGTCCCACACAAATAAAAGAAAAAACATAATAACAATATACAGTGGCCTTAATTAAATAAAATATCGCCTACCGTCACTGTACATTAAAAATATATACAATATATATAATATAGTACACGAAGCTTGTCAATAAGCAGTCAGTGAGCAAGTATCGAAATTAATGACGCCGATAACGCTTGGAGATTAAAATTATTTCACCGGGATCTATTCAATATCAGTCTTCAACGGTCTACTCAGCAACGCCATGCAGATATTCATTCATTCCTAATCGAAACGAGTGATTAATCTCGTTCTTGAACAGGTTCCGAAAAGTATGGCCTCCGGAATGCGTTTGCGGCGGTTCAAATGGTGTAAGGACGGTGGTGTATCACACTTCCTTTGCGGAAGTGGAAGCGCCACCGTCGACAGCGTCCTGCGCCGCCGCAATGGCCGCTCTCTGTTCAGCGGCGGCGCTACGCGTAAAACGTCTTGTCGACGCTGGAAACTCGGGGATTGGCTCAACCGTCCTCTTGCGTTTAAGTTTTCGGTTCTCCGTGAGAACACGCTGACGGTTGAGCTCTTTCCCCTCCGCAGTCCTCTTCCACTTATAATAATGGATGATGATTTCTCCCTGCAACATTATAAAAAAAAAAGCTTTGAGCATATCGTGCATGAAAAATATACGTACGATTATTTTTTTGGAGGAACGATCAACCGCGAAGCATGGATTTATCAACGTGTTTACTTCAAGAAGAAAACTTCTGTTCGACTTTCAAGGTCTTCCTAGAATCCAACGATCGAAAATAGTGGTAGATCTCGAAGCGATGATTACTCGAAAGAGCAGTGATAATAGAAATAATGATAATAAGCAAGAAAAAAGAAGAGGAAGAAACTGACGATGAAATTGAACTTACCCTGGTCTTCTCCGGCAAATATTGTTTTCTTAAAGAGGCAAAATCCTTGCCGTGTACTACATAACCTGCAGCGAACAGCTCCTGAAAAATATAACATAATATTATAGAATATGATCGTGATCTCTTTTCACCTGGTTAACACCTTAACCTACAACTACGGGCATAGCCCGCGTAGTACGCTGATCGGGCCAAATATAAACATTAGCGGCGGCGCCCTTTTAAATTTATAAATATTTGTGGAATATTGTATTTATACAGTATATATATAAAAAATATTATAAATATTATATATATTTATACAAAAATCAGTAATACAAGATGCGATACAATTCGAAACATTCCGGTCGGTAATATTTACGATTGGCCCGATCAGCGTATTACACAAGTCGAATCGAATGGCTCGAAGGCTGCGCGAGCATGTTTACGTTTTCGGCCTAAAAAATTCTCGAACGTTAAATCGTAGGTTAAGGAGTTAAATGTAGAAGCTACCGTTATTAGAATATATATCGCCGGGCCGAGAATTAGAATTTCGCGAATCTCAAGTTCAAGCAATCCCTCGAATAACATGTACGAGAAACTTTAACGCGACATATTAATTTTGACATAATTACTATGATTAACATAACCGCGCGGTGTCGTTGCAATGGTAATGGAAATCGTACAATATTTCATAAACAATAATAAGTATATCATAATTTTGCGTTTCGATAATAAGACCAACAACCGGGAAATTTTAGTATTATTGGCAAATTTTTATTACCATACATACATCGCGTACATCGTGAATATTTAAAAATGTTACATTCGATATGATTATACGTATAAAATAAATGATTAACGAAAAATGTATAATTTCATGGAAATTCTTAATAAAAATAAAAAAAATTGAAGAATTGAGCGCACACCTTTCAAAATGCAGCAACTTTTTAAAAAAAAAAATCAAAAACTCGTTTTTTTTCAACTTTTTATTGGGCCTATAACACGGAAATGAAAAAATTTTGAAATATAAAATCGTAGATAACTCGGTAACTTGTATGCATGCTGAAAAATCTATTGGAAATGTTACTTTTTCTTTCTTTTTGGTTATCCCAAATAATAGCAAAATTAATAACACCCGTTTCAGCAGACAGGGTCTAGTAGACTAGATGCTCTATCATCTGAAAAATATTCGAGTTGCTTAGTCCAGTTTTAAAGTATCCTCAATTTTGTGAGACTTCTACTCGTTCTTAACACTGGTCTTTTACTGAGCTCCGAGCATGACAGATTCTCTACAACAATTACAAGACTGAATTTTATTCAAACTCTTCGGCAATTTTATTATAATGAACGCTTGATTCAAGAAACTTTTTAACATTTTTTTTAAATTTTTAAAAATTTTCTTTTAATTTTAAAAAATCCTTTTTTCTATGAAGGGTATGCGATGAAAATGTAAAGCCATTTTATTTTCTGTCGATTATCCTTTATTAAATTTGTCATATATTGCGACAGGTATGAAAAAATAGAATTATGTACATCTTATCTTCATTCGATACATTCATTCGACACGTTCATTCATACAACTAGAATTCTTCTCATTTGAAGAAACAACTATCTACCGTGCCCAAATCAGGTATTTGTATTATTGTACATTACAACTTTTCTATTTCTCTATTCTATAAACTAATATCGAACGGAAAACGCATGGTAATCGAGATCGATGAAATACTTTGAAGTACATATAATTATTACCATTACGAATATTACTCCACGTTAAAAATTCTAACATGTCGGAAAACTACCTTATAGTATTACAAAATTTAATATATTTTACGTCAGGTTTCACACAGTTGAATGAGAACAACGTCCCACACAAATAAAAGAAAAAACATAATAACAATATACAGTGGCCTTAATTAAATAAAATATCGCCTACCGTCACTGTACATTAAAAATATATACAATATATATAATATAGTACACGAAGCTTGTCAATAAGCAGTCAGTGAGCAAGTATCGAAATTAATGACGCCGATAACGCTTGGAGATTAAAATTATTTCACCGGGATCTATTCAATATCAGTCTTCAACGGTCTACTCAGCAACGCCATGCAGATATTCATTCATTCCTAATCGAAACGAGTGATTAATCTCGTTCTTGAACAGGTGCCGAAAAGTATGGCCTCCGGAATGCGTTTGCGGCGGTTCAAATGGTGTAAGGACGGTGGTGTATCACACTTCCTTTGCGGAAGTGGAAGCGCCACCGTCGACAGCGTCCTGCGCCGCCGCAATGGCCGCTCTCTGTTCAGCGGCGGCGCTACGCGTAAAACGTCTTGTCGACGCTGGAAACTCGGGGATTGGCTCAACCGTCCTCTTGCGTTTAAGTTTTCGGTTCTCCGTGAGAACACGCTGACGGTTGAGCTCTTTCCCCTCCGCAGTCCTCTTCCACTTATAATAATGGATGATGATTTCTCCCTGCAACATTATAAAAAAAAAAGCTTTGAGCATATCGTGCATGAAAAATATACGTACGATTATTTTTTTGGAGGAACGATCAACCGCGAAGCATGGATTTATCAACGTGTTTACTTCAAGAAGAAAACTTCTGTTCGACTTTCAAGGTCTTCCTAGAATCGAACGATCGAAAATAGTGGTAGATCTCGAAGCGATGATTACTCGAAAGAGCAGAGATAATAGAAATAATGATAATAAGCAAGAAAAAAGAAAAGGAAAAAACTGACGATGAAATTGAACTTACCCTGGTCTTTTCCGGCAAATATTTTTTCCTCAAAGAGGCAAAATCCTTGCCGTGTTCTGCATAACCTGCAGCGAACAGCTCCTGAAAAATATAACATAATATTATAGAATATGATCGTGATCTCTTTTCACCTGGTTAACACCTTAACCTACAACTACGGGCATAGCCCGCGTAGTACGCTGATCGGGCCAAATATAAACATTAGCGGCGGCGCCCTTTTAAATTTATAAATATTTGTGGAATATTGTATTTATACAGTATATATATAAAAAATATTATAAATATTATATATATTTATACAAAAATCAGTAATACAAGATGCGATACAATTCGAAACATTCCGGTCGGTAATATTTACGATTGGCCCGATCAGCGTATTACACAAGTCGAATCGAATGGCTCGAAGGCTGCGCGAGCATGTTTACGTTTTCGGCCTAAAAAGTTCTCGAACGTTAAATCGTAGGTTAAGGAGTTAAATGTAGAAGCTACCGTTATTAGAATATATATCGCCGGGCCGAGAATTAGAATTTCGCGAATCTCAAGTTCAAGCAATCCCTCGAATAACATGTACGAGAAACTTTAACGCGACATATTAATTTTGACATAATTACTATGATTAACATAACCGCGCGGTGTCGTTGCAATGGTAATCGAAATCGGTATCGTTAAAACAGAAGAAAATAGAATATGATTATTGTTGTATCACTCACCCTGTCATTTGTGGACCATTTCGCCGTCAGCGTCTGCGGAGGCCCATGTTTTTTCATATGAGCCAATGCCGTAAGCGGCTTGTACCGATTTTGGTGCAGGCAGTCACTGAAGTATTGGTCCGCCATACCGGATGCAGAGTTTTCCAGTGCCTCGTTAAAACTGATACCCTTCTGGCACTGCGTTTCGCACAGCAGAAATCTTGCGTACCGAGTGTACAATGAGTACCAGAGGGGTACTTCGGCGGGTGGTTTCCAGATCGGTTCGTCCTGCTCGCCGTATTCTACGAGGGCCTCACTCTTATCCCGGCACTCAGGTATAACTGCTGCCCTTTCTTTATAAAATTCCACCGTGTTCTATTAAAAAAAAAATGACATTTTAATTAGTTCACTGTAGACGCGACGAAATTCCGATTTCTTGTGCACGGCAAAATCGTCGAGACTACCGCAAAACGCGACGCGCAGAAATAATTCAATTTAACGTTTTCCTTTTTTGTTCATTTTCACCGATAGACGATTAAGATGATTTTATTCAGAGAACACTGTCTTTTCTAACACTTGGCCAACCGAACTGGCAGATTATGATTAATGAAAAATTAAAAAAAGTATGAAGTATATAATATATAAAGTAAATATAATAATATATGAAGTATAAGTTTGCTTTATAATTTTTGTTTTTTAATCGAACGAAATATTTTAATTTTACGAACATTTCTGAGGTTTCTAGCGCGGCCGTGGAAGCATTAAGAAAGAAATACAGCGGCGAATAAATACGAACCTTTTTCGGCGACTTTTTCGACGAATTCCTCCGGTTCTTCCTGTTACCCATCTCACAGAACTACGCGCACTTCTTTCGATTTCAAACTCGTTCCGTCAAAGACAAGACTGTTTATGATTACGCGCACTTCTTTCGATTTCAAACTCTCTCCGTCGAAGATAAGACTGTTTATGATTACGCGCACTTCTTTCGATTTCAAACTCGCTCTGTCGAAGACAAGACTGTTTATGATTACGCGCACTTCTTTCGATTTCAAACCCTATCCGTCGAAGACAAGACTCTTTATGATTAAGATAATCGTCGCGCCAGCTTATATATGCTTACCATCCCTCAGGTATTCGAAAATGCACGTGGTCCACCCTCACCCCCTCCACGTATCCTATATTTTTGCCAATAGCAAAGGATCTTTATGGAAGGAGGTACGCGTCCTCTTTATCCTTGCCTGCAATAAAGGATCATTATGGAGGGGGGCACACGAATTTCGATTTTCCGAAGCCGCCGCTCCTGCTGGCGCAGGTAAATTTCTATTAATTACCCCGGGCCGGCTGTAATGGAATGCGACGCTAATCGTACCATCGGGGAAAACACGCAGAAACGCGTCCGTCGCATACTGCAGATTGATGGACGAGTTTTCTTTTTTCTTTAAACAATTGTTTTAAACAATTTGTTAATACATGCACACGGTTATTGAAACATATAGGTAAGCTTTGGAAAAAAAGAGCGATCGGAATAGAAGAAAACAGATTCAGCTATCGAGGATTAATTGATTCGAATAATTATATTATTATATAATATTATATATACGAGCCGTTTATTTTTAAAGTGGCTTAAGTCACTTTACCGTAATGAAAAGTGTTTATACGAAATTATTTATACTGAGAAAAATATCAGTATCCTGAGATAACAAATACAAGAAAATCTTCTCGAAAGTTAGCATCCATATTTTGAAAAAAATAATGAAAGTAACGGTAGTTGTAAATAAAACTTAGTATGATCTTTTTATCTGTAAACAATTTAGAGCGATATCGAAATTCAGAATCCTAATATTTGGGAGATGGATGTGTTTAGCTCTTAACAGTATCGCAAATATGTTTAATTGGAAAACGGTGCAAGTCCAGCTTAGATTGAAATTATTTTTAATCGTATGGTAAAATTTAATTCCGACTGCTGTTATGCTGAAACAAATGTGATGGTTTAACATCGTGTCCGAAATGTGTAGGGTGTTTTTATCTATCTATCTATCTATCTTTGATATTGGTAATCGGTTATTGTACAATATTTCATAAACAATAATAAGTATATCATAATTTTGCGTTTCGATAATAAGACCAACAACCGGGAAATTTTTGTATTATTGGCAAATTTTTATTACCATACATACATCGCGTACATCGTGAATATTTAAAAATGTTACATTCGATATGATTATACGTATAAAATAAATGATTAACGAAAAATGTATAATTTCATGGAAATTCTTAATAAAAATAAAAAAAATTGAAGAATTGAGCGCACACCTTTCAAAATGCAGCAACTTTTTAAAAAAAAAAATCAAAAACTCGTTTTTTTTTCAACTTTTTATTGGGCCTATAACACGGAAATGAAAAAATTTTGAAATATAAAATCGTAGATAACTCGGTAACTTGTATGCATGCTGAAAAATCTATTGGAAATGTTACTTTTTCTTTCTTTTTGGTTATCCCAAATAATAGCAAAATTAATAACACCCGTTTCAGCAGACAGGGTCTAGTAGACTAGATGCTCTATCATCTGAAAAATATTCGAGTTGCTTAGTCCAGTTTTAAAGTATCCTCAATTTTGTGAGACTTCTACTCGTTCTTAACACTGGTCTTTTACTGAGCTCCGAGCATGACAGATTCTCTACAACAATTACAAGACTGAATTTTATTCAAACTCTTCGGCAATTTTATTATAATGAACGCTTGATTCAAGAAACTTTTTAACATTTTTTTTAAATTTTTAAAAATTTTCTTTTAATTTTAAAAAATCCTTTTTTCTATGAAGGGTATGCGATGAAAATGTAAAGCCATTTTATTTTCTGTCGATTATCCTTTATTAAATTTGTCATATATTGCGACAGGTATGAAAAAATAGAATTATGTACATCTTATCTTCATTCGATACATTCATTCGACACGTTCATTCATACAACTAGAATTCTTCTCATTTGAAGAAACAACTATCTACCGTGCCCAAATCAGGTATTTGTATTATTGTACATTACAACTTTTCTATTTCTCTATTCTATAAACTAATATCGAACGGAAAACGCATGGTAATCGAGATCGATGAAATACTTTGAAGTACATATAATTATTACCATTACGAATATTACTCCACGTTAAAAATTCTAACATGTCGGAAAACTACCTTATAGTATTACAAAATTTAATATATTTTACGTCAGGTTTCACACAGTTGAATGAGAACAACGTCCCACACAAATAAAAGAAAAAACATAATAACAATATACAGTGGCCTTAATTAAATAAAATATCGCCTACCGTCACTGTACATTAAAAATATATACAATATATATAATATAGTACACGAAGCTTGTCAATAAGCAGTCAGTGAGCAAGTATCGAAATTAATGACGCCGATAACGCTTGGAGATTAAAATTATTTCACCGGGATCTATTCAATATCAGTCTTCAACGGTCTACTCAGCAACGCCATGCAGATATTCATTCATTCCTAATCGAAACGAGTGATTAATCTCGTTCTTGAACAGGTTCCGAAAAGTATGGCCTCCGGAATGCGTTTGCGGCGGTTCAAATGGTGTAAGGACGGTGGTGTATCACACTTCCTTTGCGGAAGTGGAAGCGCCACCGTCGACAGCGTCCTGCGCCGCCGCAATGGCCGCTCTCTGTTCAGCGGCGGCGCTACGCGTAAAACGTCTTGTCGACGCTGGAAACTCGGGGATTGGCTCAACCGTCCTCTTGCGTTTAAGTTTTCGGTTCTCCGTGAGAACACGCTGACGGTTGAGCTCTTTCCCCTCCGCAGTCCTCTTCCACTTATAATAATGGATGATGATTTCTCCCTGCAACATTATAAAAAAAAAAGCTTTGAGCATATCGTGCATGAAAAATATACGTACGATTATTTTTTTGGAGGAACGATCAACCGCGAAGCATGGATTTATCAACGTGTTTACTTCAAGAAGAAAACTTCTGTTCGACTTTCAAGGTCTTCCTAGAATCCAACGATCGAAAATAGTGGTAGATCTCGAAGCGATGATTACTCGAAAGAGCAGTGATAATAGAAATAATGATAATAAGCAAGAAAAAAGAAGAGGAAGAAACTGACGATGAAATTGAACTTACCCTGGTCTTCTCCGGCAAATATTGTTTTCTTAAAGAGGCAAAATCCTTGCCGTGTACTACATAACCTGCAGCGAACAGCTCCTGAAAAATATAACATAATATTATAGAATATGATCGTGATCTCTTTTCACCTGGTTAACACCTTAACCTACAACTACGGGCATAGCCCGCGTAGTACGCTGATCGGGCCAAATATAAACATTAGCGGCGGCGCCCTTTTAAATTTATAAATATTTGTGGAATATTGTATTTATACAGTATATATATAAAAAATATTATAAATATTATATATATTTATACAAAAATCAGTAATACAAGATGCGATACAATTCGAAACATTCCGGTCGGTAATATTTACGATTGGCCCGATCAGCGTATTACACAAGTCGAATCGAATGGCTCGAAGGCTGCGCGAGCATGTTTACGTTTTCGGCCTAAAAAATTCTCGAACGTTAAATCGTAGGTTAAGGAGTTAAATGTAGAAGCTACCGTTATTAGAATATATATCGCCGGGCCGAGAATTAGAATTTCGCGAATCTCAAGTTCAAGCAATCCCTCGAATAACATGTACGAGAAACTTTAACGCGACATATTAATTTTGACATAATTACTATGATTAACATAACCGCGCGGTGTCGTTGCAATGGTAATGGAAATCGTACAATATTTCATAAACAATAATAAGTATATCATAATTTTGCGTTTCGATAATAAGACCAACAACCGGGAAATTTTAGTATTATTGGCAAATTTTTATTACCATACATACATCGCGTACATCGTGAATATTTAAAAATGTTACATTCGATATGATTATACGTATAAAATAAATGATTAACGAAAAATGTATAATTTCATGGAAATTCTTAATAAAAATAAAAAAAATTGAAGAATTGAGCGCACACCTTTCAAAATGCAGCAACTTTTTAAAAAAAAAAATCAAAAACTCGTTTTTTTTCAACTTTTTATTGGGCCTATAACACGGAAATGAAAAAATTTTGAAATATAAAATCGTAGATAACTCGGTAACTTGTATGCATGCTGAAAAATCTATTGGAAATGTTACTTTTTCTTTCTTTTTGGTTATCCCAAATAATAGCAAAATTAATAACACCCGTTTCAGCAGACAGGGTCTAGTAGACTAGATGCTCTATCATCTGAAAAATATTCGAGTTGCTTAGTCCAGTTTTAAAGTATCCTCAATTTTGTGAGACTTCTACTCGTTCTTAACACTGGTCTTTTACTGAGCTCCGAGCATGACAGATTCTCTACAACAATTACAAGACTGAATTTTATTCAAACTCTTCGGCAATTTTATTATAATGAACGCTTGATTCAAGAAACTTTTTAACATTTTTTTTAAATTTTTAAAAATTTTCTTTTAATTTTAAAAAATCCTTTTTTCTATGAAGGGTATGCGATGAAAATGTAAAGCCATTTTATTTTCTGTCGATTATCCTTTATTAAATTTGTCATATATTGCGACAGGTATGAAAAAATAGAATTATGTACATCTTATCTTCATTCGATACATTCATTCGACACGTTCATTCATACAACTAGAATTCTTCTCATTTGAAGAAACAACTATCTACCGTGCCCAAATCAGGTATTTGTATTATTGTACATTACAACTTTTCTATTTCTCTATTCTATAAACTAATATCGAACGGAAAACGCATGGTAATCGAGATCGATGAAATACTTTGAAGTACATATAATTATTACCATTACGAATATTACTCCACGTTAAAAATTCTAACATGTCGGAAAACTACCTTATAGTATTACAAAATTTAATATATTTTACGTCAGGTTTCACACAGTTGAATGAGAACAACGTCCCACACAAATAAAAGAAAAAACATAATAACAATATACAGTGGCCTTAATTAAATAAAATATCGCCTACCGTCACTGTACATTAAAAATATATACAATATATATAATATAGTACACGAAGCTTGTCAATAAGCAGTCAGTGAGCAAGTATCGAAATTAATGACGCCGATAACGCTTGGAGATTAAAATTATTTCACCGGGATCTATTCAATATCAGTCTTCAACGGTCTACTCAGCAACGCCATGCAGATATTCATTCATTCCTAATCGAAACGAGTGATTAATCTCGTTCTTGAACAGGTGCCGAAAAGTATGGCCTCCGGAATGCGTTTGCGGCGGTTCAAATGGTGTAAGGACGGTGGTGTATCACACTTCCTTTGCGGAAGTGGAAGCGCCACCGTCGACAGCGTCCTGCGCCGCCGCAATGGCCGCTCTCTGTTCAGCGGCGGCGCTACGCGTAAAACGTCTTGTCGACGCTGGAAACTCGGGGATTGGCTCAACCGTCCTCTTGCGTTTAAGTTTTCGGTTCTCCGTGAGAACACGCTGACGGTTGAGCTCTTTCCCCTCCGCAGTCCTCTTCCACTTATAATAATGGATGATGATTTCTCCCTGCAACATTATAAAAAAAAAAGCTTTGAGCATATCGTGCATGAAAAATATACGTACGATTATTTTTTTGGAGGAACGATCAACCGCGAAGCATGGATTTATCAACGTGTTTACTTCAAGAAGAAAACTTCTGTTCGACTTTCAAGGTCTTCCTAGAATCGAACGATCGAAAATAGTGGTAGATCTCGAAGCGATGATTACTCGAAAGAGCAGAGATAATAGAAATAATGATAATAAGCAAGAAAAAAGAAAAGGAAAAAACTGACGATGAAATTGAACTTACCCTGGTCTTTTCCGGCAAATATTTTTTCCTCAAAGAGGCAAAATCCTTGCCGTGTTCTGCATAACCTGCAGCGAACAGCTCCTGAAAAATATAACATAATATTATAGAATATGATCGTGATCTCTTTTCACCTGGTTAACACCTTAACCTACAACTACGGGCATAGCCCGCGTAGTACGCTGATCGGGCCAAATATAAACATTAGCGGCGGCGCCCTTTTAAATTTATAAATATTTGTGGAATATTGTATTTATACAGTATATATATAAAAAATATTATAAATATTATATATATTTATACAAAAATCAGTAATACAAGATGCGATACAATTCGAAACATTCCGGTCGGTAATATTTACGATTGGCCCGATCAGCGTATTACACAAGTCGAATCGAATGGCTCGAAGGCTGCGCGAGCATGTTTACGTTTTCGGCCTAAAAAGTTCTCGAACGTTAAATCGTAGGTTAAGGAGTTAAATGTAGAAGCTACCGTTATTAGAATATATATCGCCGGGCCGAGAATTAGAATTTCGCGAATCTCAAGTTCAAGCAATCCCTCGAATAACATGTACGAGAAACTTTAACGCGACATATTAATTTTGACATAATTACTATGATTAACATAACCGCGCGGTGTCGTTGCAATGGTAATCGAAATCGGTATCGTTAAAACAGAAGAAAATAGAATATGATTATTGTTGTATCACTCACCCTGTCATTTGTGGACCATTTCGCCGTCAGCGTCTGCGGAGGCCCATGTTTTTTCATATGAGCCAATGCCGTAAGCGGCTTGTACCGATTTTGGTGCAGGCAGTCACTGAAGTATTGGTCCGCCATACCGGATGCAGAGTTTTCCAGTGCCTCGTTAAAACTGATACCCTTCTGGCACTGCGTTTCGCACAGCAGAAATCTTGCGTACCGAGTGTACAATGAGTACCAGAGGGGTACTTCGGCGGGTGGTTTCCAGATCGGTTCGTCCTGCTCGCCGTATTCTACGAGGGCCTCACTCTTATCCCGGCACTCAGGTATAACTGCTGCCCTTTCTTTATAAAATTCCACCGTGTTCTATTAAAAAAAAAATGACATTTTAATTAGTTCACTGTAGACGCGACGAAATTCCGATTTCTTGTGCACGGCAAAATCGTCGAGACTACCGCAAAACGCGACGCGCAGAAATAATTCAATTTAACGTTTTCCTTTTTTGTTCATTTTCACCGATAGACGATTAAGATGATTTTATTCAGAGAACACTGTCTTTTCTAACACTTGGCCAACCGAACTGGCAGATTATGATTAATGAAAAATTAAAAAAAGTATGAAGTATATAATATATAAAGTAAATATAATAATATATGAAGTATAAGTTTGCTTTATAATTTTTGTTTTTTAATCGAACGAAATATTTTAATTTTACGAACATTTCTGAGGTTTCTAGCGCGGCCGTGGAAGCATTAAGAAAGAAATACAGCGGCGAATAAATACGAACCTTTTTCGGCGACTTTTTCGACGAATTCCTCCGGTTCTTCCTGTTACCCATCTCACAGAACTACGCGCACTTCTTTCGATTTCAAACTCGTTCCGTCAAAGACAAGACTGTTTATGATTACGCGCACTTCTTTCGATTTCAAACTCTCTCCGTCGAAGATAAGACTGTTTATGATTACGCGCACTTCTTTCGATTTCAAACTCGCTCTGTCGAAGACAAGACTGTTTATGATTACGCGCACTTCTTTCGATTTCAAACCCTATCCGTCGAAGACAAGACTCTTTATGATTAAGATAATCGTCGCGCCAGCTTATATATGCTTACCATCCCTCAGGTATTCGAAAATGCACGTGGTCCACCCTCACCCCCTCCACGTATCCTATATTTTTGCCAATAGCAAAGGATCTTTATGGAAGGAGGTACGCGTCCTCTTTATCCTTGCCTGCAATAAAGGATCATTATGGAGGGGGGCACACGAATTTCGATTTTCCGAAGCCGCCGCTCCTGCTGGCGCAGGTAAATTTCTATTAATTACCCCGGGCCGGCTGTAATGGAATGCGACGCTAATCGTACCATCGGGGAAAACACGCAGAAACGCGTCCGTCGCATACTGCAGATTGATGGACGAGTTTTCTTTTTTCTTTAAACAATTGTTTTAAACAATTTGTTAATACATGCACACGGTTATTGAAACATATAGGTAAGCTTTGGAAAAAAAGAGCGATCGGAATAGAAGAAAACAGATTCAGCTATCGAGGATTAATTGATTCGAATAATTATATTATTATATAATATTATATATACGAGCCGTTTATTTTTAAAGTGGCTTAAGTCACTTTACCGTAATGAAAAGTGTTTATACGAAATTATTTATACTGAGAAAAATATCAGTATCCTGAGATAACAAATACAAGAAAATCTTCTCGAAAGTTAGCATCCATATTTTGAAAAAAATAATGAAAGTAACGGTAGTTGTAAATAAAACTTAGTATGATCTTTTTATCTGTAAACAATTTAGAGCGATATCGAAATTCAGAATCCTAATATTTGGGAGATGGATGTGTTTAGCTCTTAACAGTATCGCAAATATGTTTAATTGGAAAACGGTGCAAGTCCAGCTTAGATTGAAATTATTTTTAATCGTATGGTAAAATTTAATTCCGACTGCTGTTATGCTGAAACAAATGTGATGGTTTAACATCGTGTCCGAAATGTGTAGGGTGTTTTTATCTATCTATCTATCTATCTTTGATATTGGTAATCGGTTATTGTACAATATTTCATAAACAATAATAAGTATATCATAATTTTGCGTTTCGATAATAACACCAACAATATTACCATACATACGTCGCGTTCATCGTGAATATTGAAAAATGTTAAATTCGATATGATTATACGTATAAAATAAATGATTAACGAAAAATGTATAATTTCATGGAAATTCTTAATAAAAATGAATTGTTTCTCGTTATGTTACATTATCTGCTACAATATTTTAAAACTGTTTTCTTTCTTTTATTTCACTTTTTTAATCAAATGAATAAATATCTATACAGGGTGGTCCACCTAAATAAAGCCACTTATAAATATCTCCTCTAATTGCGGGAGTACAAAAAGAAATTTCTCTCACTCTACGTTTCGAGAAATGTATCGAGGCAAAATAACACACTCGAACACGAGTTTCGGGGTTCGAGTATGTTCGTGTTTCGATTTGAACGCTTCTCCAAGCTGGAGCGAAGGGAAACGGACGAATACGCTACGCCCTTGCATCTTGTAGTTTTCGTATCGCGAAGATTCGGAAAACGGAGATTCGATTGAGCCTAAGTAGATGTTTCGCCGCGATCTAAATCGTAATAATAATAATAATAATAGTAATAATAATATCGTGGCGAATCGGCGGCGATGCGAAGAAAAACGGAGCTTCCCCGGCGCGTGAAACTCGATTTACCCTCTCGCTCGTGAAAGTCACGCGTAGGAGATGAGAACCGCTGGAATCGCGATCTACCGATCTGCTGAAATTCGCCACGCGAATTTCACGTGACTCGTCGTCAGCGTGGCCGCGCTAATACCAGAAGAAAACTGGACGAAACAACGCGGCGCTCCGACGAGAGGCACCGTGACAATGCGCGAGATAAGATAAGCCCGGAGGATAGGTCTATCGAAGGCATCTTCTTTTCGAAGTCTCCTTGCGATCCAATAACTGTATCGCGGCGCGGCGTTAAATCGGTTCCAGGGGTTGTGATGTAATGAAACAACTGGTGTTATCGGTGGTCGAACATTGCCGGCTTTTTAATCAACTAGATTCTTACATAAATACGCATTGAAACGAGGAGAGAGAGAGAGAGAGAGAGAGAGAGAGGAGTTTTAAGGAATAAGGTAAGGTGGTTCGCTCGAACCGTCTACGGTGCTTAAGGACTAGAAAAATTAAAGAAAGCCAAAAAAGTTTCACTTTTCCGACGTTGTTTTTCGTTTCATTCGGTATAACTTCCATCGATGCGCGCGTTCTCCGGGATAACCTATTTCGAGTTCGGAGAAATTCTGTGCTTATTACTGTACAAAGTTTTGGGACGGGATTTAATGGTTTTTCATTAACTGCGGCATTGAAATTGAACGCCCGGCACCGGGCGGTGACACATCGTCGTCGCACGGCTCCGCCGGCCGATAATAAAAGTTTACTGCGTACCGACGAGGAACAAAGATGGCGACGGTAATGGCGCGCCGCGCGGTCGTCGCTCGATAAAATACGACACCCTAAAAGTGACGTGTCCAGGGGTCGCAGCGAACGATCGCTGCGAAAATAATGTCATAACGGTTTATTGCAATACGGCTGTTCAGGTAAAATCCCTCCTAGTCGATATAGGTGGTATTGCCGGCCAGGTATAAGACGATTGCCGCGCTGTCCCAGTTAATTACACTGCGTATTGTTATTGAAAAGGTTTACCTTGAAACGTGTACAATCATGAATAAGGGTGTAAACTTACAAACTAAGGTATTGCCGTTCCGAGGATCGGCTTACGTGTTAACGATCGAGTTCGATAGAAAAACAAGGTAGACACACAGGAGAGATATACACGAACAATTAATATGCACTTATCCCGTCGCTTGTTGTATTTTTTTTTATTCGTAGGTTTGATTCTGCGTTTCGTTCGCTTATACGAGAACGACCGGAAGAGACTTATTAGGCTTCGGTTAAATTTGTTAAATACAATTCGTGACGAACCGGCTCGATGCTTGTGCCTTCGATAATGGCGCAAGATGTTTCTTTCTTTTTTTTACGATTTTTAGTACGATTACAGTACGTTTCGTAACGCAACAACGATTTCTTTCACCGCGACGCATCCTCCGTTAAGGGAGGAAAGCGTCGCGAACGATTACATATCGCAGGAAATACATCGAGTAGAACTCGTTTGTAATTTCGAATAATCACGAGACGAGGTCGGTGGTTCTTTTTTTATTAAGGCGAACGCCTGGTTCCCGCGGGACGCTTTGATACCGAATGAAACGAACGCGAAACTCGCGATCCATTCGTGACTGGATTCGCGAAGGTTTTTCGAAGATCGAGCGAAATTCTGTTATTGCCCGACAAATGCAAAATGTGTTGTCATTGTTTAGACGACGTTCGCGTATATACGGTATGTATATATAATACAGATTAAGAGAGAGTACCGAAGGTCGAGATTTCTTTCTGAAATTTGTATACGATCGAAGAGATACTCTCCTCTCCAGGATCATATTTTAGTCTGTACAATAGACGTGTGCGCCGGTGTACCACCACGAACAACGTTAAACAGCTACAGGGTGAAAAAGAAAATAGCTATCGTTACCCTGCGTCGATTCTGTGCTTATATTTTTTTTTTGTTTACTCGGAAATTGCTCGTGAAACGGTATGATACAGAATGCGCGGTAAGATCTCTCTTCTATGCATCGAACGGAATGCGATTGGCAGTATAGCGCTACCGATACACCTCGCGAATCAGTTTGTTTCGCAAACGGCGACGCCACGCGCTTGCGATCCGGTGCGAAACACGCGCAAGGGATTCCTGTTCGAGCGAGCGGACTCGCCGCTCGGCTAGAAGATGAAGGAATTTGTACATCGGTTGAACCGTTCTCAGGCTCAGTCTCGTCTGCGCCACGTGAACTTCGCCCTTTGCGTAGTCGCCTCGGCTGGGACCGGCGTCGGATGCGAATACTGGCAAGACGGTTTCGTGCAGAACGGATGGTACTTGCACTGCTGCGTCGGATGGGAGAACACGCATCCCAGTTTTGTGCAGGCCAGTCCGAATTTGCATTTAGGATGTCTGTACGCACACTTGTCTCCGAATTTACAAGCAGGAAACGCGCTGTAATGTAAACAAGAGGACTGTCAGCTTTGCAGATATGTTGGACAAATATTTGTAACAAACAAGAGGATCCTCAAAAATGGGCAGACTCTGAGGCTCCTCTGGTCAATTTGAATTCATTCATTTTAATGCACAGCTTTTAAAACGGAATAGCTTTTTCAGAATTTAGCCAAGCGATTTAAATTTTTTGGGGACGTTAGAGAGATTGGTTCGCTAGGCAATGGATAAAAAATTGTTTGAGGACAATTGCAATGTTCAGAATTGAGAGAAATACAAACCTGCACATAACAATGGGATGAAGGTACGCGCATTTGCTTCCTAACGTACAGTTCGGCCAATATCTGCACTTCTCCTTCGACTTGTCTAACACTGTTACCGCGCTTTCTGTTGTTGTTGTTGACTTTTTGTCTAAATCTGAAACAGAGACATGAAAAGTACATGAAATTTTCATTCTTGCACGATAACAATTCGTCGTCTCAATTTATTGTGTCACTTACGTTTGGCCAACAATGGGTTTGTCAATACAGTACTGGTCTTGATATCTGCAGGACTGGGTGAATGAGATCTGTTATATACTATGGGACTTAATTTTCTTCGTTTCCTCGGTACCTCCTCAGTCTTCTCGACATTCTCGGTGTTACAGTTTTCATTATTCTCTTCCGCTCTTTCTTTTCCATTCGCATCCATCTCACCATCCACTTCGGTTACTTGAAAAACAGATGTTTCTGACTCATTCTGGGCATATACATCATTTTGTGTTGTTAAAAGCACAAGTTCATCGTCTTCATTTACCTTCGAACACGATTCATGGAAATAGTGTTAAGGACGGCTAAAGTAAGTGAAGCGCTTATAAATTTAACTAACTGCGGCTACGGTTAACTACCTCCATTTCCAGTCGTTCGTCGTCGTCGGATACAGCTTTCTCCTTGATAAGGTTGTTGTTGTATCCGTTCAGGGTGACTAAAAATTTTTGGTTGTCGTCGCTTCTTTGAAACAACGACATTACCACGCCCATATGCTCCTCAGTAACCGATTGTTTTACATCTACAGATCGTACAATACTAAATGTATTAGAGAAAGAATTTTAGGTGTTGTACGCGTTCGTACCTGCCTAGAAACAAACATACTTACAAGGCTTCAATTTCGTCTCGGAAACATCGGTATTTAACTCGACCTGGATCTTTTCCATGACCAATCTCTTATTAGAATTGAGATGTACCGACAAATTTTGTCCTACTTCTCGAACGACGGTCGGCTTAAGATGTTTCAATGTTTGCTTCTTATCCTGCAAGCATAAATTAAGAGAGATTAATGTACAATATAATGATAGAAAAGTAATTCCCTGACCGATTTGTTATTTTATACAAACCAATAGAGATGGTTCAGGATTCTTTTGAGTAACAACTGACTGGTTGGCTTCTGCAACCGCTCGTAACAGCAAGGATTGCGTGGCACGTTTCTGCGTTGGCTGCAGAGGTTTCAGCGGTCTTGGAGTTACGATTACTTTGCTTGGTATCTTAGTATCTTCGATGTCTTCTGCATCGCTGGACTCTTTACTAGTTCTTTCCGACAACTTCAATCGTTTTCTTTCAGTCTTTGCTGGAGTAAGTTTATTTACGGCTATTATGTGAGATTTAATGGGACCAGAAATTCCGGTAGATTGATCGTCATTGTCTAACTCTTCTTCTGCCCCCAAGTTGAGATAATCATCGTCTTCGCTACTCTGAGAACGTCTATTTATTAAATTGAAACCACCTTTAACTGTCACCGGTCGAAAATTGTTTTTCAACGGTCCCAGTCTAGTTTTAATGTTTTTGTTGTTACTTAATGTATCCCGATCTTGCTCCAACAGTTTACTTTTGAATTCCATCGACTCTTTGACTCCCAATTGTTTCTGCAACCTATCGGTACGCGCGATCCCTAAACGATCTTTAATCGTACTCGCCGGTTTTCCAACTGATTTTGATTTTACAGTAGAGTTCACCTTATCTCTTAATTCTACATTTTTAGAAATTTTGTCAACTTTGGAGTTGCCCAAACGTGTCTTAACATCACTGCTAATTTTATCAGAATCATTATGTTTCGACTCGGCTTCACGGTTTCTCCTTGCACGTTCGTCCGTCTCAAAATTTCTTCCTCTTTGGAAATTATTGTTACTACGAATGCCATCGAACCTGTGCTTTTCTACACGCTTTTCATTCTGTCGGTATCGGTTGTCATTATCCGTCTTATCTCTGTGAACTTCAAATTTCTTTCTGGGAGACACTATACCAAGACGATTTTTCACAGAGACAACAGATGTAACTTTTGGTTTATTGATACAAGATTTTAATTTTTTTACATTGTCTTCCGTTATACTTTTCTCGTCATCTTCAATCTTCGATCGCTTCGCTTCATTTTGTTTCTTATCCGAGTTATCGCGAATATTATTTGCTGTATCCAACGGTCTTTTCAGTGTTCTGGATGAGGGAACATCTGCTTTTACTTCAATTCGAGAATCCCCCAACCTACCACCAGAAGTCTCGATAGCAACTGGTTCCTTATTCGCATTTCCCGCTTGACTATCGTTTGGCTGTATTTTCTTTGATACAGTTTGATGAGAATCGCTGTGATCCAATCCAACGTCTGATTTAGCGTCATGACCTGCACTTTTTACAGACTTTTCTACACTTTTGGCTTGACTTGTATCTAATTTTTGACTAGACACAGATGGTTTTCCACTTTGTTTATGGAATGATTTATCATCCTTTGTACTCTTATTGGAAGACCTCTCCAGAGGTTGATTAACGCCCTGATCTTCTAAAAAGGAGGTCGTTGATGTCTTTTTCTTTTTCCTTTCTTCCTCTTGTTTAACCACAACTGTAGGCACAAATTCCCTTAATGATTTTCTTTTAGCTACCGTGACCTTCTGCAATTTCTTTAACACTTGGTCATGAAGCCAGTCTACAAACGGAGTTGTACAATTCTCTAGAAACAGATATAGATCATCGTGCATTTGTTGACGAGACTTTTTATTTACAACCATTACTAAAATATAATCTGGTAATTCTTCGTCGTATCTAACTCCTAATTCTAGTAATTTAGCACGAATGGCACTCTGAAAAAAGAATGATAAAGCATTCTTATTACTATGTCAACACCAATAACTCACAGAATATAATTTCTTGATTACGTTGATTTTAAACTGCAGAAGAACGGCTATCTTAAGGTATCGTTATCTGCATCGTTACACATACAATACTTTATATATTTTACATCATGTCTCGATCTTCTTATAATGATAATCCTTAAATTATGTAAAAGTATGAATAAATCTACTATAAGATTTATTTATTGTCATTGTGTTATCTTACACTCAAAATTCTTTAGGCTAACGCTACAAAAATTATTCCAAAGTTGATAGAACAACGATAGCAAATAATCGTCAGACAATTAATTAATAATTTTACAAGATGTTTTGCTCGAAGCAATTACAAACGGTCCGATAGCTAGAAAGATATAAAATGCCATAATAAAAGCGTAGATCGTTCACTTACTCGCAGTTGATTTGTAACTTCTATTCCTCGTATGTCCATGGCTGACAATTACATTAAACCTTTCAATAGTGTAGAATAAGAAAATGGTTTTTGAGACAAGAAACAGACAATATTAACGTCGTTCAAGAATAAAAACATCCTCTATCTGCCACGAAGGATCATGGATCAGAGATCAGAATGCCTCCTTCCAATGAAAAGACCCTGGTGCAATCAAGCTAGGAAACTGTGCAGTAACTTTTGTTACTTCAAATACATATACTGGACAATAATGAGATCTACTTTACTTCGTTAGCGAGAGTCGACGAAAAAATTTTCTTTGCTCTTATTCGCTGATGATTCGCTTGTTAAGACAGGATCCACTACGGATTGCATGATAGGGATGTAAAATTATATAGGGATATGTGAGCCAGTTTAGGGAATAAGAAAGGGGAATAATTAGGGAGAAAGAATTAAGAGAGAAATAATTAGGGAATAAGAAGAGTATGTAAGTACAGTCATATCTCATTATAGTATAGTATATCTCATTATAGTAATACTATAGTATAGTCATGCTTCATCATAGTATTTCTGGTTCACCATAGTATAGTCATGCTTCATCATAGTAAGCATTTTTATCCCCATCATTTGGGGTTCTATGTGAAAGGGTCCATACGGACGAGAAACTTAACCATCTCATTTTACCGTGCTCGCGGTCTCACTCTTCTCGCGCATCCGTATGCTTAGCGCTCCATCTGAAACACTTGGCGTGATATTCGACTTGTACGCACTTGTACAACATCGTATTTGCAAACGTCTTGAAACGACGATCATTTCTGCAATTATTAAAATTTTCGAAAACCCGTAAGCTACATTTTAGGTAATGATTTTTGGTTTACGAAGGTTTACGAGAAGGATTCTCGAAAGCGACGAATAATCTCGCAATTTTATACGATTATTACTTTCAAAAATCTGAAAAACATAGCTGAAACTTGTGTTCGTATTCTTTCAGAAAGATTACGTATTTAATAATTAATAGCGTATTTAGTAATTAATAGCGCAATCTATGCTTTTAGACCCGACGTTTGAAAGTTGTGACATTCCTTTTTCAGGTAGTATCAATTTTGGTTGAATCGGTTGATGAATAACAAAGTCATAAAAAGATTAACGATAACTGCGGAAGTTGTTTTCGCCAGAGCCCTGGTATATGCAAGACTTTAATGATTTTGGGACTGACCTAGCGATTTACAACCTATTCTTATTCACAGGCTCGCCTATTCAATAGTAACGGTCCCTTTCAGTGTCTTTTGCAGGTAAAAAGGTTCGTACTTAATCTATCTAAATGTGAGAGTGTCAACGCCTGAATAAAATGTAATTTTCTTTGTAATCGCAGACCCGCAATCAACACAGCCATTTCCTTATATTTCTAATTTCTTTGCATACACAGCGCGACAAATAAGTTTCGAGACTCGGACCATACCTCGGTAATTAATAGTGCAATCTATGCTTTTAGACCCGATGTTTGAAAGCTGTGACATTCCTTTTTCAGGTAGTATCAATTTTGGAGTTCAATCGGTTTATGAATAATAAAGTCATAAAAGGATTAACGATAACTGCGGAAGTTGTTTTCGCCAGAGCCCTGGTATATGCAAGACTTTAATGATTTTGGGACTGACCTAGCGATTTACAACCTATTCTTATTCACAGGCTCGCCTATTCAATAGTAACGGTCCCTTTCAGTGTCTTTTGCAGGTAAAAAGGTTCGTACTTAATCTCTCTAAAAGTGAGACTGTCGACGCCTGAATAAAATGTAATTTTCTTTGTAATCGCAGACCCGCAATCAACACCGCCATTTCCTTATATTTCTAATTTCTTTGCATACACAGCGCGACAAATAAGTTTCGAGACTCGGACCATACCTCGGTAATTAATAGTGCAATCTATGCTTTTAGACCCGACGTTTGAAAGCTGTGACATTCCTTTTTCAGGTAGTATCAATTTTGGAGTTCAATCGGTTGATGAATAATAAAGTCATAAAAGGATTAACGATAACTGCGGAAGTTGTTTTCGCCAGAGCCCTGGTATATGCAAGACTTTAATGATTTTGGGACTGACCTAGCGATTTACAACCTATTCTTATTCACAGGCTCGCCTATTCAATAGTAACGGTCCCTTTCAGTGTCTTTTGCAGGTAAAAAGGTTCGTACTTAATCTCTCTAAAAGTGAGACTGTCGACGCCTGAATAAAATGTAATTTTCTTTGTAATCGCAGACCCGCAATCAACACCGCCATTTCCTTATATTTCTAATTTCTTTGCATACACAGCGCGACAAATAAGTTTCGAGACTCGGACCATACCTCGGTAATTAATAGTGCAATCTATGCTTTTAGACCCGACGTTTGAAAGCTGTGACATTCCTTTTTCAGGTAGTATCAATTTTGGAGTTCAATCGGTTGATGAATAATAAAGTCATAAAAGGATTAACGATAACTGCGGAAGTTGTTTTCGCCAGAGCCCTGGTATATGCAAGACTTTAATGATTTTGGGGCTCTGTTCCATGCTAAAATTGATGATTTCTTGATTGTTCCGATCCTGGTCCATGCTAAAATTAATGTAAGTTCTGTTCCATGCTAAAATACAAAAGTCGGACATGGAGGTCCACAAACACAAAGTACTAGCACTGGTTAGCATTCCCATTTCCTCTGTGATAATATTAAAAACAAATTACATTGGAAATGCAGGTTTATTCTGATCACCCATAGCATTCATTGATTATGCATTAAACCCATGAACATTAGAACATATTGGTACAGCAGTACGATGTCGACATAAATTTGGACCGTTGCAAATATGACTTCATTGGGCTGCACCTCTATTCTTCTTCCACCCATAATTGTTTGTACATCGAAATATAAATACTAAAACATACATCGTAAAATATACCGTTTCATTGTTATTAACGTTAAAATATTGTGTACCGTTCATAGGAAATACTTGTTCGATATTAACCATTGATAACACGATCATTCCTATAACAGAAATTACAATGTGCAATACTCTAATGTATGTGAAGATGAGCACTATCATTATCACAACAATTCCAAGTATCGAAGCCAATCCAACGATCATCATGAGTCCCGTTCTCATCGTTAGATCAAACTGTAACGTGATTAAAAGTTCAAAGTTAAAAGTTAAAGTTAAAAGTTAACGATGGTATACCTTTCCTGTTCTTACGCCGTCGAAAGTACCTTCGAAAATGTTGCTAGTAGACCGATTCCAAACGTGATCGCCGATGTCATACCTAATGACATTAAGATGATTTCAATCTCGTATGTGACAGAGGCAAATGCAGCTAAATACGATAGGGCTAGTGTCTGCAAATGATAACATTTTAACGTTTGCTCCTTCTCTCATTGCCTTCGGAACATATTTTAACAGTCATTCCTTGAATAGTATCATTTATCTCACCAATTTGCACAGCCATATATAATTGAAAGGAGGCGTGCGTCTAGCACGTTCAGAACAAGCCACAGTGCAATAAGAAATAGTAAAGCATATACTGAAAAAGATAATGAATCGATCGATTGATTATAAAAATATATAAATATATATATAAATATATATATAAATATCACCTACAATGCTATAATCCATATCCACCAATGTAGAATCATGAATTTTTTTGCAGCATCCCTGAAGTATGAGTAGAGAAGACTGTTAGGTCATTGAAACCAATGTTGTAATGTTAATAATTAATAATACTGACACAAAAAGAAAGATTGCTATAACAGCCGCCGTAAATATTAACTGAAGCGTCAATATTAAGAAGACTTTTCTGATGAAGCTTCTTCTCACTTCTTCATGCTTAAAATCGCCTACATAATCTGCTCCATCCCCGTTTGGTCCCATTGCTCTTCTTTCTTGTTGTTCACGCCAAGCTCTATACAATTCTTGATTCTCCCTTTCTCTCTGCGCCACCATTTCATCGGTGACAGTAACAGTATACGGTCCCTAATAATGAGTTAATGTTAATTAGAGTATTGTCTGTCATTCTGTTGCTCTACTCACTGTCTGAATTTTCTGCCCGCTGTACAATGGTGGTAACTGTGGAGGGCCTGGTATCAGTTGCTGAGTTGCTTGATCCCCTTGCATCGAATAATTAATGATTATTGTCACTGTCAAGTACATATATATATCAATGTTGCATCGAATTTGAAGCACTAAATAGACACGTCAATCAAATTTATTCAGCCCACTAACATGAAATTATAAAATCTTATCTTGATGTGTAAATTTCCTTTCTATCAGTTCTGAATATAGACGTGGAAACATTTGCAAATGAACAAGTGAACGGACACAAACATTATCAATACAACAAATACAATATAGTATTGTAATATGGAAACAGTTTTGCGTAGTGTCGGAATACTTAATGCAAGGAAACAATGAAATTAATAGAAAGCAAAAAGCCTTTTAATTATCATCGTATAGTACATTTCATTTATACAAACAATACGTAATAATACAGCTATGTGTGTGTATCTTTTTTTGTATGATGAGGTATTCTAAATTTTACAAGCTGTGGAAGAAGATATAACGAGTCACTTTTTAGATCATTTGCGTCGTGCAGTCTATTACCAAGGGCACGGTATGTAGCATACAATGTAGAAAACATGACCGACATAAATATGATACGCAACTGACCGAATGAATGGCCAAGTAACAAGTAATAAACTGTATCAAATATTAGATAGTACTGTGTACGTAAAAGTACTTCAATTCATTCTGTACACATATAATATAATGTTAACACAATTAGACAGGTACCTACGGAAGTATAATCGAATTTAGCGTGTGCGTAAATTACATTCTTATGCACTTCTCGTTTAATATTTACATCGCTGCTGAATCGTATAATATATATATATATATATGCCTCTGTTAAGTGTTTGTAGTACACTCAGCAATAAAGAATAGTACAACAATGATGGTTTCATGCTGTGCAACACAGATTAGAATTTAAGACCAGCACAGTGTGCGATAAAAAAAAACTAACAATAGACATTAAAAATATAGAAATTCTCAACCAACATGTGATTGTAACAAGAATAAAGGTACTACATACTGACTCTCTTCTAATCTCGGATGATTCCGATTGAACATCAGTCTTGTAAACAGTGTTTGTAGAAAAACCTTTTTTTTATAATATGTAGATCCACGAAGTTTTGTTTGCTAAGCTTACTATGTGTTTAGAATGCCAGGCACTATTAGTTTAATGGATTTTACTTAAATATTCAATTATGCGGCATATCTGACTTTTTCTTCAATTTTTTTTCGCCGTTATAGACCGCATTGTGTAATTTGCTTTTCTATCTTACTGAACAAAATCTGTTGACAATAAAAAAAATGTGTTAAAATTTAACGTACTTTTTACAATATAACGTAACTATTACGACTAACCTGTCGCACTGTGGGATCCTGTATTAAAAGTATTTTTGATTGATCTGCGCTACCAAATATTTTTCCAAGCTTTCTCCTCTTAGTGACGTCTTTAATAGTAATTTGAATACCTCTGTCGACTAATTTTGGCAGTTCACCAATTTCTTGCCATGTATAGGTCCAGTCCACCTAAAAGATCATTATGCGTGACTGCATTTACGTTCAAAAAATATACCATGCCTAGATAACTAATTACGAACTGATACATTAATATCTCAAGTTTAAATTCCAGGCAGGATTCATTGCGGATTGCATGCTCAGTAAAATTGCAAAAACTAAGAAAAGTAAAAAGGTGGTGCAAAACCTGAGCTATTATTGTATCCGATTGCCAGGTAGATTCGCATGACCCGAGATGGGGGATACCTATTGTAAGCATCTTACAATTAATTGTATTCCACCTTTAGGCTTGAGCGAATCGATCTGTCGATCGGAATGCGATAATGGTTGCAGTGGGGATTATGTATCGTCAGCTCGTGAACAAAAAGTTGACTAGGCTTGAAATCTACCAACCCTCCATCCACCAAATAAATCACAATGTTCCAAGTATGCTATCCTCTTGTCCGTGAGTAAAATTACATCTTTAAAAATGTACGCATGGTAGAAATAAATATCCGTGGTTGAATATTTTCCTTTTTCTAATTCCTGCCGAAACAATCATTTATGAGACCTGACAATTGTACGATTCATAAAAATAAAAAATCTCTTATACGTACAGTTAGAATTTTATGTCCCTCAGCTCGTTCTCTTATGTACGGCCTGACTAAATTGTCTGGCTGGAAAAATCTCGGTGGTCTCACCCTCTTTACTTCTTCATTTAGTTCTGTTGCTCTAAAATGTAATTCGAACCATTTAATTGACACTCTTTAATTATTAATAAAATGAGTAAATTCCCTTATACCGTTTCACTGCTCCTAGCGATCCGCTAGCAAAGTCTATAACGCCAGCAGTTGGTCTAGTAACGAGACCTACGACACCCTTTCCGAATCCTTTGAAAAAGCCTTCCACCCCTTCTTCTTTGGCGCCCGATATAGGCTTCATTACGACGCCAGTTACGCCATCAAACACCCCCTACAGTGTTGACCATTTTTTTCGTGTATATTTATATTTAATCATTTCATCGTCCTCATTTTGTACGTACCATTACTAAACCTTTACCACTCCGAGCGAGACCTTCTTGCAAGTTAGAGGGTTGTTTGTTCAATTGTTCCTGTCGTTTCCTTTGATAATCCTTGTCGAACGTAAGAGCAGCTAGACCTTTGCCTAATATCGTAAATATTTTCATTATGAAACGAACAGTCACCAATGATAGTAACAGTATTTAATAATTGAACTAAAAATTGTACCCATGGCTCCGGTAATTTTTGAAACGGCTCCAGCCATTCCGCCAACGGTGTGACCTAGCATACTTCTTACACCAAGAAATAGTCCTTCTGCAAATTCTCCAGGTCCTTGTATAGCACCTTGAAAGGGTTCATAAAACAGGTCCTCGATTCCTTTCACAGTACCAATTACAAGCCCGTAAGGATTGCCGATCACGTCGAGTCCTAAAACGAGGACATAGGCTTGTTTGATCGCTTGGCCTACGTAATGCACTGTTGCTTCAGAAATTAGTTGTTTAGTGGTCATGAAAGTGTAATCCCTTTCGAAGTATGCTAATCTATAAAAAGGAAAAATTAGTTATCGCGATCGTTTGGTTAACGGTAATTATATGAGACAATTACTTGAAAACAATGTCGTTGATGTCTGTCAATGTAACACCAATCCCTTGCAATAACACGTTTAATACTTGAGGCACTGCCGATGGTCCACTGCTACTCCCAGACATTGAAAAACTTATGTGTATCTAAGGAATGTAGTAAAGTAATTGCAATGGAATATGTACGATTAAACGCATGTTTTCCTAAAATCTTGGTAACAAACCTTCAGCGGAGAGAAATGAAGCAAATCAAAGAAGTTCTTCTGTTCCGCTGTTGTAATTAGGCTGACGTGGTACATCAGCGGCTTGTCAACTAGTTTCATATCTATCTTAAATAATTCAATCTGAAATACATAAATAATTATTATTAGAAAGTACATTTACTAAAGGGAATAGTACGACTAGAACTTACTTCTTCTGTATCGTTTACTTCATTTGCCTCCAACAATCCCATTATTGCATTAATGAATACGATATCCACTTTCACATGGAATTCCTGTATGAGAACTTTGAAGTATCGGAACTGTTGTACACTGCTGTGCTCTAATAACCGTTTGACCATACTGAGTTCAGCAAACGGTTTCATGACTGTTGGATGCAAGTATAAAATGATCGATAAATGGTACGAAATATGTGTAATCAGAAAAAAGAAAAAATGACATACCGGTACTTTGAGTGACACTCTTTGGAGGTGGTACAGGGGCTAAGATGACTGGGAAAACACAATCTGTGAGTTGGTTGTCTACTTGGAGTCTGTTGATCTTTGCGTGCAGTTGCACTTGATGCATCGAAGTTCGGTATTGCAACCATAGCCCTGTTTGGAAGGTTCGTCGCAGAAGTCTACGGTGCGGTTTCAACATTTCCATGTTCATGTAATCAATCTAAAATCACATCATTCATTGTGTCGAATTCTGTACAATTTAATCGGCACAATTGCGTTAGTAATTTCGATTACCTCTAGTTTTGGTTCGAGTATTAGTTTCTGCGACGGGTCTTTTCCTATTTGCAATTCTCGAATATATTTCTGGTAGCCTTCTTCGATTATGTTCACCTCGTTTGTGTTAAGACCTCGCCAGCGATGGGCCGCAGATTTACTTGTTTCCCAAATGATTCCAGAACTACGTTGAAATAATAATCGAATGAATAAATAAAGTTATGTATCGGTTACTTGCGCATGAACTTTTACAAAGACTGTTTACCTAGCTATACACATGTACAGTAGTTCTGATTTCGTTATGTTGTTCACAAGCGACAGTCCAACTCCGTGAATACTTATTGTCACTTCTTGTTCTATCGTTTCGAAGTCACCGGCCAATTGACAGTCCTCTGCAATCTTCATGTTCGACGTAAATAGAAGTACTCGTTGAGTACCATCCAAGAATGATACATAAAATATTTCTTCCTCTAGATCTGGCAGTTGGAAAGCACCTAAAGTGTCCTAAAAGATAGATTTTTGAATAATAATAGTAGTAGCAGATATAGTAGTTAGAATTTCACAGGCTACCTTTCTCAGGGTGTCTTCAATTTCCTTTTTATTATTGTCCTCCCATACTATCTTCTTTGGACCTGCAGGATTCTCCCAAGTGTAAAACATTTTATTGTATGACTGTACAGATCTGAAAGAAATTATAGTCTTGGCATCGTGGGAACTACTTGTCTCTTAGCCTTGAACAATACTATATAATTTTTCCAAGTCAGATGCATACCTTACATTCAGCGAACCCTTTTCCCAGAATTGAATGGTGTGAGATGTGTGATTAATGATTAACGCTGGAGCATTTCCGTAAGTGTAAACGGATAGAGAAATGTAAACTCCGCCTTCGCTGACTTGTATGTCCACGTTGATGCCACCATACTGTTAACAAATACCTTTAACTTGATGTGTGAACGAATATTAATGAGGAGGAGGATCCATCCAGTCCACAACCTTGATGATGACAAATAAAACCGATTTCCTATATCTACAGTTTCAATGTATAAACAATAATAAATAATTTTGTTGACAATTTTTTACAGAAGGAAAATCGGTTTAATTTATCATTGTTAAACTTTTGGATTGGACGAGCCCCAGGCCCTTGGGAGTTCTAGGATAAAAATATCATTTAGGAGCAAACCTTATTATCTAATTTTAGTAAAGTTGTATGGCTCTCGGTGTAAATGAATGGTGCAGTTGTTTCAGGTTCATCTACAATCTTAGCTCTTAATGTTTTTTGTTCAGTTTCAGAACGAGGCCAAAGAGATGTACATTCACCGGGAGGAATCTAGGATATAATATAACGCTATAGTGTATAACATGTGAAAATTTTAATTAGGAAGGAAATTTCATTTTTTTGAACAATTACCTTGAACATCGGATCG
Organism: Megalopta genalis; assembly: GCF_051020955.1. Lineage (NCBI taxonomy): Eukaryota > Metazoa > Arthropoda > Insecta > Hymenoptera > Halictidae > Megalopta > Megalopta genalis. The sequence goes on from NW_027476169.1 coordinate 622,646, forward strand.
GCTGGTCTATCACCTTCTTGACATTCGATAAGGAAATTAGAATTATTTATAATTACATAGTACGGTGTAAATGTAATCTGCTTTGTTAAAGAATTATAGGTCAGTTGGTTGTGAACTCCGATCTATAAAACATAAAGGATATTAATTCATTTCTTTGATTGCATAAATAATCTTTCGATGCCTTAATATAAAAGTTAGTTTAATGTTTAGTTAAATAAGAACCTGGTATGTCAACCCATTATATTTGCAAGCAACCATTCCCTCGCTTCCAGCAGTGTCGATTGGAAACTTATCAGACCATTCTCCATCTTCCACTCTGATCATTGCCTTTTTTTTACCAAAGAATACTTTCGAGCGGAATGAGAATAGTATGGGTCCTTTGAAATTTTCTGGGTGGTACAATACATTTAAATAGTCATCTCCGCTCTGAAAATATTTATACAATGAAATGCCTACGATAATGTTGTTTGACACATGTTTTAGCAAATTACTTGAGACGTGCAAACGAAATGCAATTAAATTTATTCACTTTAGTTTGTATAACATTGTTCATTCAAAGGAACAATGTTATACGTTATTACATTGTTATACAAACGATTACAATGTACATAAAAATTTGCCAACACCAGTTAACAATTTAGTCCTGTAAACTCATGTACCTAAATTTTTCTGATCTCGTAATTCTTTCGTTTCATATATAAACATATTTTCAAGAATTTTGTATAAGAAATTAACTGCAGTGATTGTGTAGAAGCATTTAACTTAGCACACGCTTGTTAATTAGGCCTCTATGGAAGAAATGTGAGTAAATGCAACAATTTAGAGGACCTGCGAGATGAATCGATCACAAATGGAACTATGGTGATGTGTCCTTTTAATTTTCGTATGTCATATATGTACACGTGGAGTTAGTAAAGCATTGTATGCAATATCTAATCGTTAATTCTAGTAGTAGGTTTAGTTAAAAAGAAAGCATCGATTAGGACAGAATAGGGGTTACTATACATTAACAAGGAAATATACACAGTTACACTCATTTCACCAGATTACGTAAACTGTATGATCGCATAGTGTAACAAGGAATCAACGTCACCAATATAAAATGAAAATAATGTGTATCGTCACCGAACGTGCTTTCTTCTTCCTGTACTCTGCACGTTGTCGATGGGGTTTCCTGACACAAAGCAAATTCTGAAAGATACCTTTCTATGAATTTTCATGTTATCTTTTAAGATTGAAATGATCATTTTAATTATATGGAAGCTTCCTCAAATTTATGATTCTACGATTCACGAGCCTTGTATTCTATATCTGTATATTGCATAAATGAAACTGAACATGTTCATGTTATTTAGAAATGGATTAGAAAGATTCGCATGCTATAAATTGCGCCCAGAAGAAAACACATAAAATGTTCTCACTTTCAAAAGAATACTTTTCAAATGAATCTCTCATCTACGTAACAGTCTCATCTCAAAATGAACTACATAGAATAATATAACCATCACTGTATGATAGTGTTCATTTAGTAGATATATCCATATAGCTTAAAAGCATGAAAAGGTACTGTAACATGATATCACTACCTTGGTTGGACTTGAGTGTTCTTTGCCACCCTTACTTGATTTCTGTAAAATAATGTATTGTATAAGATACGACCAGATTGATCGAAAGAATTTTGCAACATTATACTACGTCCAGCATGCACAAGACAGCACAACGATTACGGATCGCATAAATAGTCAAACTCAAGCATAGGGGAGTCGAATGGCATGCCTAACGCACACACCATAACTACTAAGGCCGTCGTCGTCGTCGTTGTGATCATTGTTTTAATTAAAATAATCTGTACTGATGTTGCGCAGTTATTAATTGAATTCTCATAAAAAATGAAGAATAACTTACAACAAAGTATAAGCAAAAATAGGTACGAAATTTACAGAAAAACTGGCTGTTTGAAAGAAACATGTATAATAAGCAAAATATACACAAGCCAACAATTGGAAATTATGGCCAATTATTTCGTTGTAAAAGGTGAATTAAGTAAGAACATGTTTCGCTGATACTCACCCGATAAGACAACATTAAACCTGTTTTATTCAACATCCAAAATGGACAGTATAATGCCATAACGATAGATCCATGTTTGTAGGATGTGTGCATTCCCAAATCCATTATAACTTTTTGTGCACTATCGAATGATTCGAAGGACCAGACTGAGAATTCTGGCGGGTTTGCAAGTATTTCGCCTCTGCATGACCAGTCTTTCTCTAAATAATTTGGTAGCTACAACAAATTATTGAAGTTAGTCATTAATTTGTTTTGTAAAATTTAAATCTGTAACTGTACCTTGATAACTATGTGAGATTTTCCAGGATCGATTGTAGGAATTTGATATGATGTACCTGCGTCCAATAACTTATCTTGGAAAGTCCCAGGAATGGACACAATAATGTCAATAGGGAGGAAATTTTTCAAGTACACAGATGGATACAAATGAACATTGTAAATAGTACTAGCCATCGTATGTCGACTCGTGTTCTCAAAGTAGACCTGTTCTATTTCTCCTACAACCTGCAAATGATTCGATATACCATTAGAACGGCTCTTGTTGCGTACAGATCGTATTGCTTATTTTGTTAGATTTTATGCTATAATACTATATTACACTATCATTCTTTACATAAATATCTACGTCAGTAAAATTATTTTCAACGTTGCAGCATATACCATTCTAAGTAACAAGAATGAAACGCAAGATTCATGCAGTTAACATATTACAGTATGTATGTAAACGTATTACAGAACAAATATTAATGATATAAAATGTATCATCAACATCTTCTGCATCTACATATATTGACTTCATGGTGTTTTGTTTTGTACGAGATGAGTATGTGTAGCAAAACAAGAAATAAATAACGAATAGACTTCTCTGCTAAGTAACATCTAATCATTTAGTATTATCTGAATAACAAAATCAACTCTTAATCGAGGAGAAGAATAAAACAGAACAGGAGGACAATCTAAGAAAGTTATACAATATTCTTGCAAAATATGTCAGAATTAAAGAATAACCGTTGTCCACTCCGTTGTTTATTCTCCTTTCTGCATTTGTTTATTGTGTTACATTAACAATATAATATACAACTAGCAACTGCAGTATATGCTATTGTGTTGTCTGCTGCAAATACACATTCACATTTAAGTTATATAATATTAAACTATCTAACAGTGATAGGAAAATACATATTTGTTTGATACCCAAATAAATACCTAGATCACAAACCTTTTTCAAATCTAATTAGGAAAATGGTAGTACCTGAATAGGTGCTTTCACATATTTTGGGTGTTCGGAAGGTAAACTTTTCAAGCAAAAACGCTTGATATAATCAACGAAATGACAGAATATGGATCGCCAGTTAATAGCATCAAATAATAAGCCAACAGTGTTGTTATTATATAAAATACTACCAACCACAATCATCACGCAAAACATCTAAAAGTAAAAACTGCTGCTTATGTAACATAGAAGTATGTAATAGTGTTTCAACGAAACCGTCTGTATATATACATAGTTCAAATTATATGCCTATTCGTATAATCAGTGCTTAGTTAGACGCACAGAGTGCACTTTTAATTGAATAATGATAGTATCAACATAATTAGAACATAATAAAATAGTCGGCTAAAAGTGTCAATGTGTAGAAACATTAATATAGTGAATTACCTTTATGTAGAACGGTTCTACTATTTCCTGCTTCGTGCGGCTTTCACATTTTAGAAGTTTTGTCATAGACACTGTCTTTTGCAAATCTTTCCAAACGAATGGTTCTATCGACACCATATACCTATGAACCAAATGGAATATACATGTGACTGCACTTCGAATGGCTGACTAAATTATAAGTATTAAAAGTATCGTATTCAGTTATATTACTTGTCAACGCTGAAAAATAGCCAATAAGTGTTCGTTGGAGTGTACACTGCGTCTAATGGAAGATTCAATTTGCTATCTGGAGCGACAGTGCCCACACATTCAACTTCATTTCCACGTCTAGTCATGTAATATACAGATATTGGGTCACTGAAATGATTGTGCACCTAAAACACACGTAATATTATTCTAATAAGTTCATTAAATTGGTAAACGGTTATCAGTAGAAATGAGAGAGAAGCGAACCTGTAGAATACTTCGAAGAGTTACAATAGTGCTCCCTTCATCCACTAAAACATCAGATACGATTCCCCATTCTTCAGAACTTTCCTTTCGATATCTCAAAGAAAAGAACCTCTTGTCGGCTCTTAGAACCGGTATAGCCAATGTGCAGCCGATTTCTTTAAACTTTCGGAAATATTGTATATGAATTAAATTGAGAATGTTATTTTTTTCGCTTAATTTCACCACGAATAAGAGTAGCATTAAAATAAAATCTATCCTACCGAAATAACGAATTTATCATCTTCTTTTTCTTTAATCGAATCAGCCTTCAGTTGATCCAACAGGGGCGTTTCAATTTTCGTTGTTTTAGAAGCAAGTTCCACTGATGCGCCAGTCTCAAGGATTACTTCCATGTATGAGTCAGTTTTTTCTCCTGTTACTTTTGACCTATCATCAAATACCTACAATAAAATTCATGATACAATGCTCGAGCTTCTATGAGTTTCAGTCTAGCAAGGCTTTGTAAACTAATTGCAAAAGACACCTTAAAGTGACTGCGTTCTAAATCTAAAACCATAGCCAAACCGGTTTCGTTTTTCAGCACATATGGTGCAAGGTTTTTAGCAGTTCCTTTTTCACCAGCAGTCATCGCAGATGAGAATGCATTGCCAAGCTGCTTGAGCACGTCCAGACAAGTTTTGGTCACGGTTATTTCCAGATTTTCCTGTTGCAAAAGCATATCGTTAAAATGCATAGATACAATTGTTTAAATATGACTTACCGAAGACTCTATATCAATAGACATTTTCGCTGTTTGGTGCCATTCGTCCGGTTCATTCTCAGAAGTTGGACTTGCTACACTAGCTCCTCTAGAGCCTATCGCGATTTCATTAAATTGTACCTAGCAAATAACGATAGAAAAGCTATCAAGATTATATAATTTAGTCAAGTAATATAAGATATACGTTACTTTTGTTTTCAATTCCCATGGCGTAGAAATACGTTTTCCATTCTTCATTCCCTCTACAGGCTCGATTAAGGGTTCCCACAAAGCAAGGCAACTATTATAATATGCCATAATCAACGACATCGTAGCTTCCACATTCATCTGGAAGCATTCACCTTTTTAAGCGAACGTCACGAAGATATAATCATTAAGAATACTATTACAATTCTTACCGACTTCGAGCTCCAATCATTGATATTGCTTTGAAATCCAATATGAAGCAAAAGCATGGGTAGGGTTTTATTGCCAACACCTGCCTCTAATGTGAATAAAATCGTTGGTGCAGAAATTATTGCCAGTTCTGGTTTGTAATCTGCAGTAACCTCGTCGTCAGAATATACAAAATCCTCTAAAGCTTCTACCCCGAATTCTATTAAAAAGAAATAGAGTTATAATAACATATTGAGACATTGTAAAATTACCAGTCCACGATATAATATGATTTATCACAATTGTGTAATGTAAGATGCGTATGCATTTACCTGTTTTGAGGAACCAAAAATCACCCTCCTCGTATGGTGTTATAATCCACAATCCTTGATAATTTGGTTCAGAAATCTGATCCTCTTCTTGATCTTTTACTTCCGTTTTCGTAACAGTGTGGACAACTTTATTTAATATTTCTATCACACCTGCAAGCAAAACATTAGAGAATGATTATGTTTCAGAAATTCAGTTTCTTCGATTGTGCGATTAATGTACCTGGTGACACCGATACGTGAATATCGGTACAACAAACATCTATATGAAGACCTTTCCCTTCTGGTGTAGAGCCAGCTACGCTAATACTGCATGGTCTTAGAACCTTCGGAGAATAATCAATCGTATATTCTGTGCCAGAAAATTATGGCATTTAAAAGAGGAAACATATTCAAAATTTTACCTGATATATCCAGTCATTCCTCTTCGCTGGATTGTATATACCAGCCAGAATCGACAAATCTTTTATAGAACCAGTTATCACTTGGTGTTCACCCATTAATCGTACTTTTAAGATCAGTTCAGTCTTAAAAGTAAAAATAATAATATATAATATCTATAAAATGTGAGAAAAACTTGGATAAACATTTATTACATTCAATATGAGGCAATTTGAATTGATGTCATCCATGTCTTCGAGTAATATAATATCCGGCTTCTCGATGTGCAGATTAATAGTGAACATTGTTTTATTTGGTGCGGCAGGAGTATGTTTTTTCTTTGCTACTCCTTGGTGTGTTGGTTTACTTATCGATGCCTCCTCCTCGGTGGTAAAGAAATCCTTAAGTTTCATTAAGTAATCAAGGGATACGATTATACTAAAGGAGAAAACTTTGACATCGACTGCAAGTAAGAAATTTTGTCTCGTAAATTAATTCATTTGAATCGGATTTAAAAAGTTATCATTAAATCTTACCAAAGGTATCATTTAAGCTTTGTTTAATGGTCATGTCTAACATACTGCGAACCGATTTAGACTCTACTTCCACTTCATTCATAGTGGGTAGAGTCATTGTTCTTTCCATGATTCTAATCAGAGAACCTTGTCTACTGTGGCGTGTGTCATCTAAAGTACAGTTCATAAGGAGAATCGAAGTTGCCATTAAACCGTCGGCAAATATTCTACCTTTCAGTGCAAAATGAGTTAAACAAAACTTTGCCAATCCATTCTCTGGTAGATGTAACAGGGAACTTTCAGATCGTAGCTGAAATTTATTTTTATATTTCAAGCTAAGATGATTTCGAGTTGAAATAAACAATACTAATTCTTACGTTAATACCAAATTACCATTTTAGAACCGCCGGTATATAAATTAATTACAAGACTATCCATGATAAATTCAAATTTAATGGACGTATGTGCATGTACTTGTTCCTGAAACTCTATACTTTCAGCTCCTGTTGCGGCAGTCATTTCAAGTTTATCTGTTTAAAAAATATTGTAATCAATTGATTATATTCTCGACCGCAGATCCATGATGAAGTATTATTTGACCTTACCACTTTGATGATGCTGAACTTCGACCTCAAGCTTCTTGTCAGTTTGTACACTACCTTGAATAGGTTTCGTTTCTTCGACCTTCTCACCTAAGTTCTCTTCTAATACTTTGAGCGCAGTCACGTAATCTTCCTTACTAATCAGCAGGTTAATTTTATTTAATCTGCCAGACATGTCGATATCCGGAATAGAAATAAACCAATCGGTTGATAAATTGCGTTTAATAAGTAACGTGAAACTAACTGGTTCTAGCAACAATATTTCATTCTCAATCGTAAATTGGTCCATGTTCAACTTCACCCTACGAAGATACAATAGAGTAAACAACACACACACACGCACAGTACTGTCGACTACTTGAGTGGAATTTGCAATAATTACCTAGATAATTTCAAGTTTTGCAACTCGATCTTCATTTCATCGACAATTGGACAATCTCCTGCCTCATTTGTGACCTCCAATTTTTTAAATACGTTGCAGACAGTGAGATTACCCATGTCCAGCGTTAAACAATGATTGCTCTTCGAATGCATCGGTACATATATAACAGGAGCCTTAATTTTTACTGCAAGCCCAATGCGTGTTGCACTTTCCTGTACATCTTTAATGTTTGTTTTTGCAGCTTCCGCAGCTGCAGCTGATGCATTCTTTATAGCTTGTTGCGCGGCTTGGAAGTTATTTAAGAAACTCATTATACTGGCGAGAAACATATTTAAGAAGACGATGCGATAGCAGCCCATCAGTACAGTAATAGACATATTATTTTTGTCGATCTCTGATGGCTCGATATTATACATTATAATCTGAACTTGCAAAGATTCGGTGTTCTCCGTTACCGATACAATGTCTCTGTAAGCTGACGCAGCATTAAGGTCTATAATACTGATGGAGGATAAATTAACGTTCGCTTGAGAATAAGAAGCTTTCATTATAAATCCTACCGTGATCCCATCAACGTAAAATGCAGTGATCTCTTTGCATTCACTAACCATCTTCATACGAATAGTTCCAACCTTAGTCTGAATCTTCAAATCTATATGTTCGATCATTGTTCTCTTTCTACGCGTTGATCGAAGCTTCTGTCTTTGGATTTGTTCCCTAAAGAAAGTAGACGTTTCCTCTTGAATGGAGGTTAAATGGCTTACTTTTGGACGTACTGGATGTTGTTCTACATCCGCCACACTTTTTGTTACCAAATTCATTTGATCTTGCATGTACGTTGCAAACCGTAGAAGACTTATCAACGCTTCCTGATGTAGTAAAACGTCCAACGTCGTGAATTCTAGCTTCAACAATTTAATAACGGATCCGTGTCTCGTTGTGAAATCTGGGGATCGCTTGTTCACGTTTATATATTGCATTGTTATTAAGTACTCGTTTTTACCAGACGTCATAGGCGTGTTCACCATAAATATTTCCGCTTCGTTATGGTGTTGTTTCACTTGAACACCGCCCAATCTTAACAATATCTCTTGGTCGTACGTTCGCTGCACCATTTCGGCTTCCACTTGCAGTATCTCGAATTTTA